>NC_139985.1:17675778-18875778 GCF_963993115.1 Abramis brama | reverse complement strand
GCACTACAGTTTAAGGGTGACATATCACGCTTCATTTAGGAGGCCTGTTACTTCACAACCTTTGGCTTTAAATTCTGAAAAGAGAATGCTAAATATGATAATGTTATGCTATATTCGTACATGCTGATTGTTAAAGAAGAATGTTATTTTTATTTGATGGTACATGCTCTGCTGAGTATACTGATATGAGGTCTTCAACGCAACTGTTGGGAAAACAGCCTTTAGAGTCACATGACAAACTGCAGGAGTCATATACCTGTGTGGATCACATCACCCTTGTGAAAAAGAAGTGTGCTTAATTGTATTGAATATGCCCTTGTAGTGTACTTCAAATTATAAAATTATTTTTTTAAACTGTACTTGCAGATAATATATTAATAAAATAAAAGGCCACTTAAAGGATTAGTTCACCCAAAAATGAAAATTCTGTCATTAATTACTCACCCTAATGTCGTTCCAAAACCCATAAGACCTTCGTTCATCTTCTCGTCTCTTCATAATATATATTCATAAAGGCTGAACCACTGTAGTCACATGGACTATTTTAACGATGTCTTTACCTTTCTGTGCCTTGAAAGTGGTTATTACATTGCAGTTTATGGGGGGTCAAAAAGCTCTCGGATTTAATAAAAAATATCTTAATTTGTGTTCCGAAAATGAACAAAGGTCTTACGGGTTTGGAACAACATGAGGGTGAGTAATTAATGACATAATTTCATTTTTGGCTGAACTAACCATTTAAGTGTACTTAAAGAGAGTGAACTTTCAAGACGTTTCTTAACACACTTGTACACTTTTAAAAAGTGCACTTGTAATAATGTCAAATTAAGTTTTACTTTAGAGTGAAATCATTGTTTTAATCTTTTTGTCAAGTAAACATAATTTAATTAACATACTAAAGCACAAGTAAAGTACTTGATTATAATTTTAATAGTGTGTTTTTCAAAATGTAATGTTAATATGTGCTAAATTGCAAACTTATCATCACAAATGTGTAATTACAAATATATTTAAATAGGCCTACATGACAAATGAGTTTCAATAGAAACTTTTAGGGCTTAAAATATTTCTGTGGACAATGGGGGCCCTTGAAGTCAAAAAAGTTGAGATCCACTGCCAACTACAGACAGGCGTCATCTTGGAAAACAGTCTCGACTAATCGAGTCACGAACGCCGTGCTAAGTGAGCTGGTCGATAGGAATTACGCATAGTGAAATCTAACGTAGCACGGCGTTCGTGACTCGACTAGTCGAGACTGTTTTCCAAGATGACGCCTGTCTGTAAACGCGTAATGTACTGTCTTTATAAAGTATCTTCTTATTAAACTGTCTGTACACTTACAAAGTTCTCAATGCTTCGGTTTGCATGTAGGGACCCTCATTATGCTACCGTGTTAGTGTGAGGCTATTTTGAGCCTTGTTAGTGGTATTAACTAGCGATTTACTTTTACTTACTCTGTGCCCCATATACTAGTGTTATGAGCTAATCTGTTTTTAAAGATAAAACTCTTTACATTCGATTTTCATGAAAACGCATCGCAGGGAACGATCGACTCGGTAACCATGTGTTAAAGGGTTAGTTCACCCAAAACTGAAAATTCTGTCAGTAATTACTCACCCTCATGTTGTTCCAACCATGTAAGTCTTTCGTTCATCTTCGGATCACAAATTAAGATATTTTTTATGAAATCTGACAGATTTCTCACTCCTCCATAGGCTGGCAATGTAAAGCGCTTTGGTGGCCATAGGTCTGTGAAAGCGCTATATAAATGCAGTCCATTTACCATTTACCATTTCAGAGGGACCCAAACTCGCCGGCCCAGAATAGTTATTAAAAACATCGTTAAAATAGTCCAAGTGACTACAGTGGCACTACATTAAGTATTTTACATGGGTAAACTTGTCAATACTTACATTAGTGTGGTGAAAATAGTCCTTATTTGTAGCGACACTGTAAAAAAATTGCTGTAGTTATGCAGCTGCTTGCCAGTAACTTACTGTAGATTTAAATTGATGTTATTTACTGGCAACAGTTTGTTCAAAGTTAAATGAACATTAAACATTAACAAGTCTTTGTCTTTACAGAATAAAACTATAAAATAACAATCTAATGCAAAGCATTCTGGGAACCAGAAATCTTCATCAACCTTTTTCTGTTTTTTTTTCCTTCAGATTTTGGTTCCCAGAATGCTTTGCATGAGGCTGTTATTTTAGTTTTATTCTGTAAAGATAAAGACTTGTTAATGTTTAATGTTCATTTAGCTTTGAACAAACTGTTGCCAGTAAATAACATCAATTTAAATCTACAGTAAGTTACTGGCAAGCAGCTGCCAGTAATACTGTAATTTCTACAGATTTTTTTTACAGTGTAGACTAAAACTAATAAAAAAGGATTTAACACTGCTAGCACAAAGGTTCATTTGTAGAATGAGAAATAAGTAAGTAAGTAAGTAAAATATGAGTTATTTCCGCATTATAGCATTTTTCTTTGACCAGCTGGTGACATCTCACCTGCAGGACAGAGTCTGCTACTGATAACACCGCTCCAAGCAAAACCTCTTGAAACTAGTGCAATGGAGGAAAAACAGTAAGCTGATCATCTGCTCCAAATATAATCCCTGCCTGAAAGACACCACCCTGTTGCTCCCGTTCTCTCTGAAAGGTTTAAAAGAGAGAACATTTGTAAAGGAGAAAATTAATTCCTATTAAAAAACAGACTACATTTATTTCTCAAATCAAATCAAATCAAATCAAATTCAGAATTAAATCATTGTCACATACTTTTAAAACATTGTTTAGGAATGCTGTGATCTTATGCTTTGAGATGGAGACAAGGTTTTGAATAGTCATGTGGTCAGCTAGAGCAGCGAGGTTTCCCAGCGACTGTATGGCTTGCTCTGCTTTACTGAGTTCTTTCTGTAGGGTTTTTAAAGTATGTGAGCTGAAGGTATAGGGATGGACTGCTCTGGTAGAGCTTTATGTGTTCCACTTTCATCTGGAGCTCCTGATGTGCTCGGTAATTCTTATCCTTCACCTGCAATCATGTTAAGTGCATATTGTATATTTATTACATTAAAAAGGGATAGTTCACCCAAAAATGAAAATTATGTCTTCCCATCAGACTTTCCTTCATCTTTGGAACACAAATGAAGATATTTTTGATGAAATCTGAGAGATTTCTGTCCCTCCATTGACAATCTATGCAACTACCGATTTGACGCTTAAAAAAGTTTATAAAGAGATTGTAAAACTGAATCAGGCAATTTAGTCTAAATTTATATTGATAAATGTTTATAAGTGAATAAAAGTTTAATTTAAATGTTAAATCTGTCTCTTCAGAAAATTTGGACTAAACCGCTCAATTCACATGGCTTAGTTTTTTTACTTTTTGAAGTGGTAGTTGCGTAGACTGTCAATGGAGGGATATAAATCTCTCAGATTTCATTAAAAATATCCTTCATTTGTGTTCCGAAGACAAAAGTCTTATGGGTTTGGAATGACATGAGGATGAGCAATTAATGACAGAATTTTTATTTTTGGTTGAACTGAAATGAAATGAAAATTCTGTCCTCATTTCAACTCTGTCATTCTGAACCTGTGTGACTTTCTTTCATTTGGATAAAAGCATCGTACATATTTTACGAATTGCCCAATTCGTATGAATTCATACGAATGACCTACCCCTGACCCCGCCCCTAAACCTACCCATCACGTGGGTTTAGACAAATCGTACAAATTCGTACGAGTGAGGTCGTACGAATTAGCCATCTTTTTATCATTCGTACGAATTCGTACGAATTGGTCGTGAGATAGCGTTGCAGTATCTGTCCAAATAATGAGCACAGATCAGTTTACACTGACCACTTAATACTGCATTACTACAAATAAAATGTCCATGACTACAGTACAATTAGCCTAGTAACTTTAGGCCCACAGTAGCCTACATTTTAGAGAAAATTTAAATTTGTCTAAAATAATTAAAATGGTGTAACGGTGGAACTCGAATCCTTACGAAATTTAACCATGCATGTTTTACTACAAAAAAAACATGGTTAATATAGTTAAACCATGGTAACCACAAAGTAACCATGGTTTTGCTACACTAACCATAGTTTAACCATGGTATTTGTAGTAAAACTGTGGTTATACAAATGGTAGCTAATCCGCCAAAAAACATGGTTAGCCTACTCACTGCACTTTTACTATTGCAGTCCACAGGAGCACATTACATTAACGTAAAAGCATAGTACGGTGTAAGTACACTACACTTGCGTTAATAGAAATATATATATTTTTTGTCATTTTCACAGTTTAAAGGCCTAATTTAATTTATATACTAACGTTACCGAGGCAGTGTGTGTTGCTTGGATACAAAGAACGAGAAACAATAGCATAGTTTGTTGACCAAAAGTTTGTTGGTCAGACAAAAAGACAACAACTCCCTGTGGGAAATATACCTGGCTGCTTTTAGAGGGGTTTGGTGTTTGCTGAGAGACCGATTTACCAGGTATCCATCAAACCATCATCATATGACATTATATACAGTGAGGAAAATAAGTATTTGAACACCCTGCTATTTTGCAAGTTCTCCCACTTGGAAATCATGGAGGGGTCTGAAATTGTCATCGTAGGTGCATGTCCACTGTGAGAGACATAATCTAAAAAAAAAATCCAGAAATCACAATGTATGATTTTTTAACTATTTATTTGTATGATACAGCTGCAAATAAGTATTTGAACACCTGTCTATCAGCTAGAATTCTGACCCTCAAAGACCTGTTAGTCTGCCTTTAAAATGTCCACCTCCACTCCATTTATTATCCTAAATAAGATGCACCTGTTTGAGGTCGTTAGCTGCATAAAGACACCTGTCCACCCCATACAATCAGTAAGAATCCAACTACTAACATGGCCAAGACCAAACAGCTGTCCAAAGACACTAGAGACAAAATTGTACACCTCCACAAGGCTGGAAAGGGCTACGGGGAAATTGCCAAGCAGCTTGGTGAAAAAAGGTCCACTGTTGGAGCAATCATTAGAAAATGGAAGAAGCTAAACATGACTGTCAATCTCCCTCGGACTGGGGCTCCATGCAAGATCTCACCTCGTGGGGTCTCAATGATCCTAAGAAAGGTGAGAAATCAGCCCAGAACTACACGGGAGGAGCTGGTCAATGACCTGAAAAGAGCTGGGACCACCGTTTCCAAGGTTACTGTTGGTAATACACTAAGACGTCATGGTTTGAAATCATGCATGGCACGGAAGGTTCCCCTGCTTAAACCAGCACGTCAAGGCCCTTCTTAAGTTTGCCAATGACCGTTTGGATGATCCAGAGGAGTCATGGGAGAAAGTCATGTGGTCAGATGAGACCAAAATAGAACTTTTTGGTCATAATTCCACTAAACGTGTTTGGAGGAAGAAGAATGATGAGTACCATCCCAAGAACACCATCCCTACTGTGAAGCATGGGGGTGGTAGCATCATGCTTTGGGGGTGTTTTTCTGCACATGGGACAGGGCGACTGCACTGTATTAAGGAGAGGATGACCGGGGCCATGTATTGCGAGATTTTGGGGAACAACCTCCTTCCCTCAGTTAGAGCATTGAAGATGGGTCGAGGCTGGGTCTTCCAACATGACAATGACCCGAAGCACACAGCCAGGATAACCAAGGAGTGGCTCTGTAAGAAGCATATCAAGGTTCTGGCGTGGCCTAGCCAGTCTCCAGACCTAAACCCAATAGAGAATCTTTGGAGGGAGCTCAAACTCTGTGTTTCTCAGCGACAGCCCAGAAACCTGACTGATCTAGAGAAGATCTGTGTGGAGGAGTGGGCCAAAATCCCTCCTGCAGTGTGTGCAAACCTGGTGAAAAACTACAGGAAACGTTTGACCGCTGTAATTGCAAACAAAGGCTACTGTACCAAATATTAACATTGATTTTCTCAGGTGTTCAAATACTTATTTGCAGCTGTATCATACAAATAGTTAAAAAATCATACATTGTGATTTCTGGATTTTTTTATTTAGATTATGTCTCTCACAGTGGACATGCACCTACGATGACAATTTCAGACCCCTCCATGATTTCTAAGTGGGAGAACTTGCAAAATAGCAGGGTGTTCAAATACTTATTTTCCTCACTGTATAGTAGCCTGTTTAGTCTCTTTCACAAGGGATTTCTCTGTGAAGGCCTATGGTGTTTGTTCCATTAAGCTTATTGACGGATTAATAGATGGATGGATGGATTAATAGTTTAACAATGGACTGTCCTTTATAGGCTACTGTGGCTTAAGCTTTCATTTTTACGTCGATCTATCTTGCAGAAAATTAACCTCTCCAGAAACGTATGCAAACCACATTGTATTATAAGTGCAGTTGTGCATCCAAATGGACTGAATCCTTAAAATAAACATTTAAATATAAAAAAATAATGAACCTGAATTAATTATCACATGCCATTCTTTATGTGATATCTGTTATAGAGACCAAGTGATGGGCTATGAACATACAAATCAGTGGCATACAGTGGTGTTCTGAAGAGGAGGGAAAGTCCTCCGTTTTTTTTAATAAATCAAATGTAAATTCATGTCCCAGTTAAACTTAATATAGTCACATTTTCCTGGTTAAATAAATATTACTTTACACCAAAAAATAAAAATAAAAAAGAAACCAAATACAATTCTATTTTTTGTATTGTTCAATTTATTAAAACCAAATCTCATAAAACATGGTCACTCACAGACACGAAGATGCATCTTTAATTTCCCCAAGCTGTTTACCTGTCATCATGTTTTCAGGTCATTTCAAGTTTGATTTTGGGTAATATCTAAGAGTTGTTTACTTTTTTTAATTAGTCTTCCCATAATGCCATCACTTTGTTCATTCAGAGTGACACACAGGATTTATCATAAAACCCAATCATATCCAATCATAGCACAATGGAGGCATTGCCTCCTCTCACGTGACTTGTATTCATTCTCAATTACCCCCCACCAAACCCTCCGCACGCTTCGGGGGACTGTTTAAACTCAATGGGCTCACGGGACAGAGTTGGACAGTGTTACTTTCGAAAAACGAGTGACTTTACACTTTTTTAATGTAATATAATATTTGCACTGTTTTATTGTTATAAAATGGATTGGATTTATACAATGGCACTGCCTCCACTGTAAGATGCAATGATAAAAATGTATTTCACACATTCATCATCATGTAGAATTTTTTTTAATACCCAATAACTGTATTAATGTTTGAACACACTAAACAAAATTCCAAGTAACAGTATAAAAAAAAAGAAAAAAAGACAGTAGATTTGTCAGAATTCAGTCATTTTCTTATGCGTGTCTGCTTTCTTTTGCTCTCTCTGGATGGATTGCTCCTGAGCCTTAAGCTGCTCCAGCAACTTGCGGGAAGCAGCGAGCTTCTCCTCCATTCGACTGACCAATTTAACATCCCTGAGGACAGAGAGAAAGGAAAGACTTAAAGAAACTGAGAAAGAGATAAAAAAGTGTTGGGGACTAAAACTGAAAGCAGCAATACAGCTAACTTCACTTTTTCAGAAGTGTGATAATGGGTAATTAACAGCAGTTTTCGCGATTTTTGGAAAACTATTATATGAGCAGCTTTACGACAGAGAAAACAAAGGTAATCAAACATGCTCTCCAAAAAAATTTGTTCTAAAGGGTCTGATTAATTTTAGTGGATTGGTTTGTTCAAACATAGATTGTACAGCTGTTTGAGTTTTTTTCTCCGAATTCATTCAATATTCATATATTTATCTATGTCTAGACAACCAGTTTGTTTGGACAACTCATTTAAATGGTTTAATTAAATGAATAGTCAAAATAATTCAATCAAATTGGTTCATTTGGACAACTTATTTAAATGGTCTACATTCAAAAATGAGTTGTCAGAAAGTCTGAAATCGCATACTTCCATACTGTGTAGTAGGCAAAAAAACAGTATGTGACAAAAGAAGTATGTCCAAATTCACAGTACTCATAAAACAGTAGACAAAAAGTACCTGGATGAACTTCTACTTCCGGCGAGATTTTGAGTGTGCAAACTTAAATATCCCATGAGGCCACAGGAGAGGATTTGTGATTGACAGTGAAGCAACGCAACTGACTCTGGTAGGTCACATGATAATATGGCGAATGTAATGCATCTGGATTACATCCACACTACACACATTCATACTATATAGAACGTACTGTTTTAGCGGTTGTGGAGTAATTACTTATTCAAAAATAAATACCTACTCAAGAGAGTATGCGATTTCAGAGAGTCATCCAATCAATTTGTTCCCCTGTGGTAAAAATCAAGCTTTTAATGTTGTTTATATGTCTATGTGGTGTTTTTAATATGCTTTAAGACAAACCATGTGCAAATTCATAAGTCAACACCATTGCTGAGTACTTTCTCTTTTAAAACTGCAGTGAACCAAAGACAGTCTCACAAACGAGGTTTGAATTCGCTGGTTTTTCCTGACGTCACAAACTACCTTGTAACCAATCACGTCAACGAGTGGATCTCTGAGATGAGTGAGTGAGTGGAGGCGGGGCTAATTTGCATATTCATAGAACTGCTTATCCTAAATGAGGCAAGGGTGTAGCGTTACATTCAGATCAAAGATGAGTTTTAAGGGATCAAATTATTGACTACAGGGGGACTTTAAATGAAAGAAATGAGTCGTCAAACAGTCATAAAATAGATTCATCTGGAAAACTCATTGAAATGGTCTACATTAAAAAATGAGTCATCAGAAAGTCTGATTCAGCCAATCGGTTTGTTCAGACAGCTCATTTAAATAATTAAAATTCAGTTTAATGCTGCTGTTAATTACTATTTTCAACTCAATTATATAAATATGGTGATTTGGAATTATTTAAATCAAACTAAATGATTTGTTCAATTGAAATGAGCAAAATAATTTGCATGTCCATAAGTCTCCAAACAGCTTCAAATTTCAAAAGAGCAGACGGTAGTTGAACTGCTTCTGCAATGCTGATAAGGGTACTATTGAGAAAGAGGGGGTGATGAAAGGGAAAGAAAATGAGGTAAGCATACCTTCCATTTCGTTTTCTAAGAGACTTAGTGAGTTGCTGGATCTCCCTCTCCACTTGAGTGACTTTCTCGGTGGCCTGGAACAGACGAACATTCAGTGAACGCTTGACGCTCTTTCCGCCCCTGTAGGCCTCTGCACCAGTGACGGATGAGCTTGATGAATGAGATGCAGGCTGAGATCCATCACCAAGCTTAGAGTTCAGGAAATCAAAAACATTGTGGCGTGTTGATGTGGAGGCCTTCCTCTTCCTCTGTTTAGCCTTCGGTTTACGTGAGGCCGGGTTATCCTTAGCGATAGCGGCTGCAGTCTTTCTCTGAGTGAGCTCGGCACATATGTCCAATGAGCGGCCTTTGGGAAGAACCAGTGCCTGAACTGGCTCTACACGACCAGAGAGGGTTTTCCCCAAACCTATGAATACACAGAGACACTAGCTAGAAACGCATGCACGAGACAGAAACGTGTTCTGATGGTTTAGACTGACGTCTGTTATGGTCACCTACCTTTACCAAGCTCGTAACCCATTTTCAGCATAAGCTTGGAGCCAATGCCACGTGTGTGAGCCTCCCAACCGCAAAACTCTGCACTGTTTACCTGGGCCATATCCTCCTCTATTGATACTGTAATGAGATACAAAGTCAACTTGATTTCAACAATACCCTGTAAATGTATTGAATAGCTCCAAATCTATGCATCTGTATTTGTGTATGGGCAATGAACCTGCACATCTGCTCTAATAACGGCTAAACTGCAGGTAGACATGTTAATGTGGGGTTAATTCATTTGACTCTTGAATTGAGCTGCCATTTTAAAAATGATTCAACAAAAGGTCCATGTTGCTTTACTGGAAACAGTTAACATGCACGCTAACAGTGTTAATTGTATTCTGATCGTAGATGGGTAAATCTCACAGTAATAAATCCAATTCACACTTTAAAGGGAACATAACAATTAGAAATTAAAATTCTCATAAAGAAATGCTTATTTTAGTAACATGTGCGAATGACTTGAGCGCTTGAAAACAAGTCCTCTAGATCAGTGTTTCCAAACCGTGTTCCCTTATCTGACCCAGATATTAGTCTTTACTGATGAGCTGATGCTGATATTCAACTATAAGGTGTGATTAGGAAGGGTTTGAAAATGTTCAGTGTTGTTGTGCCGCCAGGAACAGGGTTGGGAAACACTGATCAAGATAATGCGCACGCGTCGAATGTGTCTTTCTGCGCTCACGGGCAAAGGAGTATACTTTGAGAGCTTTGAACGGAGCAGAATGTGGAAAATTAAGTATTGGAGTGTTGGACCTAAGCTTTGAATGTTTAAATATAGTTTAAGTGTTATTTTACATTATTCTATTTATTTTGTACTTTTATAACACAACTGCATGACCTTATTCTACATCTCTTAATCCTACCCCATACGTAAACTTAAGTCCACCTGAGGTTAAATAAAAAAAGTTTTTAATGTTGTTTATATGTCTATGTGGTGTTTCTAATATGCTTTAAGACAAACCATGTGCAAATTCATCCGTCAACACCATTGCTGATTATTTACTTCTTAAAACTGCAGTGTTTCTGACGTCACAAACTACCTTGTAAACAATCACGTCAACGTGTGATCATCAACGAGTGGACCTCTGAGCTGGTGTGAGTGAGTGGAGGCGGGGCTAATTTGCATATTCATAGAACCACATATACTAAATGGAACAAGGGTGTAGAGTTACATTCAAGCTATTTTAAGGCATGAAAAAAATAAATCAAGGAAAAAAAACGTTTAAATATGTAATTTTGGTGATCAAAGATGAGTTTTAATGGATACAATTATTGACTATATGGGGACTTTAACAACCTTTCAAACTAATTAGCAGAAATTAAGTGTTTATTGAGGGAAAAGTCATAGCTAATAGTTAGGTAATAGTGAGAATTGGACCCTAAAGTGTGACCATTGTACCAAACTCATATCGAACTGCGAACTGTCACCTTTTTTCATCTTTGTTGCCACTGGCTTTTGATTTGCTTAGTTGGGGACATTAAATTTAACATTTACTTTAATATTCAACAATAATATTGATCTGCCTGCATTGACACCATTATATGAGAACTGAACTGAGCTGGACGATGGCATAACGGTTTTCTCCAGAGCGGCTATATATATATATATATAAAAATGAACTAAATGAATAACTTTACTTTTTTGTTGTTGTTTTTAAGCAGAAAGAGAAATAAGAAAACCTGGACAGTTCTTTCAAGAGATTCACACAGATATATTTTCCTCAGACTGTGTGCATTACAGTATATAAATGTACATCCCAGGGAATGGTGTAATCACGCTTTAGCACCTTTAGCATAGCCGGCATCACACTGGTCAGCATCATCCTCAGAGTCCGATGAGGAAGAAGAGGAATAATCATCCTGACGAAGAGGAGGAATGATCCCATCAGCCTCCAGCACAGCCTCTTTCAACAGCAGCGAGTTAAATTTCACTGTGTAAAAACCACCCTCAATCCCTGAAAACAGAGAAACACAATGTCTCATGCACGCTTGTAATGTCTTGCACTGTTTTACCAGATCGAGTGAATGTACTGTTGGTTTTTTTGTACAGTCTATATTTGAAGCTGCAATTTTCCATTAAATTTCCCCTTGGGGATCAATAAAGCTTCTCTCTCTGTCGTGTAAAATTGTGGGGAAGGTAACAAAAAAATTATATCATGTAGCAATATCTGTTCTTCCTTTTATTTTTTTGTTGGTGGTCAAATAACTCGGTTTTGTACCTGATATTCTGGCTGGATACCAGATGCCATCTTCATGCTTGGCCAAACACGCAGAGCCCAACTCCATGTTACTGATGTCAGCCTCCAGGAAGTCTCTGAGCTCTGATACACACACCACCTCACCATGAGAGAACCTGATAAACACACTCTGGTCGTGACGGTGTCAAGATCAATACATTTCTTAAAATATCAGATAACTTTTTATGAAAAGACAACTAGATTAGTGTTAAAGGAGAAGTTCACTTTAAAATGAAAATTCTGTCATCATTTACTCACCCTCATGTTGTTTCAAACCTGTATGAATTTCTTTCTTCTGCTGAACAGAAAGGAAGATATTTAGAAGAATGTCAGTAACCAGACAGTTTTTGGGTCCCATTGACTTCCATAGTAGGAAAAAATATATACTATGGAAGTCAATGGGACCCAAAAACTGTCTGGTTACTGATATTCTTCTAAATATCTTCCTTTCTGTTCAGCAGAAGAAAGAAATTCATACAGGTTTGAAACAACATGAGGGTGAGTAAATGATGACAGAATTTTCATTTTAAAGTGAACTTCTCCTTTAAATGTTATGTGGTGCAACTCCCCCCAAAAATGTCATTTTTTGAACCCAAGTAAATATTTAATGTATCATATTTATTAAAAAAATTATACTTTTACCTTGAAAAATTAATTGAAAAGTTTCATTTTTTTAAAATTTTTATTTAGGTAATTATTAAATGCATGCTATTTATATATAAAACATATTTTTTACCTTGGAAATATCTATTTTTATTTTATTTAGGTAATTATTAAATGCATAATATTAATAGAAAATACCTTGAAAATAAATTTCATAGAATTATGAAAATTATGAAAATGAGAATTAGAATTATGAAAATATACATTTTAGGTAATTATTAAATATATTATTTATTTTATTTATTTTTTTACCTTGAATATAATATATAATATATATATATATATATATATATATATATATATATATATATATATATATATATATATATATATACACACACACACACACACATATATATATATTATTATTATATAGTATTAACATTTATATTTAATTTATTTATGTAGGTTAATATGGTATTTAATATGATATTTTACTTTAATATATAATTAAAACGTTTTATGAAAATAATTATCAAGATGTGTCAACTCGCATGTATTAAATGTGTAAGGAAAACACTAATGTTTTGTTTTTAAAATGTGGACATTTTTATATCTGGCAGTAAAAAAAAAATCTCCACACACTGTATACCAAGCTTACATTAAACATGAAGAAAAAAAGAAAAAAAAGTGTGTGTATGTGTGTGTGGGGGCATAAAATGCAGCACCTGCAGTTGTCCATGAAACGGCACTTTCCTTCAAGGTAGAAGCCACAGGGTTTCATGGATTTGTGTGTGGGATGAAGGTAAAGCACCCGGACTTGAGCCTCTTCTTCTTCTTCTGGCTCTTCATGGCAAACCACCATGGCGTTATGGTACTCTAGGGTTCCCCATGAGGTACGGTAAGGCGCACATACCTTAGTTCCACTTATATCCTCCACTTCAGGTTCAGGTTCAGCTTCAGTGTTTTGTTTTACCTCAGCAGAGTTCTTTGACAGTTCCGCATTGAAAGCTGCAAACTCATCATCAAAAGCCGTCTCCTGAGTAAGCGATGTGGGATTTTGGTTTGTCGAGGGCTCCTCCAGAGAGGCCAGCAGTTGGCTTTTCCTGACAGACAGCAGGCTGGATTCTGTGAGCTCAATGAGCTGCTGCAGGTCCTCCTTCAGCTTCAGCAGGTCAGCCTGCTCCGCCAAGCCCAAGCCAGCAGATAAAGCCACCTCCACCTGCTGAAGCTGAGCGCTGTAGGTCTTGATGGCTTCTTCTAGACTGCTTTCATCCATGGTGAGGATCAGGCTCTTACATGACAGGAGCTCACTGTGGCAACACTGCAGGAATACAGCAGGCAAAGAAAGGGGTCGTGCAAACGTCACATTATGAAAAACAGTATACTTTTTGCAGATTTCAAAATCAGCTCCTTATTAAGAAATTATCTGGTGTTCGTGTGTTGTATATATGGGATATCTCATGGGAAAATAATATAATGATGCCGGTTAGCTTTAAAGCTACGTTAGACAGCCCAATAGTTAGCACTCTCTAGCTAGTTTCCTTTCTATCGTAATTCAAATACATTACTTTACATTTGTACTTGTTACAATGGTTAAAAATTACAGACTTACATTTTAACTCTTCCGTTGATCGTGTTCATGACATTGTTTTGTTTCTGTTTGGACAGAGACGGTGAAAATTTCTTCCACCGGGAGTCACTCAACTTTGACCTCAGATACGTCATCAGTCAGCGCTTACCTACATCCTATTGCAAACCAGCTTTGTTTTTGTTTATCCGATTTGTATATATTGTAATTCTGACTGTACATTGACTATGTTTGTTTGAAGTGCAATAATAATAAAAAAATTATACATAAACAAACTAAAAATAAGCTGCGGTGTTTTTTTATTTATTTATGTTTATGTATTCTTTTTTTCTTTCTGGTGGCTTATGTTGTTAAAGATATGACTGTGTAATGCCTCTTGTTCTTGTTGCACTGAATAAAAACAAATCAGTGCATTTACTTATATTACAAAATATTACTCATTCCCAGACACTCCTTTTATTATTTTGAGTGTATCATATTTAAAGTAATTAAAACGCATGCGCACACACACGAAAACCAGGATGGTCAGGAAGACATTTCATTTGTCCTTAATTCATACAGTTTGTATGTAAAATCCACGTATTTATTGTATACATTTATTGCTTGAATAAAAACGTCTCTTTTTTTGAAAAATAAAATAAAACTATATATCCAATCAATTTTAACTTCTACATTTTTGTTTTTATAAACAAAAACTGTACATTATTAATATTCATATTATCTTAGCATTGCACTTTGCATTATATTTTCCTGGCAATGAAGAAAAAAAAAAAGAAAGAAAAAAAAGCAATGAATCATTCATCCCAACTATACATTTTCCCTATGTGCTTTGTTTATATAACGCATTCAGGAAAATATATTTTCTCTGGAGAATATATCTGAATCATTAAGATCAAAACAATAGTGCTACTTCATGGTACAGGGAAGATCAAATTGTCAGATGACTGAAATCACTCAAACTATTTTTCATTTAAAAATGAATTAACATTTATTAAAAGAACTTAAAACCCATATATTTATTTTTAATATTTAACAAAGAATTTAATGAAAAATGCATACACATGTCAGTTTCATTTAATTCATTTAATTTTTAAAACAGTTAATTCATTTTTTTTTTTTTTACATTCTTCTGCATAAATCTCTTCATGCATGATATATGTAAAAAAATACAAAGATATTGATTCAATATCTCAAAGTCCTAGCAGCATTCACGAAAAGAAGGATGATATCTTGCTTTGAGTCTTTCCTGCAGATAACGGAGATGCTGTAAAGAAAAAGTATTAAGAATAATTAGAAAACACTTATCTATTATACCTGTTTGCAGAATACAATATTTACATAAAATACCTTGATTTGGTAGACTTGATCCCATGTCTGAATCCTGGTTTGCTACAGAATCATTTCCAGTCAAGGCTTTTAACAGCTCACCGAACTGCTTCCTGTGCTGTGGTCGAATGAGCACGGATAAACCTAGAACAAACCGAACTAGTTCAGCCTCTTTCCCAACAGATATTGTTAATAGATTTTGATAAAGTAAAATGTTTATGATGAACCTAAAAAAAAATTTGACTAACGTTCTAGTAGAGCGATGTCCTCATCCCTCTCAGTCAATAAACTCACAACAGTTGACACCATCTGTTCATAATTGTTTGACGTTTTATACGCCTGCAAGGCTAAAAACATCTGACGGGTTTTTTCTGCACCGATGGCCTGTTTTATGTCTGACAGCAGAGAAGAGCATGATGGACCTTCTTTGATGGATGTTTGTGGCTTCTGGTCTTCACTTCTTACATTCACTGTTAAAAAAAAAAAATCACACAAACTTTATTTAGAAAATGTTCTTAATGTACAAATGTTTGCATTAAAAAGTGAAGAGCAGGCCTTTTTAATAATAGTTGCTATCAATAATCTACGATATACCTCCAATTTGACCATCCCCTCCATTAAGTGCTACGGTTCCCAAGTGAGGACCACCTTGGTTCAGCTGTCGACTCGAGTTCAGCTGCTCGCTGGGTGGATTTACAGGCGCCATCTCGGCTTTCGCTACAAAAGTAACAAAACATTGTTATTTATGATTATGGGGAGATAAAATAAGGCCCTAATGTTTCCTGTAAATGCTACACACTATTTACTAGTTAAATATTACCTGTGTTCTGCCCAAGAGCCTCTCGCTCCTCCCTGGACAGCGAATGCTCTTGTTTATAGCCACAACCTTCACCTGTTAACTCCAAGCAACGCTCATCAAAATCTTTCTTATGGTGTGGTCGGATGAACTGATAAAGACCTTAAGAAAAAGATCAGTTAAGATCAGAGGAAAAAAGGCCAACTTAATTTTATAAAATTTTATTTTAATTGTTTTGTTTGTTTTGTTTTTTAATAATTGATAATGACGTTATCATTATCATCATAATATCTGCCATAATAGGCAATATAATTTTTAATAATTGATAATGACGTTATCATTATCATCATAATATCTGCCTAGGAAATCGCCTAGTGTTAATCTGCATCGCTATTTGTACTCGTTGTGAATACGCAGGCCACAAGAAGTAATTAGGTGGGTGTTTTTTATTTATTTATCACTTTTACTCAGGACATGCTAGCTGGCAACAAAGGATTCCATTCATTATGCTAAGCTAAGCTAGCGCCAACCCTGTCAAACTAACACAATGCATGCACTGAGACAAAAATGCATTTGCCTGCATCTAAATGTAGGAAAGAAGGTGAATAAGCCCTATTTCAAAAAAACGGTGGAGTGTTCCTTTAAAAGATTAATATTACGCTTTACCCAAAACTCACTTTAAACCACCAATGAGTGTTTGTAATAACTTCCGATTGCAATCTAATATGTTAAACGGCGAAGTTAAACTTTAAAAAAGCAGTGAAAACATAACTCGCGTCACTCATGGGATGGATATGCTGAGATTCTGCACCTCTGAGCAGACTGTGTGTGTTGTGGTCTTGTATGAGGGGTTCAGCCACATTAACCAGAAGGTTACTCAGGTCATCGGTTGTCTTGTACGACTGTAACGCCTCCATGATGAGCTTGAAGTTCTCGTGACTCAGGCATCGTCTCAGCTCTATCATGAAAGCTTTGCCTGTTTTTGCAGTACAGGAAGCCGTTGTTTTCTGAAACATAGCCAGTAGAAAACAGAATACATTTACTTTAATCAAAACGATCAAAGGAAAAGCATGGCACGTTCCTTTTAAAGGGATGGTTCGGAGTAAAATCAACCTAGGGTCCTTTGCACCATGACCTCGAGCCAAACACCCCCCAGAAGCTTTTTTCCCCTTGGTCGAACATTATTAAAGTTAGAGCTTATTTAGAGATATCAGCCGCATGGCTTAGTGCAGGCGCTAATGGATTCTAGGCTGTATCTCGTAAATTACCCCACTAATAATGCCTGGAATGGTACCAAACTTCTACAGTAGTACAAATAAGCTCTGTACTCATAAAACGAGGCATTGGAAAGTTTGTAAGTACATCAGGAGTTTATTTAAATAACACTTGCCTGATGGCTAATGCTACCGCTAACCCGCACGTCGAGTTCACAGTGATTTGGGAAAAGTCTGTAAAAGTCCTGGCAGAAAGCGATGCATTTTTTACTATTTTTTCCGAAGTGTTGACAACTTGTTGTTGCAAACTGGTACTACCAACAAAATATTAGTGCATTCCTGGAACTGGGCGTCGTTACACTACATCCTTATGCATCGCTTTCTGCCAGGACTTCTACAGGCTTTTCCCAAATCACCTTGGATCCATTAGCGCCTGCACTAAGCCATACGGCTGATATCTCTAAATAAGCTCTAACTTTAATAATGTTCAACCAAGGGGAAAAAAGCTTCTGGGGGGTGTTTGGCTCGAGGTCATGGTGCAAAGGACCCTAGGTTGAAATTACTCCGAACCATCCCTTTAATAATTTTGGTAATCTACTAAATTTGATGGCAAAGTGTAATATATGCATCACCAAATTTTGAACTGCAAAAATAGTGCCAGTTTGAGGAAACCTATAAACAGCACTACAATTAAAAAGTTTGGGTCTTTAAGATGTTTTTTTTAAAGAAATTAATACTTCTAATAAGCAAGGACGCATTAATTTGATCAAAAGTGACAGTAAATACATTTATAATGTTAGAAAACATTTCCATTTCAAATAAATGCTGTTCTTCTGATCATTTGATTGATCAAAGAATCAAATGCATCACAGTTTCCACAAAAACATTAAGCAGCACAAATGTTTTCAACATAGATGAAGAAATTCTTCTTGAGCAGCAAATCTTTATATTAGAATGATTTCTGAAGGATCATGAGACACTGAAGACTAGTAATGGCTGCTGAATATTTACCGTATCTTTGCACATATATATACATACATATATATATATAAAATCCAGTTTCTGCATAGTCAAGTTATCAACATCATATTGAGGAAGTCAACACCAATGGAGCTCACAAAACTTCAATCAAGATGCCTCACCCGCTCTTGAACCACTTTAATTTTCCGTTTCCCACCCCTCGATTCATCATCCAGACGTTTGTCATGCTGGAGGGAAAGAGTAGACAAGCGACTCGCCTGCAGGGTCACAGACCAATAAGAGAAAGGGAAAATTAGCAAAAAGATTTGCTCATAGTTATGTTACGGCATATGAGAAATTTTTACAGACAATGAGCTAATGTGATGAAAGTAGAAAGATTTGAGAAACAGATAAAAAGGGATCAAAAGTGTCATTCAAAACCCTGATCATGATTTATGAGGCAATTATTCACCATTCATATCTCATTTAGTCAGCAAAAACTCATTTTCTAGGTTATTCACTTCCAATTTCTCAGAGAAATGTGATGTCTTGTGAATATACAAGTAGTCTCACAGTAAGCTATCATGAATTCAGTAGATCTGGGAAATGGCGCAAACTTCGCAAGGGACTACTTTTTTATACTTTTTTTTTTGGGACCATGGCAGTTTACATCATTAGGAAAAGAGCTGCTCTTATATTCGGCATTACATCACATTAGGTGATAAAACAGTAGAGAGAAAACAACACTGGTTCAGAAAAAAGTTTACACCTGGTATTAAGATGCGTTTGGTCGATCGGATCACCATTGGACTGGAGACACATGCCTGTTTACACCTGGTGCTGGTCTTTTGTCTACTTTCAACCACTTTTGTCCTGATTTCTTTGAGCATGCACAACATCCTACAGGAACTGTACTTGAAACAGAATGATTAGTCCATCTCTCGAGTCTTTGGGTTCGGGTTTGAGTCTTTCGTTCCTCCTGTCAGTCCCATAGAGGCTATTATTAATAATTCCCAAACTTTCTCATAAACAAGCACGTAGTCAGTTTTTTTTAACAGTTACATGCTGCGTTTTTTATTTTTCAATTTATAATTTTTTTGAATTTCTGTCATGATGGTTCTTTTCCATATGAATGTGGTACTAAAGAGTTGGTAATGCTTTAAACTATGCTAAAAGTATAAACTAAAAGATAACTTATCTATGATGGGGAAAATCACTTTTTTTAAAAAGACGGTTTTATGTCACCTAACTGCATGTTGTTATTGGGCTATATATACAGGTGCCTAATAACAACATGCAGTTAAGTGACATAAAACCGAACGACTCAAACCCGAACACTCGAGAGATGAACTAATCAATTCTGTTTCCAGTACCGACTGCATAGCTTCAGCCAATGGGACTGTCACGTGATGAACGAATGACTCTAACCCAAAGACTCAAAAGATGAAATAATCAATTCTGTATCCGGTACCGACTGCCTAGATTAGATTACATGGCTGTCACGTGATGAACGAACGACTCAAACCCTAAGTCTATAGACTCGAAACGTGAACTAATCAATTCTGTATCCGGTACTACAGACTGCAAAGCACTGTTTATGAGGATGTCACGGGATGAACGAACGACTCAGATCAGGAGGTGAGGTAAACTAACAGACTGCATAGGCTGAAGACACAGATAAATGAATTAATCGTTTCTGTTTCTCATAATTTGGCCTTTTCCTAGCATTGCAATTTTTTTCTTATTCTAAATGCGATCAACATTTGATGTGTTTGAGGAATTTGGCTATAAACATAACATTTTAAATACATTCTGCAGAAATGAATGAAATGACTCGAAAAAAGATGAACGATTTTGATGAACGAGATTCAAAGATCCGAGTCAGTAAAATGTTCCGAACTTCCCACTACTACTTCCTATAATGTTTACGCGTTAGGTCAGCAGGCGGTCTTTCATGGCTGTTTAAACGCATTCGACCACATGATAGTCTACACTACAAAAACTTTCTGGTCAAATGCGTTTTCAACAACTTCTGGAAGTGGTCGAAAGTGGACAAGCTCAAAATGTTTTAGACAGTTTAAAACTGAATTTAGTCAACTCGTCCACTTCTGATCCGATCAACCAAAACGCATCTTAATACCAGGTGTAAACAGGGCCTAAAAAATTTCTTTCGCAATGTAATTCTTGTCTTACCCTTTCTTCCCCAACCTTGGTGTCTTCCCTCCCTTCTTTGTTGGTTGTGTCATCCAGGGCGTCCAGCAGACTGACTGGTTTCCTTTTACTTGTCATCTCCATCTCATATTGAATGCAAAGTCTGGCTGCGCCATCCCTTCCAGAATGCTCTTCTGACTCTAAAACAACACAATCATTTTTGCTGACTTGTCTTGCAATGAACTTGAGGCTCCAAACATTATCTAATGTTAATGTTTCATTTGTTCAACTGGGCTTTTCTTTAAATTAATCTCAGAATGAGACCAAATTATAACTTATTGTTTAATTACTTGACTTTTATATTGATTACTGTTTAAAGTAATTAGGAAATCAATGGCGACATACACTTCCAAGACTGGCATATGTGTCTTAATGAAAAACACATTCGTCAAAGAGCCTTCAGACCTCATAAAAAGGTGATCTTACCTAATTTTCTCCTTTTTAAGCTGGGGACGTGTGAGTCTAGTGTTTTGGCCTTTTGAGATGTGTCATTGATCCAGACATTCTTAGAAGGACAGCTGGAGCCTGTGTTGAGCGGCCTGGTGTCTGCCTGATTCTCACTGCTCTCTGCTTTTCCTTTCCTAACAGGAACTGGTCTCTGACACACAAATCAACCAATAAACGTGCATGTCAGCTCTAATTAGTGTAAAAACTGCCTTGCAGATTTTCATGGTACAGGAATACATGAACAAGAAACAAACATACAGTTTTCTGCGCCGTCCGAAAGAAATGAGCCGCATCACGGACCATGGTACCGAAGTTATCGTAAATCTTAACGTATGGCTTCACCCAAGAAGGAAGCTGATTACGGGCTTCGGTGCCTCTGAATCTGGATTACAATCCCAGAACATTAATATTGGAGTACATGCTCTCCAGACAAATTGGGAATTGCTGTTGTAGTAGTTAGCGCTGACCTGTGATCACAAAGGAAGATGGCTCCGTAGTCTTCTCTGTGGCGGATCACTCTGCCAATGGCTTGATTCACAGCTCGAGAGGCCTGCTGTCTGTACCACTCCTGCCCTGACAGATACTGAACAACCACAGACCATAAGAATACACAATAATTAAATATGTAATATTTATTAAATAATAAAATATTTTAAGGTATAATGGTAATTATTTTTCATGAATTATTAATACATAAATATCACTATGTATTTAGGGACATTTTACAACCTGAACTTGCCATGCCAATAAAAGGTAATATCTGATAATTAAAGAGACTTCCTCTCTATTATATCATTACCTGTTTTATATTGCACCATATGACTTTGATTTGGTCGACAAATGTTTTTCAATTAGTTCAATATTTTGACAAAACAGTATTTTTGAGTAATAATCAAAGATTTCTTAGGTTTTTCTTTACAAGAAATTGTATCCTTTTTATGGGGGGATTTTCTTTATTATGATATCAGGATAATTGTACCATCATCCTGATATTTTTCACCTTATGCCTCAAATATCAAAATGAATGTCAGTTCAGGAATAAAAAACATGTTCATTGTAAAGGAGCTGCATTCATTGTCATTATATGTATGAATAGAATGTAATTTTGAATTGAATGATTAATTAATGATGGTAACACTTTTGTTTAAAGCCTTTATGTAATATATAATTATATCTAATATATGCAGTATACAGATATTCATAATGTATGTTATAATGCATTATACCTTTTCAAAAATAATTGTAACCAAAGTTAAAATGCATTATAGTATTTGCAGATTCCTTGCTTCATCTGAAATTGGTTATGTAAATGCATTATACTTTCTAAATGTGTAACGTCACAATGAAAAGATAAGTATTATAATGTATTATAACGGTGGTTACAATTCTTCACGAGAACATACAATGCATTATTAGGTGCATCATTAAGGCATAATTAATGCATTAAAAATACTTTTATAATGTATTATACATAAATGTTTTAAGTAAAGAGCTACCTAAATGAATAATTAATTTATATATTAACTAGTGTTTAAAAGACTGGCATGGTTAAGACTTTTTGTTGTATTTTAAAAATGCAATTGCATTTACCGCAAACACATTTTATTTTATTTTCAAACACAGTAAAAATGGCAATATTGTGAAATATTATTCAAATTTAAGATAAACTGGTCTGTATTTAAGAGGTCATTTATTCCTGTGATGGCAAAGCTACATTTTCAGCATTCATTACTCCAGTCTTCATTGTCACATGATCCTTTAGAAATCATTCTAAAATGCTGAATAAATAAGGATTTAAATAATTCTAATTGTATTAAAATTACAATAAATTACCATGTTAATTGACAATCTAAATGTTATATATAATGTCAGCAGATGATACATAGTTACAATATCTGCATTCCATATAAAACCCACAGTCGAGCATCTTGAAGAGCAGGTACCTTCACTCCACTAATTTTATTTCTGCACATCTCGTCCAGATACTGCATTTTAAGCACCACCCTGGGGTCCATTCTGGGGGGGAAGGGAAGTCCAGTGATCACAACCCCTCGACCGTACGTGTCAGCAAAATCCAACCCTTCGCTTGCCTTGGGGAAAAATGGAAAGCAAAAAGAAATGTGTTGATATTACTGGTGTAGGTTCATAATTTAGTATTTTTATTACATAAAATATGTATAGTCTCACCTTTCCTCTACATACAGCGAAAAAGCTTCCTCCGCTGGAGTTTGGGTCATTCACCTTGTCATAATAACCGTCAATCACCTGCAAAAGAATCCAATTTCAGAGCAGCACTGACAGACAGCTTGTGCAAATCAAACTATGCTGACATTTTGTTAGCATCTATATCAACTCTGAAAATATAGATATCATCTATATTAAATACTGAGTGCACAATTATTAACATGACTGATACTAGTAGCATTTACCTCAGTAAAAGTGCTTTTTCCCCTCGGTTCTACAAACATGGGCTTGAGATTCTCAATGCGATCTGCATGCCCATTAGCCTGAGAGAGTGAAGGGAATTGGTGCATAGTCACTTAAATGCTAAAGTTGGCAAGAGATGAACAAGGTAATTTTAATCTCCATACAGCACATTTTAAACTTAGAAACTTAGAAAAAAATTCACTGGTAAAATAGTATTTTATTCATTTTGTAATAAACTTAGCAAGTGTGAGAAAAATGCTAACTCTTAAATTGTTTTGGTTCTCTTCAGTGAATCAGCTGAACCATTTCAAGAATTGCCCTGTGCATTTTTTCCGAATCAGTCTGAATCAAAATCTCAACTCAACTCTTGAACTGATCAACTCGTTTGAATTGGTTAGTCAGCTACATACTGTATCTTTAATGAGGTCGGACTGAACACGCTCACCCTCCAGAACTCCAGAGTCTTATCCATCACTGGATACGAGGGGAAGAACACCAGCAGTCCATGAGGCACCACCCGCGTCAGATTGACTGCAAACCCAATCATATCACACTGATAATTATGCTGATCATCAGATCATTATTGATAAGAGTTTAAGATCATATGCTGTTTCAGTGTAAAGAATTCTCACCAAGAGTGTTTCCCATAGACGACATGTTTTCAGGAACAAACCTTCAAAAACAAAAGAACAATATTTACACATCTCCTAATGGCTCATATATCAGACACCTCACAATACACCAAACGAGTCAACGAGTATAAACCAGTGTTCCTCAACTGGTGGGTCGCAAGACTGAGTGAGTGGGTTGCAGAGTGTTCAATCAAAGAAACAAAAACAACAAACGTAATTCTGTTTTTCTGTTGCAAGACTTTTATTTTGAAAGACATGCACACAAGCTGTTGACTCTTTTATCAGACGCAGTTTAAAGGGGTGGTTGATTATGATTTCACTTTTTTAACTTCAGTTAGTGTGTAATGTTGCTGTTTGAGCATAAACAACATCTGCAAAGTTACGACGCTCAAAGTTCAAAGCAAAGGGAGATATATATTTTTTTTTAAATTGCTTTTTAAGGACCACAACAAACGGCTGGTAAGGACTACACGACATTCCTCCCGGGTTAGTGACATCACCAACCCTAAAATTTACATAAACCCGCCCCCGGGAACGCGATTAGAATATGCTAATCAATGACTAGAAGATAACTACAAATAAGCTACATAAATTCATCAACTAACCATTCAGAAATGGTGTCACTTCTTCTTGAGTCTCTCCATCTTTGTCTGACTCCGGTTTGAACATAAAAGTTTTTGAAATTTTCAGTGCATTTGTGTGTGAGGTAAAAAGACACAAGCTGTTGTAGCTCCGCCCCCTGTGCTGGGAGCAGCAGCTCATTTGCATTTAAAGGGCAGACACAAAAACGGTGCGTTTTTGCTCATCTTCAAAAAGTGACAAATATTAACATGCTATATGAAAAATATCTATGGGGTATTTTTTAGCTAAAACTTCACATACACACTCTACATTTAATCCACAGCCTCGGCAAATAGTCCTGAGTGAGTTCATGGCGGTCTGGAGTGTGAGTGACTTAAGTGACACGGATGTGACTTAAACTGCAATTCATCGACTGGCCGCTAGAGACAGCTATGAGTCAATCCCATAGACCCCCATGTTAATATGCCCAACTTTACAGCAGAAAAAAATATGTTTACAGCCTGGTACAAAAAGCAGTTTTGGTCTATATAGCTAATTTTGCCCTTCATGACAACTGTGAGGGGGGTGAATTTTTTGATGGATATTATATTAAGTCTTAAAGTTCTGCATAATTAAGGGCGTGGCCACTTGAGTGACAGGTGGATTGCCGCTGCTGTCACTACTAGCCGTTTGTCTGCTGTCTGTTAGCCGTCACGTCACCTCAGCTAATCCCGCCTCTATGCCCATTTTTGGTTATCCGGGAGTGAAGCGCGGCCAAGATGGCGACCACTTTGGGCTTCGAAAATGCTCTTTAAGAAACCTACGGGTGACGTCACATATACCACGTCCATATTTTTTTACAGTCTATGGAGCAAATTCACACGTGAGCTGGAGAGAGGGAAGATGTGTGTGCTGTTTTGTTCATCAAAACAACCTACATTAAAAAAAAAATGAAGATTACTTTCGCTTTCCCAATCTCAATCGGGAAGATTGACTTTTCACAGATTCCCAACGTTTGACTCCAGACTGGGCTTCAGCTAAAAATCTTCTTTACTGTTCTTCTAAAGAAAAAAAGGCACCTACATCTTGGATGGCCTGAGGGTGAGTAAATGTACATAACTTTTTCATTTTGGGGTGAACTATCCCTTTATCAGTTCATGTTGGTATTGTGTATTTACCATGTTAACTGTTGTTTAGTCAACCCAGAAATGCCACTTTATTTTCACTTTGTGTTATTTTTTATATTTTTGTATATATGACTGTGGTGGCTCATACCAACTTTATTGTATTAACAAAAACTAGTTTGAGACTGCTATTTTACAGCCTTACCTTATAGGCTACTGTTTATTCATCAGTATTTGTCATATTTTTACAATTTATGTGCATAAATTAGCAGCCTAATGACCATGGGAAAATGTGGGACCCATGGCCAAACCATTGGAGAACCACTTGTACCTCTATTGTACTTTTTGGACCTTGACAGCCTACAATATAACTGACATTTTTCAGATTCAATTAATAGCACCTGGATTTAAAACAAACTGAGGGTGAATAAATAATAACAGTTCAAAGCAGAGGTTGTTGATGTGACTCACCTCCTGTCAAAGGCTGTGCTCAACTGCACGCCGTCCGGACCTTTTTCAATGACACTGACGAAGATCTGATCACGCTGGATGACATGAGGGTTCTCCAAGGATACGGGAAAAGGACTGCAGAAAATCAGCAGTGAATTAGCATCCAACCAGCATCCACTCATAAACCTCAGTGGGGACAGCTAGAGGAGAAGAGCACGAACATTTGCATTTCACAGGTGAAGGATGAGAGCGGCGAGAGAGTTCCACTGGTCAGAATGATGCTGCGTACTCCCTGTCCGAGCAACTCCTGCATGCTGAACCCCGGAGAAAAACACCAGTAGCTCAGCACATTCCCTATAAAATATACACAACACCATTTCAATCCATTTCAGTTTAATGTGCAAGATCACGTTTTTTCAGCATTTCATCGTGGAAGAGATTTCATGTGCACCATCAAGACGACCAAAACATGTAATACTGAAGCAATAATACACATTATGGCCCGGTTTCACAGACAGGGCTTAGATTAAGCCAGGATTGGGCCTTAGTTCAATTAGGGCATTTAAGTAGTTTTTATAAATGTACCTTAGAAATAAACATTACTGGTGCGCATCTTGAGACAAAACAATGGCACTGAGTCCACTGACATATTTTAAGATCAGTTCAAGTTGTTTTCAGTTAAAACAGCTCAAACATGCATTTTACTCTGAGACCTTGTCTGTGAAACTGGGGGAATACATTTCATATTCTCCATGACTAGAAAACTACATTAAAAGAGAATGTGTGCTCCAGTCAATAGCAAGTTAGCAGCTTCCCTTTGAAAACATTTTGCTACACATGAGGCGTCTCATACCCTGTTTCTTGGTAGAGGAGGAAGCCCATAGATCAGTCAGCTGTTTCTTCTTAAAGTTGCTGTTGTCTGGATGAATGTGGACCTGATATCAGACACAGATTTGGGAATCAGAAGCAGAAATGGGAGATGAAAGACAAGATTTAGAGGAACTATCGTCTGACATGCACTACATTGTTCGAAAGTTTGGGGTCAGTACGTTTTTTTTAATGCTTTTGAAAGAAGCCTTTTGTTCAATAAGGCTGCATTTATTTGATCAAAAATACAGTCAAACAGTAATATTATGAAATATTACAATGTACATTTTAAAATGTAATTTATTTATGTAAAGCAGCCATTATTCCAGTCTTCAGTGTCATTCTAATATGCTGATTTGGTGCTCAAGAAATCTTTCTTTATATCATATATGTTTAAAACAATTGTACTGTTCTTTTCAGGATTCTTTGATGCACAGAAAGTCAAATAGAACAGCATTTATTTGAAATAAAAATCTTATAATTGTCTTTACATGCCTTTAAATTTTAAAATGTACACTTTTGATTAATTTTCTTTTACTCAAATTTACAACATAACATTATCACTCACTACAACTAAAACCTGATGTCTGCAGATATGTAACAATGAACACAGCATGAATGTGAAAATCAATTGAAGCAAACCTTAAATTCCTTCATGTCGTTTTTCATCTGTGATTTCTTGCTGCCCTCTGTAGGTTCAGCCCCAAACACCAACTGATTCAGGACAAACACAATAAAAATACAGAAAATGGCCAATTGATCTCTTTAACATGCTGTACACTTCTTACCTGGATTATATCTGCTACTTTCTGTAGTCCGCTGGTGTTCAGAAAGACACCAGGCCCTGCAAACATTTTTTAAAATACACATATGGGTAAATGTTGAACTGATACACAGAAAAGGTCAATGAGGACCAGTTGTTAATACTCACTCCCTGCTAAATATCCTGTGATCTGCTCCATGGCTTCCACTACAGCGTTTTTTGTTTCAAAGTTCACATTAGCCATTTGAAAAATCTCATATATGAAGCTTTAAAAGAAGAAGAGACAGAAAATGAGCAGTTCAGTTAAGCAGTTGTGCATGTAAAAATGGTGATTTAAAGTCAATATATTAAGGTCACTGATACACATTCCCAGCACCAAACGTTTTCCCAGCATGCTTCACTCACCTGCCGGGTTTGGTGATTCCCTGATTATTTGCTGGCATCTCAAAACCGTTAATGGAAGATTCCAGATCCATCAAAATTTCTGTAAGATTATTAAGTTGCACTCTCAGCTAAATGTTTTTCATTATTGAAAAATGGATTCCAAATAACTCCAGAAATCAAATATTGTATTAAAATAAATAAATTTTAATATTTGAAGTGTAACCTACGTTTTATTTTTGCAATTGTGGTAATATCCAGTTTCAATCCTGTAAAATCATATATAGGATAAAAATAAGGGAGTTATTTATTGGGATATATACAGTACATTTAGTACCGGTAAAAAGTTTGGAAACATTACTCTTTTTAATGTTTTTTCTCATTAAAAGTCTCATATGGTCATCAAGCATTTTTTATCAAAAATACAGAAAAAAAACAGTAATATTGTGCAATATTATTAAAATGTAAAATAATGGCTTTCTATTTGAATATCCTTTAAAATATAATTTATTTCTGTGATGCAAAACTGAATTTTCATCATTACACCAGTCTTCAGTGTCACATGATCCTTCAGAAATTCTAAAATGCTGATTTATTATCCGTTAGAAACAGTTGTGCTGCTTAATATTGTTTTATAACCTGTGATACTTTTTTCAGGATTCTTTGATGTATACAAAGTTAGAAAATAGCATTTATTTAAAATATAAATATTTTGTAACAATAACAATATACACTAAAAGTACTTCAAAAGTATTAATTTATTTGAAAAAAAAAAAAGAAAGAAAAAGAAATTGCTGACCCCACACTTATGAATGGTAGTGTTTGTGTTGAATTGATACAAAGTGATTGTAAAGATTTATATTGTTAGAAAAGATTTCTATTTTTAATAAATGCTGATCTTATTAACTTTTTATTCATCAATGAATCCTGAAAAAAGTATCACAGGCTCCAAAAAAATATTAAGCAGCAAAACTGTTTCTAACGTTGATAATAAATTTGCATTTTAGAATGATTTCTGAAGGATCATGTGACACTGAAGACTGGAGTAATGAAGCTTTGCATCACAAGAATAAATTATTTTAAAGTATATTAAAATAGAAAACCCTTATTTTAAATTGTAATACTATTTCAGAATATTATTTCAGAATTTTTGATCAAATAAATGCATGAGACTTCTTTCAAAATATTAAAAATAGTAACGTTTCCAAACTTTTGACCAGTACTATATATACACAAATATATAAACCATTTATTTATATTAAAAATTATATTTAAAAAGCCAGTTTTTTGCCAAACTAACCTGAATTCAGTGATTCCACATTAAACTCTTCAGCGGAATCTGTTTTGCTGATGTCTGAGGCGTGTTCCCGCAGCTGGCGATCTACAGCGTCGATGGCAGAAATCAGGTCGTAAGGGGTGAGGTCAAACGAGGTGGACTCTTCACACATCTTCTCCTGAAAATGTACACAAACCGTTGATAGAATATAAAACAAACAACAATATAGAATGGCTATGATGTCTCAAACAACATCAAAACACTTACAACATTATGAGCTTCATCAAAAATAATCACAGCTCCTTTCAGCTCTATGTTGTGTGTTCTTCGACTCTGTGAATCAACAGAAATCAAAATTGTGAATAAAATAAAAAAAGACTATCCTAGAACAATACATATTAAATAAAAAATATAATTATTTCAAAAAAAAAAAAATATATATATATAATAATAATAATTATTGTTGTTGTTGTTGATATATATATATATATATGAAATACCATTAAAAAGTTTGGGGTCAGAAAGACTTTCATTTAGCAAGTGACAAATTATTTTAAAAATGTTACAAAAATGTCTATTTTAAATAAATGCTGTTCTTTTGAACTTTCTATTTCATCAAAGAAATGTATCGCACTTTCCACAGAAATATTAGGCAGGACAACTGTTTTCAACATTGATAACAATAAGAAATGTTTGTTGATCATCAAATCAGCATATTAGAATGATTTCTGAATGATCATGTGACACTGAACACACTGAAGTAATGATGCTGAATATTCAGCTTTGATCACAGGAATAAATTACATTTTAAAATATATTAAAATAGAAAACTGTCTGCAATAATATTTCGCAATATTGTTGTTTATTATATTTTCAAATCAAATAAATGCAGCCTTGGTGAGCATTAGAGACAGCTTTCAAAAACATTTTGAACAGTGGTGTATCTAAAGTGATGAGATGGCTAGGGTAAATGTCTCACCTTTGGGTCGAGCAGGTAGTTGTAAGGCATGAAGATGACATCAGCGTGTTGTTTGATTGAGCGCGACAGGTAGTACGGACAAACTCTATGGGAACCAACAGTCTGAGCAATGTCACTATTTACAAACACTCAAAGAAAAGATTCCCAATGGAATCAAAAACACTATTTCTTTCAGTGCTTTGATCAAGCCCTTGAAACAACTAACCTTTGCTTTTTGCCTGTTTTTACAAGATCCTCCACATCCAGGATAGAATTCATGATTTCTTTGTCAGTGCTTTTCTCTTTAAATACCCAAAAAAAAAAAAATCAGCAAGTTCTCGTAGAGTAGCATGTTAACAACTAAAACCATTATAATAGACCTTATTCACAGCAGCGCCATCTTTGATTTTTAATGGGAATGAAAGCGAGGGACAGGTGTCCCTCACTGTGAGGGACAGACATACTTCTCTTCAATGGGCTGTACTGTTATTAGGGGTGTTGGATTACAAATTTATTAAATGTTTAATTTAGTTTGCAACAGTAAAAGTTGAGTACATTGAAGTTAGCATTTTAAGGTTAGGTTAGGATAATAGTAACAACAGTTTCTGCCAGTCGTGTTTTTCTCTATTGTAAGTCACCTTTTGTCTTTAATGGCTCGAGCCCCAGCCCTAGATGATGAATCGTTAGGCTGATTGGATTAGCACATATGCTTTTGAATGGTTATGCTGATTGGATTGAGACTGGTAACCCGCTGGAGTCGGGGGGGTTCCTTAACCTGTATACTTAATTTGCATGCTTTGTTCAGAGTCTCCACCTCTATGTAATCCCTCCCCCCTTGGAATGTATATAACTACAATGCATACTGTATTAGAGTTAGATCATGTTGGAAGTACTACAGCAACGTACAGCGGAGTTCTCAATAAAGAATAACTTCCGTTGAACGCGATCCCAACTGTCTCCTGGTCTCTGCTTCGATGAAAGAAAACTTTACAACAGAGGCCAAGCCCCGAAGGGGCAAGGCACCTATTGTATCTGTTAGTTTTCTTATAATTATTATTCCATAAATGGAAGTCTATGGCAGCCCTATGAACCATACATAGGAAAATGATGAAATTTGGTACACTTCTAGTGATGCTAATGAATAGTAATTGGACCAATTTTTGAGCCTCTAGGACCAACTCTATAGCGCCACCACCAGTTCAAAATTTCAACATTTAAATGGTTATAACTTTTGAACCCTTTGATCTAGAGACATGAAACTTAGTACACCTGATTCCTCTCATCATGCTGATCACAACCAATACCTTACATTAAGACCCGTTACAGTAGTGGCCATTTTGAAAAGTACAGTATTCAGTTTTTTCGCTACTCCTCCTTCAAAATTTCTCCAATTTTCTCCAAAATTTGCTCAAATGATCTTTGGACTGAGCCACACAGAAGTGAGTGAACAGATTTTTTTTATTCATCTCTGTTCTAAAGTTATGATGTCGCAAACTTAATGAGGTCCACCCAAAATTGGCTAAGAGGATGTATCTCGGCCAAAGTTTGATCAATCGAAACGAAAATTGGTACACTTCATCAGAAGCATGATCTGAGGTTCCATGCCAAAGTTGGGAACAGCGCCATTATCCAAGATCGGATGAACCATGTGTCCGCCATTTTGAATTTTGTCATAATTTGCAATAACTTTTAAACTATTTGACATATCTTCACAAAATTTAGTATGGATCATCAACACAATGTCCTGAAGGTCCATGAGAAGATTGAACACAGCGCCACCTAGTGTTCTAGAGATATAAGGTCTTTTGCAAAAACGCTTATAACTCTTGAAAACATTGTTCAAATTTTGATTTCTTTATGTCATTACGTTCTTTGGCTTATGCCGATTCCGACAACATCTCTTTTGTCATTTTTCAACAATGTGACTGTCCACCATATTGGAACAAATGAAAAACAGTTTTTTCGCTACTCCTCTTTCAAATCTTGCTCAATTTTGTCCAAAATTTGATCAGATGATCTTTGGACCAAGCCGCACAGAAGTGAGTGAACAGATTTTTGATTTTCGCTACCGTTCCCGAGATATTCATCTTCGAAGTTGACCTAGCCTGCATTTTTTGCCTTATGCTAGTTAGCTTAACAAAATAATTGGTTAGCATGCTAACCAGATGCCATTCTTTCTAATGTGGCTCTTCAGCTATCAGGATAACCATAAGATACATTAGCATTAATCTATCTTAGCATGCTAATCTCATTAACATGATTTTGTGTGCTTATTCTTACACTGAAGCCTCTCCTCTGCAGATTTGTAAAACACGTCCTCTGAGTGGCACAATCTGTTCAACCATGTGTCATGAATCTCGAACCGTTCTGGTCGTGGGTTCGAGTCCTATCTGGGGCAACTCTGAAATTGTGTATAAAATTGTCATTTGAATTCCTTTATTATCTGGGTAAGAGCTGTACTAATGTTTCCTACACTGGGATTAGAAATGTGTGTTTTTTCTACATTCTGTGTTCGTTCTCATCAGAACTTCTGTTCATTTTGATTTCATCTGTACTTCTGAACCCATCAGTTCTTCATGTACATTCTATTTCTGCTGTTTTTGCTCTTCTGGCTCCGCATTGCGCTACAGCCCTACTGTGCTACAGCGGCTTAGCCCCGTATTGCTGCTTGCAGCTATATTTTAATGTGTTTTTAGATTGTTCTGCTCATGAAACACTGGAAAAATATCTTTCCAAGAAATCTCAGTTGACAAAAAACTTGAAAATTGTAAGTAATCTAGGAGCTTTATCCAGCTTTTTACAGCGGATGCCATTGGAAACAATACCTGTCATGGCGCTGCTCTGAATAAGGTCTATTGAAACTCTATTATGTAATAAAGTTTCAAATCTCTATTGACAGGTCACCAATGTTAGAATCATACCATCAACATTGTTGTAGAAGGGACAGGAGCGGGTCGACACTTTTGCTCTGCACATGTGGACCTTTGAAATAAGCCATAATGCCTCCATTAATATGGTGTTGAGATACAGCGCTGGGGTTTCAAGCGTCAGTTGTGTCACACATACTGACAGTGAGGTACTGATCAAAATACCTTAATGTGGTTACTCTCATGACGCATCACTTCCGGGTTTATGCAGAGCTGTTCTCTAGATCCCAAAACACAAATTTTTGGCCTATAATAAAGAACAATACTATCTGTTAGTAAAAAAAAAAAAAAGTACACTACTTATTTTTTTATTATTATTATTATTTTTAATTAGCAAGGATGCATTAAAATGATAAAAAAAATGACAGTCAAGACATTTATAATGTTACAAAAGATTTCATTCCAATAAATGCCGTTCTTTTGAACTTTCTACTCATAAAAAAAGATCACGATTTCCACAAAAGTAAAAATATATTATTTAACATTGATAATTAAAAAAATGTTTAATGAGCACCAAATCAGCATATCAGAACAATTTCTTCTTTTGATCAATTGTTTTTATTGTTTTTACAAAAAATAATAATTTGTGAATGCAGATAGCATAATAATGATTTATGAAGGATCATGTAACATACATTTTAAGATATATTCAAAATAGAAAAAAAGTTCTTTTAAATTGTAATAATAATTCACAATATTACCGTTTTAACTGTATTTTTGATCAAATAAATGCATCCATGGTGAACATTAGAGACTTCTTTTAAAAACGGTAGCGTATGCTTTATAGAATATGCTGAAAAACATTTTGGTAGGATGTAATCATGTTTTCATATTCTCAATGATCATGAATGGCTGACTGTACAATATCCCTTAAATATGTGAAGTTAACTCAGATAGCTGACCTGTATGATGTGTTCTTGAGCTCGTTTATGACCTGTGTTAGCTGGGAATGGGTTCTGGAAGCATATATGATCTTGGGGATGTCCGTGTAATAAGCTAGAAAAAAGAAAAGAAAAGGAAAAGACAAAAATCATGATATTGTTACTTGTGTTTTGAAATATAATTCCAATGGTTGCCCAGAATGTCAACTGTCAGTATGATTTGGCTTATAATTCATACAACAATGTAGCCTTTGAAAAATGTTTACAAATGATATTGAAAATAAATCAAATTGACACTGAATCAATAAATGAAGGACACTACTTGGAGCGTCTCCGTCGGTGGCTGCTGTTCCCCACGATGACACTGGTCTGTCAGGGAAGAGCTCCGCGCCGCCCATTCTCTCTGCTATCTTGCGGGCAGAGATGGTGTCTTTAAAGTTCTCTCTCCAGCCCAGCGTCGAACACAGCAGACAGAGCGTTTTACCAGTGCCAGTGGGACTTTCAAGAACACCATTGACTTTCTGAAAGAGTACAAGTGCATGTCATTCTTATTATGAGGAAATGAATAGAACAATGTGACCTTACAAGAAGACTTTAACATCTTTATTGTATAGATTAAAGCACCACAGCCTTCATGTTATACATGAATCAAAGAGTAAGTAAAACAAAAATGTCATTCTACCTTCAGTAAAATGTCATTCTGCCATTGCATTTTACCTCTATTGGAAAAAGTGATTGAACTTGGAAAATATCAGAAAGTGGCAGACTTTTGCCTTCGTCGACTATAATCTTTAAAGCCCCTGAAACTTTCAAAGCAGTTGGCAAATTAAATTAAAGGGTGTTTCAAAGACTATAATAAAGAAATATTGCTGCAGTACATGCAAGGGTTGTGTATGGTGACTGGGTTTCTCACTTTCTGCAGGCACTCGATGACTTTGTTCATGTAGTCCTCCTGGCACGGGTATGGAGTGAAGGGAAAGTCCACAGTGACTCCTCTCAACTTAATATGAGGCATTTTCAACCAGAACACAATGATCACATGTAAAGAGACTATAAAAGTCACCCACTCTTAAGTCTAAGCCCAGAGACAACCACAATCTCTTAACAAAACTCGAAGAAATAAAGACTCATTTTGGTCGGCTCTTTTTGAATATAATACAACGATGTTAAATGCATTAAAATATAACATCTAAGGCAAGTGACAACTCCAGTAGCGCGCGATTTGTTTCTCTCTTCTTCTTTTCCGCTTTACCGGTAAACTAGGGCCGCGAGTGTGTGATTCTGCCACCTACAGGCCTCGCTGGAGAAGTGCAGCCGGTAACGCACAGCAGGTCATGTCGCAGCATACAAAAAAAAAAAAAAAAAAAAAAAAACATAAAACATTTGCTTTCCTGTTGCTGAGTTGCTTACCTGCCTTCTCGCAATTTCAGAATAAATGCGATAAGTTAAAATTGTACAGTTGTAAATCATATTCAAATTGAAATATCACTGTAATTAACTAATTAACTGTTTGGGTGCTGCATGTGTTTACACTGTGTTTACAAAACCCCATTTGGCACACGGGTTTCTCATAACAACTGAAATGAAGGAAATTATTATTATGAAATTATATTAAGTATCTAAAAATATGGCCATAAAATACGACTTTTTAAAAACAAAAACAAAAACTAAATGGTCTATGGCTCAACTTGCCCCATACATTACATGTTAGGGGTAAGTTGAGCCAAGTCAAGATGTTAAGCATTCTAGTAAAATAAAGACTGAATAATTCGCTTTGATAGGGAAAACAGTGAGATATAAAAAGTGTTAAAATATATTAACAAATAATAATTTTCCATCCAAATCCCATTTTTGCTATCTTCATTCGTATTATGAAAAACACATATTTATATGTATATTAGAAAACATTTCAGCCAAATGCAGGAAACAGCAATAAGTTGGTTTATATAGATCTACATTTACTGTTTGTGAATGTATAATGATAGGATATACATGAGAAGAAGTGAACGTGTTCAGGTGTGCGATACGGTGCACTTAAAGCATGTCAAAATAAAATAACAAAATGAAATAATAGCAAAATTAATGAATGGTTAGATTTTTTTTGAATAAAGCTTTTTGTATATATAATAAATAAGTTTGACTTGATTTTTATTTGTGTTCATCCAGTCTGAGTTGCCTTTATTTTCACTTCTCAGTATTTCGTCACAACATGGCGACGCACTCAGATGCCAGGCTCGAATTAAACACTGAAAACACACAGGTAGGCTACTGTACCTCAACCTGCTCACTGTTGAGCATTTATTTCAGATATAACATCATTAACATGTCTAACGCTATGAAAGATTTGCTGTACGCACAGGAAGGGAACCTGTCGCCATAAATGTGTGTTATTTACGAAGGAAGTAGCTTTAGCCCGCTAACCAGCAGATAAGCCAACTTAAAAAAGCACTTTCAACTTACGCTATCAAAATATCAAAAATAACCATTGCGATTTACAATAGCGAAGTGTTTTACTTTTAGCGCTGACATAAGAGTGACGGTATGCATTTTTATTTTGAATCAGTGATAAGATAATAAATGTGTTGAATGCACGCGCATGTGTGTTGAACAGGGTAAATGTGGAGTTAGCGAGTTAGCCTGAGGTTTACAGCTTTACTGATTTCACGACAGTATTATTTTTGGTGTTAATATTTTATCTGAGCTTTGATACCCTTAATAAATTGACATTTTAAACTTTCAACCCAGGGAAATTTATGAATATGAGGCTCGTTTGCCACTCATTTAGAGGCTTGCCATAAAATTTAACATGAGAATTAATTATCTTTCTAAATAAACGATATAGACTGCTAGTATATGTTAGGAAAGCTACGTACGCTTGAATACATGCTTGAATTTTAATAATTTAATATTCATAAATTTGTGGTGTATAATGTAATTGTCAGTGTTGACGCATTTTCTGTTGCACAGATTATTAGTTGGCACGTGCTTTGAATAAATGCCTCATTGGTCTAATTTGTTCATGTCTTAACCCGTTCCCTCGAATTTTGCTTGTTCTGGTTATATATAACTTTCTGGCTGTGGCTCAAAGTCAAACCCTTGTGAGGTGAGCTTCTTTTCAGACGTGTGAGATGCCCCCAAAATGCTGCCTATGTAGGGAGCTCACTGGGATTTGAGACAGCCAGATTCGCGTGAGGCTGCTCTCTGTGTGCAGCACGTGTTCATCTATCTGTTCCTGTATAAACTGAGTTTGTTTGCACTTGGCTCTGTTTGCAATAAAAATCTTGGCCAGTGTACTAGAACAGGCATCTTTGTATTGGATGCGCAATATGTCACTTAAATCAACTTAAATGCAGTGAGTCAGGGGTTAATGTCAGTGTTAACTTAAATTCATTTCAAAAGTTTTTTTGCATTTACACCATCAGGGCACTAAAGTCATGGACGAAATCATCGGGGTCTGCGGTTTAGAGGCCAGGGGACTTGTTGAAGGGAGCAGTTCACCTCTGGATGTGGAGACTCCATCCCAGGATAACATGGAAGATTTTGTGGGGCTGGTGAGCAGTGAGGAGGAAAGAGGGGAGACGCCAGGAAGGGAAGATAGCAACCCTGACCCCCTCGATGGGGAGTTGGACCCTAACGCTGAGAAAACCAAGGACCAAAAATCCTTCGGTTAGTATTCACCATTAAAGGAATGTTTCAAGTTTAATGCAATAAATAAACAGGGCCCCAAACGACTCTAAGCCGTAGATTTTTTTTTAAGTTGTGATAGGATGACTCGTTTTAACAGGTTATTCTATGCTTTATTCTTCCCTTTTTGTCATAGGCAAAGAGGTTTTGTTGCTGATGCAGGCGCTTCATACTTTAGCCACCCCAGAAGAGAAACTTGCTGCCCTTTGTAAGAAATATGCAGACCTGGTATGTATTTGGGGTTAGAGAAATGATATTGCACAACAATAGACATATTTCATAATTAATGTCTTTACAGAGAGAGTTCACTCAGAAAAATAAATTTGCAATCCAAACACGTATGATTTATTTTCTTCCTTCATTGAGGACAAAAGGAGATATTCAAAAGGAGCTGCTCTTTTTTTATTAATACAACAAAAGTCAAAAGAAAAAGCTGCTCCAAGTATTATACAATTCATGTAGTATGAAATAGTAATATGACGTGCTGAAATGCATTTTTTTGTGAAACAAAATGTACGTTTTAATTTAGCTGAAAACTGAAAATAAAGTTTTGGTAATTCAATTTGGTTAATTGTGTAATTACATTTACATTTATGGATTTGGCAGATGATTTTATCCAAAGTGACTTACATTTAAGGTATACATTTTCTTTATCAGTTCACGCATTCCCTGGGAATCGAACCCATGACCATGGCATTGCCAGCACCATGCTTTACTGTTTGAGCTAGAGGAATCTTTTAATTGAATTTGGTAGTGTTCAGGATATCGTGTTCACTGGTGCTAAATTAAAAACTATTTTTTTCTAGTTTTGCTACTTTAGCTTTTCCTGATTGTGTGCGTGAAATAGACGTTGAAACAGTCGATTCATTTCGGCTGAATATTTTGTGTTGCTGAAATTTCAGTGCATGACTAAATACTAATGTGTCTTTTCCCTGGGACAGCTGGAGGAGAGTCGCAGCATGCAAAAACAGGTGAAGGTGTTGCAGAAGAAGCAGAATCAGGTGCTGAAGGAGAAGATCCACCTGCAGAGTGAGCACAGCAAGGCTGTCCTGGCACGCAGCAAACTGGAGAGTCTTTGCAGGGAGCTTCAGCGCCATAACAAGACCCTGAAGGTAGAGCCACCAGAGGTCATGCACATTTGATTTAAAGATTCATGTTGGCCTTAAAGGTCCCATTGCATGAAAATTTCACTTTATGAGGTTTTTTAACCTTAATATGAGTTTCCCTAGCCTGCCTATGGTCCCCCAGTGGCCAGACGTTTTGATGGGTGTAAACCAAGACCTGGGTATTTTTGAGAAAATGAAAGCTCAGACGGGCAAGAAATCTAGAAATCTTCCCCTTATGTCGTCATAAGGGGAAAGGTTACCTCCCCTTTCTCTGCTTTGCCCGCAAAGAGAATTTGGCCCGCCCATGAGAAAATGAGCTGCGTGAGCGCAATATTGTTTTTTCCTCAAGAGACATGATGGCTTGCAAACGAGCGAAGCATATGGCAGTTGCTCAGTGTTTGGATGTACAAATGAATACAAAAGTATTTTTTTAGTTCCTTCATCCGAGCCTCTGATGTGACTGAATTTCTGATGTGTAATTGTTCAAGTTCAGACAGATAATCTTTCTCTCAAAGTCGTTCAATACTGTTTATGCATCAGTAAATCAAGCCAGTGACTAAACGTTGTTTCTCTTAGTAGGATGAAAATAATCTTACTTAAACTGTGATTAATATATATACAGAAAGCGATCAAAGAACAATCCCTTTCCAATCGGCCAAGCTGTCAATCACACAGCGCAAGTTTATCTGGACACTTGCCAAAACTCATTATGAAATCAATGACGCTGTTACACTGCACAACGAAGCTCTTACTGTACTTACCTCATGTTTGCATTGTGAAATCATTAGTGAGAGTGCAGAAACTGCGTTGCAATGATAAGATCTTCATTCACACGATCAACAGGCTGTCATCTGCTCAATGCTCATCACAGCAACCTTTTATGTGATGGGAATAGATCTAAATACTTAAAAAACTTCTCACGATTCGTTAATCTCGATAGCTGTAATAGTAAAAACGTATAATAGCAGTAATAGTAAAAGTATTCGAGAGAGTTCCACATGTAATGCTAGATATTTCATATGCAAGCATGTCAGCCAATCACAGCAGTGGGCGTTTACACTGAAGTCTCACAGCAGACAATCCACTTCAAACAGAGCGTTCAAATCAGAGGCTAAAATCAGGCTAGGAAATATGCCTTTTATTTCTAAATTATAACAACTTTTGATCTAAAAAACATACTAACATTATAAGGGCACATTCTAAAATAATAAAATAATCCATGCAATGGGACCTTTAAGGCCGGGACACACCAAGCCGACGGTCAGCGAGCATCTGTCGGGCTAGTTTTTGCGGTGTGTTCCACACGTCCGCCCTCTTCAGGCTCAAGTCGGTGGCAGTTTGCCCGATTCAGCATGTTGAATCTGCGTTGGGGCCAATGGTGAGAGTGGGAACTATGATTGGATATTCAGTTTAGCGAACGAGTCAGTGCACGAGAATTAAAGGCCCACGACTGAAGTGCCTTGGAACGAGCAGTTTTGTATGATGCATTGACGTAATTTCCACTGAAACAGGAAGCTAAGGCGGGACATATTGAATGGCTCCTCCCCCTTTTATAAGCATTTAAATAGCCAATAGCGTTTAGTTTACCTCACAGACTGCAATTCGTACTTGACAGCACCATGGCAGCGAATCTGAGTGCTGATGATACGTTGGATTCAATAGTTGAGGTGTGAATAAATTCTATCCATTTAATTCTTAAGCAACATACTGTTGGAAAATGGAATAAAACTTGAACGTTTGAGCAACTGGACACACATTTCCAACCCATATTGCTCCGTGACGTGTCAAAGATAGTGATGGGTCGGTCATGAACGATTCGTTCATTTTGAACGAATCTTTAATATGACTTGGGACTACCGAGTTGTCTCAGAGAGTGATTCGTTCATTTTGTGTTGAATGCATGCGCAACATCCTATAGGTTCTGTACTGGAAAGAGAAATGATTAGTTCATATCTTGAGACTTCGGGTTCGAGTCTTTCATTCTTCCTGTCAGTCCCATAGAGGCTATGCTGTCAGTAACAAAAAGACAAATGATTAGTTCATCTCTCGAGTCTTCGGGTCTGAGTCTTTCGTTCTTTTATCACGTGATGAATGAATGACTCGAACTCGAAGACTCAAAAGATGAACTAATCAATTCTGTATCCGGTACCGACTTCATAGCCCAGCCTATATGGGGCTGTCACGTGATGAACGAATGACTCGAACCTGAAGTCGATAGACTTGAAAGGTGAACTAATCAATTCTGTATCCGGTACTACAGACTGCATAGCTCAGTTTATGAAGATGTCCCGGGATAAACGAAAGACTCAGTTCGTGAGGTAAACTAACAGACTGCATAGGCTGAAGACCCAGATAAATAAATTAATCGTTTCTGTTTCTCATGATTTGGCCTTTTCCTTGCATTGCAATTTTTTTTTATTCTAAATGCGATCAACATTTGATGTGTTTGAGGAATTTGGCTATTAACATGTAACATTTTAAATACATTCTGCTGAAATGAACGAAATGACTCGAAAAAAGATTTGTTCATTTTGATGAACGATTTTTATATCATCTTGTATATCCTTGTTTCGGTGTCTCCTTTTGAAGGGCAATATAGACTGTATTGATACCTGCTGATATAGTCGTGGAGGCTCAGAAAGCAAGTGCTAGTTTGCAGTCGGCTGTAGTCTGTGCTGTGTGTTCAAGCGCAGCTTTTTGGTACAGACGCAGCCGACACAAGACGACAACACCTTGGTTTTTGAAATTGCTAGTTCTTTGAAGTCAGCTTGGTGTGTCCCAGGCTTAAGTTTAACCAGATAACCATTGTGATAACAGGAGGAGAACGCTCAGCGGTTCAGGGAGTACGAGGAGCGGCGGAAGGAGGCGACGTTGCACTTCCAGATGACGCTCAATGAGATTGAGGCCCAGATGGAGCAGCACAACTTGCATAACAGCAAACTGCGACAGGAGAACATGGAGCTGGCTGAGAAACTCAAGAAGCTCATTGAGCAGTACGAGCTCCGGGAGGAGGTGAGGCAATAGCTGTCAAATATGTAAAATGGCTGTTATGCTCGGGTTAAGTCCTCAGAGAATTATGAGGTGCAGAGGTTTCATTTGTTCTGTACTCTGTAAATGTTGAGGTTTTATTCATTCATATTGCTTCTGAGATATGACATTTCAGTAGTCATGGCTGGTTGGGTTGGTGGACATGTGATAGCCAAGAATATTTGCTGCTTTTTCATTTCATGGTTTTACTTTATATTTGCTTAATTCTAAACGTGTTCCTCAGACATGCAGTGTCCTCAGAGATGTTTTGCATGTTGAGCTCATACCAAATGTGGAGTCATTATGATGCAGCTGGTTCACTGAATAAACACATAATCACATCTATGTATGCAGGATTATGCGTAACGTACATTGCCGGTTTTTTAAATCTTTTTAACAATTGTAGCACCACCTATGGTCCGATCTCATTGGCTACAGCATTTCGCACTTGAACCCTTAAAAATCCCTACAAAAACAATAGTTTCAGTGCATTGCGTTTGAACCCCTAATTATATGGCTACAACTAGTTTGCAGCATAATGGACTGTTTTTCTACAGCTAAAATATCTAGAAATGGATGACACTGGAATCCTTGCACATCTTTTGAAGATTTTTTTGATGTTTTGAAGAATAATGTGAATGTGACATTTGTCTTTACCCAGCACATCGACAAGGTGTTCAAACACAAGGAACTGCAACAGCAGCTGGTGGATGCTAAACTCCAGCGGACGGCTGAACTGATGCGAGAGGTGGAGGAGAAACAGCAGAGAGAAAGAGAGTTTGTGAGTATCCTTGTAATAATCCTAATCCTGATTTTGAGCTGGGCTTAATCCTGAAGGATTGGTACTTCAAACCAAGGAGATCTATAATATGTGGGTAAAGCTATCCTTTAGCATTCCCATTCATAACAATGGCAGTTGCTTGGTTGACATGAAACCACCTGAAATATGAGACCTGAAATCTGGCATGTTTGCTCACTTCTGCAACCAAGTTTAAGATAATCATCTAAGCTATAAATGCCATGTGACTAGGGCTGCTCAATTAATCGCAATAAAACCGCACGCGATTTGGCAAAGGCTGCGATTATTTTATGCGCAGTTTGTCAGTGCAGTGCGGCTGATCGGTAGTAAATGCGGCTCCATCTGAAAGCCAGAGGGCGCTCTCACGCAGAGACGAAATATGCCCCGCCGCAGAGGTAGATAACACACATCAAATCCAGGAAATCCCTATCGGGCATCATCGCTGGAGCTGAATAAACAGAAGAATGAAACGCTCTACGCAAAGATTTTTTGTTATGATATTTGTAATGTACATTTCATTTATAAAATGCAGTGTTATTTTACATTTGAACACAGTTTCTGTACCTGAATACCTGCAAATCTTAAAACAGTTTAAGTGTTTGTTCAGTTGTACTTATTTGTGCGATTGCTAATTTGTTTATTTGTTCATTTTTAGTTACTGAGTGTTTACTTGTCTTTTAATAATGCTTGAAATTTATATTAGTTGTTTTTGCTATGATATTTTTTAAACCGTAGGCCAAAGTTCCTTGTGGAAGTGTTCTTTAGACTGTTGATTTTGGTTCATGGTATTGCAATAAGACTTAGAATAAATCTGAATGATATCCGAGTTTTTAATTTTAATTTTTTTACTTTATTGCAATCGAATTGGGTATATATAAGAATTGGAATCGATAAACAGAAAATTGTCATCATAATGCTGATTGGTTGATCTATATTCTCTGTTCAGCTTCTGAAGGATGCGACTGAGTCGAGACATAAATGTGAGCTGATGAAGGAGCAGGAGCATCAGTTAAAGCAGCAGCTCACTCTGTACATGGACAAGTTTGAGGAGTTTCAGACCACCCTCGCTAAAAGCAACGAGGTCTTCACCACCTTCCGACAGGAGATGGAGAAAGTGAGTGTGCAGGAAGTGTGAAGTCTCAGCAGAAGTCTCTTGTGCTCACCAAGGCTGCATTAATTTGATAAAAAAAATATAGTAAAAACAGTAATACGTCAAATAATATTACACTTTAAAATAACTCTTTTCTATTTCTAATATATTTTAAAATATCCTGTGATGCAAAGCTGAATTTGTTGCATTTTTTTATGCCATGCTTCAATGTCACATGATGTTTTAGAAATCATTCTAATATGATGATTTGTTGCTCAAGAAACATTTCTTCTTATCAGTGTTGAAAACAGTTTATTTACACTTTATTTTGTGAAAACTGGTACATTTAATTTGTTTCTACATTTTTACATTATTCCAAACATAAAGCTTTCGGACAATGAAGTGATTAGTACTTATTGTTGAAAAGACAATCAAAGAAAAGCTTGAAAAATATGATGCTATAATTATCTGTATGGAAAGGCATGATTTGCATAAAATTATTTTCTGTGACTGATCAGATGACAAAGAAGATCAAGAAGCTTGAGAAGGAGACCACGCTATGGAGGACCAAATGGGAGACTAACAACCAGACTTTACTGCAGATGGCAGAAGAGGTGAGAGGAATAATAGAGCTGTTGTGTTTTTTAAACACACAGCATACTAAAGGTTTGTGTTCAGGGAAGGAGGCGGCGGGAACCGGCGAACGTTAAACGTAACTTTAATAATAAAATAAACATAGAGAACAAAACGAAAGTAAAGCAGCAGCAGCAGCTCCTCATGGACCACTGCAGCATTAACTAAAATAAAGCACCAACATAAAGTCCAGGCCTGGTCCTCTCTCCTCCTTCACTGTCGTCACTCCTCCTTTTATCCTTCCGGAGCTCCTCCATGGGACTTGAGTGGTGACAGGTGACGCTCATTAGCACTCGCGCCACCGACCTCGCTCCACCGACCTCGCTCCATTCCCACTGCTCTTGGCCCCGCCCTGCTTGCAATAAAGCTGTAGAACAAAATGTGAATGTTTCTTCACTTTTATGTACTGTACTGTAAATCTACAAGTAATTTAATTTTAGACTCAGTGTCACATTCTCCTTCAGAAATCATTCTAAAATGCTGATTTGCTGATCAAGAAACATTTCTTATTTTTATCGATGTTGAAACCTGCTGATTAATGTTTGTGGAAACTGTGATATTTTTTTTTCCAGGATTTTTTGATGAATATAAAGTTCGAAAGAGCAGCGTATATTTGTAATTAATTAATTTGAAACATTATAAATGTTTACGGTCCCTTTTGATCAATTTAATGTGCCCTTGCTGATTGCTGAAATTGCTACTTTCATTTGTCTCGTAGAAAACGGTGCGGGACAAGAATTACAAGGCCCTCCAAGGCAAACTGGATCGTCTGGAGAAGCTTTGCAGGGCCCTGCAGAGAGAACGCAACGACCTGAACCAGAAACTCCTGGCCCTTCAGGGCCCAGCGAAAGATCCTGAGGAAGAAGGTACAGGGCCTCCTGACCCCCAGCCACAAGTGCTCTCCAACCCAGAGATGGAGAGAGAGGTGGAGGGAGAGATGGAGGGTTTGGTGCCTGAAACAGAGAAACTTGGGCTTCAGCCTGAGGAATCAGGCACCACCTCATCCAGACAACTCATTGACGACTGAGCCTGGCCTTCTGGTGCCCTTTCTTTTCTTTTCTTTTCTTTTTTCTTTTTTCTTTGTGGAGGTATATATTTTTGTCTAACAATTATCATAAAATTTGTGAGAAAAAAGCAGGACATTAGTGAAGACGCTGACTGCTCTATACATTGGTAATCGAGCACTTTTTACTCCCTGTTTTTTATCACATTGTATTTTCGTAGGAAATGGTCATGTGGTCCAAGACGGCCACCATGCAGCTTTGTTTCGTATATTTTTTTTTCTTTTTTCTCCACCCTCGCCTCCCCCCAATCTGTTTCTAGCCCTTTCCTGTTCAGCTGTGCTGTGGTTGCACATCTTTCGTTTCTCTTTAATAAAATGTAGCTCTTCGCTCTGACCTCTAGAATCTGAATAAATCATTTTGGATGCATATAATGTTTAATATTGCTATTTTGAAATAACCGTACATAGTCAACTAGCCAGTCCAGCTCTAGATGACCAGATAACCTTGAGACTGGAGAAACAGGGCATTAATAATAGAGGTGAGCTACATTAACACACACTTACCTTCTCATTGGCACTTTGAGTCAGAGCCAAGACTTATTCATAACAAGTCACGCTTCTATTGCTTTGACTAAAATGGATATGAAATGGACTTGATACATGTCTTATAAATAAGAGAGGGGTCAAGACTTCTCACCGCATTTGACTGGTTTTCATATGAGAATCTGATTAAGGGCTAGTTTGGCTTTGAAAAAGGCTGCTACATCTCCGACAATTATGTGAAATACTAGGGTCAAACAGTCTCACTGAAATTTCTACAGTAGGGACTTTTTTTGTTGTATGACCGATGAAGAGAAACGCATTACCAACAGAAAATGTAAAATGCCACGTGCATTTATATTACATTAAAATTCACTTCAACTTTGCAAACCCATTTATTTAAGAAACAGGGTAGTTTTTATTGAATCAGGGTTTCCAAGCCACTTTTTTTTTTTTTTTTTTTTATAATTTCTTTCTTTGAAAAAATCTCTTCTTAATACTTAAGATTTTTTTGAATAATGGCATATTGTTTGCTGAAAGAGCAAGATTAGGTGATAATCTCCTTCCTGTGGTTGGTTTTATTATCCTGATTCTGCTGTTGATTAGTCCTAATAATTGCTTTTGTTTTAATTGGATTTTTTATTTTTGTTAAAAGGGTATTTCATCCAAGTATCATAATTTATTTGCCCTCATGTCTGTCTAAACCTGTATGACAAATTTTTTTTTTTCCAAAGATTTTCAACTGTTTTTGTCCATATAATGAAAGTTAATGATTGACTTTCATTGTATGGACAGAAAAATAATAATAATTTCAAAACCTTTTATGTCAAAGGTTTGGAACAACATGAGGGTGAGTAATTATTATAATTTTTTTTTATTTTTTAGTCTAACTTGACGCAAAACTTTCTCATTTTAAAAGGGGCCTTGACACATTTGATACTGAATATTCTGAATGTGATTCTCTTTTTTGGACTTTCTAATGAACAACTATAAAATGTCTGTTATTCAATTCTTTACATTCAATGCTAAAGTGTTCTGAAGAGCTGCAAACATTCTCAATATTGCTAATGTGAAACTATATGTCGAGAACTGAACTTATGAATGTAGAAGTTGCCAATTTCCTGTCTAAACAAACAGCCTCACAGCCCTTTAAGATCTCGGTTGCGTCTCTCAAAAAAATCGTGAGCTAAATTGATTTGTGGCAGCAGTTCTGCGATCTACATATGCTTACGATGCTTTTGGGAAACCCAGCACTGGTCATGATCACGTCGAGGACACAGGGTCTAGAAACATTTGCCTCTTCAGGTCCATTATAACATCTGCTTCTGTTCATGTTCTGATCTGAACCTCACACTGACCAGTACATTCCTCAACACTGAATCCAACAAAACTCATACAGCGTTTTCATTCAGTTCTCATTGAACATGATAATCTACTTTTAGTTGAACTAACCACATATGGTGTGTTTTGTAACCAAATGTAATGGATGATTGCAAAGTCACTTAAGTTTAGAAGGGCAAGATGTTTTCTGAAAAAGTGGTTTGACAGGTCTGAATGTGTTTAACTTGCCAAACAATGGAAATGTAGATCTTCACCAGCTTCCATCACTTCTGTTTTTGTTCTCTATATAAAAATCCTGTATTTGTTTTTTTCATTATCTAATCTCAAATTTTGGATAAGAATGTTGATTTTTATTATAAGAACAGCACTTGATTTGTGTGGATTTCCTTGATGTAAGTTTCACCTCATCTGCAGGAGTCTGTGAGCTATTATTTTGAGACGTACATCTGTATTTGGGGTCATGCTCATTCTAAATTTGTGGAGTTGTTGGTAGTCATTTGTATCGCTACTGCTTTTTTTTTTTTTTTTTTGGCACTGCAGATTCTCAGGTTATGCAATAAATCTACCTCTTCAGGTAAAGACATACTGTGAAAGAAGCTCAAGAGAGCTTTTCTTTCTCCCCCAGCTCAGCCCGTGACCCCTCTGAGATTGTACAACGCTCTTGTAGTTCTGTCTTGCTTTTCAATAAAACAGTTTTGTAGAATCTTCCTTCGTCGTGCCTCGTTTCACCTCATCTTCACGTGCCCACAGTAGTACTATTTAATTACTATAAAAATTAGCATTCACACAAAATATGTAGCTTCAGATATCAAAAAAAAAAAAAATCCAACAGTTGATCTGTAGTTTATTTTCATAAGTGAATTAAGTACAGAAAATGATCAACAATTTAGGAATACAAAATCATTCTAAAAGTTATTACAAAAGATTTATTGCAAATTGACACCAAGGTTTATGCGCAAAAACAAATTTAGAATTGTGACGAGCCACACCAGGCCGTAACTTCTCAGAAGTGATTGAACAAGTGGTGCAGTCTTTCTCCAAACCATCTGAGGACAAACTTCCCTACTGGGTGTGGGCTGAACCTTTTAGTCTACAGAAGGACCCTGTGATGATAAAGTATCTGCTATGTATGGAGTAGAAAGTAAGAGGATGGATTTTACTGAATAATGCTGAAAAGCAAACGCTGGAGTAAGAAGCCATGAAAGGGTTGTAGATTTTTAATGAGATCAGTTATGACGCCTGTCCCTCCAGCTCCGACGTGGGGGTGTCTGGCTCTTCATCATTGTAGATGTTCTCAGCCTAAACGAGAGAAGTTTATGATATCAGTGCAAAGTCCTAATATCAAATACATAAATAAATGGAAATCTTAAGAATGTACAGTTTTGCTGTACTTACCATCTGCCATACTTGCATAATGTTGTCCTCTGACACAGAACAGATTACCCAGGGTTCATTTGGGTTCCAGGAGAAATCTGAGATCTTAGCTGTGTGCCCACCATGAATGAACTGCCAAAACAAACAAAAGTGGATTATTAGACTGTCAAAACTGGCATGCAAAATTGTACATGCATTGAAATTCTATCAATATTTTCAAGCTTCAATAATGATACACATCATAACAGTAATCCACATGAATCAAGCGGTTTAATCCAAGGCTTCTAAAGAGACAAGATTTTGAATCTAATTTTGATTCTATATTTTATACTTAATCCATTACCATTACAATTATCTCACTTAAATGCTTGCTCACTCAATGTATTTGTGTTTTTACAATGGGGTAATGTTGTTGCGCAATAGCTTACACAGCGCACAAGGAAGCTTGGTTTCAAACTTTAAATTTCATTTACATAAAAATACAAACAGTCAATAATAAAATAAGAAAAAAAGAAACAAAATCACAAACAATAGCACAAATAAATACAATAGAATAAATATACAAATGGAAGAAATAGTGCTTTATGTTTTTCAGGTACTGTAAGTCTAATAGTAGTATTCAGGTAAGAAATACTACAGAAATTGAAGTAATCAAATGTAAAATAACACTGGATTTTCTTCATTGTAAAAAATAAATACAGATTAATCCTTACAATTAAAGTTAAAAGTTATTCAGCGAGTGATTTTCTCTTTTCTTTTGTTCATTGATTAACAGGAATATTAGGCTGCTGTCACATTAAGACTGAATGCATGGATCCAATACACCGATACACATCCATTTTCTTCGGTTTACCTTCAATCAAGACACAGCCGACTGTGTTTATGTAAATACTCGCCAAGATGAGCATTTTGACAATTTTCTCAAGCTGTTTAAGAGGCAGCTTTATGTGTGTGCGCTTTGACTGTGACTGTGAAATCTGTGAGTAGTAGTAAAATGATGCGCTATACCCACAATCCCACATTGAAATTCATGCGCTATAACACCAACACTATCAGAGTGCATTGAGACGAGTGAGTAAGAGGAGGCGTGCGTGTGTGTGTGTGTGTGTCAACTCGCTGTCGGAGAGAACAGAGAGCAATAAAGCGCAGATGGTATCGATGTATTGATACGGCAGAAATTTAATATTGGACCCTATTTAACTTGAGTTAAATTTACCATTTCTGACAACACTACTCAAGATATTAATACTTTTATTCAGAAAGGATGTATTAAATTGATCAAAATTGACAGTAAATACATTTCTTACAAAGATTTCTATTTTAAACTAAATGCTTTCTTTTGAACTTTCTATTCATCAGAATGATTCTCTTCATTTAGAATTTCTATTCAGTCAGAATCCTGAAAAAAATGCATCAAGTAACACAACTTTTTTCAATATTGATAAAAATGTATCTTGACCATCAAATCAGCATATTAGCATGATTTTTGAAGGATCATGTAACTCTGCAGACCGGAGTAATGATGATAATTTCAGCTTGGCTATTCAGGAATGAATTGCAGCATTTTATATTAAATAGAAATCTGTTATTTTAAATTGTAATATTCCACATTATTACTGTCAAAAACTGTATTTTTGATCAAATAAATGCAGCTTTGATGAGCATAAGAGACATTTAAACCCCCAAAAAGTTTCAAATATATATTAATTATCAATTAATATATATTCATTAAATATGTTATTTTTACACTTGTATTCAACTTTATACTAAAATAGAGTGTGATCAATAGTGTGTGTTTTTTGCTGTGGTATTGAAATAGTTACCAATAATCATATCATTATAGCTCCATCTGTCACAATAAATATTTTCAGCAAATCTATCTCGACTCACCAGCAGCTCAGGTGGCCCGTCCTCGGCGTCCTCCGCAGACTGCTCTTCTCCAATTTTACTAAAGGACATAAATGTAACAAAGCAATCAATATAAGATAAAAGCATTTGTGGATCCAAATACAGTTAGCACAAATGAACGGTTCAAATTAAACCAGGAATGAGCATCAAGAAAGAAAAAAAGTATATTTTCAGGATCAATTATAAAAGAGTAGTAATGCCATACCTCAGGTCCCAAACATTGAGGCGTCTGTCTGTGCCACTGGAGGCCAGGATGGTCTCGTTATGAGGAGACCACTGGACCTGTCAAGAGAATCAGCATTATTATTATCATTATCATCATCACTACACTATTGCTTACGGATTGCATGTTGTTGTTATATTGTAACAGAATCTTGAGTTACCTGGAAGATTTCATCCTTATGTGACTCAAAAGAGTGAAGCTTCAACTTCAGGTTGCGCAGATCCCACAATGCAACAGTCTACAGCCATAAACAAACAGTGAGCATGTCATTTTTTTATAAACATTTTTTTATATATTGTCTTATGAGCATGTCATAAGACAATGTAACAGCACAGCGCAAGGTCAGAACGTAGGCTCACTATTGGCTGAAGCTGGTCATGTGTGTGATGCTGGCCAATAGTGAGCCTACATTCTGACGTTGCGCTGTGCTGTTACACTACATGAACTCACGTCAGACGCCCACACAGAAGAAAATGAATAGTTGAATAAAGTCGGTATTTTGGGGGGTTTTTGCACACAAAAAGTATTTTCGTCGCTTGATAAACTTCTGGTTGAACCACTGTAGTCACTTGGACTATTTTAAGAATTGTCTTTACTTACTTTCTGGGCCGGCAAGTTTCAATATCATAGAAGCCAATGGAGAAGTGAGACAGCTCTCAGATTTAATCAAAAATATCCGAAGATGAACAAAGTCTTACGGGGTTGGAACAACATGAGGGTGAGTAATTACTGACAGAATTTTCATTTTTGGGTGAACTAACCCTTTAAATGTTTCTCTTTTTCTTAAAAAAACAAAAAGTCCTACAGTTTCACTGATTCCTGCACAGCAGAGGGAGAACAGTACGTCTTGCTTACTCACATCAAGAGTTTCTGGTCATCAGCCACAGAGCCAAACAGCGATTCATGTAGTAGGTGCCAGGACACAACCTCCACCACAGCTGTGTGCCCTGTGAAGATGGTCTTGGCATCTACTATCTTCCCCTCCTTTGGAACGGCACTGATATCCCACAGACAGATTGTCTAGAGTTGAAGAACAACAGATGATCCTACATCATACAAGTTTTAAGTAGGGATGAGTTAATCCAATACTTAAAATCAAGATTCGGATTGGGTATCGGTCAGTCATGGAACGGATATTCCGATACTGTGAGTTATGGTTGTTACTCACAAGCTCTATAAAAGACAAAAAACTACTATAAAAGCACCATAAGCTTTTCGTGCATTATATTTTGAAGCTTCTGAAACCATTTGAAAGCTTTATTTGAGGAACAGAAATATTACATATATGTCCTTATTCAGTTGGCTATCTTCGGTAAGATGAGATGTTATCAGGCCAAATGTCAGTAAAACTAACTTTTCTGTCATACGGCTGACAGCCGTTGTACTGTGCTTGCACATTACGCGCAAATGCGGCGTGCTGTAGCCGTAGTTGTCGTTAATTAACTCATGTAAGAATCAAAGAGGCGATTAAAGCTGTCAAAACTGCATGCATGTATTTGTTATACTATGCGTCACATGTGTCTGGATTCAAATATTCTGCTATGTGAGATCACAATATAAGGCACAAACTGATATGTAATGTTTTAATGTCCAAATAAATGTGAGCACTGTGCATTTGTACTAGAAGATATGCATTCATTTTGCGTTCATTTGCAAAGGACAAACAAAAATGGATAATTTTTAAATCCATAAAATAACTAATTTTACATTCTGTTTACATTACATTATGAAAAACATAACATTTTACAGTATGTGCTGTTGACTTCTGCCTTGTTCACATTCTTGCACATGGGGATTCAAAAGAGAACTTTTGTTTTCCTTTTTAATTTCGGTATGATAGAACTGTTGCAATTATTTATTTTGACAACTAATATAGAAAGTTAAACTTTTTTTTGACAAACTCAGAATTGGTTGAATAGTTCATTGATTATAAAAAAACGCATTGAAGGTTGAATAATCTTTGGACTACAGTATTTATCTGCATGTTATCTCATCCATGAAGATGCAACAATGTAAAACAAGCTATTGGAGATTTTGAGAACCAGAACCAAGCTAACTGAGCAAGTTGAACTTGAGCTATAGTGTGTGCCCTTTTATTACTATTTAATTCATTTTAATATGAGGTGGTGGGTAATAAAAAAAAATAGATAAAATTCACTGTCGGACCGGGACAAACCTCAACTTCTGCCACTGTCCTGTTTGCTTCGGCTCTCCGAAACATCACCACTCCACCTCCATTCAGCGCTGTACGAGCCGCTGCTGCTCAGCCTAGACGACTCTCTGCATAACCGCCTCTCCACATTGTCCTCAGAGATGGACAAAGGTGATGATGAGTCTGGAAAATTTTAGAATTTCAAATTTATTTTTTTGTTGTTGTTGACAATATTAATAATCAATGTAGGGACTGGTCAAAGCCTATTCTGAGTGTTTCGATGAAGTGAACGGACGTCCATCATCTGGGTTCTTCTGGCTGCCGCTCTGCCACTCTCTCTTCCTGTGAGCCGGACCTGTCAGAACAGAAACAGAAAACTCAGAAGACAAAGACTGTGTTAAATATCCATGAAGCTCCTGGATCGGTGTCTGGGTCGGGTCTGGCAGCGGATCCTGATCACGGTCATCGGAACCGGGTCTCCAAACCTCCTGACCAGCTCTCTGAGAGAAAGCAGCTCTCCTGGATCTGGACTGGAGCGGCCTGAGGCTGGAATATTTCACACATCACATAGTATTAATGTTTTAAATAATAACCAATACTCAATGTCAGTGGTCAATTACAAATTGTTACTATACATAACTTTAGTTACTCAAATTGAAAAGTTGATTTCTTATGCAAGGAACCAAATACATGTGATAAAATTTACATCGCACAAGTTTCTACACATTAATTTACTTAATCAATGTACAACAACATACCATAAACAAATAAAAAAAACTAAAGCACTCACCTCCTATTCCTCCCATGTGAGCAATCGACAGCCTCCTCAAATCTTATGGAATTATTTTTGTGCCTATAATAAAGAACATAACTTTTCAAGAAACTAATGAAAATATAAATTGAAACTGAATAAAATACCTTTGAAACTGAAAAAGACAGCTTCTGTGACTTCGTTTTTAGTATAATGCATGGTTTGCTAACTGTTTTCTCATCTTTTTTTTGAGAAACAATTGATAATAATCCTCTGTCTCTGTTACACTTCCTCACACCTGAAATCACTGATCGAGTGAATCTCCTGAACTCCTCCGACCTACAGTAGATCATTTCTAATCCATTTGTTGTGACATCTGCTCTAACGTGGGCCGTTTCGTTGGATCCCGGGCTAGGCACTGGCTAATCAGATCTCTGCATTCTGCACAAATGTTAATAAGGAGAGAGCTGGTTAGTCATGACCATGTGACTTGGCATCTATGAAAACAGCATCTAAAACGTGATTAATATCATGTAAAATGTTCCTCATCTTTACTTTAAAAGTGAAGTATGTGGTTTCTGCGACACCTAGCGGAATTAGCAAAGGCCCCTTTTGTGCAATCGCGTCGTCCCCAACTTAAACATCACAAACCCAGCTCTTACTTGCTCTTGTGAAGGCATGTTTCAGGTCCAACATATTAGGAATACTTTTAGCTGTGTTGCATTTGTCTTTCTGAAAATGTGTGTTTCTGAATGGGAGCATGATGATGCTGTATGGTATTGAAGCATGCTTTGTAGCGTGTAGCAAGACAATGCTCTGTTCACTTTGACGTGTTCATGACCTGTTTAATCTTTGAAGGTAGCCTATAAATGCAGCGAATTTCGGCTTTCACTTCTGTAACTAAAGCTGAATTTCTAAAAGCGGTGTGTTTATCAGTGTTTTCAATATTATTCACTCACCTCTGGATAAGTTGGAATTCTGAAATGTAACTTTAGCTTCTATGATTTCTGTTTCACTGCAAAAAGGAAGAGATGCGTTCACCATCTGATAAAACATCACTCCTAGAGCCCAGACATTTGCTGGGACGGCGTGGAATCTGGGTTCTGTGAAGACTTCAGGTGGGCAGTGATCCTGTCTTCCTGTAAGTACGACATTTGCACATTGTTGAGCTTTTTTTCTTAAAGCGTCACTACATTCAGGTTTCCACGCTCTCAAAATGCTCACCAACGTATATGTCGCTCTCGTAGCCCTCACTACTGAATAGCTGACCGCAGCCAAAGTCTATCAGCTTGAGGAATAATGAGCTTCTCTTCAACAGGAAATTCTGCGCTTGAATGTCATTATGAAAAACGCCATGCTCGATGCAGTGTTGTACTGCCAGCACAGCCTGTCCCATTAAGTCCCATACTATTGTTTCGCACACTTCAGGATTATGACGAGTGATGAAGTCCAGCAAGCTCTCGCAGGGTTCGGGGAACTCCATGATGAGAGTGAATTTGCGAGGATGTTCAAACCACTCGAATAGTTGTATGACGTAGGGGCTTATGGGTTCTCGTCTCATCATTAGCAGGAGCGCCACTTCTGTAATGAGAGGTTCTGGATGTCCAGGCTAGAGAAAAGCAGTAGACAGAAGGCAAGCTGGGTAAAAACCTGACGAAAACATGTCATTTTTAAACATACTTTTCTTTGATCTTTTTAGATACGTTGAAAAGAACCTCAAAAGAGCTCAAAGTTTTTTCTTTTGTGCCTCTAGACTTATTTGTCAATCACATTTACACCTAGTGCGCCCTGTTGAAGTGTATTAACTACAGCAATCTGCACTTAAACAACTAAATACATATTCAGGTTTTGGCCGACTTACAATATCAAGATAAAGGAAATTGTCAAACTTGCGCATCCGCTTGATGGCAACCTGCCAAAAAAAAAAAAAGAGTTTCAGTAACAGTATTCCAGCACATGACCTTGCGCTAAGTATTAAACCATCTGTAAATGTTTTGAATATGTTTTGATGCACGCAAAACCAAAATGTTTGCACAATTCGGGAAGATTTACCTTTTTGCCATCAAATTTGCGTGTTCCCCTGTACACACTGCCAAACATTCCACATCCAATCATCTGTCCCGCTTTATAGAGAGACTCAAAGGACTCTGAAAAACAAACAGAAAAATATGGGAAATATATACGAGATAAAATATCAGTCCTGGTTGTGTCGATAAAATAATGTTAATATGGGGAAAATAATATGAATATTCTCTGAAAACAAGCCGTAAGATATTTTTAGTGGAAAACAAGACGACAACACTGTTTAAAATAATGTCGGAGAAATAAGGACTGGCGATTTACCATTATTTGGCTCGACGTCGCAGAGATATTGTGCAGCGGATGATGGATCAGGATCAGGTGATGATGGATCAGGTGATGATGGATCAGGATCAGGCTCTGGCTCCAGATCTGCTGTAGGGAGAAAAGGCTCCACAACATCCACAGCACAACTGTGGCAACAGCAGCAGAAAAAACCCTTCACAGCCGTCCATACCCTGTTGAGGAAACGACCAATTCTTTTCCTCTTCCTTGTAGGTTTTTCTGAAATGAAGAGAAACATCTCTGATGTCAAATTAATGATATCATGACATAACTTACATTTTACTGTTAAATTATTATCTGTAATGTTAAAAATCCAAAGTAATGGAAATATTTCCAAGCTACCCACCTGACTTCTGCTAAATGCTTGCATAAATGTCCCAAAATCGTATTTCACAATATCAAAAGTCCTTTTATTTCACAATTTTTATTAATCACATAAAATAATAATGTAATCCTCTGCACGACGGCCATTTTGACAATTTTGTGAGTATTTGACAATTCAAGTGCAATAAGTCAGAAATATAATTCTACTGGGAATGGAATGCTGTCTGAGAATCGTCTTTCTGTGCGCGTGTTTCTGGTGTGTGTATAAATAAAGTTTTCTAATTAAGTTAAGCAATCGTTATTTCTAAATTTTCCCTGAACGTTCATAACGTCCAGTTTTTTTCAATGTTTCAAAAATGTTTTTTCTTGGTTAAAGGAACATTATATTTAATAATTTTGCATTATGGGAATGCTACTTTTGAATGTTCTCTTAATGCTCTGAAAATGTTCCAATTAAAATATATTAAAAAAAAATAAAAAAAAATCAGAAAGCAAAATTCAGCTGAGCACCAGTAAATGTGACCGGACATTAACATGCTAAAAACTTGAAGCAGTTTTGCATGGAATAGCAAAATCTCTATCTGTACACATTACACTGCCCAGCCTTATTTCAGTCTCACCTGTTGAGCTCTTGTTCACAGGAGAATTCTCCATGGCACCCTGAGCAGTTCGGCCACTTGAAGTCTCTGTCGGCTCGACGGCAACTTGACCCGGGAGTGGATGGCACCGCCACCACGCTTCCATGCTGTCGGACCGGGACAAACCGCAGCTGCTGCCACTGTCCTGTTCGCTTCGGCTCTCCGAAACATCACCACTCCACCTCCATTCAGCGCTGTACGAGCCGCTGCTGCTCAGCCTAGACGACTCTCTGCATAACAGCCTCTCCACATTGTCCTCAGAGATGGACAAAGATGATGATGAGTCTGGAAAATTTCAGACATCAAAAACTGTTTTTTTTTCTTCTTTTTTTGTAATAATATTTATAATCAATGTAAAAATTGGTCAAAGCCTATTCTGACCTCTGCGAGAGTGTTCCGATGAAGTGGACAGGCGTCCATCATCTGGGCTCTTCTGGCTGCCGCTCTGCCACTCCTTCTTCCTCTGAGCCGGACCTGTCAGAACAGAAACAGACATACTAAATACTATTACTAATATACTATTTCACATAGTTAGTATTAATGGTTTAATAACAACAACCAATACTAAATGTCAGTTGACAAATTGACAATTACAAATTGTTACAATAGATAACTTTAGTTACTCAAATTGAAAAGTTGATTTCACATGCAAGGAATCAAATACATGTGATCACTTAGCTGGGAAAATTGGGGGATCAAATTTACCTTGCACAAGTTTCTTCACACTTACTCAATCATTGTACAACAATATTATACCATAACATACATTTACAAATAAAAAACCAAAGCAATCACCTCCTCTTCCCCCCATGTGAGCCATCGATCCTCCAATCTGCAATAAAAACAATACAAAAAACAATACAAAAAGAACAAAATACAACTCTCCTCAGAAATGCAACAACAATAATAATAATAATAATAAAATAATAAACAAAAAAAAGAAATAAAACGCCAAACTCCTTCTAACGTAAAGAACAATTAAATAAAAGTCTCCACAAAAACAATATGAACTCTTTAAAAAATAAAAATGTGTAAAGGATATATGCGTATATATGCGCCGATCTTCTAGAATAAAAGTCTCTTCTCCGCTTCAGCTTCACAAGATTTGGATAGAAAATACTTTGCAAAAATCTCTGAATTGTTCGCCTCGTCTCTCAACCAACTCAGAAAACGATCAGTTCGAGTGTATACAAATGCAGTCAAAATTCAAAACACGCGTCGCGATAGCAAATAAAATTCAAATAATTCATAACCACGCACGTACACCTGAAGTCGCACATCGAATATCAACACATTTATTGAAAAGTAACCAACTTAATATTAAACAGTTATTGTTGTTATTATTATTGTTATTATATCCGTGGAATTATTCGTGCCCAAAATCTGCATAGCTATTCACAATTGAGCAAATTAGCACCGACTTCGCAAGGCACTTACAGTCTGGACTGTAGTCATTGCTTCTGTCCAAAATGCGTGCAAAAAGGCACAAGGGGGGATAAATCGGACATCATCTTAATATATTATAAAGTCTAGAAAAATTACATTTCCGCATGTAAACATAGAGCCAATCAGATTTCAGTATCACTGATGCGTCATCACATCGGTAAGTAGTAGGTGGTGAAGAAAAGAAAATGAAAATTAATATGAAGCCCATTTATGATTTTACTAATCAAGGAGTGGAGGATGACGTGGAGGATGACGTTTACAATGATCATTGTCTTTCTCAAACAATGTTTAACAGATTATTATGCACTGTAATGTTGGCTAATGAAATGATATTGAGTTCCTTTGCTCAAATTTAGTCAGTCAATTCGTCTTTTTCAACGAGTGATTAGTTCGACTCGAATGAATCACAGGAGTCGGACTACGCTTTCGGCGCCATAGTTCTCTATACAGGCGACTCTTTCTGATTTAATTCACTATAATCTTTCAAAAGAGTCATTTATGATGTGAATCGAACTACACTGACCACCACGCTGCATTACACCCGCGGAGACAACATTAAAAATAAGATTTATTTGGTTTTAAGACTCGTGTGGGGAACTCGGAAACGGAAAAGCGTTATAGATAGAGAAGCTGCAAAGAATATAGTTCTATATGCATATGGTTCTCATAAATGAACCGAGACTCAGCGAAGGCCTATAAGGTATAGCCTATTGCCTCACAGACCTGAGACATATATCTAGCTTGAAATGTCTACTCTTTAGCGGAACAATTCAAAACGAAAGAAAACAGACTGCGCTGCTTATGTAATTCGTAAGAAATGTGCATTTCTCTCTGGCGCTGCGAAGATCGCGAGTCGTCAACTTCATCTGTCTAGCCGACAGACACTGACATAAAAAATAACTGTTTTATTAGTAAACAATTAAAATGTCTCCTGCTATATTTTACATATTTGCATGTTCCTTACAAAACACTGACAGTGGGGATTTTGACTGGGGTTGTTTTTTGAGCAGCTGCGGACAAATTCTTTCGACACACACACACACACAATATTACATAACACTCTGAGCTTATGTTTTAAAAAGATAATTTAACATATAAATAACAATTTTTAAATAGCCCACTTAAAGTGTTTATTACAAATAAATTACTAAATGCTAAAAAATAATACATTTTAATGAACAAACATATGCGTTGCATTTACAATTCTGTGAAAACAGCACCCCCACACTGCATGAAAAGAGGTGTATCCAGACCAGTATACTCCTGTATACACTGCTGAAATTCGGAAGAATCCAGGAGTATACTGGCCGGATAGCTCAAATTCCATGGGTCTGTATCAAGCGTGCCGCACAAGCCCTGAAAAGTGAAGCCAAAACGTCTCGATCGCCCCCCGGTGACTGGTCCTAGTATAGGTCATAAGCCCCGCCTCCCCGTGTTATTCAACGGGACGTGAGACCAACTAAACAATTAAATTACACTTCAAATATCTTTTTTCCAAAGGTGGTTTCTTTAATTTGCTGTCATTTTTATCACGCTGATGTAAGTTCAAGTGTCTGTTTCAAAAATAAGTTGGTTTTTAGTTAGTTACGTGATGCGGTGGTGTAACGTCATGATTGACAGCTGTGATTGACAGGTTCTCGAGCGAAGTAGTCACTGAAGCACCAACGGACATTTTTTTCGGGATCTTCGGAGGACTGAGGAGATTGTATTTACTTTATTTTAACAAGCCTCTTGTCGTACTGCAATCAATTTTTAAAAAAGTGTGCAGAATCCACTCTCCCTGAGTGCGTTCTGCGAGAGTGAGGGCGGAGCGTTGATTTCGCGGCTTTACTTCCTGCTCACTACTGCGCATGTCTGGTCCCGAGATCGCTACTGCGCAGACTCAAGAACCAATATGTCAGCGCCATATCGGGACTCTGGCGGCTTCAGTTCTCATCAATGGAAGAGAGCGAAGGGGCGTCGTCCATCTTTTTTTACAGTCTATGGTCTGTATATATCCGTATGCATCCGAAATGATACCAAATCGGATGTATGTTGTGGACGTATACTTCCGTGCTACAGCCATTTGTTGCCATGGCAAGTAATCCCATCAAAGGTTTTTTCAAGAGAACATTTTCACACCTTTGTGCACCTTTTGGCCTTCCCCCCTTCCTCCCATTACCCAGACCACTATTGGAGGACAGGACACATTGAAAACCCAGGAAAGTGATTTGATTGGTTACTTTTAGAACATAGCCCACCCTAGGCCTTATCGCACAGTGATTTGATTGGTTGTAGGCCAGCTATGCAGATTTTGCTCAGTATACACTAATCCCCCCTTTCCCCAATTTTAATACATTCAAATCTAATTTTAAAAACACACACAAAGATCAATGAGAAAGTCTGACATTTCTAAACAAAAAAAACAGTTGATCTGTAGTTTATTTTCATAAGTGAATTAAGTACAGAAAATTATCAACAATTTAGGAATACAAAATCATTCTAAAAGTTATTACAAAAGATTTATTGCAAATTGACACCAAGGTTTATGCACAAAAACAAATTTAGAATTGTGACGAGCCACACCAGGCCGTAACTTCTCAGAAGTGATTGAACAAGTGGTGCAGTCTTTCTCCAAACCATCTGAGGACAAACTTCCCTACTGGGTGTGGGCTGAACCTTTTAGTCTACAGAAGGACCCTGTGATGATAAAGTATCTGCTATGTATGGAGTAGAAAGTAAGAGGATGGATTTTACTGAATAATGCTGAAAAGCAAACGCTGGAGTAAGAAGCCATGAAAGGGTTGTAGATTTTTAATGAGATCAGTTATGACGCCTGTCCCTCCAGCTCCGACGCGGGGGTGTCTGGCTCTTCATCATTGTAGATGTTCTCAGCCTAAACGAGAGAAGTTTATGATATCAGTGCAAAGTCCTAATATCAAATACATAAATAAATGGAAATCTTAAGAATGTACAGTTTTGCTGTACTTACCATCTGCCATACTTGCATAATGTTGTCCTCTGACACAGAACAGATTACCCAGGGTTCATTTGGGTTCCAGGAGAAATCTGAGATCTTAGCTGTGTGCCCACCATGAATGAACTGCCAAAACAAACAAAAGTGGATTATTAGACTGTCAAAACTGGCATGCAAAATTGTACATGCATTGAAATTCTATCAATATTTTCAAGCTTCAATAACGATACACATCATAACAGTAATCCACATGAATCAAGCGGTTTAATCCAAGGCTTCTAAAGAGACAAGATTTTGAATCTAATTTTGATTCTATATTTTATACTTAATCCATTACCATTACAATTATCTCACTTAAATGCTTGCTCACTCAATGTATTTGTGTTTTTACAATGGGGTAATGTTGTTGCGCAATAGCTTACACAGCGCACAAGGAAGCTTGGTTTCAAACTTTAAATTTCATTTACATAAAAATACAAACAGTCAATAATAAAATAAGAAAAAAAGAAACAAAATCACAAACAATAGCACAAATAAATACAATAGAATAAATATACAAATGGAAGAAATAGTGCTTTATGTTTTTCAGGTACTGTAAGTCTAATAGTAGTATTCAGGTAAGAAATACTACAGAAATTGAAGTAATCAAATGTAAAATAACACTGGATTTTCTTCATTGTAAAAAATAAATACAGATTAATCCTTACAATTAAAGTTAAAAGTTATTCAGCGAGTGATTTTCTCTTTTCTTTTGTTCATTGATTAACAGGAATATTAGGCTGCTGTCACATTAAGACTGAATGCATGGATCCAATACACCGATACACATCCATTTTCTTCGGTTTACCTTCAATCAAGACACAGCCGACTGCGTTTATGTAAATACTCGCCAAGATGAGCATTTTGACAATTTTCTCAAGCTGTTTAAGAGGCAGCTTTATGTGTGTGCGCTTTGACTGTGACTGTGAAATCTGTGAGTAGTAGTAAAATGATGCGCTATACCCACAATCCCACATTGAAATTCATGCGCTATAACACCAACACTATCAGAGTGCATTGAGACGAGTGAGTAAGAGGAGGCGTGCGTGTGTGTGTGTGTGTGTGTGTCAACTCGCTGTCGGAGAGAACAGAGAGCAATAAAGCGCAGATGGTATCGATGTGTTGATACGGCAGAAATTTAATATTGGACCCTATTTAACTTGAGTTAAATTTACCATTTCTGACAACACTACTCAAGATAATAATACTTTTATTCAGAAAGGATGTATTAAATTGATCAAAATTGACAGTAAATACATTTCTTACAAAGATTTCTATTTTAAATAAATGCTTTCTTTTGAACTTTCTATTCATCAGAATGATTCTCTTCATTTAGAATTTCTATTCAGTCAGAATCCTGAAAAAAATGCATCAAGTAACACAACTTTTTTTCAATATTGATAAAAATGTATCTTGACCATCAAATCAGCATATTAGAATGATTTTTGAAGGATCATGTAACTCTGCAGACCGGAGTAATGATGATAATTTCAGCTTGGCTATTCAGGAATGAATTGCAGCATTTTATATTAAATAGAAATCTGTTATTTTAAATTGTAATATTCCACAGTATTACTGTCAAAAACTGTATTTTTGATCAAATAAATGCAGCTTTGATGAGCATAAGAGACATTTAAACCCCCAAAAATTTTAAAATATATATTAATTAAATATGTTATTTACACTTGTATTCAACTTTATACTAAAATAGAGTGTGATCAATAGTGTGTGTTTTTTGCTGTGGTATTGAAATAGTTATCAATAATCATATCATTATAGCTCCATCTGTCACAATAAATATTTTCAGCAAATCTATCTCGACTCACCAGCAGCTCAGGTGGCCCGTCCTCGGCGTCCTCCGCAGACTGCTCTTCTCCAATTTTACTAGAGGACATAAATGTAACAAAGCAATCAATATAAGATAAAAGCATTTGTGGATCCAAATACAGTTAGCACAAATGAACGGTTCAAATTAAACCAGGAATGAGCATCAAGAAAGAAAAAAAGTATATTTTCAGGATCAATTATAAAAGAGTAGTAATGCCATACCTCAGGTCCCAAACATTGAGGCGTCTGTCTGTGCCACTGGAGGCCAGGATAGTCTCGTTATGAGGAGACCACTGGACCTGTCAAGAGAATCAGCATTATTATTATCATTATCATCATCACTACACTATTGCTAACGGATTGCATGTTGTTATATTGTAACAGAATCTTGAGTTACCTGGAAGATTTCATCCTTATGTGACTCAAAAGAGTGAAGCTTCAACTTCAGGTTGCGCAGATCCCACAATGCAACAGTCTACAGCCATAAACAAACAGTGAGCATGTCATTTTTTTTCTAAATCATGCACAATATTAAATAGACTATACTTTAAAAGCTTATGCATTAGGCTGTATGCATACATCAAAACTGATGTGTACTTTGGGCTTAAACAGATAGTTCACACAAAAATGATAATTCTGTTATTAATTACTCACCCTCATGTTGTTCCAAACCCGTAAGGCTTCCGTTCATCTTCAAAGCACAAAATATATTTTTGATAAAATCTGAAAGATTTGTCTGCACAACTACCACTTTGATGTTTCAAAAAGTTTATAAAAAAGATTGTAAACCAATCCATATGAATCGAGCGGTTTAGTCCAATTTTTTTTAAGAGACTCGATCGCTTTATATGATAAACAGATTTAATTTAGGCTTTAATTCATATATAAACATTGATCAGCAAACACAAACAGAAGCTCAACCGAACTTGACATGCGAGAATGAACCTCATTGTTTCTCGCATGTCAAACGAACATGCTTGAGCTTCCGTTTACCACAACTGATGTGTGAGTTGATGAATGTTAATATGTGAATAAAAGCCTAAATTCAATCAGTTTATCATATAAAGCGATCAAATCTCTTCAGAACATTTGGACTAAACCATTCAATTCATCTGGATTCGTTTTACGATCTCTTTATTAACTTTTTGTCAAAGTGGTAGTTCTGTAGACTGTCAATAGAGGGACAGAAATCTCTAAGATTTCATTAAAAATATCTTAATTTGTGCTTTGAAGATGAACGAAAGTCTTATGGGTTTGGAACGACATGAGGGCGAAAAATTAATGACAGAATTTCTATTTTTGGGTGAACTAACTCTTTAAGGGGATTGTGTCCCCTCCGCATGAGGACGGATCTCTAAAGCAAATTCTTCCTACAGATGAGTGTGCATGTGTGATTATGTAGATCGCAACATGTACAGACCTTGTCTGCTGAGCCACTGGCCAGAATAAACTCGCTGTATGGGTTGAAGGACAGGCAGTTGACTTCGGCCGTGTGGGCGTCCACAGAGTGACTGGGCTTTGATGTGTTATTGGATCGTGTGTCCCAGCTGTAGAAGACAGACATTTCATAGTGTAATACAACTTAAAGGGTTAGTTCACCCCAAAAATAAAAATTCTGTCAGTAATTACTCACCCTCATGTTGTTCCAACCCCGTAAGGCTTTCGTTCATCTTCGGAACACAAATTCAGATATTTTTGATTAAATCTAAAAGAGCTGTCTCACTACTCCATTGGCTTCTATGTTATTGAAACTTGCCAGCCCAGAAAGTTAGTAAGGACAATGTAACAGCACAGCGCAAGGTCAGAACGTAGGCTCACTATTGGCTGAAGCTGGTCATGTGTGTGATGCTGGCCAATAGTGAGCCTACATTCTGACGTTGCGCTGTGCTGTTACACTACATGAACTCACGTCAGACGCCCACACAGAAGAAAATGAATAGTTGAATAAAGTCGGTATTTTGGGGGGTTTTTTGCACACAAAAAGTCCAAATAAATGTGAGCACTGTGCATTTGTACTAGAAGATATGCATTCATTTTGCGTTCATTTGTAAAGGACAAACAAAAATGGATCATTTTTAAATCCATAAAATAACTAATTTTACATTCTGTTTACATTACATTATGAAAAACATAACATTTTAAATGATGTGCTGTTGACTTCTGCCTTGTTCACATTCTTGCACATGAGGATTCAAAAGAGAACTTTTGTTTTCCTTTTTAATTTCGGTATGATAGAACTGTTGCAATTATTTATTTTGACAACTAATATAGAAAGTTCAACTTTTTGACAAACTCAGAATTGGTTGAATAGTTCATTGATTATAAAAAAACGCATTGAAGGTTGAATAATCTTTGGACTACAGTATTTATTTGCATGTTATCTCATCCATGAAGATGCAACAATGTAGAACAAGCTATTGGAGATTTTGAGAACCAGAACCAAGCTAACTGAGCAAGTTGAACTTTAGCTATAGTGTGTGCCCTTTTATTACTATTTAATTCATTTTAATATGAGGTGGTGGGTAATAAAAAATAAAAATAAAAAAAAATTCACTCAGTATGCTGTCGGACCGGGACAAACCTCACCTTCTGCCACTGTCCTGTTTGCTTCGGCTCTCCGAAACATCACCACTCCACCTCCATTCAGCGCTGTACGAGCCGCTGCTGCTCAGCCTAGACGACTCTCTGCATAACCGCCTCTCCACATTGTCCTCAGAGATGGACAAAGGTGATGATGAGTCTGGAAAATTTTAGAATTTCAAATTTATTTTTTTGTTGTTGTTGATAATATTAATAATCAATGTAAGGATTGGTCAAAGCCTATTCTGAGTGTTTCGATGAAGTGAACGGACGTCCATCATCTGGGTTCTTCTGGCTGCCGCTCTGCCACTCTCTCTTCCTGTGAGCCGGACCTGTCAGAACAGAAACAGAAAACTCAGAAGACAAAGACTGTGTTAAATATCCATGAAGCTCCTGGATCGGTGTCTGGGTCGGGTCTGGCAGCGGATCCTGATCACGGTCATCGGAACCGGGTCTCCAAACCTCCTGACCAGCTCTCTGAGAGAAAGCAGCTCTCCTGGATCTGGAGTGGAGTGGCCTGAGGCTGGAATATTTCACACATCACATAGTATTAATGTTTTAATAATAACCAATACTCAATGTCAGTGGTCAATTACAAATTGTTACTATACATAACTTTAGTTACTCAAATTGAAAAGTTGATTTCTTATGCAAGGAACCAAATACATGTGATAAAAATTTACATCGCACAAGTTTCTACACATTAATTTACTTAATCAATGTACAACAACATACCATAAACAAATAAAAAAAACTAAAGCACTCACCTCCTATTCCTCCCATGTGAGCAATCGACAGCCTCCTCAAATCTTATGGAATTATTTTTTTGCCTATAATAAAGAACATAACTTTTCAAGAAACTAATGAAAATATAAATTGAAACTGAATAAAATACCTTTGAAACTGAAAAAGACAGCTTCTGTGACTTCGTTTTTAATATAATGCATGGTTTGCTAACTGTTTTCTCATCTTTTTTTTTTTGAGAAACAATTGATAATAATCCTCTGTCTCTGTTACACTTCCTCACACCTGAAATCACTGATCGAGTGAATCTCCTGAACTCCTCCGATCTACAGTAGATCATTTCTAATCCATTTGTTGTGACATCTGCTCTAACGTGGGCCGTTTCGTTGGATCCCGGGCTAGGCACTGGCTAATCAGATCTCTGCATTCTGCACAAATGTTAATAAGGAGAGAGCTGGTTAGTCATGACCATGTGACTTGGCATCTATGAAAACAGCATCTAAAACGTGATTAATATCATGTAAAATGTTCCTCATCTTTACTTTAAAAGTGAAGTATGTGGTTTCTGCGACACCTAGCGGAATTAGCAAAGGCCCCTTTTGTGCAATCGCGTCGTCCCCAACTTAAACATCACAAACCCAGCTCTTACTTGCTCTTGTGAAGGCATGTTTCAGGTCCAACATATTAGGAATACTTTTAGCGGTGTTGCATTTGTCTTTCTGAAAATGTGTGTTTCTGAATGGGAGCATGATGATGCTGTATGGTATTGAAGCATGCTTTGTAGCGTGTAGCAAGACAATGCTCTGTTCACTTTGACGTGTTCATGACCTGTTTAATCTTTGAAGGTAGCCTATAAATGCAGCGAATTTCGGCTTTCACTTCTGTAACTAAAGCTGAATTTCTAAAAGCGGTGTGTTTATCAGTGTTTTCAATATTATTCACTCACCTCTGGATAAGTTGGAATTCTGAAATGTAACTTTAGCTTCTATGATTTCTGTTTCACTGCAAAAAGGAAGAGATGCGTTCACCATCTGATAAAACATCACTCCTAGAGCCCAGACATTTGCTGGGACGGCGTGGAATCTGGGTTCTGTGAAGACTTCAGGTGGGCAGTGATCCTGTCTTCCTGTAAGTACGACATTTGCACATTGTTGAGCTTTTTTTCTTAAAGCGTCACTACATTCAGGTTTCCACGCTCTCAAAATGCTCACCAACGTATATGTCGCTCTCGTAGCCCTCACTACTGAATAGCTGACCGCAGCCAAAGTCTATCAGCTTGAGGAATAATGAGCTTCTCTTCAACAGGAAATTCTGCGCTTGAATGTCATTATGAAAAACGCCATGCTCGATGCAGTGTTGTACTGCCAGCACAGCCTGTCCCATTAAGTCCCATACTATTGTTTCGCACACTTCAGGATTACGACGAGTGATGAAGTCCAGCAAGCTCTCGCAGGGTTCGGGGAACTCCATGATGAGAGTGAATTTGCGAGGATGTTCAAACCACTCGAATAGTTGTATGACGTAGGGGCTTATGGGTTCTCGTCTCATCATTAGCAGGAGCGCCACTTCTGTAATGAGAGGTTCAGGATGTCCAGGCTAGAGAAAAGCAGTAGACAGAAGGCAAGCTGGGTAAAAACCTGACGAAAACATGTCATTTTTAAACATACTTTTCTTTGATCTTTTTAGATACGTTGAAAAGAACCTCAAAAGAGCTCAAAGTTTTTTCTTTTGTGCCTCTAGGCTTATTTGTCAATCACATTTACACCTAGTGCGCCCTGTTGAAGTGTATTAACTACAGCAATCTGCTGCACTTAAACAACTAAATACATATTCAGGTTTTGGCCGACTTACAATATCAAGATAAAGGAAATTGTCAAACTTGCGCATCCGCTTGATGGCAACCTGCCAAAAAAAAAAAAAACAGTTTCAGTAACAGTATTCCAGCACATGACCTTGCGCTAAGTATTAAACCATCTGTAAATGTTTTGAATATGTTTTGATGCACGCAAAACCAAAATGTTTGCACAATTCGGGAAGATTTACCTTTTTGCCATCAAATTTGCGTGTTCCCCTGTACACACTGCCAAACATTCCACATCCAATCATCTGTCCCGCTTTATAGAGAGACTCAAAGGACTCTGAAAAACAAACAGAAAAATATGGGAAATATATACGAGATAAAATATCAGTCCTGGTTGTGTCGATAAAATAATGTTAATATGGGGAAAATAATATGAATATTCTCTGAAAACAAGCCGTAAGATATTTTTAGTGGAAAACAAGACGACAACACTGTTTAAAATAATGTCGGAGAAATAAGTACTGGCGATTTACCATTATTTGGCTCGACGTCGCAGAGATATTGTGCAGCGGATGATGGATCAGGATCAGGTGATGATGGATCAGGATCAGGTGATGATGGATCAGGTGATGATGGATCAGGATCAGGCTCTGGCTCCAGATCTGCTGTAGGGAGAAAAGGCTCCACAACATCCACAGCACAACTGTGGCAACAGCAGCAGAAAAAACCCTTCACAGCCGTCCATACCCTGTTGAGGAAACGACCAATTCTTTTCCTCTTCCTTGTAGGTTTTTCTGAAATGAAGAGAAACATCTCTGATGTCAAATTAATGATATCATGACATAACTTACATTTTACTGTTAAATTATTATCTGTAATGTTAAAAATCCAAAGTAATGGAAATATTTCCAAGCTACCCACCTGACTTCTGCTAAATGCCTACATAAATGTCCCAAAATCGTATTTCACAATATCAAAAGTCCTTTTATTTCACAATTTTTATTAATCACATAAAATAATAATGTAATCCTCTGCACGACGGCCATTTTGACAATTTTGTGAGTATTTGACAATTCAAGTGCAATAAGTCAGAAATATAATTCTACTGGGAATGGAATGCTGTCTGAGAATCGTCTTTCTGTGCGCGTGTTTCTGGTGTGTGTATAAATAAAGTTTTCTAATTAAGTTAAGCAATCGTTATTTCTAAATTTTCCCTGAACGTTCATAACGTCCAGTTTTTTTCAATGTTTCAAAAATGTTTTTTCTTGGTTAAAGGAACATTATATTTAATAATTTTGCATTATGGGAATGCTACTTTTGAATGTTCTCTTAATGCTCTGAAAATGTTCCAATTAAAATATATAAAAAATAAATAAATAAAAAATCAGAAAGCAAAATTCAGCTGAGCACCAGTAAATGTGACCGGACATTAACATGCTAAAAACTTGAAGCAGTTTTGCATGGAATAGCAAAATCTCTATCTGTACACATTACACTGCCCAGCCTTATTTCAGTCTCACCTGTTGAGCTCTTGTTCACAGGAGAATTCTCCATGGCACCCTGAGCAGTTCGGCCACTTGAAGTCTCTGTCGGCTCGACGGCAACTTGACCCGGGAGTGGATGGCACCGCCACCACGCTTCCATGCTGTCGGACCGGGACAAACCGCAGCTGCTGCCACTGTCCTGTTTGCTTCGGCTCTCCGAAACATCACCACTCCACCTCCATTCAGCGCTGCACGAGCCGCTGCTGCTCAGCCTAGACGACTCTCTGCATAACAGCCTCTCCACATTGTCCTCAGAGATGGACAAAGATGATGATGAGTCTGGAAAATTTCAGACATCAAAAACTGTTTTTTTTTCTTCTTTTTTTGTAATAATATTTATAATCAATGTAAAAATTGGTCAAAGCCTATTCTGACCTCTGCGAGAGTGTTCCGATGAAGTGGACAGGCGTCCATCATCTGGGCTCTTCTGGCTGCCGCTCTGCCACTCCTTCTTCCTGTGAGCCGGACCTGTCAGAACAGAAACAGACATACTAAATACTATTACTAATATACTATTTCACATAGTTAGTATTAATGGTTTAATAACAACAACCAATACTAAATGTCAGTTGACAAATTGACAATTACAAATTGTTACAATAGATAACTTTAGTTACTCAAATTGAAAAGTTGATTTCACATGCAAGGAATCAAATACATGTGATCACTTAGCTGGGAAAATTGGGGGATCAAATTTACCTTGCACAAGTTTCTTCACACTTACTCAATCATTGTACAACAATATTATACCATAACATACATTTACAAATAAAAAACCAAAGCAATCACCTCCTCTTCCCCCCATGTGAGCCATCGATCCTCCAATCTGCAATAAAAACAATACAAAAAACAATACAAAAAGAACAAAATACAACTCTCCTCAGAAATGCAACAACAATAATAATAATAATAATAAAATAATAAACAAAAAAAAGAAATAAAACGCCAAACTCCTTCTAACGTAAAGAACAATTAAATAAAAGTCTCCACAAAAACAATATGAACTCTTTAAAAAATAAAAATGTGTAAAGGATATATGCGTATATATGCGCCGATCTTCTAGAATAAAAGTCTCTTCTCCGCTTCAGCTTCACAAGATTTGGATAGAAAATACTTTGCAAAAATCTCTGAATTGTTCGCCTCGTCTCTCAACCAACTCAGAAAACGATCAGTTCGAGTGTATACAAATGCAGTCAAAATTCAAAACACGCGTCGCGATAGCAAATAAAATTCAAATAATTCATAACCACGCACGTACACCTGAAGTCGCACATCGAATATCAACACATTTATTGAAAAGTAACCAACTTAATATTAAACAGTTATTGTTGTTATTATTATTGTTATTATATCCGTGGAATTATTCGTGCCCAAAATCTGCATAGCTATTCACAATTGAGCAAATTAGCACCGACTTCGCAAGGCACTTACAGTCTGGACTGTAGTCATTGCTTCTGTCCAAAATGCGTGCAAAAAGGCACAAGGGGGGATAAATCGGACATCATCTTAATATATTATAAAGTCTAGAAAAATTACATTTCCGCATGTAAACATAGAGCCAATCAGATTTCAGTATCACTGATGCGTCATCACATCGGTAAGTAGTAGGTGGTGAAGAAAAGAAAATGAAAATTAATATGAAGCCCATTTATGATTTTACTAATCAAGGAGTGGAGGATGACGTGGAGGATGACGTTTACAATGATCATTGTCTTTCTCAAACAATGTTTAACAGATTATTATGCACTGTAATGTTGGCTAATGAAATGATATTGAGTTCCTTTGCTCAAATTTAGTCAGTCAATTCGTCTTTTTCAACGAGTGATTAGTTCGACTCGAATGAATCACAGGAGTCGGACTACGCTTTCGGCGCCATAGTTCTCTATACAGGCGACTCTTTCTGATTTAATTCACTATAATCTTTCAAAAGAGTCATTTATGATGTGAATCGAACTACACTGACCACCACGCTGCATTACACCCGCGGAGACAACATTAAAAATAAGATTTATTTGGTTTTAAGACTCGTGTGGGGAACTCGGAAACGGAAAAGCGTTATAGATAGAGAATTCTTTGGACACACACACACACACACAATATTACATAACACTCTGAGCTTATGTTTTAAAAAGATAATTTAACATATAAATAACAATTTTTAAATAGCCCACTTAAAGTGTTTATTACAAATAAATTACTAAATGCTAAAAAATAATACATTTTAATGAACAAACATATGCGTTGCATTTACAATTCTGTGAAAACAGCACCCCCACACTGCATGAAAAGAGGTGTATCCAGACCAGTATACTCCTGTATACACTGCTGAAATTCGGAAGAATCCAGGAGTATACTGGCCGGATAGCTCAAATTCCATGGGTCTGTATCAAGCGTGCCGCACAAGCCCTGAAAAGTGAAGCCAAAACGTCTCGATCGCCCCCCGGTGACTGGTCCTAGTATAGGTCATAAGCCCCGCCTCCCCGTGTTATTCAACGGGACGTGAGACCAACTAAACAATTAAATTACACTTCAAATATCTTTTTTCCAAAGGTGGTTTCTTTAATTTGCTGTCATTTTTATCACGCTGATGTAAGTTCAAGTGTCTGTTTCAAAAATAAGTTGGTTTTTAGTTAGTTACGTGATGCGGTGGTGTAACGTCATGATTGACAGCTGTGATTGACAGGTTCTCGAGCGAAGTAGTCACTGAAGCACCAACGGACATTTTTTTCGGGATCTTCGGAGGACTGAGGAGATTGTATTTACTTTATTTTAACAAGCCTCTTGTCGTACTGCAATCAATTTTTAAAAAAGTGTGCAGAATCCACTCTCCCTGAGTGCGTTCTGCGAGAGTGAGGGCGGAGCGTTGATTTCGCGGCTTTACTTCCTGCTCACTACTGCGCATGTCTGGTCCCGAGATCGCTACTGCGCAGACTCAAGAACCAATATGTCAGCGCCATATCGGGACTCTGGCGGCTTCAGTTCTCATCAATGGAAGAGAGCGAAGGGGCGTCGTCCATCTTTTTTTACAGTCTATGGTCTGTATATATCCGTATGCATCCGAAATGATACCAAATCGGATGTATGTTGTGGACGTATACTTCCGTGCTACAGCCATTTGTTGCCATGGCAAGTAATCCCATCAAAGGTTTTTTCAAGAGAACATTTTCACACCTTTGTACACCTTTTGGCCTTCCCCCCTTCCTCCCATTACCCAGACCACTATTGGAGGACAGGACACATTGAAAACCCAGGAAAGTGATTTGATTGGTTACTTTTAGAACATAGCCCACCCTAGGCCTTATCGCACAGTGATTTGATTGGTTGTAGGCCAGCTATGCAGATTTTGCTCAGTATACACTAATCCCCCCTTCCCCCAATTTTAATACATTCAAATCTAATTTTAAAAACACACACAAAGATCAATGAGAAAGTCTGACATTTCTAAACAAAAAAAACAGTTGATCTGTAGTTTATTTTCATAAGTGAATTAAGTACAGAAAATTATCAACAATTTAGGAATACAAAATCATTCTAAAAGTTATTACAAAAGATTTATTGCAAATTGACACCAAGGTTTATGCACAAAAACAAATTTAGAATTGTGACGAGCCACACCAGGCCGTAACTTCTCAGAAGTGATTGAACAAGTGGTGCAGTCTTTCTCCAAACCATCTGAGGACAAACTTCCCTACTGGGTGTGGGCTGAACCTTTTAGTCTACAGAAGGACCCTGTGATGATAAAGTATCTGCTATGTATGGAGTAGAAAGTAAGAGGATGGATTTTACTGAATAATGCTGAAAAGCAAACGCTGGAGTAAGAAGCCATGAAAGGGTTGTAGATTTTTAATGAGATCAGTTATGACGCCTGTCCCTCCAGCTCCGACGCGGGGGTGTCTGGCTCTTCATCATTGTAGATGTTCTCAGCCTAAACGAGAGAAGTTTATGATATCAGTGCAAAGTCCTAATATCAAATACATAAATAAATGGAAATCTTAAGAATGTACAGTTTTGCTGTACTTACCATCTGCCATACTTGCATAATGTTGTCCTCTGACACAGAACAGATTACCCAGGGTTCATTTGGGTTCCAGGAGAAATCTGAGATCTTAGCTGTGTGCCCACCATGAATGAACTGCCAAAACAAACAAAAGTGGATTATTAGACTGTCAAAACTGGCATGCAAAATTGTACATGCATTGAAATTCTATCAATATTTTCAAGCTTCAATAATGATACACATCATAACAGTAATCCACATGAATCAAGCGGTTTAATCCAAGGCTTCTAAAGAGACAAGATTTTGAATCTAATTTTGATTCTATATTTTATACTTAATCCATTACCATTACAATTATCTCACTTAAATGCTTGCTCACTCAATGTATTTGTGTTTTTACAATGGGGTAATGTTGTTGCGCAATAGCTTACACAGCGCACAAGGAAGCTTGGTTTCAAACTTTAAATTTCATTTACATAAAAATACAAACAGTCAATAATAAAATAAGAAAAAAAGAAACAAAATCACAAACAATAGCACAAATAAATACAATAGAATAAATATACAAATGGAAGAAATAGTGCTTTATGTTTTTCAGGTACTGTAAGTCTAATAGTAGTATTCAGGTAAGAAATACTACAGAAATTGAAGTAATCAAATGTAAAATAACACTGGATTTTCTTCATTGTAAAAAATAAATACAGATTAATCCTTACAATTAAAGTTAAAAGTTATTCAGCGAGTGATTTTCTCTTTTCTTTTGTTCATTGATTAACAGGAATATTAGGCTGCTGTCACATTAAGACTGAATGCATGGATCCAATACACCGATACACATCCATTTTCTTCGGTTTACCTTCAATCAAGACACAGCCGACTGCGTTTATGTAAATACTTGCCAAGATGAGCATTTTGACAATTTTCTCAAGCTGTTTAAGAGGCAGCTTTATGTGTGTGCGCTTTGACTGTGACTGTGAAATCTGTGAGTAGTAGTAAAATGATGCGCTATACCCACAATCCCACATTGAAATTCATGCGCTATAACACCAACACTATCAGAGTGCATTGAGACGAGTGAGTAAGAGGAGGCGTGCGTGTGTGTGTGTGTGTGTGTCAACTCGCTGTCGGAGAGAACAGAGAGCAATAAAGCGCAGATGGTATCGATGTGTTGATACGGCAGAAATTTAATATTGGACCCTATTTAACTTGAGTTAAATTTACCATTTCTGACAACACTACTCAAGATAATAATACTTTTATTCAGAAAGGATGTATTAAATTGATCAAAATTGACAGTAAATACATTTCTTACAAAGATTTCTATTTTAAATAAATGCTTTCTTTTGAACTTTCTATTCATCAGAATGATTCTCTTCATTTAGAATTTCTATTCAGTCAGAATCCTGAAAAAAATGCATCAAGTAACACAACTTTTTTTCAATATTGATAAAAATGTATCTTGACCATCAAATCAGCATATTAGAATGATTTTTGAAGGATCATGTAACTCTGCAGACCGGAGTAATGATGATAATTTCAGCTTGGCTATTCAGGAATGAATTGCAGCATTTTATATTAAATAGAAATCTGTTATTTTAAATTGTAATATTCCACAGTATTACTGTCAAAAACTGTATTTTTGATCAAATAAATGCAGCTTTGATGAGCATAAGAGACATTTAAACCCCCAAAAATTTTAAAATATATATTAATTAAATATGTTATTTACACTTGTATTCAACTTTATACTAAAATAGAGTGTGATCAATAGTGTGTGTTTTTTGCTGTGGTATTGAAATAGTTACCAATAATCATATCATTATAGCTCCATCTGTCACAATAAATATTTTCAGCAAATCTATCTCGACTCACCAGCAGCTCAGGTGGCCCGTCCTCGGCGTCCTCCGCAGACTGCTCTTCTCCAATTTTACTAGAGGACATAAATGTAACAAAGCAATCAATATAAGATAAAAGCATTTGTGGATCCAAATACAGTTAGCACAAATGAACGGTTCAAATTAAACCAGGAATGAGCATCAAGAAAGAAAAAAAGTATATTTTCAGGATCAATTATAAAAGAGTAGTAATGCCATACCTCAGGTCCCAAACATTGAGGCGTCTGTCTGTGCCACTGGAGGCCAGGATGGTCTCGTTATGAGGAGACCACTGGACCTGTCAAGAGAATCAGCATTATTATTATCATTATCATCATCACTACACTATTGCTAACGGATTGCATGTTGTTATATTGTAACAGAATCTTGAGTTACCTGGAAGATTTCATCCTTATGTGACTCAAAAGAGTGAAGCTTCAACTTCAGGTTGCGCAGATCCCACAATGCAACAGTCTACAGCCATAAACAAACAGTGAGCATGTCATTTTTTTTCTAAATCATGCACAATATTAAATAGACTATACTTTAAAAGCTTATGCATTAGGCTGTATGCATACATCAAAACTGATGTGTACTTTGGGCTTAAACAGATAGTTCACACAAAAATGATAATTCTGTTATTAATTACTCACCCTCATGTTGTTCCAAACCCGTAAGGCTTCCGTTCATCTTCAAAGCACAAAATATATTTTTGATAAAATCTGAAAGATTTGTCTGCACAACTACCACTTTGATGTTTCAAAAAGTTTATAAAAAAGATTGTAAACCAATCCATATGAATCGAGCGGTTTAGTCCAATTTTTTTTAAGAGACTCGATCGCTTTATATGATAAACAGATTTAATTTAGGCTTTAATTCATATATAAACATTGATCAGCAAACACAAACAGAAGCTCAACCGAACTTGACATGCGAGAATGAACCTCATTGTTTCTCGCATGTCAAACGAACATGCTTGAGCTTCCGTTTACCACAACTGATGTGTGAGTTGATGAATGTTAATATGTGAATAAAAGCCTAAATTCAATCAGTTTATCATATAAAGCGATCAAATCTCTTCAGAACATTTGGACTAAACCATTCAATTCATCTGGATTCGTTTTACGATCTCTTTATTAACTTTTTGTCAAAGTGGTAGTTCTGTAGACTGTCAATAGAGGGACAGAAATCTCTAAGATTTCATTAAAAATATCTTAATTTGTGCTTTGAAGATGAACGAAAGTCTTATGGGTTTGGAACGACATGAGGGCGAAAAATTAATGACAGAATTTCTATTTTTGGGTGAACTAACTCTTTAAGGGGATTGTGTCCCCTCCGCATGAGGACGGATCTCTAAAGCAAATTCTTCCTACAGATGAGTGTGCATGTGTGATTATGTAGATCGCAACATGTACAGACCTTGTCTGCTGAGCCACTGGCCAGAATAAACTCGCTGTATGGGTTGAAGGACAGGCAGTTGACTTCGGCCGTGTGGGCGTCCACAGAGTGACTGGGCTTTGATGTGTTATTGGATCGTGTGTCCCAGCTGTAGAAGACAGACATTTCATAGTGTAATACAACTTAAAGGGTTAGTTCACCCCAAAAATAAAAATTCTGTCAGTAATTACTCACCCTCATGTTGTTCCAACCCCGTAAGGCTTTCGTTCATCTTCGGAACACAAATTCAGATATTTTTGATTAAATCTAAAAGAGCTGTCTCACTACTCCATTGGCTTCTATGTTATTGAAACTTGCCAGCCCAGAAAGTTAGTAAAGACAATGTAACAGCACAGCGCAAGGTCAGAACGTAGGCTCACTATTGGCTGAAGCTGGTCATGTGTGTGATGCTGGCCAATAGTGAGCCTACATTCTGACGTTGCGCTGTGCTGTTACACTACATGAACTCACGTCAGACGCCCACACAGAAGAAAATGAATAGTTGAATAAAGTCGGTATTTTGGGGGGTTTTTTGCACACAAAAAGTCCAAATAAATGTGAGCACTGTGCATTTGTACTAGAAGATATGCATTCATTTTGCGTTCATTTGTAAAGGACAAACAAAAATGGATCATTTTTAAATCCATAAAATAACTAATTTTACATTCTGTTTACATTACATTATGAAAAACATAACATTTTAAATGATGTGCTGTTGACTTCTGCCTTGTTCACATTCTTGCACATGAGGATTCAAAAGAGAACTTTTGTTTTCCTTTTTAATTTCGGTATGATAGAACTGTTGCAATTATTTATTTTGACAACTAATATAGAAAGTTCAACTTTTTGACAAACTCAGAATTGGTTGAATAGTTCATTGATTATGGACTTCCGGCTGACATGTGCGGGGAGTAGCAGCATTTCGCCCGTGCTCCCACAGTTTTCAATTTAAAGTTTTTTTTTTTGGCCCAACAACGACTTGATTATCCAGTTAATCAGTCAGCTTACTACTTTGAAACTTTCTGGGCGAAAATGGCTTCGAAATCTAGACAAAACACCAAGAAAGACGAAGTTAAGAAAGACGAAACACAGACTAGCGGGAATTTAGCAGATATTGCTACCCTGACGACGCTGCTGGAAGAACACAGGGCGGCATTGTCTTCGGAATTTAAATCAGCATTCTCCACCTTGGAATCGAGACTGGACATTTTACATACAACGGTAAACGACCACGAGCAGAGACTTTGCTCACTTGAAGCAAATGCGGACACTAGCGGCCTGAGCGTCGGAGCCCTAGAGTCGAAGTTTGCGGCTTTAACTGACGAACACGCTAAACTCAAAGCCAAGGTTATGGATCTAGAAGGGAGGAGCCGCAGAAATAACATACGAATCTTTGGCTTACCTGAGACGATTGAGGGCCCTCGTCCGACTACTTTTTTTTCGGAGCTCTTAGTGGAAATTTTTGGTGCAAGCCTATTTACCTCTCCTCCTGATTTGGATCGTGCCCATCGCGCCCTCACAGCGAAACCAAAGTCGGGGGAGAGACCTAGGTCTGTGATAATTCGTTTTCACAAGTTCCAGACCAAGGATTTGGTGATTCGCGAAGCCCGCAAGCTAAGAGGAAAGCTTCAATATCGCGGTAATCCGGTCTTCATCAATGAGGACTACAGTCCCGAAGTTTTGGAGATGCGTGCCGAATATCGAGCGGTGATGAAGGAGCTGTACCAGCTTGGTCTGAGACCATCTCTTCATTTCCCATCTAAACTTTTCATCACGACGTCGGATGGTAAGAAGAGGCGGTTGTCGTCAGTTCATGAGGCTGGTGAGTTTATTAAAACCCACCGGCGTGAGTCGACAGAAGCTACATGAGCAGTTGACTTTTCTGACTAACGCTACTCGCGTCTACTCGTCTCACACGATGCTGGGTTCCGGATTTAATTTTTATTTTTTCATTTATATTATCATCTAGTATACAATATCTGGACACCGAAGTTCGTAGCTATTTTTTATGATATACAAGATGCGTAGTTTTCACTCTTTTCGCTCATCTTGCTCCTGGATGATCATAAGACTGACAAGACCGTAATTTTTGTACATCTGCTGCCCAGGAGAACTTTTATGCAGACTGTTAAGGGTCATACAACGTTGTTTTGTGTTACTGGTAGTTTGATTTTGATCAGTTTTTGTTTTTCATTCATGGGCTAAAATACATATTTTTGTGGAGCCGGGGTCCTTTGTGCAATTTGATAGTAAATTTTGTAATTTTGAGAAATTGCATTGAGATGCTGATGTTTAGCAGGTTCTCTGCGTGGTTCTGGGTTGATATGTTAAGAATGGGATTTAGGATTTTGAAATGGGTTTTTGTTTCTCTTTCTTTTTTGAATGCTATGGCTTTCCAAATTGCTTTATTGTGTTTTATTTTATTTTCCTTGAAGTGTTTCTTTTCTCCTTTATTTTTTTGCGTTTGGCTCAGATTTGAAACTGTCGTGTGGCCGATTGATAATGGCTAAGATTAAAGAGAGTTCCAGTATTAGTTTCTTATCATGGAATGTTAAAGGGGTGAACAATAATATTAAAATTAACCGCATTATGTCTCATCTCCAACATCTTCGGGGGGATGTGTTCTTTCTTCAAGAAACCCATCTTAAGACAAGTGATATTCAGCGGCTTAAAAGAGCATGGGTGGGCCATTTATATCATTCAAATTTTAGTGCTCGAGCAAGAGGTGCTGCTATTCTTATTCACAGAAGTATCCCTTTCGAGTTGGCTAGTGTTTTGTCCGATCCTAATGGACGTTATGTCCTAATTACTGGCAAACTCAGAGATGTGCCTATCATTATGGCAAGTATTTATGCCCCTAACTGGGATGATGACAAGTTTATATCCAATTTCTTTTCATCCATTTCTGATATTGACAGAAGACATGTTATAATAGGGGGTGATTTTAACTTTGTTCAAGACACTGTTTTAGATCGATCCTCGAGCAGACCTTGTGTATCAACTAACTCGGCCAAAACTTTGAATACCTTTGCTGGGCGATTGGGCCTGTCCGATCCCTGGAGATCAAAATTTCCCACGAATAGGGCCTACTCATTTTTCTCCCACGTTCATCAGTCATATTCACGAATAGATTTTTTCCTATTAGACAATAGACTACTTTCAAACCTATCGAGCTGTGAGTATCACAGCATTGTCATTTCAGATCATGCACCCACTTCTGTTGACGTTAATATTTCCCAGTTTACACATTCTCCCAAACAGTGGCGCTTCCCCTCTCTCTTTCTGGCTAGTGATGATTTCAAGAAATTTTTGGCTGAGCAAATAGCCCTATTTTTTGAGGTCAACGATATGCCAATTATTAATAGAGGGACTCTCTGGGAAACATCTAAGGCATATTTGAGAGGTATGATAATTTCTTATTCTTCTGGTAATAACAAGGCTGACAAGCTTAAATTAGATACAATCCTTAAGGACCTACAAAGTTTAGATCATCAGTATGCTGTTGATCCAAATAAAGATCTGTATAAAGAACGCCTTCGTTTACAAACGGAATTTGATCTTTTGACCACGAATAAGGCTGAAGTGCAGTTGCTTAAATCTAAGCAATGTTTTTTTGAACTAGGTGATAAGGCAGGTAAATTATTAGCTCATCAAGCCAGAGCATCAGCAGCATCAAGGCTGATTAATGGAATAAGGTCGCCACAAGGAGACGCGTTTCATGATCCACATAAAATTAATAACATTTTCCTAGAGTTTTACTCAGGCCTTTATACTTCTGAGCTTTCCTTATGTTCTGATTGTGGGGAATGGCCCTTGGATAAGATCACTTTTCCCAACATTGATAGTAACATGGCTAAGACCCTTGGTGACCCAATATCAGTTTCTGAGGTGGTGGAAGCTATCAAACTTTTACAGAACGGCAAGTCACCAGGCCCTGACGGGTTAACTACGGAGTTTTATAAAGCATTTTCTACATCCCTCGCACCTGCATTACAGAATATGTTTAACGAGTCTTTTTCTAAAGGCTGCCTGCCTCCCACCCTGTCGTTAGCGTCAATCACTTTGATTGCTAAAAAAGACAAAGACCCTTTACTGTGTAGCAGCTATAGACCCATTTCACTTTTGAATGTGGACTATAAAATTTTAACTAAGATTTTAGCGTTGCGTTTACAACAAGTCTTGCCCCAAATAATTTCGGATGACCAAACAGGTTTTATGATTGGAAGACATTCTTTCTTTAATACAAGGAAACTTTTCAATATCCTCAATATGCCTAGTTCAGATGTGCCAGAAGTGGTTCTGGCACTAGACGCGGAAAAGGCGTTTGATAGAGTCGAGTGGGGATATCTATTTCGTATAATGGAAAGCTTTGGTTTTGATGATCGTTTTATTTCCTGGATCAAACTATTGTATGTCTCCCCACAGGCATCTATTTTAACTAATGGTGTGGTTTCACCACCTTTTTTGCTTCAGAGGGGCACTAGGCAGGGCTGCCCTTTGTCGCCTTTGCTTTTTGCCATTGCCATTGAGCCCTTAGCTATCTGGCTTCGTGAAGATGTAAATTTTAAAGGTATAAATCGGCTAGGTAGAGAGTATAAATTATCCCTATATGCAGACGATCTTCTACTCTTTATTTCTGATCCAGAGACTTCTGTTCCCGTTATTCTGAACATTTTAAACCATATCGGTAAAATTTCAGGGTATAAGATTAATTTTCATAAGAGTGAGTTGTTCCCTGTAAATTCTTTGGCGAATAACCTTGCACACTCACTTCTACCATTTAAATGGGCGGCTGATGAATTTAAGTATCTGGGTATTACTGTGACCAAATCTTTAACTGGAATGTATGTTTCTAATTTTGTCCCCTTACTTAAAAAGGTTGAGTCTGACATGGAACGTTGGGCTAACCTCCCTCTTTCTCTTGCTGGGCGTATAAGCCTAATCAAGATGACTGTTCTTCCCAAGTTTTTGTATTTATTTCAGCATATTCCAATTTTTCTTAAGAAAAAGTTTTTTATGGATTTGGACAAACGAATAATTTCCTTTTTATGGGGAAATAGACCAGCTCGAATTAAGAAATCAGTTTTAGAGCTCCCTAAAAACAAGGGAGGTCTTGCACTCCCAAACTTTTTGCACTATTATTGGGCCTGCAATATCCAGAAAATTGTATACTGGAGGAACAATCTGAATTCTGAACCCCCTTGCTGGGCCTACCTGGAACAATCCTCAGCGCGCCTCTCTCTGCACTCAGTTATATGCTCTCAACTACCATTGCCTACCAACATTAGTTCAAATTTAGTAGTATCTCACTCAGTTAAGATATGGACTCAATTTAGAAAACAGACTGGGTTGCATAGGTCTTCTACACTCTCTCCGATAATTAAAAACCACAGTTTTGCACCCTCTAATATGGATGAGGCGTTTCGAATATGGTTTGATAAAGGCATAAGGACCATTGATGATCTCTATGAGTGTGGAGTTTTCTCGTCCTTTAATAACCTTTCCAAAAGATTTGACTTACCTAATTCCCACTTATTTCGTTTCTTTCAAGTCAGGCATTTTGTGCAAAAACTATTCCCTCACTTTCCGAATCGCCCCCCTGAATCGCCATTGGATGACTTCTTAAAGCTTGAACCACATTCAAAACACTGTATTTCTGTAATTTATAATTTGATTCACAATAATAATCCAGCCTCTACAAGTAGGGCCAGAGCGGCATGGGAGGGAGACTTGGGATTTGAAATCTCTGATGAACATTGGGAGCGCATTCTTGCTCTCATACACACATCATCTATAAGTGCAAGACATGGCCTGATACAGTGTAAGATTCTACATAGGGTTTACTATACAAATGCTAAACTTGCTAAAATATACCCATCTGTCAGCGATGCATGTAATAGGTGCAAGCAATCACCAGCAGATCTCATTCATATGTTATGGGGATGCCCTAAATTATATGACTATTGGACTAAAATATTCAAAATTCTGAGAGAAGCCTTCGCCATAGATCTTAACATAAATCCTCTTCTGGCCATCTTTGGGATGACCGTTGAAGTTAACCTTTCTGTAACGGTTCAAAAGGCTCTAGCCTTTACTACTCTGCTAGCAAGACGTCTCATACTTCTGAAGTGGAAACATGCCTCACCCCCTTCTTTTGATTCATGGCTGAAAGAAGTGTTCACTTGCATTAAATTGGAAAAAATCAGACTGTCACAGACGGGATCTTTAAGGACCTTTGATAAACTGTGGCGCCCCTTTTTAGACTATTTACTAGCTAATTCTCAAGACACTTAAGCTGAGCATCCTCTGATGATTTATTTATTTTATTTTGAAAATGCTTTAAGATATCAATATTGTATTTTTATTTATTTATTTATTTTTTTTTTTTTTTATTTATTATTATTATTATTATTATTATTATTATATATGTATATGTTTTATTTTATTTATTTATTTATTTTTTTTTATTGGAGGCTGTAGGTTGTTTACTTGAGGGAGGGTTTTAATGGGGTATTAACAGGGAGGGTTTTAATGGGGTATTAACAGTGTGGAACGATTACTTTATAAAATCATTGTTATTATACGTTGACTTGATGTTCCCAGCAGAAAAACCAATAAAGAAATTTAAATTAATAGTTCATTGATTATAAAAAAACGCATTGAAGGTTGAATAATCTTTGGACTACAGTATTTATCTGCATGTTATCTCATCCATGAAGATGCAACAATGTAGAACAAGCTATTGGAGATTTTGAGAACCAGAACCAAGCTAACTGAGCAAGTTGAACTTTAGCTATAGTGTGTGCCCTTTTATTACTATTTAATTCATTTTAATATGAGGTGGTGGGTAATAAAAAAAAAATAAATAAATAAATTCACTCAGTATGCTGTCGGACCGGGACAAACCTCACCTTCTGCCACTGTCCTGTTTGCTTCGGCTCTCCGAAACATCACCACTCCACCTCCATTCAGCGCTGTACGAGCCGCTGCTGCTCAGCCTAGACGACTCTCTGCATAACCGCCTCTCCACATTGTCCTCAGAGATGGACAAAGATGATGATGAGTCTGGAAAATTTTAGAATTTCAAATTTATTTTTTTGTTGTTGTTGATAATATTAATAATCAATGTAAGGATTGGTCAAAGCCTATTCTGAGTGTTTCGATGAAGTGAACGGACGTCCATCATCTGGGTTCTTCTGGCTGCCGCTCTGCCACTCTCTCTTCCTGTGAGCCGGACCTGTCAGAACAGAAACAGACAACTCAGAAGACAAAGACTGTGTTAAATATCCATGAAGCTCCTGGATCGGTGTCTGGGTCGGGTCTGGCAGCGGATCCTGATCACGGTCATCGGAACCGGGTCTCCAAACCTCCTGACCAGCTCTCTGAGAGAAAGCAGCTCTCCTGGATCTGGAGTGGCCTGAGGCTGGAATATTTCACACATCACATAGTATTAATGTTTTAATAATAACCAATACTCAATGTCAGTGGTCAATTACAAATTGTTACTATACATAACTTTAGTTACTCAAATTGAAAAGTTGATTTCTTATGCAAGGAACCAAATACATGTGATAAAATTTACATCGCACAAGTTTCTACACATTAATTTACTTAATCAATGTACAACAACATACCATAAACAAATAAAAAAAACTAAAGCACTCACCTCCTATTCCTCCCATGTGAGCAATCGACAGCCTCCTCAAATCTTATGGAATTATTTTTGTGCCTATAATAAAGAACAGAACTTTTCAAGAAACTAATGAAAATATCAATTGAAACTGAATAAAATACCTTTGAAACTGAAAAAGACAGCTTCTGTGACTTCGTTTTTAATATAATGCATGGTTTGCTAACTGTTTTCTCATCTTTTTTTTTTTGAGAAACAATTGATAATAATCCTCTGTCTCTGTTACACTTCCTCACACCTGAAATCACTGATCGAGTGAATCTCCTGAACTCCTCCGATCTACAGTAGATCATTTCTAATCCATTTGTTGTGACATCTGCTCTAACGTGGGCCGTTTCGTTGGATCCCGGGCTAGGCACTGGCTAATCAGATCTCTGCATTCTGCACAAATGTTAATAAGGAGAGAGCTGGTTAGTCATGACCATGTGACTTGGCATCTATGAAAACAGCATCTAAAACGTGATTAATATCATGTAAAATGTTCCTCATCTTTACTTTAAAAGTGAAGTATGTGGTTTCTGCGACACCTAGCGGAATTAGCAAAGGCCCCTTTTGTGCAATCGCGTCGTCCCCAACTTAAACATCACAAACCCAGCTCTTACTTGCTCTTGTGAAGGCATGTTTCAGGTCCAACATATTAGGAATACTTTTAGCTGTGTTGCATTTGTCTTTCTGAAAATGTGTGTTTCTGAATGGGAGCATGATGATGCTGTATGGTATTGAAGCATGCTTTGTAGCGTGTAGCAAGACAATGCTCTGTTCACTTTGACGTGTTCATGACCTGTTTAATCTTTGAAGGTAGCCTATAAATGCAGCGAATTTCGGCTTTCACTTCTGTAACTAAAGCTGAATTTCTAAAAGCGGTGTGTTTATCAGTGTTTTCAATATTATTCACTCACCTCTGGATAAGTTGGAATTCTGAAATGTAACTTTAGCTTCTATGATTTCTGTTTCACTGCAAAAAGGAAGAGATGCGTTCACCATCTGATAAAACATCACTCCTAGAGCCCAGACATTTGCTGGGACGGCGTGGAATCTGGGTTCTGTGAAGACTTCAGGTGGGCAGTGATCCTGTCTTCCTGTAAGTACGACATTTGCACATTGTTGAGCTTTTTTTCTTAAAGCGTCACTACATTCAGGTTTCCACGCTCTCAAAATGCTCACCAACGTATATGTCGCTCTCGTAGCCCTCACTACTGAATAGCTGACCGCAGCCAAAGTCTATCAGCTTGAGGAATAATGAGCTTCTCTTCAACAGGAAATTCTGCGCTTGAATGTCATTATGAAAAACGCCATGCTCGATGCAGTGTTGTACTGCCAGCACAGCCTGTCCCATTAAGTCCCATACTATTGTTTCGCACACTTCAGGATTATGACGAGTGATGAAGTCCAGCAAGCTCTCGCAGGGTTCGGGGAACTCCATGATGAGAGTGAATTTGCGAGGATGTTCAAACCACTCGAATAGTTGTATGACGTAGGGGCTTATGGGTTCTCGTCTCATCATTAGCAGGAGCGCCACTTCTGTAATGAGAGGTTCAGGATGTCCAGGCTAGAGAAAAGCAGTAGACAGAAGGCAAGCTGGGTAAAAACCTGACGAAAACATGTCATTTTTAAACATACTTTTCTTTGATCTTTTTAGATACGTTGAAAAGAACCTCAAAAGAGCTCAAAGTTTTTTCTTTTGTGCCTCTAGACTTATTTGTCAATCACATTTACACCTAGTGCGCCCTGTTTAAGTGTATTAACTACAGCAATCTGCACTTAAACAACTAAATACATATTCAGGTTTTGGCCGACTTACAATATCAAGATAAAGGAAATTGTCAAACTTGCGCATCCGCTTGATGGCAACCTGCCAAAAAAAAAAAAAGAGTTTCAGTAACAGTATTCCAGCACATGACCTTGCGCTAAGTATTAAACCATCTGTAAATGTTTTGAATATGTTTTGATGCACGCAAAACCAAAATGTTTGCACAATTCGGGAAGATTTACCTTTTTGCCATCAAATTTGCGTGTTCCCCTGTACACACTGCCAAACATTCCACATCCAATCATCTGTCCCGCTTTATAGAGAGACTCAAAGGACTCTGAAAAACAAACAGAAAAATATGGGAAATATATACGAGATAAAATATCAGTCCTGGTTGTGTCGATAAAATAATGTTAATATGGGGAAAATAATATGAATATTCTCTGAAAACAAGCCGTAAGATATTTTTAGTGGAAAACAAGACGACAACACTGTTTAAAATAATGTCGGAGAAATAAGGACTGGCGATTTACCATTATTTGGCTCGACGTCGCAGAGATATTGTGCAGCGGATGATGGATCAGGATCAGGTGATGATGGATCAGGATCAGGTGATGATGGATCAGGTGATGATGGATCAGGATCAGGCTCTGGCTCCAGATCTGCTGTAGGGAGAAAAGGCTCCACAACATCCACAGCACAACTGTGGCAACAGCAGCAGAAAAAACCCTTCACAGCCGTCCATACCCTGTTGAGGAAACGACCAATTCTTTTCCTCTTCCTTGTAGGTTTTTCTGAAATGAAGAGAAACATCTCTGATGTCAAATTAATGATATCATGACATAACTTACATTTTACTGTTAAATTATTATCTGTAATGTTAAAAATCCAAAGTAATGGAAATATTTCCAAGCTACCCACCTGACTTCTGCTAAATGCCTACATAAATGTCCCAAAATCGTATTTCACAATATCAAAAGTCCTTTTATTTCACAATTTTTATTAATCACATAAAATAATAATGTAATCCTCTGCACGACGGCCATTTTGACAATTTTGTGAGTATTTGACAATTCAAGTGCAATAAGTCAGAAATATAATTCTACTGGGAATGGAATGCTGTCTGAGAATCGTCTTTCTGTGCGCGTGTTTCTGGTGTGTGTATAAATAAAGTTTTCTAATTAAGTTAAGCAATCGTTATTTCTAAATTTTCCCTGAACGTTCATAACGTCCAGTTTTTTTCAATGTTTCAAAAATGTTTTTTCTTGGTTAAAGGAACATTATATTTAATAATTTTGCATTATGGGAATGCTACTTTTGAATGTTCTCTTAATGCTCTGAAAATGTTCCAATTAAAATATATATAAAAAAAAAATTAAAAAAAATCAGAAAGCAAAATTCAGCTGAGCACCAGTAAATGTGACCGGACATTAACATGCTAAAAACTTGAAGCAGTTTTGCATGGAATAGCAAAATCTCTATCTGTACACATTACACTGCCCAGCCTTATTTCAGTCTCACCTGTTGAGCTCTTGTTCACAGGAGAATTCTCCATGGCACCCTGAGCAGTTCGGCCACTTGAAGTCTCTGTCGGCTCGACGGCAACTTGACCCGGGAGTGGATGGCACCGCCACCACGCTTCCATGCTGTCGGACCGGGACAAACCGCAGCTGCTGCCACTGTCCTGTTTGCTTCGGCTCTCCGAAACATCACCACTCCACCTCCATTCAGCGCTGCACGAGCCGCTGCTGCTCAGCCTAGACGACTCTCTGCATAACAGCCTCTCCACATTGTCCTCAGAGATGGACAAAGATGATGATGAGTCTGGAAAATTTCAGACATCAAAAACTGTTTTTTTTTCTTCTTTTTTTGTAATAATATTTATAATCAATGTAAAAATTGGTCAAAGCCTATTCTGACCTCTGCGAGAGTGTTCCGATGAAGTGGACAGGCGTCCATCATCTGGGCTCTTCTGGCTGCCGCTCTGCCACTCCTTCTTCCTGTGAGCCGGACCTGTCAGAACAGAAACAGACATACTAAATACTATTACTAATATACTATTTCACATAGTTAGTATTAATGGTTTAATAACAACAACCAATACTAAATGTCAGTTGACAAATTGACAATTACAAATTGTTACAATAGATAACTTTAGTTACTCAAATTGAAAAGTTGATTTCACATGCAAGGAATCAAATACATGTGATCACTTAGCTGGGAAAATTGGGGGATCAAATTTACCTTGCACAAGTTTCTTCACACTTACTCAATCATTGTACAACAATATTATACCATAACATACATTTACAAATAAAAAACCAAAGCAATCACCTCCTCTTCCCCCCATGTGAGCCATCGATCCTCCAATCTGCAATAAAAACAATACAAAAAACAATACAAAAAGAACAAAATACAACTCTCCTCAGAAATGCAACAACAATAATAATAATAATAATAAAATAATAAACAAAAAAAAGAAATAAAACGCCAAACTCCTTCTAACGTAAAGAACAATTAAATAAAAGTCTCCACAAAAACAATATGAACTCTTTAAAAAATAAAAATGTGTAAAGGATATATGCGTATATATGCGCCGATCTTCTAGAATAAAAGTCTCTTCTCCGCTTCAGCTTCACAAGATTTGGATAGAAAATACTTTGCAAAAATCTCTGAATTGTTCGCCTCGTCTCTCAACCAACTCAGAAAACGATCAGTTCGAGTGTATACAAATGCAGTCAAAATTCAAAACACGCGTCGCGATAGCAAATAAAATTCAAATAATTCATAACCACGCACGTACACCTGAAGTCGCACATCGAATATCAACACATTTATTGAAAAGTAACCAACTTAATATTAAACAGTTATTGTTGTTATTATTATTGTTATTATATCCGTGGAATTATTCGTGCCCAAAATCTGCATAGCTATTCACAATTGAGCAAATTAGCACCGACTTCGCAAGGCACTTACAGTCTGGACTGTAGTCATTGCTTCTGTCCAAAATGCGTGCAAAAAGGCACAAGGGGGGATAAATCGGACATCATCTTAATATATTATAAAGTCTAGAAAAATTACATTTCCGCATGTAAACATAGAGCCAATCAGATTTCAGTATCACTGATGCGTCATCACATCGGTAAGTAGTAGGTGGTGAAGAAAAGAAAATGAAAATTAATATGAAGCCCATTTATGATTTTACTAATCAAGGAGTGGAGGATGACGTGGAGGATGACGTTTACAATGATCATTGTCTTTCTCAAACAATGTTTAACAGATTATTATGCACTGTAATGTTGGCTAATGAAATGATATTGAGTTCCTTTGCTCAAATTTAGTCAGTCAATTCGTCTTTTTCAACGAGTGATTAGTTCGACTCGAATGAATCACAGGAGTCGGACTACGCTTTCGGCGCCATAGTTCTCTATACAGGCGACTCTTTCTGATTTAATTCACTAATCTTTCAAAAGAGTCATTTATGATGTGAATCGAACTACACTGACCACCACGCTGCATTACACCCGCGGAGACAACATTAAAAATAAGATTTATTTGGTTTTAAGACTCGTGTGGGGAACTCGGAAACGGAAAAGCGTTATAGATAGAGAAGCTGCAAAGAATATAGTTCTATATGCATATGGTTCTCATAAATGAACCGAGACTCAGCGAAGGCCTATAAGGTATAGCCTATTGCCTCACAGACCTGAGACATATATCTAGCTTGAAATGTCTACTCTTTAGCGGAACAATTCAAAACGAAAGAAAACAGACTGCGCTGCTTATGTAATTCGTAAGAAATGTGCATTTCTCTCTGGCGCTGCGAAGATCGCGAGTCGTCAACTTCATCTGTCTAGCCGACAGACACTGACATAAAAAATAACTGTTTTATTAGTAAACAATTAAAATGTCTCCTGCTATATTTTACATATTTGCATGTTCCTTACAAAACACTGACAGTGGGGATTTTGACTGGGGTTGTTTTTTGAGCAGCTGCGGACAAATTCTTTCGACACACACACACACACAATATTACATAACACTCTGAGCTTATGTTTTAAAAAGATAATTTAACATATAAATAACAATTTTTAAATAGCCCACTTAAAGTGTTTATTACAAATAAATTACTAAATGCTAAAAAATAATACATTTTAATGAACAAACATATGCGTTGCATTTACAATTCTGTGAAAACAGCACCCCCACACTGCATGAAAAGAGGTGTATCCAGACCAGTATACTCCTGTATACACTGCTGAAATTCGGAAGAATCCAGGAGTATACTGGCCGGATAGCTCAAATTCCATAGATCTGTATATATCCGTTTACATCCGAAATGATACCAAATCGGATGTATGTTGTGGACGTATACTTCCGTGCTACAGCCATTCGTTGCCATGGCAAGTAATCCCATCAAAGGTTTTTTCAAGAGAACATTTTCACACCTTTGTGCACCTTTTGGCCTTCCCCCCTTCCTCCCATTACCCAGACCACTATTGGAGGACAGGACACATTGAAAACCCAGGAAAGTGATTTGATTGGTTACTTTTAGAACATAGCCCACCCTAGGCCTTATCGCACAGTGATTTGATTGGTTGTAGGCCAGCTATGCAGATATTGCTCAGTATACACTAAACCCCCCTTCCCCCAATTTTAATACATTCAAATCTAATTTTAAAAACACACACAAAGAACAATGAGAAAGTCTGACATTTCTAAACAAAAAAAACAGTTGATCTGTAGTTTATTTTCATAAGTGAATTAAGTACAGAAAATTATCAACAATTTAGGAATACAAAATCATTCTAAAAGTTATTACAAAAGATTTATTGCAAATTGACACCAAGGTTTATGCACAAAAACAAATTTAGAATTGTGACGAGCCACACCAGGCCGTAACTTCTCAGAAGTGATTGAACAAGTGGTGCAGTCTTTCTCCAAACCATCTGAGGACAAACTTCCCTACTGGGTGTGGGCTGAACCTTTTAGTCTACAGAAGGACCCTGTGATGATAAAGTATCTGCTATGTATGGAGTAGAAAGTAAGAGGATGGATTTGACTGAATAATGCTGAAAAGCAAACGCTGGAGTAAGAAGCCATGAAAGGGTTGTAGATTTTTAATGAGATCAGTTATGACGCCTGTCCCTCCAGCTCCGACGCGGGGGTGTCTGGCTCTTCATCATTGTAGATGTTCTCAGCCTAAACGAGAGAAGTTTATGATATCAGTGCAAAGTCCTAATATCAAATACATAAATAAATGGAAATCTTAAGAATGTACAGTTTTGCTGTACTTACCATCTGCCATACTTGCATAATGTTGTCCTCTGACACAGAACAGATTACCCAGGGTTCATTTGGGTTCCAGGAGAAATCTGAGATCTTAGCTGTGTGCCCACCATGAATGAACTGCCAAAACAAACAAAAGTGGATTATTAGACTGTCAAAACTGGCATGCAAAATTGTACATGCATTGAAATTCTATCAATATTTTCAAGCTTCAATAACGATACACATCATAACAGTAATCCACATGAATCAAGCGGTTTAATCCAAGGCTTCTAAAGAGACAAGATTTTGAATCTAATTTTGATTCTATATTTTATACTTAATCCATTACCATTACAATTATCTCACTTAAATGCTTGCTCACTCAATGTATTTGTGTTTTTACAATGGGGTAATGTTGTTGCGCAATAGCTTACACAGCGCACAAGGAAGCTTGGTTTCAAACTTTAAATTTCATTTACATAAAAATACAAACAGTCAATAATAAAATAAGAAAAAAAGAAACAAAATCACAAACAATAGCACAAATAAATACAATAGAATAAATATACAAATGGAAGAAATAGTGCTTTATGTTTTTCAGGTACTGTAAGTCTAATAGTAGTATTCAGGTAAGAAATACTACAGAAATTGAAGTAATCAAATGTAAAATAACACTGGATTTTCTTCATTGTAAAAAATAAATACAGATTAATCCTTACAATTAAAGTTAAAAGTTATTCAGCGAGTGATTTTCTCTTTTCTTTTGTTCATTGATTAACAGGAATATTAGGCTGCTGTCACATTAAGACTGAATGCATGGATCCAATACACCGATACACATCCATTTTCTTCGGTTTACCTTCAATCAAGACACAGCCGACTGCGTTTATGTAAATACTTGCCAAGATGAGCATTTTGACAATTTTCTCAAGCTGTTTAAGAGGCAGCTTTATGTGTGTGCGCTTTGACTGTGAAATCTGTGAGTAGTAGTAAAATGATGCGCTATACCCACAATCCCACATTGAAATTCATGCGCTATAACACCAACACTATCAGAGTGCATTGAGACGAGTGAGTAAGAGGAGGCGTGCGTGTGTGTGTGTGTGTGTGTGTGTGTCAACTCGCTGTCGGAGAGAACAGAGAGCAATAAAGCGCAGATGGTATCGATGTGTTGATACGGCAGAAATTTAATATTGGACCCTATTTAACTTGAGTTAAATTTACCATTTCTGACAACACTACTCAAGATATTAATACTTTTATTCAGAAAGGATGTATTAAATTGATCAAAATTGACAGTAAATACATTTCTTACAAAGATTTCTATTTTAAATAAATGCTTTCTTTTGAACTTTCTATTCATCAGAATGATTCTCTTCATTTAGAATTTCTATTCAGTCAGAATCCTGAAAAAAATGCATCAAGTAACACAACTTTTTTTCAATATTGATAAAAATGTATCTTGACCATCAAATCAGCATATTAGCATGATTTTTGAAGGATCATGTAACTCTGCAGACCGGAGTAATGATGATAATTTCAGCTTGGCTATTCAGGAATGAATTGCAGCATTTTATATTAAATAGAAATCTGTTATTTTAAATTGTAATATTCCACAGTATTACTGTCAAAAACTGTATTTTTGATCAAATAAATGCAGCTTTGATGAGCATAAGAGACATTTAAACCCCCAAAAATTTTAAAATATATATTAATTAAATATGTTATTTACACTTGTATTCAACTTTATACTAAAATAGAGTGTGATCAATAGTGTGTGTTTTTTGCTGTGGTATTGAAATAGTTATCAATAATCATATCATTATAGCTCCATCTGTCACAATAAATATTTTCAGCAAATCTATCTCGACTCACCAGCAGCTCAGGTGGCCCGTCCTCGGCGTCCTCCGCAGACTGCTCTTCTCCAATTTTACTAGAGGACATAAATGTAACAAAGCAATCAATATAAGATAAAAGCATTTGTGGATCCAAATACAGTTAGCACAAATGAACGGTTCAAATTAAACCAGGAATGAGCATCAAGAAAGAAAAAAAGTATATTTTCAGGATCAATTATAAAAGAGTAGTAATGCCATACCTCAGGTCCCAAACATTGAGGCGTCTGTCTGTGCCACTGGAGGCCAGGATGGTCTCGTTATGAGGAGACCACTGGACCTGTCAAGAGAATCAGCATTATTATTATCATTATCATCATCACTACACTATTGCTTACGGATTGCATGTTGTTGTTATATTGTAACAGAATCTTGAGTTACCTGGAAGATTTCATCCTTATGTGACTCAAAAGAGTGAAGCTTCAACTTCAGGTTGCGCAGATCCCACAATGCAACAGTCTACAGCCATAAACAAACAGTGAGCATGTCATTTTTTTTCTAAATCATGCACAATATTAAATAGACTATACTTTAAAAGCTTATGCATTAGGCTGTATGCATACATCAAAACTGATGTGTACTTTGGGCTTAAACAGATAGTTCACACAAAAATGATAATTCTGTTATTAATTACTCACCCTCATGTTGTTCCAAACCCGTAAGGCTTCCGTTCATCTTCAAAGCACAAAATATATTTTTGATAAAATCTGAAAGATTTGTCTGCACAACTACCACTTTGATGTTTCAAAAAGTTTATAAAAAAGATTGTAAACCAATCCATATGAATCGAGCGGTTTAGTCCAATTTTTTTTAAGAGACTCGATCGCTTTATATGATAAACAGATTTAATTTAGGCTTTAATTCATATATAAACATTGATCAGCAAACACAAACAGAAGCTCAACCGAACTTGACATGCGAGAATGAACCTCATTGTTTCTCGCATGTCAAACGAACATGCTTGAGCTTCCGTTTACCACAACTGATGTGTGAGTTGATGAATGTTAATATGTGAATAAAAGCCTAAATTCAATCAGTTTATCATATAAAGCGATCAAATCTCTTCAGAACATTTGTACTAAACCATTCAATTCATCTGGATTCGTTTTACGATCTCTTTATTAACTTTTTGTCAAAGTGGTAGTTCTGTAGACTGCCAATAGAGGGACAGAAATCTCTAAGATTTCATTAAAAATATCTTAATTTGTGCTTTGAAGATGAACGAAAGTCTTATGGGTTTGGAACGACATGAGGGCAAAAAATTAATGACAGAATTTCTATTTTTGGGTGAACTAACTCTTTAAGGGGATTGTGTCCCCTCCGCATGAGGACGGATCTCTAAAGCAAATTCTTCCTACAGATGAGTGTGCATGTGTGATTATGTAGATCGCAACATGTACAGACCTTGTCTGCTGAGCCACTGGCCAGAATAAACTCGCTGTATGGGTTGAAGGACAGGCAGTTGACTTCGGCCGTGTGGGCGTCCACAGAGTGACTGGGCTTTGATGTGTTATTGGATCGTGTGTCCCAGCTGTAGAAGACAGACATTTCATAGTGTAATACAACTTAAAGGGTTAGTTCACCCCAAAAATAAAAATTCTGTCAGTAATTACTCACCCTCATGTTGTTCCAACCCCGTAAGGCTTTCGTTCATCTTCGGAACACAAATTCAGATATTTTCAGATATCTAAAAGAGCTGTCTCACTACTCCATTGGCTTCTATGTTATTGAAACTTGCCAGCCCAGAAAGTTAGTAAAGACAATGTAACAGCACAGCGCAAGGTCAGAACGTAGGCTCACTATTGGCTGAAGCTGGTCATGTGTGTGATGCTGGCCAATAGTGAGCCTACATTCTGACGTTGCGCTGTGCTGTTACACTACATGAACTCACGTCAGACGCCCACACAGAAGAAAATGAATAGTTGAATAAAGTCGGTATTTTGGGGGGTTTTTTGCACACAAAAAGTCCAAATAAATGTGAGCACTGTGCATTTGTACTAGAAGATATGCATTCATTTTGCGTTCATTTGTAAAGGACAAACAAAAATGGATCATTTTTAAATCCATAAAATAACTAATTTTACATTCTGTTTACATTACATTATGAAAAACATAACATTTTAAATGATGTGCTGTTGACTTCTGCCTTGTTCACATTCTTGCACATGAGGATTCAAAAGAGAACTTTTGTTTTCCTTTTTAATTTCGGTATGATAGAACTGTTGCAATTATTTATTTTGACAACTAATATAGAAAGTTCAACTTTTTGACAAACTCAGAATTGGTTGAATAGTTCATTGATTATAAAAAAACGCATTGAAGGTTGAATAATCTTTGGACTACAGTATTTATTTGCATGTTATCTCATCCATGAAGATGCAACAATGTAGAACAAGCTATTGGAGATTTTGAGAACCAGAACCAAGCTAACTGAGCAAGTTGAACTTTAGCTATAGTGTGTGCCCTTTTATTACTATTTAATTCATTTTAATATGAGGTGGTGGGTAATAAAAAAAAATAAAAAATAATAAATTCACTCAGTATGCTGTCGGACCGGGACAAACCTCACCTTCTGCCACTGTCCTGTTTGCTTCGGCTCTCCGAAACATCACCACTCCACCTCCATTCAGCGCTGTACGAGCCGCTGCTGCTCAGCCTAGACGACTCTCTGCATAACCGCCTCTCCACATTGTCCTCAGAGATGGACAAAGGTGATGATGAGTCTGGAAAATTTTAGAATTTCAAATTTATTTTTTTGTTGTTGTTGATAATATTAATAATCAATGTAAGGATTGGTCAAAGCCTATTCTGAGTGTTTCGATGAAGTGAACGGACGTCCATCATCTGGGTTCTTCTGGCTGCCGCTCTGCCACTCTCTCTTCCTGTGAGCCGGACCTGTCAGAACAGAAACAGAAAACTCAGAAGACAAAGACTGTGTTAAATATCCATGAAGCTCCTGGATCGGTGTCTGGGTCGGGTCTGGCAGCGGATCCTGATCACGGTCATCGGAACCGGGTCTCCAAACCTCCTGACCAGCTCTCTGAGAGAAAGCAGCTCTCCTGGATCTGGAGTGGAGTGGCCTGAGGCTGGAATATTTCACACATCACATAGTATTAATGTTTTAATAATAACCAATACTCAATGTCAGTGGTCAATTACAAATTGTTACTATACATAACTTTAGTTACTCAAATTGAAAAGTTGATTTCTTATGCAAGGAACCAAATACATGTGATAAAAATTTACATCGCACAAGTTTCTACACATTAATTTACTTAATCAATGTACAACAACATACCATAAACAAATAAAAAAAACTAAAGCACTCACCTCCTCTTCCTCCCATGTGAGCAATCGACAGCCTCCTCAAATCTTATGGAATTATTTTTGTGCCTATAATAAAGAACATAACTTTTCAAGAAACTAATGAAAATATAAATTGAAACTGAATAAAATACCTTTGAAACTGAAAAAGACAGCTTCTGTGACTTCGTTTTTAGTATAATGCATGGTTTGCTAACTGTTTTCTCATCTTTTTTTTGAGAAACAATTGATAATAATCCTCTGTCTCTGTTACACTTCCTCACACCTGAAATCACTGATCGAGTGAATCTCCTGAACTCCTCCGACCTACAGTAGATCATTTCTAATCCATTTGTTGTGACATCTGCTCTAACGTGGGCCGTTTCGTTGGATCCCGGGCTAGGCACTGGCTAATCAGATCTCTGCATTCTGCACAAATGTTAATAAGGAGAGAGCTGGTTAGTCATGACCATGTGACTTGGCATCTATGAAAACAGCATCTAAAACGTGATTAATATCATGTAAAATGTTCCTCATCTTTACTTTAAAAGTGAAGTATGTGGTTTCTGCGACACCTAGCGGAATTAGCAAAGGCCCCTTTTGTGCAATCGCGTCGTCCCCAACTTAAACATCACAAACCCAGCTCTTACTTGCTCTTGTGAAGGCATGTTTCAGGTCCAACATATTAGGAATACTTTTAGCTGTGTTGCATTTGTCTTTCTGAAAATGTGTGTTTCTGAATGGGAGCATGATGATGCTGTATGGTATTGAAGCATGCTTTGTAGCGTGTAGCAAGACAATGCTCTGTTCACTTTGACGTGTTCATGACCTGTTTAATCTTTGAAGGTAGCCTATAAATGCAGCGAATTTCGGCTTTCACTTCTGTAACTAAAGCTGAATTTCTAAAAGCGGTGTGTTTATCAGTGTTTTCAATATTATTCACTCACCTCTGGATAAGTTGGAATTCTGAAATGTAACTTTAGCTTCTATGATTTCTGTTTCACTGCAAAAAGGAAGAGATGCGTTCACCATCTGATAAAACATCACTCCTAGAGCCCAGACATTTGCTGGGACGGCGTGGAATCTGGGTTCTGTGAAGACTTCAGGTGGGCAGTGATCCTGTCTTCCTGTAAGTACGACATTTGCACATTGTTGAGCTTTTTTTCTTAAAGCGTCACTACATTCAGGTTTCCACGCTCTCAAAATGCTCACCAACGTATATGTCGCTCTCGTAGCCCTCACTACTGAATAGCTGACCGCAGCCAAAGTCTATCAGCTTGAGGAATAATGAGCTTCTCTTCAACAGGAAATTCTGCGCTTGAATGTCATTATGAAAAACGCCATGCTCGATGCAGTGTTGTACTGCCAGCACAGCCTGTCCCATTAAGTCCCATACTATTGTTTCGCACACTTCAGGATTATGACGAGTGATGAAGTCCAGCAAGCTCTCGCAGGGTTCGGGGAACTCCATGATGAGAGTGAATTTGCGAGGATGTTCAAACCACTCGAATAGTTGTATGACGTAGGGGCTTATGGGTTCTCGTCTCATCATTAGCAGGAGCGCCACTTCTGTAATGAGAGGTTCTGGATGTCCAGGCTAGAGAAAAGCAGTAGACAGAAGGCAAGCTGGGTAAAAACCTGACGAAAACATGTCATTTTTAAACATACTTTTCTTTGATCTTTTTAGATACGTTGAAAAGAACCTCAAAAGAGCTCAAAGTTTTTTCTTTTGTGCCTCTAGACTTATTTGTCAATCACATTTACACCTAGTGCGCCCTGTTTAAGTGTATTAACTACAGCAATCTGCACTTAAACAACTAAATACATATTCAGGTTTTGGCCGACTTACAATATCAAGATAAAGGAAATTGTCAAACTTGCGCATCCGCTTGATGGCAACCTGCCAAAAAAAAAAAAAGAGTTTCAGTAACAGTATTCCAGCACATGACCTTGCGCTAAGTATTAAACCATCTGTTAATGTTTTGAATATGTTTTGATGCACGCAAAACCAAAATGTTTGCACAATTCGGGAAGATTTACCTTTTTGCCATCAAATTTGCGTGTTCCCCTGTACACACTGCCAAACATTCCACATCCAATCATCTGTCCCGCTTTATAGAGAGACTCAAAGGACTCTGAAAAACAAACAGAAAAATATGGGAAATATATACGAGATAAAATATCAGTCCTGGTTGTGTCGATAAAATAATGTTAATATGGGGAAAATAATATGAATATTCTCTGAAAACAAGCCGTAAGATATTTTTAGTGGAAAACAAGACGACAACACTGTTTAAAATAATGTCGGAGAAATAAGTACTGGCGATTTACCATTATTTGGCTCGACGTCGCAGAGATATTGTGCAGCGGATGATGGATCAGGATCAGGTGATGATGGATCAGGATCAGGTGATGATGGATCAGGTGATGATGGATCAGGATCAGGCTCTGGCTCCAGATCTGCTGTAGGGAGAAAAGGCTCCACAACATCCACAGCACAACTGTGGCAACAGCAGCAGAAAAAACCCTTCACAGCCGTCCATACCCTGTTGAGGAAACGACCAATTCTTTTCCTCTTCCTTGTAGGTTTTTCTGAAATGAAGAGAAACATCTCTGATGTCAAATTAATGATATCATGACATAACTTACATTTTACTGTTAAATTATTATCTGTAATGTTAAAAATCCAAAGTAATGGAAATATTTCCAAGCTACCCACCTGACTTCTGCTAAATGCTTGCATAAATGTCCCAAAATCGTATTTCACAATATCAAAAGTCCTTTTATTTCACAATTTTTATTAATCACATAAAATAATAATGTAATCCTCTGCACGACGGCCATTTTGACAATTTTGTGAGTATTTGACAATTCAAGTGCAATAAGTCAGAAATATAATTCTACTGGGAATGGAATGCTGTCTGAGAATCGTCTTTCTGTGCGCGTGTTTCTGGTGTGTGTATAAATAAAGTTTTCTAATTAAGTTAAGCAATCGTTATTTCTAAATTTTCCCTGAACGTTCATAACGTCCAGTTTTTTTCAATGTTTCAAAAATGTTTTTTCTTGGTTAAAGGAACATTATATTTAATAATTTTGCATTATGGGAATGCTACTTTTGAATGTTCTCTTAATGCTCTGAAAATGTTCCAATTAAAATATATATAAAAAAAAAATAAAAAAAAATCAGAAAGCAAAATTCAGCTGAGCACCAGTAAATGTGACCGGACATTAACATGCTAAAAACTTGAAGCAGTTTTGCATGGAATAGCAAAATCTCTATCTGTACACATTACACTGCCCAGCCTTATTTCAGTCTCACCTGTTGAGCTCTTGTTCACAGGAGAATTCTCCATGGCACCCTGAGCAGTTCGGCCACTTGAAGTCTCTGTCGGCTCGACGGCAACTTGACCCGGGAGTGGATGGCACCGCCACCACCCTTCCATGCTGTCGGACCGGGACAAACCGCAGCTGCTGCCACTGTCCTGTTCGCTTCGGCTCTCCGAAACATCACCACTCCACCTCCATTCAGCGCTGCACGAGCCGCTGCTGCTCAGCCTAGACGACTCTCTGCATAACAGCCTCTCCACATTGTCCTCAGAGATGGACAAAGATGATGATGAGTCTGGAAAATTTCAGACATCAAAAACTGTTTTTTTTTCTTCTTTTTTTTGTAATAATATTTATAATCAATGTAAAAATTGGTCAAAGCCTATTCTGACCTCTGCGAGAGTGTTCCGATGAAGTGGACAGGCGTCCATCATCTGGGCTCTTCTGGCTGCCGCTCTGCCACTCCTTCTTCCTGTGAGCCGGACCTGTCAGAACAGAAACAGATACTAAATACTATTACTAATATACTATTTCACATAGTTAGTATTAATGGTTTAATAACAACAACCAATACTAAATGTCAGTTGACAAATTGACAATTACAAATTGTTACAATAGATAACTTTAGTTACTCAAATTGAAAAGTTGATTTCATATGCAAGGAATCAAATACATGTGATCACTTAGCTGGGAAAATTGGGGGATCAAATTTACCTTGCACAAGTTTCTTCACACTTACTCAATCATTGTACAACAATATTATACCATAACATACATTTACAAATAAAAAACCAAAGCAATCACCTCCTCTTCCCCCCATGTGAGCCATCGATCCTCCAATCTGCAATAAAAACAATACAAAAAACAATACAAAAAGAACAAAATACAACTCTCCTCAGAAATGCAACAACAATAATAAAAATAATAATAAAATAATAAACAAAAAAAAAGAAATAAAACGCCAAACTCCTTCTAACGTAAAGAACAATTAAATAAAAGTCTCCACAAAAACAATATGAACTCTTTAAAAAATAAAAATGTGTAAAGGATATATGCGTATATATGCGCCGATCTTCTAGAATAAAAGTCTCTTCTCCGCTTCAGCTTCACAAGATTTGCATAGAAAATACTTTGCAAAAGTCTCTGAATTGTTCGCCTCGTCTCTCAACCAACTCAGAAAACGATCAGTTCGAGTGTATACAAATGCAGTCAAAATTCAAAACATGCGTCGCGATAGCAAATAAAATTCAAATAATTCATAACCACGCACGTACACCTGAAGTCGCACATCGAATATCAACACATTTATTGAAAAGTAACCAACTTAATATTAAACAGTTATTGTTATTATTATTATTATTATTATTATTGTTATTATCCGTGGAATTATTCTTGCCCAAAATCTGCATTAGCTATTCAGAATTGAGCAAATTAGCACCGACTTCGCAAGGCACTTACAGTCTGGACTGTAGTTGCTTCTGTCCAAAATGCGTGCAAAAAGGCACAATTAAGGGGGGATAAATCGGACATCACCTTAAAGTCTAGACAAATTAAATTTCCGCATGTAAACATAGAGCCAATCAGATTTCAATATCACTGATGCGTCATCACATCGGTTAGTAGTAGGTGGTGAAGAAAAGAAAATTAAAATTAATATAAAGCCCATTTATGATTTTACTAATCAAGGAGTGGAGGATGACGTTCATCATTTATTTTACAATGATCATTATCTTTCTCAAACAATGTTTAACAGATTATTATGCACTGTAATGTTGGCTAATGAAATGATATTGAGTTCCCAGGGCTGCCAACTCTCACGCATTGAGCGTGAGACTCACGCAATTGACACTTTTCACACGCTCTCACGCCACACATCCATTTTCTCACGCACAGAAAAATTGCGGAGCAAAGAGGTACTTTTAATATTAAACTAATTCTCAGCTCTTGAGAACCGATCAGCTGTTACTCTTTTATTTAAAGATGCAGTACAACTTACCGAAAGTATACATGATATCGACCAATTAGTGTTTTTCAACCACGGAAAGAGGTCAGTATAACAGCAGAAAAACAATTATGTCACATAACGTTACATTTACCTCAGGAAAGCCATTTAATGACCATAGCATGTTAAATGAATAGAAAAAATGGCTAGAGAGGAGATTTTACTGAGCACTATATTACATATTTATTATATTTTTACTTATGTCATTAAATAATTGTTATTATAACAAAAACAGCATTATATTTAATTTAATTTGTTATTTTTAACCTTTAATAATACCAGCAGATTGGGCCCTCTGTTTACAGCATTAGGTGAGATTATTTTTTAAAATAAAATTTAAAATAAACATGTAGGCTATCCAAATTAGTCAATATTGAATCAAAATCGGAATCAAATCACAAGAATGGAATTGAAATCTTGAAATTTTTGTCAAGCAATAATAAAAACTGTATCCTACCAGTCATTGTAACATGTTGTCACTAAACTTCATAAAATTCTATTTAGTTACCAAATGTTTTGACAATCACAATTACACTTATTGTGATGCAATATTTGTTTTGCATTCCGAATGATCATTATCTTTCTCAAACAATGTTTAACAGATTATTATGCACTGTAATGTTGGCTAATGTCGAGCCGACAGAGACTTCAAGTGGCCGAACTGCTCAGGGTGCCATGGAGAATTCTCCTGTGAACAAGAGCTCAACAGGTGAGACTGAAATAAGGCTGGGCAGTGTAATGTGTACAGATAGAGATTTTGCTATTCCATGCAAAACTGCTTCAAGTTTTTAGCATGTTAATGTCCGGTCACATTTACTGGTGCTCAGCTGAATTTTGCTTTCTGATTTTTTTTAATTTTTTTTTTATATATATTTTAATTGGAACATTTTCAGAGCATTAAGAGAACATTCAAAAGTAGCATTCCCATAATGCAAAATTATTAAATATAATGTTCCTTTAACCAAGAAAAAACATTTTTGAAACATTGAAAAAAACTGGACGTTATGAACGTTCAGGGAAAATTTAGAAATAACGATTGCTTAACTTAATTAGAAAACTTTATTTATACACACACCAGAAACACGCGCACAGAAAGACGATTCTCAGACAGCATTCCATTCCCAGTAGAATTATATTTCTGACTTATTGCACTTGAATTGTCAAATACTCACAAAATTGTCAAAATGGCCGTCGTGCAGAGGATTACATTATTATTTTATGTGATTAATAAAAATTGTGAAATAAAAGGACTTTTGATATTGTGAAATACGATTTTGGGACATTTATGCAAGCATTTAGCAGAAGTCAGGTGGGTAGCTTGGAAATATTTCCATTACTTTGGATTTTTAACATTACAGATAATAATTTAACAGTAAAATGTAAGTTATGTCATGATATCATTAATTTGACATCAGAGATGTTTCTCTTCATTTCAGAAAAACCTACAAGGAAGAGGAAAAGAATTGGTCGTTTCCTCAACAGGGTATGGACGGCTGTGAAGGGTTTTTTCTGCTGCTGTTGCCACAGTTGTGCTGTGGATGTTGTGGAGCCTTTTCTCCCTACAGCAGATCTGGAGCCAGAGCCTGATCCTGATCCATCATCACCTGATCCATCATCACCTGATCCTGATCCATCATCACCTGATCCTGATCCATCATCCGCTGCACAATATCTCTGCGACGTCGAGCCAAATAATGGTAAATCGCCAGTACTTATTTCTCCGACATTATTTTAAACAGTGTTGTCGTCTTGTTTTCCACTAAAAATATCTTACGGCTTGTTTTCAGAGAATATTCATATTATTTTCCCCATATTAACATTATTTTATCGACACAACCAGGACTGATATTTTATCTCGTATATATTTCCCATATTTTTCTGTTTGTTTTTCAGAGTCCTTTGAGTCTCTCTATAAAGCGGGACAGATGATTGGATGTGGAATGTTTGGCAGTGTGTACAGGGGAACACGCAAATTTGATGGCAAAAAGGTAAATCTTCCCGAATTGTGCAAACATTTTGGTTTTGCGTGCATCAAAACATATTCAAAACATTTACAGATGGTTTAATACTTAGCGCAAGGTCATGTGCTGGAATACTGTTACTGAAACTCTTTTTTTTTTTTTGGCAGGTTGCCATCAAGCGGATGCGCAAGTTTGACAATTTCCTTTATCTTGATATTGTAAGTCGGCCAAAACCTGAATATGTATTTAGTTGTTTAAGTGCAGATTGCTGTAGTTAATACACTTCAACAGGGCGCACTAGGTGTAAATGTGATTGACAAATAAGCCTAGAGGCACAAAAGAAAAAACTTTGAGCTCTTTTGAGGTTCTTTTCAACGTATCTAAAAAGATCAAAGAAAAGTATGTTTAAAAATGACATGTTTTCGTCAGGTTTTTACCCAGCTTGCCTTCTGTCTACTGCTTTTCTCTAGCCTGGACATCCTGAACCTCTCATTACAGAAGTGGCGCTCCTGCTAATGATGAGACGAGAACCCATAAGCCCCTACGTCATACAACTATTCGAGTGGTTTGAACATCCTCGCAAATTCACTCTCATCATGGAGTTCCCCGAACCCTGCGAGAGCTTGCTGGACTTCATCACTCGTCGTAATCCTGAAGTGTGCGAAACAATAGTATGGGACTTAATGGGACAGGCTGTGCTGGCAGTACAACACTGCATCGAGCATGGCGTTTTTCATAATGACATTCAAGCGCAGAATTTCCTGTTGAAGAGAAGCTCATTATTCCTCAAGCTGATAGACTTTGGCTGCGGTCAGCTATTCAGTAGTGAGGGCTACGAGAGCGACATATACGTTGGTGAGCATTTTGAGAGCGTGGAAACCTGAATGTAGTGACGCTTTAAGAAAAAAAGCTCAACAATGTGCAAATGTCGTACTTACAGGAAGACAGGATCACTGCCCACCTGAAGTCTTCACAGAACCCAGATTCCACGCCGTCCCAGCAAATGTCTGGGCTCTAGGAGTGATGTTTTATCAGATGGTGAACGCATCTCTTCCTTTTTGCAGTGAAACAGAAATCATAGAAGCTAAAGTTACATTTCAGAATTCCAACTTATCCAGAGGTGAGTGAATAATATTGAAAACACTGATAAACACACCGCTTTTAGAAATTCAGCTTTAGTTACAGAAGTGAAAGCCGAAATTCGCTGCATTTATAGGCTACCTTCAAAGATTAAACAGGTCATGAACACGTCAAAGTGAACAGAGCATTGTCTTGCTACACGCTACAAAGCATGCTTCAATACCATACAGCATCATCATGCTCCCATTCAGAAACACACATTTTCAGAAAGACAAATGCAACACAGCTAAAAGTATTCCTAATATGTTGGACCTGAAACATGCCTTCACAAGAGCAAGTAAGAGCTGGGTTTGTGATGTTTAAGTTGGGGACGACGCGATTGCACAAAAGGGGCCTTTGCTAATTCCGCTAGGTGTCGCAGAAACCACATACTTCACTTTTAAAGTAAAGATGAGGAACATTTTACATGATATTAATCACGTTTTAGATGCTGTTTTCATAGATGCCAAGTCACATGGTCATGACTAACCAGCTCTCTCCTTATTAACATTTGTGCAGAATGCAGAGATCTGATTAGCCAGTGCCTAGCCCGGGATCCAACGAAACGGCCCACGTTAGAGCAGATGTCACAACAAATGGATTAGAAATGATCTACTGTAGATCGGAGGAGTTCAGGAGATTCACTCGATCAGTGATTTCAGGTGTGAGGAAGTGTAACAGAGACAGAGGATTATTATCAATTGTTTCTCAAAAAAAAAAAGATGAGAAAACAGTTAGCAAACCATGCATTATATTAAAAACGAAGTCACAGAAGCTGTCTTTTTCAGTTTCAAAGGTATTTTATTCAGTTTCAATTGATATTTTCATTAGTTTCTTGAAAAGTTCTGTTCTTTATTATAGGCACAAAAATAATTCCATAAGATTTGAGGAGGCTGTCGATTGCTCACATGGGAGGAATAGGAGGTGAGTGCTTTAGTTTTTTTTATTTGTTTATGGTATGTTGTTGTACATTGATTAAGTAAATTAATGTGTAGAAACTTGTGCGATGTAAATTTTTATCACATGTATTTGGTTCCTTGCATAAGAAATCAACTTTTCAATTTGAGTAACTAAAGTTATGTATAGTAACAATTTGTAATTGACCACTGACATTGAGTATTGGTTATTATTTAAAACATTAATACTATGTGATGTGTGAAATATTCCAGCCTCAGGCCACTCCAGATCCAGGAGAGCTGCTTTCTCTCAGAGAGCTGGTCAGGAGGTTTGGAGACCCGGTTCCGATGACCGTGATCAGGATCCGCTGCCAGACCCGACCCAGACACCGATCCAGGAGCTTCATGGATATTTAACACAGTCTTTGTCTTCTGAGTTTTCTGTTTCTGTTCTGACAGGTCCGGCTCACAGGAAGAGAGAGTGGCAGAGCGGCAGCCAGAAGAACCCAGATGATGGACGTCCGTTCACTTCATCGAAACACTCAGAATAGGCTTTGACCAATCCTTACATTGATTATTAATATTATCAACAACAACAAAAAAATAAATTTGAAATTCTAAAATTTTCCAGACTCATCATCATCTTTGTCCATCTCTGAGGACAATGTGGAGAGGCGGTTATGCAGAGAGTCGTCTAGGCTGAGCAGCAGCGGCTCGTACAGCGCTGAATGGAGGTGGAGTGGTGATGTTTCGGAGAGCCGAAGCAAACAGGACAGTGGCAGAAGGTGAGGTTTGTCCCGGTCCGACAGCATACTGAGTGAATTTTATTTTATTTTTTTTATTACCCACCACCTCATATTAAAATTAATTAAATAGTAATAAAAGGGCACACACTATAGCTAAAGTTCAACTTGCTCAGTTAGCTTGGTTCTGGTTCTCAAAATCTCCAATAGCTTGTTCTACATTGTTGCATCTTCATGGATGAGATAACATGCAGATAAATACTGTAGTCCAAAGATTATTCAACCTTCAATGCGTTTTTTTATAATCAATGAACTATTCAACCAATTCTGAGTTTGTCAAAAAGTTGAACTTTCTATATTAGTTGTCAAAATAAATAATTGCAACAGTTCTATCATACCGAAATTAAAAAGGAAAACAAAAGTTCTCTTTTGAATCCTCATGTGCAAGAATGTGAACAAGGCAGAAGTCAACAGCACATCATTTAAAATGTTATGTTTTTCATAATGTAATGTAAACAGAATGTAAAATTAGTTATTTTATGGATTTAAAAATGATCCATTTTTGTTTGTCCTTTACAAATGAACGCAAAATGAATGCATATCTTCTAGTACAAATGCACAGTGCTCACATTTATTTGGACTTTTTGTGTGCAAAAAACCCCCCAAAATACCGACTTTATTCAACTATTCATTTTCTTCTGTGTGGGCGTCTGACGTGAGTTCATGTAGTGTAACAGCACAGCGCAACGTCAGAATGTAGGCTCACTATTGGCCAGCATCACACACATGACCAGCTTCAGCCAATAGTGAGCCTACGTTCTGACCTTGCGCTGTGCTGTTACATTGTCTTATGACATGCTCATAAGACAATATATAAAAAAATGTTTATAAAAAAATGACATGCTCACTGTTTGTTTATGGCTGTAGACTGTTGCATTGTGGGATCTGCGCAACCTGAAGTTGAAGCTTCACTCTTTTGAGTCACATAAGGATGAAATCTTCCAGGTAACTCAAGATTCTGTTACAATATAACAACAACATGCAATCCGTAAGCAATAGTGTAGTGATGATGATAATGATAATAATAATGCTGATTCTCTTGACAGGTCCAGTGGTCTCCTCATAACGAGACCATCCTGGCCTCCAGTGGCACAGACAGACGCCTCAATGTTTGGGACCTGAGGTATGGCATTACTACTCTTTTATAATTGATCCTGAAAATATACTTTTTTTCTTTCTTGATGCTCATTCCTGGTTTAATTTGAACCGTTCATTTGTGCTAACTGTATTTGGATCCACAAATGCTTTTATCTTATATTGATTGCTTTGTTACATTTATGTCCTCTAGTAAAATTGGAGAAGAGCAGTCTGCGGAGGACGCCGAGGACGGGCCACCTGAGCTGCTGGTGAGTCGAGATAGATTTGCTGAAAATATTTATTGTGACAGATGGAGCTATAATGATATGATTATTGGTAACTATTTCAATACCACAGCAAAAAACACACACTATTGATCACACTCTATTTTAGTATAAAGTTGAATACAAGTGTAAATAACATATTTAATTAATATATATTTTAAAATTTTTGGGGGTTTAAATGTCTCTTATGCTCATCAAAGCTGCATTTATTTGATCAAAAATACAGTTTTTGACAGTAATACTGTGGAATATTACAATTTAAAATAACAGATTTCTATTTAATATAAAATGCTGCAATTCATTCCTGAATAGCCAAGCTGAAATTATCATCATTACTCCGGTCTGCAGAGTTACATGATCCTTCAAAAATCATTCTAATATGCTGATTTGATGGTCAAGATACATTTTTATCAATATTGAAAAAAAGTTGTGTTACTTGATGCATTTTTTTCAGGATTCTGACTGAATAGAAATTCTAAATGAAGAGAATCATTCTGATGAATAGAAAGTTCAAAAGAAAGCATTTATTTAAAATAGAAATCTTTGTAAGAAATGTATTTACTGTCAATTTTGATCAATTTAATACATCCTTTCTGAATAAAAGTATTAATATCTTGAGTAGTGTTGTCAGAAATTGTAAATTTAACTCAAGTTAAATAGGGTCCAATATTAAATTTCTGCCGTATCAATACATCGATACCATCTGCGCTTTATTGCTCTCTGTTCTCTCCGACAGCGAGTTGACACACACACACACACACACACGCACGCCTCCTCTTACTCACTCATCTCAATGCACTCTGATAGTGTTGGTGTTATAGCGCATGAATTTCAATGTGGGATTGTGGGTATAGCGCATCATTTTACTACTACTCACAGATTTCACAGTCAAAGCGCACACACATAAAGCTGCCTCTTAAACAGCTTGAGAAAATTGTCAAAATGCTCATCTTGGCGAGTATTTACATAAACACAGTCGGCTGTGTCTTGATTGAAGGTAAACCGAAGAAAATGGATGTGTATCGGTGTATTGGATCCATGCATTCAGTCTTAATGTGACAGCAGCCTAATATTCCTGTTAATCAATGAACAAAAGAAAAGAGAAAATCACTCGCTGAATAACTTTTAACTTTAATTGTAAGGATTAATCTGTATTTATTTTTTACAATGAAGAATATCCAGTGTTATTTTACATTTGATTACTTCAATTTCTGTAGTATTTCTTACCTGAATACTACTATTAGACTTACAGTACCTGAAAAACATAAAGCACTATTTCTTCCATTTGTATATTTATTCTATTGTATTTATTTGTGCTATTGTTTGTGATTTTGTTTCTTTTTTTCTTATTTTATTATTGACTGTTTGTATTTTTATGTAAATGAAATTTAAAGTTTGAAACCAAGCTTCCTTGTGCGCTGTGTAAGCTATTGCGCAACAACATTACCCCATTGTAAAAACACAAATACATTGAGTGAGCAAGCATTTAAGTGAGATAATTGTAATGGTAATGGATTAAGTATAACATATAGAATCAAAATTAGATTCAAAATCTTGTCTCTTTAGAAGCCTTGGATTAAACCGCTTGATTCATGTGGATTACTGTTATGATGTGTATCGTTATTGAAGCTTGAAAATATTGATAGAATTTCAATGCATGTACAATTTTGCATGCCAGTTTTGACAGTCTAATAATCCACTTTTGTTTGTTTTGGCAGTTCATTCATGGTGGGCACACAGCTAAGATCTCAGATTTCTCCTGGAACCCAAATGAACCCTGGGTAATCTGTTCTGTGTCAGAGGACAACATTATGCAAGTATGGCAGATGGTAAGTACAGCAAAACTGTACATTCTTAAGATTTCCATTTATTTATGTATTTGATATTAGGACTTTGCACTGATATCATAAACTTCTCTCGTTTAGGCTGAGAACATCTACAATGATGAAGAGCCAGACACCCCCGCGTCGGAGCTGGAGGGACAGGCGTCATAACTGATCTCATTAAAAATCTACAACCCTTTCATGGCTTCTTACTCCAGCGTTTGCTTTTCAGCATTATTCAGTCAAATCCATCCTCTTACTTTCTACTCCATACATAGCAGATACTTTATCATCACAGGGTCCTTCTGTAGACTAAAAGGTTCAGCCCACACCCAGTAGGGAAGTTTGTCCTCAGATGGTTTGGAGAAAGACTGCACCACTTGTTCAATCACTTCTGAGAAGTTACGGCCTGGTGTGGCTCATCACAATTCTAAATTTGTTTTTGTGCATAAACCTTGGTGTCAATTTGCAATAAATTTTTTTTGTAATAACTTTTAGAATGATTTTGTATTCCTAAATTGTTGATAATTTTCTGTACTTAATTCACTTATGAAAATAAACTACAGATCAACTGTTTTTTTGTTTAGAAATGTCAGACTTTCTCATTGTTCTTTGTGTGTGTTTTTAAAATTAGATTTGAATGTATTAAAATTGGGGGAAGGGGGGTTTAGTGTATACTGAGCAATATCTGCATAGCTGGCCTACAACCAATCAAATCACTGTGCGATAAGGCCTAGGGTGGGCTATGTTCTAAAAGTAACCAATCAAATCACTTTCCTGGGTTTTCAATGTGTCCTGTCCTCCAATAGTGGTCTGGGTAATGGGAGGAAGGGGGGAAGGCCAAAAGGTGCACAAAGGTGTGAAAATGTTCTCTTGAAAAAACCTTTGATGGGATTACTTGCCATGGCAACAAATGGCTGTAGCACGGAAGTATATGTCCACAACATACATCCGATTTGGTATCATTTCGGATGCATACGGATATACACAGACCCATGGAATTTGAGCTATCCGGCCAGTATACTCCTGGATTCTTCCGAATTTCAGCAGTGTATACAGGAGTATACTGGTCTGGATACACCTCTTTTCATGCAGTGTGGGGGTGCTGTTTTCACAGAATTGTAAATGCAACGCATATGTTTGTTCATTAAAATGTATTAATTTTTAGCATTTAGTCATTTATTTGTAATAAACACTTTAAGTGGGCTATTTAAAAATGGTTATTTATATGTTAAATTATATTTTTATAACATAAGCGCAGAGTGTTATGTAATATTGTGTGTGTGTGTGTGTGTGTGTGTGTGTCGAAAGAATTTGTCCGCAGCTGCTCAAAAAAAAAAAAAAAAAAAACCCACTGTCAGTGTTTTGTAAGGAACATGCAAATATGTAAAATATAGCAGGAGACATTTTAATTGTTTACTAATAAAACAGTTATGTCAGTGTCTGTCGGCTAGACAGATGAAGTTGACGACTCGCGATCTTCGCAGCGCCAGAGAGAAATGCACATTTCTTACGAATTACATAAGCAGCGCAGTCTGTTTTCTTTCGTTTTGAATTGTTCCGCTAAAGAGTAGACATTTCAAGCTTTCTAACGTTATATGTCTCAGGTCTGTGTGGCAATAGGCTATACCTTATAGGCCTACACTGAGTCTCGGTTCATTTATGAGAACCATATGCATATAGAACTATATGCACTTCTTTGCAGCTTCTCTATCTATAAAGCTTTTCCGTTTCCGAGTTCCCCACACGAGTCTTAAAACCAAATAAATCTTATTTTTAATTTTGTCTCCGCGGGTGTAATGCAGTAACAGCGTGGTGGTCAGTGTAGTTCGATTCACATTACAAATGACTCTTTTGAAAGATTATAGTGAATCAAATCAGAAAGAGTCGCCTGTATAGAGAACTATGGCGCCGAAAGCGTAATCCGACTCCTATGATTCGACTCGAACTAATCACTCGTTGAAAAAGATGAATTGACTGACTAAATTTGAGCAAAGGAACTCAATATCATTTCATTAGCCAACATTACAGTGCATAATAATCTGTTAAACATTGTTTGAGAAAGATAATGATCATTCGGAATGCAAAACAAATATTGCATCACAATAAGTGTAATTGTGATTGTCAAAACATTTGGTAACTAAATAGAATTTTATGAAGTTTAGTGACAACATGTTACAATGTTTACATTGTACAATTACTGGTAGGATACAGTTTTTATTATTGCTTGACAAAAATTTCAAGATTTCAATTCCATTCTTGTGATTTGATTCCGATTTTGATTCAATATTGACTAATTTGGATAGCCTACATGTTTATTTAAAATTTTATTTAAAAAAATAATCTCACCTAATGCTGTAAACAGAGGGCCCAATCTGCTGGTATTATTAAAGGTTAAAAATAACAAATTAAATGAAATATAATGCTGTTTTTGTTATAATAACAATTATTTAATGACATAAGTAAAAATATAATAAATATGTAATATAGTGCTCAGTAAAATCTCCTCTCGAGCCATTTTTTCTATTCATTTAACATGCTATGGTCATTAAATGGCTTTCCTGAGGTAAATGTAACGTTAGGTGACATAATTGTTTTCCTGCTGTTATACTGACCTCTTTCCGTGGTTGAAAAACACTAATTGGTCGATATCATGTATACTTTCGGTAAGTTGTACTGCATCTTTAAATAAAAGAGTAACAGCTGATCGGTTCTCAAGAGCTGAGAATTAGTTTAATATTAAAAGTACCTCTTTGCTCCGCAATTTTTCTGTGCGTGAGAAAATGGATGTGTGGCGTGAGAGCGTGTGAAAAGTGTCAATTGCGTGAGTCTCACGCTCAATGCGTGAGAGTTGGCAGCCCTGCATGACGTTTGCCCAGCCCTTCCTCTGGAGCAGTCCCTGCCATGTGAGGAAGAGGCGATGGAGGAGGTCGCAGCTGCGGTGGTGATGACTGAACATGATTATGGTTCTGCTCCTAAACCAGGTATGTCATTGTTTGCCGCCTTGCTTGTGTTCTGAAATGTGGTTTATGAGGACATCTGTGTCCTCATAAACCAAACGGCTTAAAAAAACATACTAAATGGTGTTTTTTGAAATTCAAAAAAGGCCAAAAAGTTTTCTGTGATGGGTAGGTTTAGGGGTAGGGTTAGTGTAGGGGGGTAGATTATACAGTTTGTACATTAGAAAAATCATAACGCCTATGGAAAGTCCCCGTAAACCACATATCCAAGCGAGAGTGTGTGTGTGTGTGTGTGTGTGCGCGCGCGCGCGCGAATGAGAGTGTGTGTGTAAGTGTGAGTGCAAGAGTGAGTTTTGTGTTTCCCTGCCGTTCCCGCACAGAGTTTTAATTCTTAAATGTGATCTAACAAAGGTAAAGAGAAAATATTAACCATATATGCAGTTTATATTGCTTGTAATTGGGATGAAGTAAACATCTGTTGAGTATTTTAACATAAAATTTTTATGTTGAATTAAAAACCCAAACATTAAGTGGGTCCACCAGACCCACGAACACTGGCTGAATAACAAAAATATGAACACCACACAAGGGTTAAACGTAAAAGTGAATATTGAGCTATAAAAAGCTATTTCATGTTGCTTTAGAGGTCCAAACTACTTCCAATATGCAAGTCAAAGACAAAATAAATATTTTTTTTCTCTCATTCTCATCTCATACAGGTGCACTGGATGCTGCTGCTGCACGCATACAGCAATTGGAAGACGAAGTCAAGGAGCTGACAACAGAGCTGTCACAGCTGAAAGTGAGTCAAGTGCTTTTTCACCGATTTTGTGTCTCAGACAAGGACATCCTTTTTTACACAAGATTCACTTCAAGATATGTTTTTTGTGACTTCTGGGAGGCTATTCAACCATCTGCCTCCATGGTGGTTTATTGGTCGAAAGCTCAGAAAAAGGGACAGACATTTGAACCCCTTTCTCCCAGTCCAACGCGTAGACTGCAACTGGTTGATGAGTTTTTTCTTTTCTGCTGCCGAGTTGCTGCAGGCCTGCAAGAGAAGGTGCTGGCTGACATGTTTCAGGTCAGTGTGTCCACTGTCTCCCGTGTTGTTATAACGTGGGCCAACTACCTTTACCTGCTCCTTGGCTCCCTTCCCATCTGGATGAGTAAATAGCAAGTCAAGAACACCATGCCAAGCAAATTTGTGCAGTACAGTCCAGATGTTCGGGTAATCATCGACTGCACCGAGGTGCGATGCCAGAATCCATCATCCCTCACTCTCCAGTCAGAGGTTTTCTCATCGTACAAAAACACGACAACCTTGAAGGGATTAATTGGAATTGCCCCATGTAGTGCTGTGACTTTTGTGTCAAGTCTCTTCACCGGCTCCATCTCTGACCGAGAGCTGACTGAACGAAGTGGACTGCTCGACTTACTGGAGCCAGGAGATGGCTGCATGGCAGACAAGGGTTTCACCATCGAGAAGCTGCTAGCTGACCGTGGGGCAACGCTGATTATACCACCCTTCAAGATGACAGGTAGACATGAAAAGAATGAACATTTCAAATTAAAACTGTGATCAAAATGATAATCATTAAGATGTGCAGACAAATGTTTATAAAGTGCTGAGGCACTCACTGAATTAATAGAAATTAACTTATTTCATCTCTAACCACAGCGCAGTTCACCAAAGAGGATGCTCTAAAAACACAATCGCCCGACTTCGAATCCTCGTGGAAAGAGCAATACGCAGAGTCAAGGAATACCGCATCTGGCAACACACTGTCCCTCTAACCTTGTCTGGGACAGTCAACCAGCTGTGGACCGTCTGCTGTGTGATGACCAACTTCCAGGGACCACTTGATTTAAAAGGCTACATCCCTGTTGAATAGTGTTTCCCCCGATCACATGCATTTAACTGTATACTGAAAACATTGTATATATTGAATGAGATGTATATAATTGAACAAGATGTATATAATTGAATGAGATGTATATAATTGAACAAGATGTATATAGTTGAATAAGAAGTCATTCATCTATAATCAATTCAGGTCAGTCTGTCCTGAAAGTATTCAAAATGATGTAAATATATAATAATGTTGTAAATAATGTACTCAGAAAAAGGTAATTAATAAAATCCTTTATTCATTCAGTTCATTTCACTTTCTGTTGAAGACACACATTCATATATGTACCAAAGAAGTACAGGTCCACCTTCTTTTTCATCTCTTTGATCATTTCATCATCCCTCCAGACTCTTTCAACGGTGAAGTCTCCCTCAGTGTCTGTTATAAAATCGCACCAACTCAATCCAGTTACTGCCAATTGACCTTGAACCTGCCAGTGGTATTTATGATTCTGCTTCAGTTTTGCCTGACCATTCACCATTTTTACATGTCCTGCCTCAGAAATGTTAGAGATGTCTGGGCATTTAACTTCAGCAAGCCCAAAACAGGGAACTGCACTAGGGTCATATACCCTTGCATCGGGGCTAGCCCCGAGGTGAGGAGCATCAGGATGGATAACAAATCCACAGCGTGAGACATTTACATTAAAATGTTTTGAATATTGTTCCAGCACCTGTGGCTCGCGTTCAAGGCCCCTCTTCATGGCGGGAGTTTGGCCTACTCCCTTAAGTATCCGCCCTGCCAGGGTCTGACCAGAAGATGGCCCTTTCACATGGCTAACCTCATAGAACCTACTAGCTGTCACTCTAGGCTTGCGTAAGGCTTGCCATAATGGGCACTCAGACTGTTCACGTGTCTGCTCTTCTCTCTCAGCTGCCATCTCGTGCGTCACAGTTAAGCTGTCCAAATGGAGAAACTGTTGGGAGTTTGGGTCAAAGTTTGGAAAAGTAGTGGGAAATGTTGACCCCTCTAAAGGCAGTTTAGGGAATGTTGGTGTATCTGGGTGTTGGACATAATTTCCGCGTTTGACCACAGGAGGACACTGGTAGGACAGGGGTGAACCTCGCGGCACAGGTCCGAACCTGGAGTCGACCATGGAGAGTTGAGACAAGCCAAGCAGCACTGAGGATATTAGTGGTTGCGGCCTGAGGTTTTTCAGTCCTTTCCCAAGAGACAACACTTGCGGGTCAGGGAGGGATCCTGAAACGTAAAATTAAAAACAGTAAGAGTTAAATTATCTACACATCTCTTGCAGCTTGTACTTTGTTTAGACTTGGTCTGTAGGGAATTACAAACCTGCGCACATATATTCAAACGCACATAACTATAGAATTAATTCTTGATGTGCATGTGAACGCCATCAGCGTTTCTCACAGGTTCGCGTTTAAAGTCTGTAGAGAAAATGGTGTCGTCTTAGCGGCCCCTAATTTAATAACAAATGATCGTTGCGATGGAAGCGAATCAATCAAAACTAACTTTAGCTCGAAAATAACTTTAAAGAACCGCTACAAAGCCAAAACAATCTCTGTTACCTTAAATTATACGTTTATCTCTGTAAAGCTGCTTTGAAACAATCTACATTGTTAAAAGCGCTATATAAATGAAGATGACTTGAGATAATTTGATCACTTTAATGCATCCTTACTGAAAAAAAATTCAGACAACCAACACATTTTTGAACGGCAGTGTACATTCAGTAGGTCATTATTGCAATATAAACACTGTCAGAGTGATCAACAAGGTATCTCTTCACTTAGGTATCGAAATCTGGTACCGAAATACAAGTAATTTTTCGATACTCGATAGTATCGAGGCAATTCGGTCGGTACCCAGCCCTAAGCTTGTTTTGGTTTTCAATTCTGATGTTAAGAGTTTTTCTGGAGAATTGCTCACTGCAGTGTTATATTTGCTACATAATCTATGTGTATAAAAGTGGCAAGATACAATTATGTATTATACGGCAGCCAACAGTATGATATTAGTTACAGTAGTAACATTACCCGTGTATGCTTGATAGAGTGTTGATTTGCATACACTCCTGGCAGATGGCTTTGGTCTCGCTGCACCGCTTTAGACTTCCAGTCTATTTTTCAGCCGCCGCGCGCACCATGCTTCGCTCCACGAAAAGTGTGTCCCAGGTGTAACGTTTGGGACACACTGCTCGCGGAGCGAAGGGTGGCACGCGGAGCAGCTCATGCCACAGCTGAAAAATAGACTGGAAGTCTATTCAATGCGGTGCAGCAATGCGCAGCTACAATCTTACCTTTGTCCTTGGTCGATGCCATGTTTGCAGACTTGTCGTGTCCCGATTTGACTCCTGAGGAAATATCGGCTTTTCAGTGCCGTCACTGCCCCCTAGTGGTTGGGATCATTTCCGTTGTGTTGTGGCTATTCCGTTGTGTTGTGGCTTGTTTCCGTTGTGTTGTGGCTATTCCGTTGTGTTGTGGCTTGTTTCCGTTGTGTTGTGGCTATCCGTTGTGTTGTGGCTATTCCGTTGTGCTGTGCACTACTGGGCCACCGTAGCGGCACAGCTTGAGGAATAATGAGTTTAAAAAAACAATACAAAAAGAACAAAATACAACTCTCATCAGAAATGCAACAATAATAATAAAAATAATAAAAATAAAATAATAAACAAAAAAATAAATAAACGCCAAACTCCTTCTAACGCGTCACCATGGCAACCACAAAGCGACACGTTTTAAATAACTAACGGCAAATAACCTTATAAAAACACGATGTTAAGTTACAAGACGGAAGGTATGACATGCATTTTAAACATACAACATTTGTTATATCAGCTGTTTTGTATGGGATGATTATAGTCTCAATATGATTGATGTATTGGCTACTGAGTTTAAATATCACCGTCATTACTGCATTGACGTTAAGCTTTTTCTTTATAATATGCGCTATGGGAGGAAAACTATATACAGACAAGAGCCTATGAACGCGACGCGCGGCGTTTCACGTTAATGGCATTCCCCTTCCTGAGCCTGTTAAAAAGAAAAAGCTTAACATGGCATAAGCTTGGCATTTTTTCCTGTTAAAAAAACGTGAAATTTCGCATTTGCGTTCATATTATAGGCTTAATTTTTATCTGACTACACATTGTATACATAGCCTAGTATACAAGCTTTGGAATTTGAAAATGTCTGTTTTTAAATGTTAAAGACGATTTTCGCAGTACATTTGTTTTCCATTGACCCATAAGCCACTGTTATAGGCTATATGAGTTTTAACAATATGCAACCATTGTATATCGACATGAAATGTTAATTGAAAATCAACTGGCCCTACGTGTGTGTAGCTGCATATTTATCAGGGATGGATTACTGACCGGGCCAGTGTCGGGATTACTATGGGGCCAGTGCCCAGGGGCCCTTGCCTACCAGAAGCCCGGGGGGGCCCTGGGGTTTAAGGCCACGCAATCCAGTTTGGTTCAGAAAACCCATTAACAATGAAAACAAATGTTTATTAATTCTGTAATATATGTGTACCATATAGCCTACACAAGGCCTCTTAAACAAGGCACTTGGACTATGAGGGCTCCCTGGAACTTACTGTTGGGCCCTATGTGAATATGAAGGCCCTGTGGAGTTACAAATTTAAGAATCTGTAAAAGATCTGCTGATCTTATGTCCTTACATAACATAACTAAGTTAGAACAATACTAGGTAAAGCACATTGAATTTAGCATTTAAGGTTATGATGATGATATCAGCTGTTAATCAAAGTTTCCAGCATGAGATTCGTGCCAGCCTTGTTCTCTCTATTGTAGGCTAAGTTAAATGAGTCAGATTGGTAGTCTAACAAAGATATCAATAGCAAGATTAGTTTTAACATTATGTAACCGTTGCATATCGACATGATGAAAATATTCATTCAAAATCATTTGTGCATTAATGCTGCATAATTATACATCAGAATGCTTTGACGAGTTTCCACAGCGCACAATGCTTAAGGGAACGTCTGCCAATTCCACCGCGGTAAACGTAGGCCTAGTCTATAATGCATATTATTTAAAATTACTTTTAACATTTAAAAACAGTCGTTTTCAAATTCCAAAGCTTGCAGAAGGTTCCTGATGTCAATACCGACTTAGGCTACAGCTTTCCTGGTAGCCTTGAGTGAATTAACTTGTCTAAGAAAATGATTCATAAAACGTATACTACAACACTATAAATACAATAGCATAATACAGATCTGTATCATTATTCTAACGTTATTTGTAACTTGTTACGAAATAAAAAGTCTCTCACCTAAAAAAACGTACTTTCCTGTCCCGCCAGTCTCGTTGCGTGTCCTCTTCAATTACACGCGCAAATGCGGCAGAGCGCTTTGTCACTTTATTATAAATAAAGCGCAAAAGAAACTACAAGCAGCATGATGCAACAACATCGTAGTTGATGTCAATTTGTAAGTCATATATATATTATATAATGCGTTATATTTTGCCAACGAACTAAAATCGAAACCGTGATATGGTTTTGTGCTTTATAAAACAGCACAAGACTTTAAGTATCCTATATAGGCATTATGTCTGTGCTGCGTGATTTAAAGAAAAGTGTGCACTTTGCTCATGCGATCAAAGGGTTTATTTCTTGCAAGTAAAGACATTAGGACAAAAGTATTGTAATTTTCCTATAGTGTAATGTAAAATATACTTTTGAAATATTCATTTTCATTTATTAGGCTATATGGATTTTATATAGGAATAATTATATAAATCATTATTATATTATTATACTAATTGTTTGGCATACTAAAACACCAGTGATAATGTAGACTGAAACTCTATATCATAACTAAAAAATATGTTTGAGCCCCCTTCAATGTCCAGGTACAAGTCAATGTTTTTTCTTTGAGCACAGTTCATGGGTTGAAGCCCGTTGAAGCTCTTAATTTTGAGCTCTCAAAGAGCACCAGATTGACGCATTTAACCTTCCCAGCGGGCAATTGATGTCAAATAGACATCAAATTGACGTCAAACATTGTCATCAAAGAATTGGTCAAAAATGCAAATCAAATCGATGTCAAAACTTGACATTAAATTGACGTCAAGTTTTGACATTCATTTGATTTGCATTTTTTTTAAACATTTTTAACACATTGATGTCCTATTCTAGACCACAAGAATAATGACAAAACAGTATTAAATGCAAGACGTGTTTTATTAAATCCACTGTTTTATATATATATATATTGATAACTGCATTACATTTTGTGTCATCACAACAACATTTTACATATTACAGGTTTTTACATCAAAGCTCTCAAGACATTTAAAAACAAAGAGCAAGTTAAATTAAAATAAAACCAGTTTTGTAATTTGTTTCATAGATAAACAAATTAATGAACAGAAACATTGTAGATAAACAATAGGTGCATTCTACTTATTCAGAGTCTGAACAGACCTCAACGGCTGATTTCCCCTTTAGCCGTCCCATACCCCCATATCTATCAGGAGCAGACTGGAGACAGCTGCCCATGTATTTCTTTATTTCGGCCTCTGACGCAGAAGGTTTTGACTGCTGTACAGCACCTTAATGAATATAAAGCCACAATTAGCACTCATTTTAAGACATTAAAATACAGCATACATTTTTCAGCAAGCATCACTTGTACATGTACTGTAAATCCACAAAGTAATTAACTTTTTAAATAAGCATGGATAACCATCTAGTGGCTCAGTGATCCTCCTCACCATTCTTTTCAAGTGAGCTGCAACAGCAGGAAAACAGAAAAACTGAATCCAATTTTTCAATGTCTAACTTTTCGTTTTTCAGATGAAAAATTAAACTGATAATAAGTGCTACCCATCAATGGTGGCATAGGTATAACATAATTCACACATTTAAAACCTGTGCTTTTAATATTGTCTGAAAATTTGTAGATAAACAACTGCATATTTTGAGTTTATGCATGAGAGCATCCTCTGGCTCTTGGATGTGGCAGCATTTGACCGTAATTTATTGAGAAACTGAGCATAATAATTGCACAATTAATTGTTACTAGAGCCCGACCAATAAAGGATTTTTAAGGCCGATACCGATACAAATATTTGGTGATTTAAAAATCCGATATTCCGATATATCGGCCGATATATATATTTTAAAAAAAATCCAGAAACGTGTAACAAAACATGAACAGTTCTGATAAATATAATATATAAAAATACAAACTTAAGATATGAAAACAACCTTTGAACAAAAAAAACAAAAAAACTATTATTATTAATATTGACAGTAGGCTAATAATTAAAAAAAATCAATGATGATGATTATTATCATCAACATTTGTATTATTATTAAACAAGACAAAGGTCATTCCATGTGTGTGTGGTCATGGGTTCAAAGCAAGAACTGATAAGATTGTAAATGTGTACCTTGAAATGCAATGTAAGTCGCTTTTGATAAAAGCGTCTGTCAAATGTCCGTTTGCATTTTGATTATTTCGAGAACCGTTCATCCAATCGACTTCACAAGGGAGTGTAGTGTCACATTTGGTGCAATATAGATGGACACGCGAGACGCAACACATTCAGAATTAATAAACTTTTAGTAAACTACAGAACAGCGCGAGCGGGAAGCGGTGCACCTCACGCGGGCAGGGCTGGCGCGTGAGCAGCGCGTATTTTTTTCGGCGTCCATGTTAATCAATGAGTGCATTCACACCGGGAGCAGGAGCAGCGTGTGAGCGTCCAGCAGGAGCGTCGCGTGAACAGCAGTGCAGCGGGGGTTTCGGCGCCGAGTCTATTTTTGCTGCGCCGCTTACACTGAATTAAAGTGACAATGCATTGATCGTGGCCAAAATACACCGCAGTTTTATCCAAAAAGTGCATTGATGATATCTATTGTGTTTTAAACAGTCAATCAAATGACCAACAGCAATTTAAAAAGAAAACAAATGTCCAAAAACAAACTTGTTGCCCGAATAATAAAAACAAAGATGAACCAAAAGTTATATAAATGAAATTATTAATAAAATAAGCTTCTTGACAAGTCTTTTCTCTTAAATGTATTTGAAAACGAAATAAAGCAATGCCAACTTATCCATTATGCTCCGAGAACGGACACTGCAGTGATATAAAACGCACACGTCTGTTAAATTAAGCAATACTTTTAAGGTAGTCTAATATTGTTCTGACTAACAAATTACTGACACAGTAAAGGGAAAGATTTAAAGGGTAGATTTAAATAAAGAGAAACGAAATTTAAATAAAGAAAAACTAAATTTAAATAAAGGAAAACGAAATTTAAATAAAGAAAAAACGAAATTTAAATAAAGAAAAACGAAATTTAAATACAGAAAAACGAAATTAAGTTAAATTAAAAACGAGATTAATTTAGATTGATAATAAGGGGTAAAAAGGCTAATACATTTTGTTTCTACTATTATTTTATTTTCTACAATGTCAAAGCAACGCAGCTTAACACAAAACACAAGCTCAGGCATGCACTTCGGTCCATACAAACTCCGCTGTTCTGCGCTCTAGCCTTTCCGCGTGGCTTGAGCCGCATTTTAGACGCGTGTCTCACGCAGGCAGTGTGCAAACTCCAACCTGTTAACATGGGAGCTGAAATAAAAACGGACATGCCACGCAGCTGAGACGCTCACGCCACGCAGTCAGTGTGTCGCCGCCGGCCTTATTCAAGCGCGAATGAGAACAGTTTCGCGGGGGATCCCAGGTGTGCAAAAAAAAAGAAAAAGAAAACGAATATTCAAATGTCAAATTTTCAAATCGAATACCAACCCACCGAACGAATATTTGGGTCCAGCCCTAGCTGCTTTTATTTTATTTTTTAAATATTCATTTATTGGACATTATAAATGCCGATACCGGTAGTTTGGAAAATGCCTAATATCGGCCGATAATATCGGCCCGCCGATATATCGGTCGGGCTCTAATTGTTACACCCCTACAGTATTTCCACTGTGCATCTGTGATGGCTAAAAAGTTTGCCGCACAATGGGTAACACTGGATAGATACAACAGTACATCATCTAATCATAAAAAAAGTAATGTAGTACCTATTATAACACGGCATAGCCGTGTTTTTCCAAACGCCTTCTTCACCCCTGAGCCGTCCATGTTCATTGTTGCCATTACTCTGTTGGTAAGAACTCTGACAAAAGAAAAAAGACAACCAAGTAATATCAGTAATCATTAATTGTTAAGATTATTGAACAATACAACTAAGTGACCAGAACAGCTGAGCCTTCAAGCAGAAAAGGAATGTCTTACAGTTTTTCACCATCACTTGGTGCATTTCCTGAATCATCATCAACATTTCTACAACAATAGTGCACTGCTCAGATTAGTATTATCTACGGACTTCGTCTGAATGAATGACTTCCGGTAACTTTGGAAGCTCAAGTCGGCGGCGGTGTGAACGTACAGTTAGGCTGCAGGATCCAGCAGGAACGTAGGCTGCTACAAGGAGCTGCAGCTGTGGTAACTAGAGCAGAGCTGGCAACCCGGATGCCGAAACACTACTGACTTCGTGATTGGTAGATAGGTGGAGGGTGGCGCTTCAGGCCAAAACACAACATAACAACATCAACATCAGTTCTGCCCTACAAAGGCAAAAGACCTTAAAGGGATAGTTCACTTTGAAATTAAATTTTGGTATGTTTTAGCTTACCTGAAGGGCATCCAAGATGTAGGTGTCTTTTTTTCCGCAGTAGTTTCAATTTTGATATTTTTAGGTCAAACCGTTCTTGTCTGACAGTCATATAATGCAGGTCGATGGTCCCTGTCTCAAAACACAAGCACAGAGTCCAAATTAAAACAATTCCCCATCGTCCAAATTAAACAATTCCCCATCGTAAGTACACACTGATGGCCTAAGACACGAAACGAGCGGTTTGTGTGAGAAACCGAACAGTATTTATATCGTTTTTACCTCTTATAACACAACCACGTCGAAGTGATCTGAAGTCGCGGGCGCTTCCTGCTGTGTGACGTGTGCGCAGACTGGTGCATAGATGTATATACACTAGATGTCGCATTAAAGACATTCGTTCCAATGAACTGCCGTAGCCAAGGTGAAATCTAGTATATATATCTATGCGCCAGTCTGCGCACACGTCACACAGCAGGAAGCGCCCGCGACTTCAGATCACTTCGACGTGGTTGTGTTATAAGAGGTAAAAACGATAAAAATACTGTTCGGTTTCTCACACAAACCGCTCGTTTCGTGTCTTAGGCCATCAATGTGTACTTACGATGGGGAATTGTTTAATTTGGACGATGGGGAATTGTTTTAATTTGGACTCTGTGCTTGTGTTTTGAGACAGGGACCATCGACCTGCATTATATGACTGTCAGACAAGAACGGTTTGACCTAAAAATATCAAAATTGAAACTACTGCGGAAAAAAAGACACCTACATCTTGGATGCCCTTCAGGTAAGCTAAAACATACCAAAATTTAATTTCAAAGTGAACTATCCCTTTAAGTCGCTAGAGTGTGGAACTGAGAAAAATGACTTTAAAGATTTTTAGTTGTCCCGCCAAATTAATTATAGGTAGGACACTGGAAATCTGGCAAATAGATGTTTTAGTAATGGAAATTATATACATAAAAAAATCTTGAGCTCAAACTTGACTTTTGACCACTATTTTAAAGTTACTGTACTCTGCCTTTGTATTGTCAGCAAAAAGTGAGAAGTCATGCCAAGGCAAAAGGCAGTAACTTCCACATTATCAATATTTAGTTGCTGATCACCATTAACAAAATCATTATAGTAGCCTACACACCTGTATAAAATCTAGTGATCATGGCATTTATTTTGTATGATTTACAATTATTTATAGCCATCTACTTATGTGCTTTGGTTGCATTCTGATGGCATTATTAATACATTTGACATGACAAAATATCTCCATAGACATTAGTCCAGCGTTGACTCGACCGCGTATGTGTTGCTTAGGGCGGGGCTGAAGGCGAAGTTTTGGCACTCTGCCAGCTAGTTTGCCAAACTTTAATTCTTGGTTGTATTCATCTGATACGGCAATGTGTAACGTTTTTCTGTCAACTCTGCATAATCCTTCGCGATCGATATCGCATGTTTGCCGATGGAGCGGGTTCAGACTAGAGCCCGACCGATATGGATTTTTGGGCGCCGATGCCGATACCGATTAAAAAAAAGCCAGATACCGATATATCGGCCGATATTATTTGTGTGTATATTATAATACAGTAGCAATATTATTTATGTGTATTATAGTACAGCAAGTTTGGACACACTTTCCAATTGGTGTGTACAAACTTTTGATGGGTACTGTATCAGGGTATATGCAGGAATCTTGAAGTTAATTTTAATACCTTTTCAAGACTTTTTCAAGACCTTCTCAATATTTTTTAATACCTCACCGCCACTTCAAGCTGTAACAATTTACATCAGTGATACTTTTAACTTAACAGTTTTAGTTTGTGATAAAGACTATACGCACTACGTAATACGCACTGGGACCGCCAGAGCGTACATTGCAGGGCTCGCAAAATTTCAAAATCGCTGGTAGCCCTTCGGGTAGGCACTCAGATTTTGGTAGCCCGAAATGAATTTTACTAGCCCATATAAAAAGACTACATTTTTAATGTAGAATATTGGTTAGGAGTCAACACAATGAATAAAAAACTTTTTCAAAACACAAATATCAACAAATATGCATCTGGTTCTAACTGAACTGAAATTTGTGTGACCAGTATGGAACATGAATCAGTCTGTGTCGGTGGCTCAGCCCCCAATGAGGGTATGATAAAAAAATAAATAATAAGTAACTCTTTAGTTTAGGGTTTAATGCTCACTATTAACTTGTTTCATTAACATGCAGATGGCAGGGTTTTTTCATCACTGAGGTCCCGAATGTGAGATATGCTAGTTAGGGGGGTTCGGGGGCACCCCTGAGAAAATTTTGATTTCTCTGATCTACATATGTGCATTTTAAGATGTTTTGAAGGCCAAAAAAATTGGATAACAATAGCTTTAAAACCATGTAAGTGGGCAGCTGATTATTTTTCTCTCCTCATCAGCATCACACTCCTATTCTCTTTGTTTTTCTCTTGCTCTGTCTCTTCCCCTCCTAAATCTGAGCTTTGACTGATATAGGCTTTTCATTTTTGTCTGTCAGTGAAAAAAGTAAACAAAGGGTCAACTGATAGGTTGATTTATGAATCATTTTCTCAGACGCTTCATTTACTGAAAGCTACTAGGAAAGCTAGGTAGCCTAACTAAGTTTATTGAATTCATTCACAATATGTACACATTCATTATTGATCTTATTCCTAATACAGGGCCGTAGACAGGGCTTTATAATCAAAGAGGTCATACATTTAAGGTTATTAGGGGGTTTAAATTTTTTATTTCTCGGATGTCCATTTCAAGACGTTTGAAGGCCAAACAAGGATAAGAAATAGCTTTAAAACCATGTCAGCAGGCAGTAGATGATACCTGCTCTCACTTCTTATCCATCACTCTTTCTTTTTCTCTCAGTCTCCTCATCTTGCCATCTCTTCTCCCTACCTAAAGCTGAACTTTTTTAATTTACTGAAGGCTACAAATTGTATATTAATTCTCAACATGTACACATTCATTATTAATCTTGTGCCAATGATGAAAACGGCTTTGTTAATGCTAATGTCCCCACACAATGACAGTAAACTAATTATTAGTCACATTACATAGGCCTATTTTCAGTTCCAAATGGCGAAATTCGACAAAAGTATATTCATTTGCTTGATTATTTTTGTCATTTGTTTCACATTTATGACCTAAAAAAACTGTCAAATATGAAATGTTTAGTTTAGCTACTTACATCTTATCTCGCACTTGACCGTAAACTGAAGCGTCGAGTCGCTCTGCTCAAATTCGCGCTCAGCAGCTTCTTGTGAACATAAAGCCCGCCTACTTTGATTTGATTGCAGGGGTGCAAACGCATGTATGGTCAAAAAAGAGAGAGGTAATCGAAGCCCTCGTCCCGCGGCAAATATCCAGATACTACATTGCCACCATCCCCAACCCACCCCTATAGGCACATAGAGTCAAATGAAATTTAGAAAAACTATCTTGCACTTCTTCTTCTTGCTTTACTGCTACTTCCTGAAAACAATTTCACCTGATGATTTGAATAGCTCTTTTTGTAAAGAATTAATAATTCTAGGATGATTGGGGTAATTGTGTAGGTTAGGCCTAGTGCATCTGCATAGAAAGTAATAAACAAAATACAAATATAAATACAATAAAACACAAATACACGAGAAATAAAGCAGTGCTTTATGTTTTTCAGGTAAATTAACTGTATTAAGTATTAATACAGTTTATCTTTTGACAAAACGTGATTTTTCTCTTTCTCTTTTGTTGTTTGATCAACTTTGGTGACACAAACAGCTGCAGGTTTATTGGGTGCTGTCCCTTTAAGACGAATGCACGTATCTAATACCGGTAATGACACGCATCCGTTTTATTTTGACTGCGTTTACGGGGAAACTGGTTGAGACGGACACTGGCTTATTTTTTCGTGCACATGTCTGTTCAAACACAAATAGATAAGAAAGAAAAGGGAATTCGGTGTTCAAGAACTTCGTGTGCTGTCTGCGACTGCGTGGCTCTGTGCGCCGACAGAGTCGGACAGACCATCTACATTTGGATGTTAAACATAATATATATAGCCTGATACAGCAAAGACAACGTCGGCAATATTGACGGCAAAATAGGCTACAGAATATTTCGTTCTGTAGGCCTATTGACAGGGGCAATATTTGAAAATCGATAATTAGGCCTATTTTTTAAATTACAATTATATTTGCATTTGTCAAAACCGAGAGACTTTCAAGCGTCAAAATGTAATTTATTAATATGTATTTGCGCCTTCTATTTTGTCTGAAAACTTCCAACACTCTTGCGTGTCGCGTGAAAAATAGGCGTCGGTTGCGGTTCTATTTCTAGCACGCGGTTTCGGCGCGGCTCGAGAAGTGTGTGTGTCACGCAGGCATTGTGCTCTAACACAAGCTCTAACCAGTTAACATGAGAGCTGACATAAAAACGGACACTCCACGCCACGCAGAGAGAAATGTGATGCAGTGGCAGATCCAGAGTGAGACAGAAACACTAGTGGTTCACGCTTGCGCACATACTGCTGGTTTGGCGCGCAGTGTTCTGATTCGCTTATTTCCTATTTACTTGTTGGTGGACGCAATCCAGAATTACTGTTGGTTAAATTATAATCAGACCCTCTCAAACCCCCCCCCCCCCCCCCCCCCTCCTCCCTCCTTAAAAAAAAACTCTTCGGATCTGCACGATTCACACAAGTCACCCAAACTGACGTGAAAAAAGCGGGAGGCGCCGAAAAGCGCGCTGTTTGCATCCCTGTGATTGGTCATCTCAATATTCTGACATTGACGAGCACCGCAGACCAATGAGACTCAGATGAACACACACACACTCTGTCCTCTCTGTTTCTGACGTGCTCGGCGCCGCTTCGGATTGAAGATGAAGAACGCGCTGAATCTGATTATTACAAGACTTTGCATTTTGGTAGCCCGACTGGAAAACACAATAGCCCCGGGACGTCGGGCAGGCGATTTTGCGAGCCCTGCATTGTGCTTTTGAACTTCCGCCCGCCTGCCCGCTCTGGTGCTCTCGGAGGCAATTTACGAACGCACCCCAGGGATTAAAGTGAAAAAAATTCTTCTGACTGAAATTTTTTTTAGGGCAAGTCATATTCTTTTACCTTTTTAAATAGTCGAGACCAATAGCGTTTTAAGGGGAGACGTTTTAACCGCTTTAATATTGCCAGTAGGCGTATTTTAAAAGCTATTTTAATCTATGAAAACCAGGCAGGGAGCATACTAATATCCTCCTGGGACCCAAGAGTAGACTTTTGTCCACTGTAGTGGACATTATATTTTAGTGAATTTCTCTGACATCATACATGTCACATGACACAACCTGGGTGTCCTGTAAAGAGCACATTCAGCAGGGCTTTTCAGAGACACCAAATGTTTGGAGGTTTCACCATGAAAACAACTTCGCTTAGTCTTTAAAAATGTCTGACATTAATTTAGTGATCAAATGTAGCATTCTTATGGAAATATGATAATATATTGTAATTATAATTTAAACTGGACTACTTTTCAAATTGTATTTCATAAAACAACATCTCAGGAAAATGTTAAGGGGTTTCAAATAAAAAAAAATATTTTCTGTTACAGAACAGGGCATTGATTTCAAACGTGTCCACTGTAGAGGACATCAGGACTTAAATCATGTTTATCAGGCATATTGGGAGACACACAAGTGAATATGGAAATAAATTATACATCAATATTCCTATGAAATATTAGATATTATTATTAAAATGTTGCCAATTATTACTCCAATTATTACACTTCTTTTTTCATTAAATGTTACTCCAAGAACACAATGTGCAAATTAGATATAGTGTATACATATACATTGCATTGAATGGGAATATTAATTTATGGCCATTTTACCCACATATTGCATAAAGTAAAATGGTGTATCAATTCATTCCATTATTTCTTTCATAACATAGTTGAGAATCATCTTTATACAAATTCTGGTTAAAAAAAAATGAAACCCCAAAATTTATTGGTGATTGAAAAAAAATCCTATTGTTTTTGCCTATACATATAATTTCATGTCATTTTATTTTTTAAACAACTTAGTCCTTGCGTCCACTACAGAGGACATAGCATAACGTATGAATAAAATATTATTATTAGCAGTCCCAAACTAGTTTTTGTTAATACAATGTTGGTATGAGCCACTACAGTCATTTAAAAATATAAAAAATAACACAAAGAAAAATAGTGGCATTTTGGGGTTAATATGGAAACGACAGTTACCATGGTGAATACACAATATTAACAATAACTTTAAATGAAACATGGAAACTGCTCCTGGTGAATAGAATGAGAATCATACCTGCATTACTTTTATTTCGTGTAATTTACAACGTAACGGCGTTGCATGCTCGTAGTTTCTTTTGCACTTGATCAGTGAGGCGATACAGCGCGTGCAAGTGAGTGTGCGCTCCGAGCACAGGATAACGGCTGACAGGACAAGAAAGTCCGTTTTTCTGAGGTGAAAAACTTTATTTCAGCGTACACTTATGTCACTGCCTGCCTGGTAGTTCCAATTGTGCTGGGTTTTCTGAAGTAGTCATGATTCGCCTCTCATAACATAACATGCTCTAAACACGCACGCAGAGTGGAAAAGGAGGGGCGGGGGCGCGGGGAGCAAGGATCATGTCAGCCTGACATGCACTTTCCGTGAGCGGTAATTGAAAACCCGGAGTGGACCATGAGCGAAGTGATTACACAGTGCTTAGAGTGGAGAGAGGAACGTGCTTTTGCTCCACTCCAGGCTTTGATCACATCCCCCTCAGCAGGGTGAATACACCTCGTCTTTCCTTAATTTAAGACCTATTCAAACTAAAATTAAGATATTTATTACACTATTTGAGAAATGAAAGCCTATTTACGGCCTTAAAATTATGAAAAGTAAATTGAAGACTTTAAGGACAGACTGGAACCCTGTAATTGACGGAAATCCGTCATAGACTTGCTGCAATTAACGGAAATCCGTCGTAGCGACGGAGAACTTTAATCCCTGCGCTTTTAATACTTTTCAAGACCCCGCGGATACCCTGTGTACATATAGAATACACAGTATAAACAGAATAAATATATAAACGTTTTGCAATGATCACTCAAATGTGGTGATCAAACACTTGTGTGACAAAGATATGCAATGGAGGCAGGGTGAATGATAGAGTGAGAATTTGAGCTGTAACCAAACTAGTTTGCATTGCATTTTATATTATATTCTAAATACTCTTCTATTTTTAATCTTAATTTAGTGGAGGAAGAACTCAGATCTTTTTAGTAAAGTAAAATTAATAATATCATAATGAAAACGTTTATAATTACATATGTACAGTAGTTTTATACTATTTTAAATAAGTAGTAAGCAAAATGTACTAAACGTGAAACTAGGCTACAGGGCTGGACCCGAATATTCGTTCGGTGGGTTGGTATTCGATTTGAAAATTTGACATTCGAATATTTGTTGTTGTTTTTTTCACATCTGGGATCCCCCGCGAAACGGTTCTCATTCGCGCTTGAATAAGGCCGGCGACACACTGACTGCGTGGCATGGCCGTTTTTATTTCGGCTCCCATGTTAACAGGTTGGAGTTTGCACACTGCCTGCGTGAGACACCAGTCTCTCAGGCGCGGCTCGAGCCACGCGGAAAACGCGTGCATGCCAGAAATAGAACCGACGCGCAAGTCTTCTCTGGCAAGAGCGCAGAACAGTGGAGTTTGTATGGACCGAAGTGCTTGCCTGAGCTTGTGTTTTGGATTAAGCTGTGTTGCTTTGACATTGTGGAAAATAGAATAATAGAAAAAAAATGTATTAGACTTTTTACCCGTTATTATCAATCTAAATTAATCTCGTTTTTTAATTTAACTTAATTTCGTTTTTCTTTATTTAAATTTCGTTTAATTTCTTTATTTAAATTTCGTTTTTCTTTATTTAAATTTCGTTTTTCTTTATTTAAATTTCGTTTAATTTCTTTATTTAAATTTCGTTTAATTTCTTTATTTAAATTTCGTTTTTCTTTATTTAAATTTCGTTTTTCTTTATTTAAATCTACCCTTTACTGTGTCAGTAATTTTGTTAGTCAGAAAAATATTAGACTACCTTAAAAGTATTGCTTAATTTAACAGACCTGTGTGTGCGTTTTATATCACTAACAGTGTCCGTTCTCGGATGCATTCTCTGCCCGCGTGAGGTGCGCCGCTTCCCGCTCGCGCTGTTCTGTAGTTTACTAAAAGTGTATTAATTCTGAACGTGTTGCGTCTCCATCTGGCTACTTTTAATGCAAAATGGCCCTATATAAAGTGTTATAATTACATAAATTATTGGAATATTGCTTTATGTTGTAACGTAGCAGAATGAGCTTTAACACTGTGTCTACACTGGACGCGGCTGTTATTTTTTTGCCACTTTTGCCAGTTCTTTGTAACAGCTTTTTAGGTGCTTTATTGGCAGCGCCATCCTTACATAAATCACTGCATGCTGCATTTTTTTAAATATTAATTTATCGGCCCTTATAAATGCCGATACCGATAGTTAGGAAAATGCCTAATATCGGCCGATAATATCGGCCTGCCGATATATCGGTCGGGCTCTAGTTCAGACCATAGCCTACTAAATGTTCTGACCGCTCTGAGGACATCAGAAGTTAGAGCGACTGATGGCAGCTGTACAAAGTACACAGGCTACACCATAATTTTAATTTTAATGGATATTAAAACAAAGGCAGATAACTGTACAATCTGGTAGGTAGTATTATTTGATTGAACACCGGCACAGTAACTTCATATTGACGCGCTGCAAAACAAAGGCAGAGCACCGTAACTCAATTTGAACGTTCCAAAACAAAGCCAAAGAGCGGTAGCCTAGCTGATGTTACGGTGTTCTGCCTTGGTTTCTCATGGGCTTTTGGAAGTTACTGTTAAGACAATCATTATTTTCTCGAAAAAAAAAACGGAATTGATTCAAGATACTTATATCCACATGATAAAGAAGGTCTTGAATGTGCCAAAAATATAAATAACTCATTTTCGACCAAAAACGAAGTTACGGTCTTTTGCCTTTGCACGGCAGAGTTGAGGGCTGCAACTTCACTTTTTAAATGACAATATCCTGGCCATACTACTGTTGTCAATGATATAAGTATTTGAAATGAGCATGATTTCTTAATGTCTAGTGACATATCAGGGCCATTTTATGATTAATTGAAATACATTTCTTACATACAGCTCCTTTAAGTGGCTTAACCAAAATGACTTCAACTTATTATTATTTCTAATAAAATTAGATGAAAATGACAATTATTAAGTTATAAGTTATATAAAACATTACTTATTCAACCAAACAGGATTTTTTTTTTTTTTTATCAAATAAAGCTTTTTATCATCTTCAACTAACTTTTCAGCCCACAATGGCCAACTGAATTAACCAGTCTTACTAAATGATCAAAGCTCATTCACATCTTGCATTCTCTGTGGTTCATTTTAAATGATTCAATGATCTCTTATATTCCTATAGTGACTGAAAAGTTCAATAGCTTAAATGAAGCGGTTCAAATGAGTCATTCGTGTGCAAGTCGTTATTCTGAAATCCTCGTAAATCCTCCAAATATTTTTTCTTTTCTTTTTTTTTCCGTGTATACATGTATAACATTATGTCAAACTAGGTTTGCATCAAATTGCACACAAAAATAAATTAATTAATTGTAGTCCATTCTTCAGCTACAGAAAAACCCGAGAATGTGAAAAAGGCGCCATCTACAGGTGGTATTAGGAATAGAGAATATGAATGGGCATTGTATGCCCTACATTTTTCATAATAAAAAAGAAAATAGAATTTCTGAAAAATAAATATGATTTTTTTAAGAACCCTAGCATTGCATCTATCAGTTGAAGACAAGAAAATCGAAATCATTTTAAAATATGTAACCTGTTCACTAAATTTAATGAAAAATTTAAATTTTCCATAAATGAACATGTAGTTGTAACTTGTAATACTGTATATACTTGGTATTACAAATTCATTATCAATTATGGCAAATGTATTTTAATTTTAAAGTATATAAAAAAATAAGGATATACACATACTTTATGTGGGGTTACAGCAAAAATGCTGCATTTTTTTTTTAATTAAGCAAATCAGTATATTTTTTGTAAAATATAATACTATTCACTTCTTTCATTATCAGTAATTTACATAGGCCTACATGTTTATTTATAAATAGTTTTTTGTTGTTGTTGTTTATATGTTTTTAAGCACAGAAGTTACAGAAGTCCACTTTCATGCAGAAATCAAACAACATATGATTCAAAACATGTGCCGAATGGATGCATTTTGAGGCCCCAGTAAAGAAAAAAATTTGCTATTTACATTGATATCAATGTGATGTCAATATGACGTCAACTGAACGCCTATAACACGACGTTGATTTGACGTCAACTCAATGTCAAACATGTTGGCCCATATACTTAAATAATCAATTTCAGTATGGGATAAACCTAATATTTTCACCAATTAACCACTGGAAGGACTTGATGTATAATCTGACTTTGAAATTATGTTTTGCAGCATCTTGATCAAATTTTGTCTAATATTTGACGTCAAATTGACATCAAGGTGCCCGCTGGGTTAAAATGTACAAAATTTTCTTGCGGGGGAGCATGCCCCCGAACCCCCCTAGAGGGACAGAGGTCCACCCATCATAGTTTTACAAAATCCTATGGGAAAGAACGATCATTTATGAACTTTACTCCAGCATAGTACAACGAAGATCCTTTTAAGTCAGTAAACTAAAACTGTTAATGCAAAATTAAAATGTCCTTGGACAAACCCGGACCTCACTTATTTTCAAACCCTGGTTACGGCCTTGTGTGCAATATATTTATCGAAAAACGATTTTATTATTGAACTGAGGGGGGCTGGGGGGGCCTTTGGAGATAACTGGCCCCAGGGCCTTTACAAGTCATAATCCGTCCCTGATATTTATACATGAGAATGATTTGACGCGCTAACCACAGCTCATGATGCACAAGGGAACGTCTGCCAATTCCACTAACTGCGTTAAAACGTATAATTTGTTTTAATTAAAATTACTTTTAATATTTAAAAACAGACATTTTCAAATTCCAAAGCTCGTAGAAGGTTCCTGTAAGACTGACTTACAGGTAAATTTGCATTTACTATAATTTGAATGAATGACTGGACGTTTATATTTTTTTGACTGTGAGTGGAATTTGCAGATGGTCCCTTTAGAAAATGCGGCGAATATCAAAACCTAAAACTTGCTTCACCGAGCTCTCGGACCGGTTGCTCTCCCATACACACGCAAAGTTAAACGCAACTGCAGAATTTCATGTTAAGCTTTTTCTTTTTAACAGGCTCAGGAAGGGAAATGCCATTAACGTGAAACGCCGCGCGTCGCGTTCATAGGCTCTTGTCTGTAGGCTATATAGTTTTCCTCCCATAGCGCATATTATAAAGAAAAAGCTTAACGTCAATGCAGTAATGACGGTGATATTTAAACTCAGTAGCCAATACACCTTATTGAACATGCAACGCGCTATTGCACGTTAAGCGTTTTATAATGTTTTTCTATGAGTGTTGTTCATAATCTGATGCAATCTGTTTGCATCTATAAATATGCTTTATTAATAAGGTAGGCCAATATTGTGTACTAAATGTGGTGCTTCAATATCACTCACATTAAGCGTCTTAAATGAGGAAGAACGCTTGATTACGCTGCCGTTGTCTGTTTCAGCAGAATACTGCCATCTAGTGGTAGCAGGTTTTCTCAGACAGCTGTGTGTGGATCGAGCAAGGCGAAACCGCGGAATGAAAGTCTCAAAATCCAAATGAATCAAATAGGATCGACTCAGAAACGAGTCAATGAATGCACGCGTGTCACCTGATCCACAAATGCACATCTTACTTGTTGCACGCACAAATTCTGGCCTACATTAATTTAAAATCGAGGTTTTGTATTAACAACTATGTCTCTATTTGTACAAAATGCTGCACATTCATGTGATTTTGGATTTTGCACACACAAGTTGTATTGTAATAGTTTAAATGTAGTGACGCACATTTGTGAATTTGTCAAATAGATGGGTAGTTGTGCACACATTAATAATTAGCACCAGGCCTATTCATTTGTAGTTGTTTGTGTGTGGGTTGTGAAATGCTTAAAAACCGCGAAAAGAAAGTCTCAAAATCCAAATGAATCAAATGAGATCGACTCAGAAAAGACGTCAATGAATGCACGCGCGTCACCTGATCCACACATGCACATCTTCTGTGTTGCATGCGCAAATTATGATACACTAATACAAAGGAAAATATTTGTATTCACAAAAATGTCTCTATTTGTACAAATTGCTTCACATTCATTCAATTTTGAATTTTGCACACGCAAATTGAAAGGCATGGATAAAACATTTCTGCAACATGTATGAAGTTCATTGATAAGTGTGCTTGCACGTGTCAATCATATTGAGACTATAATCATCCCATAGTTTTGTTAGTGTGTAAAGCCGAGTTCAGATTGCACGATTTTCAAAGAAGTCGGTCACTGTTTTTTTTCACACTGCGTGACTATCTGGGGAAACATTCAGTTGCTGGTGTGTTCACACTGCACAATGCATCGGCGACAGGAGGTTTCACACTGCATGACTTTCAGGAGGAAGAATCGTATGAAGATAAAATGATGCCATAAAGTATTGCATGCGCAGGGTAAGATTTGTGAAAGTGTAAGAAAAAAATATTTGCAGCATTTCACTGTTATTCGTAAGTGTAATTCATGTATTGTGAAGCTGCAGCTTCATGCTAACGCAAAATAAATATGATCTGTATTCCTCTGACTTCCATTTTTCTCGCTGACTCTAGGTTTACTATCTGATTGGTTCAATAAACACGCCAGTCACCAGAACACATCTTTATCTTCATTTGGCTCAAAAACCTTCTGGTTGCCGAAATGGTACTTTTAATGCACACATACATGTTAAATAAATAGATAAACAAATAAATAAACAAATAAGTCATGATTGCTTAATAAGCTGTGCACCATTAGGATGACTATATGAGTCCATACTGAATTTCGAGCTGGTGTGTTAAGAAAAAAAAAATTGTATCTGAACTACTGCATGCATAATTTCACCTGTCTACTGATTGGGAGGATTCCACTATTATTATGTTACAATTATATTTTTTTCGTGTATTTAAGAGCATCTCTAAATTATGCACCATTTATCACCTGCAATGCCATGGTGTAACCACTAGATGACTGTATAGCCCTATATATGAACATGTCAAGATGCTGTATATTCCCTGGTTGCTGGGTTTTTATTCAGACATAATTAGTTACTTTTTGTCAAAGTTGAGTTTATGTTGATTTAGTATCAGTTTTTCATTACAGTCAAATCTGGACACAGAGAAAGCATTTTGTTATTTATACTAGCTACATATAATAGCTTGATCAGTCACACGAAAGTAATCACTAAATCAGAATCAATATTGACAGTGCTACCAAGACAATATTTCATTTACATTTACACATTTACATTTACATTTACATTTAGTCATTTAGCAGACGCTTTTATCCAAAGCGACTTACAAAGTAGGACTAGATTAAGCGAGTCATCATGAAGAGGCAAAAAACAAAAGGCAGCGCAAGAAGTGCTCAAGATACAAAGTTCAGGCATTATTCAGAGTAGCATAAGCCCGATAAGTGTGGTTTAGAGGGAAAGGGGAGTTTTTTTGTTTGTTTTTTTTATGAGGTTAAGTGCTCACGAAAGAGATGGGTTTTCAGATGTTTTTTGAAGGTTGTCAGGGATTCTGCATTCCGGATGAGGGAGGGGAGAGCGTTCCACCAGCATGGAACTGTGAATGAGAATGTTCTGGAAAGTGATTTTGTGGCTTTCTGGGATGGAACCACGAGACGTCGCTCGTTGGCCGATCGTAGGCTTCTGGTAGGGATGTAGACTCGTAGGAGTGAGTGAAAGTAGGAGGGAGCTGAGCCTGTGATAGATCTGTAAGCAAGCGTCAATGCCTTGAACTTGATGCGAGCAGTGAGAGGTAGCCAGTGCAGTGAGCAGAATAGAGGAGTGACGTGGGCCCTCTTTGGCTCGTTGAAGACAAGACGAGCTGCAGCATTCTGGATCATCTGTAGGGGTTTAGTTGCACATGCTGGAAGTCCGGCCAGGAGAGCATTGCAGTAGTCAAGCCTAGAAATGACCAGGGCCTGGACGAGAAGTTGTGTTGCATGCTCAGTTAGGAAAGGCCTGATCTTCCTGATGTTGTGCAGTGCAAACCTGCATGATCGAGCTGTCTTTGAAATGTGATCTGTGAAGGTCAGCTGGTCATCAAACGTTACTCCAAGATTTCTCACCGACTTTGATGGGGTGATTGATGATGACTCTAGCTGGATAGTGAAGTTGTGCTGTAGAGACGGATTGGCAGGGAGGACGAGAAGCTCAGTCTTTGCCAAGTTGAGCTGCAGGTGATGTTCCTTCATCCACGTCGAGATGTCCACCAGACAGCTTGAGATCCGTGGAGCTACTGTGGGATCATCTGGTTGAAATGAGAGGAAGAGCTGTGTGTCATCAGCATAGCAGTGGTAGGAGAAGCCGTGTGCTTGTATGATGTGTCCCAGTGATGTGGTGTAGATGGAGAAGAGGAGGGGACCAAGAACTGAACCCTGGGGAACACCTGTGGTCAGTTGATGTGCTCTGGATACCTCGCCTCTCCATGCGACCTTGAAGGACCTACCTGTGAGATAGGACTCAAACCAGTGGAGTGAAGTTCCTGTGATGCCCAGTGATGAGAGGCTGGACAGAAGGATCTGATGATTCACAGTGTCGAAGGCAGCAGACAGATCCAGGAGGATGAGGACTGAAGATTTAGAAGCAGCTTTTGCAATCCGTAGGGCTTCTGTGACAGACAGTAATGCAGTCTCAGTAGAATGCCCTTTCTTGAAGCCGGATTGGTTGGCATCCAGCTGGTTGTTGAGAGACAGAAAGGATGTTACTTGGTTGAAAACAGCTCTTTCAAGTGTCTTCGCAATGAATGGTAGGAGAGAGATAGGTCTGTAGTGTTCTACAAATGATGTGTTTAGCGTTGGTTTTTTAAGCAGTGGAGTAACCCGAGCTTGCTTGAATGCTGTAGGGAAAATGCCAGTATGGAGGGATGAGTTGATGATGTGTGTGAGTGCTGGTAGAAGTGTGGGAGAGATGGCCTGTAGAAGGTGTGAGGGGATGGGGTCTAGAGGGCAGGTGGTAGGGTGACTGGAGAGGAGAAGTGTAGATACTTCTTCCTCGGTTAGTGGAGAAAAGGAGGACAGAGGGATGTTGGCTGTAGAAGGGGTCGGTCTGGGTTCCTGTGTGTGAGGAGCTGGGAACTGACTGCTGATAGATGTTGTTTTGTTGGTGAAGAAGGTCGCAAAATCATCAGCAGTTAAGGAGGAGGCGGGTGGTGGTGGAGGTGGACAGAGGATAGAGTTGAATGTCTTGAAGAGTAATCGTGTGTTGGAGGAGTTGTTGATCTTGTTGTGGAAGTATGAAGATTTTGCAGCATGAACATCAACAGAAAAGGAGGAGAGGAGAGATTGATACGTACTCAGGTTTTCAAAATATGTAATTGAGTGTTAAATGCCACGAACAGAGACATGATGTGAAAAACACTGCATCAGAATTGTATTATTACATAAAGAATGGGTATTAAATGTTTTGATTGTAAAGTTTAACATCTGCTCAGTGGTGTAAAAGATTATATAATATATCAAATTTCAATCCAGTAACGTACCAGCTTAAAATTCAGTATGAATGTTAGTCAGCTTTAATCAGCCTAATGGTGCACAGCTTATTAAGCAATGACTTATTTGTTTATTTATTTGTTTATCTATTTATTTAACATGTATGTGTGCATTAAAAGTACCATTTCGGCAACCAGAAAGTTTCTGAGCCAAATGAAGATAAAGATGTGTTCTGGTGACTGGCGTGTTTATTGAACCAATCAGATAAGAGTAAACCTAGAGTCAGCGAGAAGCTCATCTGATTGGCTAAATGATGAAGGTGGTCCCGCCCTCCTCTTCGCGCTTGCAAAACTCAATGAGTGAGAGAATCGTGCCAAAACTGGAAGCGCAGGTAAAAGAACGACGTAACTGTACAAATCGGGTTATTTCGGTAACTTTGTTGCCCTATGCACACATTTAGACATTTGCAACAGTTTATTTTTTACACAAAGTTTGATTTTATGCAGTGAATCTGTTTTGCAGTTCCTAACTCTGTTGTTTTCGGTCGCAAATTGCTGTCCACGGGCCTGCAATACTTTTGGCCGTATTTGAGCGTAAAAACCGTGCCAAAAGTGTAAGCGCGGAAAAATGGAAGTCAGAGGAATACAGATCATATTTATTTTGCGTTAGCATGAAGCTGCAGCTTCACAATACATGAATTACACTTACGAATAACAGTGAAATGCTGCAAATATTTTTTTCTTACACTTGAAAGGCGATTTACACCTTTACAAATCTTCTCTTGCGCATGCAAATTTAATTTACGCTTGCAATATTATGTACACTTTCACAAATCTTACCCTGCGCATGCAATACTTTATGGCATCATTTTATCTTCATAGAATCGCCGACAACTTCTGTCTGGTCCGCAAACTACGTTTCGCAACCAAACACACGCGAGAAGTGATAAGGAAATAGCGCAAAATCCGTAAGACCGCAGTTCTCGCGCGTGATTGAAATTATTAAAAATGATAGCCTGCAAGAAGCTTGCGATCCAAATTGTCTGTGCACTGATTTGCAGCGAAGAGGAGAAAAATAAAAACATATTAGGCTATGTAGGCTATGAGAAAATGGCTGGGAAGACAAGGGGAGCAAGGACTGCGTGTTCTGCAAAGAGAGTTGGGGGTAAATAAATAATTTTGCAATGTGCTGCTGTTGCTGCTGGTCAAGCAAATGTTTGTGCTTTGTTTCTGTTTGATATAATTGTAAATATATCTATTAAAATACTGATATTGTGACCTATGTCCTGCCCGAACTGCCCGCTGTATCTTGCTCTCTCATTGGCTGTCGGTCATCGCCGATGTAGTTTTCAGTCAGAACACTTTCACACAGCAGGATTTTGAATCGCCGACAGGTCCAGATATTTAGCATGCCAAATATCTCACGGGCGTCGGTGATTCTCTCAGATCGCGTCTTTGCTCATTCACACTGCGTGATTGTCACTCGCGTGTACGAGCTCCGATTTGCCTGTGATTTCGGGCATTTGTCGGCGATTTCTCAAAACCTGTTGGCGAGCCAAAATCGGGGCTAAAATCGTGCAGTCTGAACTCGGCATTAGTGTGTTGTTTAGTTCAAATGTATTCTTATACCGTAAAACTTCAAATAATAGCCTGGGCTTCTTCTACCCAGCAAGCAATAGCTGTCATTTCAACGTCTCGGTTAAATATAGACCCGAGTCCGGCTATGTGTAACCCACTTTTAGCCCAAATAACATTTAATCTGGATAAATGTATTTTTGTCCAAAATAACTTGTGAGATGTATGATATTCCATCATGTAAGCAAAGTCTACTGTGATTACAAGTTGATTACAAGTTGTTTGGTTTGCTTTATTTTACATGCAGTGGTGTGCCGTCAGAGCCAGCAGGGCCCTGTCAAAATAGAAAAATATATATTTTTTCTATAATTAAATTAATGTGTGTCTGAACATGTCTAAATTCAATTACTGTCTATCAGTACGTTACAATTATATTTCCAGAAAGAATATGGTTATTTTTTGTGAGTCTGAGCTGGATTTTACATATGTCATCTAAATCAGTCGTTATTTGTCAGTCGTTTATATGTCAGTCGTTATTTGAAGTTTTACGGGTATGTAGAAAGTTGTGTATAAAGATACATGTTAAAGGTGCTGTACTGTATGTAGCTAAACAAATCCTCTTTTTATTGCCTGTGTGTGAAAGGGTTGTAATCTCACATTAAAATTATCCACTTTGCGGGTTTTTGCTATGACATCTGAAAGCAAGTATTCTTATTTTTATGTGATGGTCCCGGGTCGGATTTACCGCCAGTGACGTCACCTGCTTGCGCGCTCCCGAGCCTCTCGCACAGGCACGTGCACAGGTAGGGCTCAACTGGCTCCACTCCAATACTTTCTACTAACTCATTTTTTCAAATATTTACTGGTTTAAGAACAAAACAAAGAAACCAGTTAAATAATAATTATAGAGATGAAGGAAATGTTTGCGTATTTCTGCTTTGCTGTTGGCTTCTGTTGTTGCCACTTGGACAACACCTAAGCGCAAACAAACAGTTGTCCCAGGCTGACAACCATCAGTCAGTAAATGGGTGGTTGACGTGACGCTACATTTTTGTGTTCATGGTGACAAATATAAATAAAAATGTATAATATTTCATTAAAATATCTGTTGTTATATACAGTATAATCTTCCAGAACTAATACATCTGTAATTAATGAGTATTAAAATTCAAATATGTAAATATTTAGTTTTAAACATGACATTTGTCCACTGGCGTGACTGTCCGGGGTAGCGTTGCTTATCTTAAAACTACTGTAATTAAATGAAAAATAAGTCTAAATACATTAAAATTCTTGAATAGATGTTATAGCGGTGTTATCTTAATGAAACTAAAGGTTATAAGTCATAAGGTCCCCATTTAGAATAATTGTGACCCATTACATTTTGTCCGCAAAACTGGTGTCCACCTGGTGTGACGCCATTCTGTAGATATAAAACGGGCATTAATTTGGGCACCCTATTACTGAGAGGGGCCCTTCTTCATCCAGGAAGTACAGTAGACCTCACTGGAGTACATGAACTGCCCACAAGGTGAGTTCTGTTTCAAATATTTTCATAATATTGCTATTTCCGTGCACTGTTGGAAATGGGATCCATTATGCAGTCCTTTGGTGTGACATAATCTAAGTATTGATCTGAAAATTTTAATCAATTTATATTGATTGACTATTGAAAATAATGTAAACCTTAACATTGTTAGTCAGGATTGAAGACTGTCTCTCATATAGCTAGGCCGCAAACTGGCCTTGATCTTGAAAATGTCCACTGGTGTGACAGCACTGTCCTATAGTGTGACATGAAATCAGTGTCACACTGGTGGAAATGGCTGTCACACCAGTGGACGTAAACATTCTTTGTTCCTATAAAATAACCAAAATCGGACAGAAATCACACACACAAACCAGATATATTTGAATCCTGCATTATTAGCTTCTTGAATCAGATGAAGAGATGTGTTTAGTTGTGTTTGTAGCTCAGAATGAGGAACTATACACAGACAGCATCGTTGCATTAGAACAGCCTTATGATCTGGTTGGTTCACGTGAGATGATTGACAGCTTTAGGAAGGTTAGGAAAAAGGCAAAACTTGAAAAAAAGAAAATGCAAACATCACTACTACAATTAGCTACTAAAGGTTGGGAGGGAAGTTATGAAGGGGATAGGAAGCAGGGAGGTTGGGAGGCGGGAGGAAGTTAGGAGTAAAGGAGGTAAGAAAGGAGGGAAATTTGAAGGGGGAGATTGATAGGGAGGGAGGTGGGGGGGGTGAGATGGAGGGAGGTTGGGGGAGGTTAGGAGGGAGAGAGTGATGATTTTGTACCCCTTGATAGAGGTGTGACCGTGAGACTGACTGTTATAGTTAAACACCGTCATTAGAACTCTATAACCGCCAAAACAGTGTTGTTAAAATATTTTTTACAAACATTTTTTATCATAGAGAATGTTTAAATAGCCTACTAATTAAAAACAATTGTTAACAGTCTGCACACAGCTAGGCGAGACTGCATTATGTACAGCAAGGACCAACTTGTCCATTACCCTTCAAATTGCGCAAATTGAAATTGCAAATTGGAAATACGCTCAATGGAAACACGTCAATTTCGCAAAAACTCCCATTTATCGAAAAAAAGTTTTTCCGCTCGCATGAGGAGGTTTTTCAGGCAATTTTAAAAAGGAATATTTCGCAAAACTGCAATGGAAACAGTTTTTGCGCATTTACAGTCACCTGACTTAGAAGACGCGGTGTGTTTGGACAGAATACGAGACAGAGTTCTTTATTAAATTCATAAAAGACAAAAGAATTACAGGAATACTGGATTCTAAACCTCAAATAAATGCCACAATCAAGACCTCGAAGCAGATATGAGGGAGAAACACCCAGAAACTCCTCATATGTGCTGTAAGTAGCCTAAGGGTTTTTCCTTGCCATTAATGCTTGGATAACAAGCCTAATGTGATATACACTCACCTAAAGGATTATTAGGAACACCATACTAATACTGTGTTTGACCCCCTTTCGCCTTCAGAACTGCCTTAATTCTACGTGGCATTGATTCAACAAGGTGCTGAAAGCATTCTTTAGAAATGTTGGCCCATATTGATAGGATAACATCTTGCAGTTGATGGAGATTTGTGGGATGCACATCCAGGGCACGAAGCTCCCGTTCCACCACATCCCAAAGATGCTCTATTGGGTTGAGATCTGGTGACTGTGGGGGCCATTTTAGTACAGTGAACTCATTATCATGTTCAAGAAACCAATTTGAAATGATTCGAGCTTTGTGACATGGTGCATTATCCTGCTGGAAGTAGCCATCAGAGGATGGGTACATGGTGGTCATAAAGGGATGGACATGGTCAGAAACAATGCTCAGGTTGGCCGTGGCATTTAAACGATGCCCAATTGGCACTAAGGGGCCTAAAGTGTGCCAAGAAAACATCCCCCACACCATTACACCACCACCACCAGCCTGCACAGTGGTAACAAGGCATGATGGATCCATGTTCTCATTCTGTTTACGCCAAATTCTGACTCTACCATCTGAATGTCTCAACAGAAATCGAGACTCATCAGACCAGGCAACATTTTTCCAGTCTTCAACTGTCCAATTTTGGTGAGCTCGTGCAAATTGTAGCCTCTTTTTCCTATTTGTAGTGGAGATGAGTGGTACCCGGTGGGGTCTTCTACTGTTGTAGCCCATCCGCCTCAAGGTTGTGCGTGTTGTGGCTTCACAAATGCTTTGCTGCATACCTCGGTTGTAACGAGTGGTTATTTCAGTCAAAGTTGCTCTTCTATCAGCTTGAATCAATCGGCCCATTCTCCTCTGACCTCTAGCATCAACAAGGCGTTTTCGCCCACAGGACTGCCGCATACTGGATGTTTTTCCCTTTTCACACCATTCTTTGTAAACCCTAGAAATGGTTGTGCGTGAAAATCCCAGTAACTGAGCAGATTGTGAAATACTCAGACCGGCCCGTCTCGCACCAACAACCATGCCACGCTCAGAATTGCTTAAATCACCTTTCTTTCCCATTCTGACATTCAGTTTGGAGTTCAGGAGATTGTCTTGACCAGGACCACATCCCTAAATGCATTGAAGCAACTGCCATGTGATTGGTTGATTAGATAATTGCATTAATGAGAAAATGAACAGGTGTTCCTAATAATCCTTTAGGTGAGTGTATGTAAACCTACCAACGTCCGTTGCCATGATTTTTGGAATGACTTATCATGAGAGGAAAAAAATTACGCTGTAGTCGCATAACATCGGTTAATGGAAACGCCGTCATTTCGCAATCGTTTTTTATAGATATTAAAAAAAAAAAAAAAAAACGCAAAAGTTTTGCGCAAATCTGTAATGGAAACGCACCTATTGTCATCTCTGAGCCAGAGCCCCACCAGTGTGCAGCCCAGCTCACCAAATATGACTGGATGCTGCTCAATGAGGTGTGAAAGGCGGATGAGTCCCTAAACTCAAACACTACTGATTTTTTTTTTTTTTTAAATTTCATGGTGTACTCTGTTGTACAGCACAGTTCCTAAAGAAAATAATCAATTTACTATGAATTATTTTTAAGTTAATTTTTCTGTTTTTTTAGGTCAATTCCATTTAAGGTTATGAAATATGACAAGGTGGCCCTATGGCTGTTCAAAAAATGATTTTACTTGAGTTGTACTAAAAATATGACTGAATTAAATACAGAGAACAGTAGTTTTAACTTTTTATCCCGTATAACTTTTAACTTAAAACTTACCTTTTTATTTTAGTGAATTTTTAAAATAAATTTGAGCAAGAAAAGTAATAAGCCAGGTAAATTTTGTTTACATGTTCATGTTATGTTGCTAAATGTTACGATGGCTCCCAGGTCTTTTTTATGGGAATGTTGGTTTCTTCTTCTTTCTTCTGACTTTATTGTACAAAACACATTTGAACTTGAAGTTGTAACTTTATTTTAATTAAATTTTAAAATTATTTGAACAAGAAATAATAAATGTGACTTTGTACAAACAGGGGCATACAGGTACTTTTTGTAGTCCAATGGTGTGACGAAATGTCCTGTGGTGTGAAAAACTGAATTATAAGTGGAAAAGGCATTTAAATGCACAAATTTATGTAAAAGGTGTTGAATAGTATAATAATGATATCATCACTATGCACATATAAGGATGGAATGAAGCTTCATTAGGTTTTATACTAATTATAATGAAAATAATCCAGACGTTTGGGTAAAGTCCCTATGTGTACATCTTATAGTGGGATAATAACATGATTGTGAATTTTTATTCGTTACTTTTGATGTGGGAATGTAATTAGGACAAATTGATAAGGATTGTGCATATTTGTCTTATCGGTCACACAATCTCTGGATTAAATATTAACATAAAAAATGTTGTCACACCGGTGGACAATATTTGGGACTACCAAAATCAAATCAAATCAAGTATATTTGTATAGCGCTTTTTACAATACAGATTGTATCAAAGCAGCTTCACAGTATTAAAATAAAATAATACAACAAAGTTTGTTTCTAGTGGAATTTATTGATTGATAGAATAAAATTAAATATCCCCAAAATATCCCCAACTGAGCAAGCCAAAGGCAACAGTGGCAAGGAACCGAAAAACTCCATCAAGTGACCTAATGGTGTCCTAAAACTCCATCAGGTGACCTAATGGAGAAAAAAAAACCTTGGGAGAACCCAGGCTCAGTCGGGGGCCAGTTCTCCTCTGGCATTTATGAACTAGAGGCCGGATTGTAGTTTGAAACTGTGAGATTAACAATATTATATGAATGCCTGGCTGAAAAGATGCGTCTTTAATCTAGTTTTAAACTGGGAGAGTGAGTCCGAGTAACGAACAGTATCAGGAAGGCTATTCCAGAGTTTTGGAGCCAAATGTGAAAATGCTCTCCCTCCTTTGGTTGATCTGGATATCCTAGGTATGACCAAAAGCCTCGAATTTATTGATCTTAAAGAGCGCGATGGATTATAGGGTGATAGAAGATCCGTTAAATAGACTGGAGCTAAGCCGTTTAGGGCTTTATAAGTCAGTAGCAATGCCTTATAATTAATACGGAACTTTATAGGTAGCCATTGTAGTGATGATAAAATCGGTGTTATATGATCATATTTTCTTGATCTAGTAAGAACTCTAGCGGCTGCATTTTGGACTAACTGTAGCTTGTTTATTGAGGATGCAGGACAACCGGCTAATAAAGCATTACAGTAATCTAGTCTCGAGGTCATGAATGCATGAACTAACTTTTCTGCATCAGAAACTGATAGCATATTACGTAGCTTAGCAATGTTTCTAAGGTGGAAAAAGGCAGTTTTTGTAACATACGAAATATGATTTTCAAAAGACAGGTTACAATCGAGTATAACACCCAGGTCTTTTACTGTAGAGGATAAAGTAACAGGACATCCTACGATGTCAAAGTTGTATTGTGAGAGGTTCTGTGGGCGGTTTTTTGAACCGATAAGTATTACCTCTGTCTTGTCTGGATTTAATAAAAGAAAATTACGCGTCATCCAATCTTTTATATCTTTAACACACTCTGTCAATTTGGATAAATTAGCGTTTTCATCCAGCCGTGATGAAATATATATTTGAGTGTCGTCAGCATAACAATGGAAACTAATTCCATGTTTCCTTATAATATTTCCAAGTGGCATCATATATATTGAGAATAACAGAGGGCCTAACACAGATCCCTGCGGCACTCCATAGTTTACTGGAGTTATGATCGATTTTTCTCCATTTAAATAGACAAAATGGTAGCGGTCAGATAAGTATGATCTAAACCAGCTTAATGCTTGTCCTTGAACACCAGTATAATTTTGTAGTCGATCTAAGAGTATTGTATGATCTATAGTATCGAACGCAGCACTTAGATCAAGTAAAACTAGTATTGAGATACAGCCTTGGTCAGAAGCTAAGAGTAAATCATTTGTGATTTTAACGAGCGCAGTTTCAGTGCTATGATGCGGCCTGAATCCAGACTGAAACTTTTCATAGATATCATTTTCTTGCAAGAAAGAGCCCAGTTGAGTGGACACAACTTTTTCTAGTATTTTAGACATAAAAGGTAGATTTGAAATGGGTCTATAATTTGCTAGATTATTATGATCTAATTGTGGTTTCTTAATGAGAGGTTTTATAACTGCCAGTTTAAATGTTCTTGGAACATGACCTAAAGATAAAGACGAGTTAATAATATTGAGGAGAGGCTCTTCCACTACAGGTAACACTTCCTTCAGTAGTTTAGTTGGTATAGGATCTAATAAACATGTTGTTGTTTTAGATGAAGTGATAAGTTTATTTAACTCTTTTTGTTCTATAGTTGTAAAGCACTGTAATTGTTCTTGCGGGGGGAAAATTGAGGCTGAATTATAAGGCGTGATTGAGGATTGAACGTTTACAATTGTGGTTCTGATGTTTTCTATTTTCTCAGTGAAGAAGTTCATGAAATCATTACTACTAAACTGTAACGGGATATTTTGTTCGGGTGACGTCTGTTTATTTGTTAGTCTAGCCACGGTGTTAAATAAAAACCTAGGATTGTTTTGGTTGTTTTCTATTAGTTTGCGGAGATGCTCAGCCCTGGCCGCTTTTAGGGCCTTTTTATAACGTGACATACTGTCTTTCCACGCGATTCTAAAGACCTCTAAATTAGTTTGTTTCCATTTACGCTCTAAATTACGGGTTTCTCTCTTTAGAACATGCGTAGTATTATTGTACCATGGTGCTTTAATTTTCTCTGTAACCTTTTTTAATCTAACGGGTGCAACAACATCCAATGTTCTAGAGAGAATGGTGCTCATAGTGCTAGTTAGTTCTTCTAGTTCATCTGTTTGTTTGGGTTCAGGCAGCAGCTGAGACAGATCAGACAAGCAACTCGAGAAATTATCTATGGTGGATGGAAGGATTGTTCTGCCTGGTCGAAAACGCGGCGCCGCATGACATATTACAGCAGTACGTAATATGCAAGTTACCAAGTAATGGTCAGTGACATCATCACTTTGTGGAATGATATCTATATCGGTTGGATCGGTTCCATATGATATAATTAAATCGAGTGTATGATTAAGACGATGAGTTGGTCCGGTGACGTTTTGTTTGACCCCAAAGGAATTTAATAAATCTATAAACGCAGCCCCTAATGCATCATTTGGATTATCTACGTGTATGTTAAAATCTCCAACAATTAATGCTTTATCTATATTGACCAATAGATCTGAGAGAAAATCTGCAAACTCTTTTAGGAAATCAGTGTAAGGCCCAGGCGGTCTATATACGGTAGCCAAGGCTAGAGATAATATGGATTTTTTTCTAACATCTAAGAGCGTAACATTTAGTACAAGTATTTCAAACGAAATAAACTTATAACCCGTTTTCTGAGTAACATTGAGAATATCTCTATAGACCGCTGCAACACCGCCGCCACGACCAATCAGACGGGGTTCGTGCTTATAGGAGTATCCTAATGGAGTAGACTCATTTAGACCGAAATAATCATTAGGTTTAAGCCAAGTTTCAGTAAGGCAAAGTACATCGAAGCTATTATCCGTGACTATTTCATTTACAATAACTGCCTTAGGTGTGAGTGATCTAATGTTTAGAAGACCTAGCTTTAGAAATTGTTTTTGGTTACTAATAGCAACATTTTCTGGTTTAATAACAATTAGATTTTTTCTAGATCCTGCAGTAAATTTATTATTTGATCTCACTAAACGAGGAATATACACAGTTTCTATGCAATATTCTACACTATTTATATCAGTTAATTTGGTGCAGCAGAGACTATGATTTGAACTTTTGGTTACTAGTCAAAAGGTATTTAACATTTTGGAGATGTTATCTGACAGAAGATCCGATCCGAATCTGCTTGGGTGTAAGCCATCAGCACGGTAAAGCCTAGGACGCTCCCAAAACAGATTCCAATTATTTACAAAGAGCAGTTTCTGCTCATTGCACCATGATATTAACCATTCATTTAGCGCGAATAATAAAGAATAAATAATAAATAAATAATAAATAAGAATAAAAAACTTTTCATGACCTAGTCGGTACGTGGGAAGCGGTCCTGACACAATGATCGTTATATCAGGCGATGTGCTGCGTACCGTATCGATCAGATTCCTGAAGTCTTTCTTCAGAACCTCTGTCTGTCGCAGCCTGATGTCGGCCCCTCCCGCGTGCAGGACCACAGTTCCGACGCGCTCGTTCAGAATCTCGGGAACGTGAGCAGCGATTTCAGAAACACGAGCACCAGGAAAGCAGTGACTATGCACCTTACTTTTATTTAACGTAGCTTGTACGTGTCGAACGATGGAATCACCGATGATCACAGCATCGCGTTCTGTTTCGCTAAGAGGGGAGAAGTGGTTTTGTGTGGATATCTCGAAAACCGGGAGGGTCGGAGAGAGTTTTCTTGGTCTAGACCTGACTCGCGTCTTCCGCTGCGGAAATATCCAGGCTTCGTGGTGGTATGTTGGAGCCGGCGTAAACGAGACCATAGCTGATCGCGGCCTCGACGCTCGTGACCGATGCTGAGTAACGCACGGAGTAGACGAGGTCGGAGTCAGCGGGTTAGTAACGTTGATCATTGATTTGTGTGCAATTGCATCGGCGCGTGATGTTTCAAGAGCTAACCGCCGGTCTATCAGCTCGGCTTTTCTCACTAAAAGGTCGTGGATCTGTTTCTCAACAGCTTCCAGCTCAGACTGCAACGCGTGTAGCTCAAATGTATCCTCACCTGCACCAAAAGGTAGACTACTTACATCTGATATATTCGCCATTTTAACAGATGGACAGTAAGTTAAGTTAGCAACGACGCTACCAGTGATGCTATCAATATTAATACTAATTTATAGCTTAAGTCTTGGATATAATCCGTCTTTTTAGTGGTACGGGTGTGGAGTAGACGCACGATAGGCGGAAAAAAAATGTTTGTTTATAAATGAGTGCGGAGAAGACGCGTTCAGCCGTGATCCACGGACGTAACCTATAAGAGTATCCAGCGTTGGATCACTAGGCTTGAGACACGTCTGCTCAACAGTCCGCGTTGTAGCTATGAGGTGAGGAAAAATAGAAAATGTTCGTTGTAAGTGAGTTTAAAGAGAAATCAAGAATTATAAATCAATCGATGGAGCTCCAAAGACAACAACGCGTTCAGACGCGACGTCAGACGCGTTCAGACGCAACAACGCGTTCAGACGTTCAGACTACAACACAAAAATGTTAATAAAATGCAAAATAAATAAGGAATTAGAAAGGGACACATTCAGTTTTGAGTTATTCACATATTAAGAAATATAATTATAAGACATTTGACATACATTTTAGAATTTTTTTTTTTTTCACTTTGGATTTGAGTTCACGTCAACCACCCAAATACGAATGGATTACCAAGATTAAACTTCTTTGGACATGGATACTTTGTCATCTACTCGATCACCAAACAATCTGATCACCCCCGTCGCGGCATGTTGAAAAGAATGATACTTTATTCAACTAAACCGCCAGTAGGTGGCGGCAGGCGATTCATTCATACTATTCATTCATACTAATCATTCAAACGATTCGTTCAAACGGCTGATTTATTCAGAATGAAGCAGTTTATGAATAGGTAATTGAATCTTTGACTCAAACGATTTGTTCAAAACGCTGAATCATTCAGTAATGAAACAAGGCTCTCGTCTGCTCCTGATCGATTGCTCCTGTCTGCCTCGCTGCCTGCTGTGAGTGTGTTTGCTTCGGTGCTGTAAGCTCCATCTTAGCCTCGTATTTACTTGTTTTGAACCATCATTTACTACAATTTCTAGTTGTTTATACTACTACTAAATACAGCTTACCCAACATCTCAGATTAACCTGACATCGCTATCTTCCGTTACTACTAGCACAACACGCTAGTAATTTGCTAGCCTGTTAGCTGCTAAACGCGCCACCCGTGCGCTCAGCTATTTTTATTTATTTATTTTTCTCTCTCGCGCGCTCGCGCCTTTGAGTTCATAAAAGCTCAGGTGAGTAAGAATCACTCAACAAACACGGTGAGTAATGTCTTGTCCTGTTATTGTCACCTGCACTTCATGTCACATGTTTAGCATAGCCTTCTCTGTTGGCAATATAGGATTTATATGTGATAAATGCAAGGAGACAGTAAGGCTGACAGAGAAGATTTCAGAACTAGAAACACGCATCCAAACTTTAATTGAGGATCGTAAGAGTGCTAGAGCTTCAGATACTATTTTGGATGCGCCTAGCATAGTGAACTCTTTACATGGTGCGGTTCCAGCTGAATTAGTGCCTGCGCAGCCGGGCAAATGGGTGACAGTGAGGGATCGCTCTAGTCGCGGATCTAAAAACCACTCTTCCGTTCCGATTACCATAACAAATCAATTTGCCCCGCTCAGTGAAACACCCACTGAGAATGATTGTGCCCTAGTTATTGGCGATTCTATTACACGGAACGTGAAAATAGAGACACCAACCACACTGAAAAAAATGAGTCGTTGGATCAAAGTAAAACAATTACTTCAACTTGTTACAAGTAATCGGTTTAATTTATCTCAAATTAAAAAAAATCATTTACTCAAATCACATTTCCATAGTCAACTTAAAGTAAAAATACTCTTTCAACCAAAGAGATTTGTTTAATTAGCATCAAATTAAAAATTATTATTTGGATTAACTTAATTTTTAAAACTTTTATATATTAAATATCCAAATAAATACAAAACAAAATTACAAACATTAAATATCACCAAATTTTTGTCTGAAAAAATAAGCCTTTTACACTCTGGAATCAAACATTTAACTGTTTATTTAGTGCAATCTTCCAACAAACTCACAGAAACCAGAATTTCCACTTGTTAAAACATGTGATGCAGAATTCATTTGATTTACAAAAGTCAATACTGAAACCGTTTTAGTGCATGACTTAATAAATAAATAAATAAATACATTCAATAATAAAACTGTCAACAATGTAATTTTGTACAACAACAACAAAAAAACATCCATCAATAAATGTATACATCAATTCCATTTGCTATAGTAAAATTGTCACTTGACATTTCAGATTAACTTGCATTAAATTTAGGAATGTAACAGAAAACATTGAAAAGCCCTTAATATGGCATTGATAAATCATCCAATGTAATATCAATTCATTGAAAAAAAAAACAAAAAAAAACACTGAAACAAATCAACATTGAAAGCTCCTTAAAAGACATGACATGCAGGAACATTTAAAGGGTTAGTTCACCAAATTAAAATATTTTCAATGAGTTCTGAGAGCTGTCTCACTCCTTCATAGGTTGCTATGTAATTTCATTCTGCCGGCCAAGACAAGTTAGTAAAGACATTGTTAAAATAGTCCAAGTGACTACAGTGGATCAACATTAAAGGGATAGTTCGCCCAAAAAATGATATTTAAGCCATGATTTACTCACCCTCAAGCCGTTCGAGATGCATATGTCAATCTTTTTTCAGACGAAAACATTTTCAGCTATTTTAGAAAATGTCTTAGATCTTTCAGTGGTTATAATGTGAAGCAATGGGGTCCAGCTGATTCACGTTCGAAAATGTGCATGCATCCGTGCGGTTTTGGCGTAAAAATATACATATTTAAAACTTTTAAACAAAAATAACTGGCTTCCGGTGGCGGTCGGCGCGTGTTCATGGAGATGGATGCTGGCGTATGACGTAGGATGCTACGCAGGAAGCGTCGTGACGTAGAACGAACGTGACAGCGCAGTCAGAGAGCAGAGCAATCAAAACTCTGTTCGTTCTACGTCACGACGCTTCCTGTGCTACGTCCTACGTCATACGCCAGCATCCATCTCCATGAACACGCGCCGACCGCCACCGGAAGCCAGTTATTTTCGTTTATAAAGTTTTAAATATGTATATTTTTACGACAAAACTGCACGGATTACCCTCAGAAGGCCTTCATTTATCCCCCTGGAGCCGGATGGATTATTTTTGTAAAGGATGCATGCACATTTTCGGACTTCAACAATGTGGACCCCATAACTTCACATTATAACCACTAAAAGTTCTAAGACATTTTCTAAAATAACTGATAATGTGTTCGTCTGAAAAAAGATTGACATATGCATCTCGAACGGCTTGAGGGTGAGTAAATCATGGCTTAAATATAATTTTTGGGCGAACTATCCCTTTAAGGTTATCAAGCGACGAGAATACTTTTTGTGTACAAAAAACAAACAAAACTTTCGACTTTATTCAGCAATTCATTTGTTAAAATGAGTTTGGGTCTTGAGTGAGTTCACGAGAGCGCCACGACACATGCGTGAGAACTGAGAAGATGATGTTCACGATCATTTGATGGGAAAGGCTGAAAGGTAAGCAATTCATTTAGCAGCATTGGCAAGGAACTTATACGTTTTCTCGTTGGTGTTTCACGATTCGGACATCCAGTTATGCACACTTTAGAACCATTTTAAACACTACATCGAGACCCATCTGCGGCATCTTCTCAGTTCTTGCGCATGCGTTGTGTTGCTTTTGTGAACATGTCAAGAAGATGAACGAAAGTCTTACAGGGATGGAACAACTTGAGGGTGAGTAAATACTGACAGAATTTTCATTTTTGGATGAATTAACCCTTTAAAATCCATTTGCATATTCGCTATGTCCATGACAATTTTTTGAAAGGCCTCAAAGGTATATTTAAGTACTTCAGGATACCTCAAGTTCTCAGTACGTGATTCCAAACATCATGGCACAAGCAGATGCAACTGAGGACAACTCATGTAAAACCTCAATACCATCAATGACAATGCTGATGTCCAGGGGAGTGCTTAGACCATCACTTTCACAGAGCACAAAAACTGTCCAAGTTCTCTCTGTGCTTCATCTTTCTGGCCAATCTGAAAGAGACACAAGCAAAAAAAAAAAAAAAAAAGGAAACAATTCTTACTCAGAGAGCCAATTCATAAATTCAACTGCTCTTACCAAAAAGAGACCAATTACTTACCTTTATCTTCTGACTGGACTACAATGACTCCAGACTGTTTTCTTTCAACATCTGTATCTTAAAAAAAGACAAACACAGCAATCACCAAATTTCATAAAGAATATTAAAATGCATGGATAATGCTTTTACCTAAGAGCCAACAATTTTGCAAGTTTAGATATTTATAAATAATATGTTAAATAAGTTGGTGTAATTTGAACGTTTATCAATAATTATTTTCAAAGTTGCAAAGATGTAATGTCATACAGATTTCATAAAATAATGTATTTTGTGTATCTTATTATGTAATAAGTCATTGCGTGCGTGTATGCATGCATGTTTAAACTTTTATGACGTAATCGGAACCTACTGCAGTGTGTTAAAACATCAACAACGTAATTGATCAATCAAGTATTTACCATATATTTATTCTTTTAAGGTCATACAGTAGTATGTATATATGAAGCTACTGTCACTTTAAGAATTAACACACATACCAACAAAGACAAACTCGATTTTTTGGCAAATGTTTAAGACACAACCAAATGTGTTAAAGTGAATACTTGACTAGGTAGACATTTTCAATTAAAATAAAATATCTATGACCATTCAAACGCCATATGACACTAAAAATAACTCAATTCAGTGCTGTGCAATAAAGTCTAAATTTTCTGATGTCCACTTTGAATTCAAACTTTGAATTATTTGATAAAACACGTTTGCATTAATCAGTTAACTGATCCTCATGTGATTATAAATGTATGATAGAAACAAACTTAACTTAACTTGTAAGATTACTCACCATATGTAGGCTAATTTTGTGTCCACCATGAGGTTATCCTGCAGTAAAAGAAGATGATGGTCGAGAAGAATTTTGTCCGTGCGTGGTCAATCAGGTGGCTTAAACAGAATGCAAACTTGTCATTTGATTTGAAGCATATCACACCAACTTGTTGCTTGACTAATTTTAAAGTATTAACCACTCTTGCTACTTTATTTTTCTCATTCACCAATGTTTCTACATCAATCAAATGTCAGAAACTTATGCAATCCACTCAATGAACGAAATGTAGATACGCAATGTATTATTATACAACGTTACAATCTCTACCGATAGTAACAATTATATACTATTTTAGGGTTTTTCCTGGATCAAAACGAGTAGAAGGTGGTAAAATCCTGCTTGGAAAATAGGTATCTGAACTTGGGCTGTTACGATTGTTTAATTTGGTAGACGAGGAGTTTTACCGCGACGCGCTGTTTGAATGCTGAATGGATCAAATGATTGAAAGCTGCAGCGGAGGGAAGACGAGTTTGTGCAAACTTTAATTTAATGATGTAAAATTTCTTCTGTCCCTCACAACAAGATATGAAATGGCTTTACACCACTTAAATCATTATATTAGAATTTGTGAATGATTGAGTAACAATATTTCTGATTATTTATCGCGACAGGCGTAATCTGAGCCTGTCTGAGTTTTGGGGACAGCCGGGTCGGGAACGCCGTTTGACGGAGGCGGTCGCCTTGTAATTCTCAATGCAGGAAAAACCCAAATAAATAATGTAATTAAAAGTCCACAAATTATCTAACGTTACTAATGTTACTTAAGTATCTATTAATGGCTATCCATCGTTACTAACAGTTACAAGTTAACGTTAGCTAACATTAACTGTAGCCTACACTTGAAATATCAGATGACTCTGACCAAAATAAAACAGATAGTCAACCAAACACATGCATGAATGCATTGAATTCTACTTTAATATTATACAAATGTATATCAACGGTGATAAAACTTAATGAAAACTTATTTTTAGGATTACTCACCAATACTGTGGATCCGCAACGGTCTTCATACAGCAAAACAAGATGGCGGCCGAACAAAAAATTCTCGACCCAAGCTTGATGACGTCAGTAGTCACGTGGTTTGGACGTGGACGTAAAACTGTTTGATTTAATTTGATTTAAAGCAATTATTTTAAATTACACCCAAACAAATTGTTTTACTTCAAGACAAATAAACTCAATTACATTAGACCAACGACAAGCCTGAAAAGTGAATGTATTGAGTCAGATCAAGTATAAAAAGTTCTTTAAACTAATGACAAGCCATATGCACTTTTTAGAGTGCACCATAGTCACATGTTTGCCGGTGTCGTGCCGAATTTTGACTCCTGCCAAATTATTACCCCCCTAGTATTGGTAGGTTTTTGTGGGGGAGGGGTTAGGATTAGGGGTGGGGTTAGGATTAGGCAATCAGGTACTGACTTCAACGAGGGGGGTAATAATTTGGCAGGGGGTCGAAATTCGGCACAACACCGGGAGACATCAAAGCAAATTTAAAAGTGCTGGCTAATGCTAATCGTAAATTCTCTAAGATCATTATTCACGTCGGCACTAATGATGTTCGACTCCGCCAGTCGGAGATCACCAAAATTAATATTAAAGAGGTGTGTGAACTTGCAAGTACGATGTCAAGCACTGTAATTTGCTCTGGCCCCCTTCCTGTTCGCAGGAGTGATGAGATAGTTAGTAGATTGTGTTCGCTTAACGGTTGGCTGTCTAAGTGGTGTCCGCAACATAATATAGAATTTATAGACAATTGGAAAAGTTTTTGGGGCAAACCTGACCTGTTGAAAAGAGATGGTATTCATCCCTCCTGGGATGGTGCTGCTCTTCTCTCTAGTAATATGGCTCATAGTCTTAGAGCTCAAACATGACAATCTGGGGCTCAGGTCAGGAAGCAGACAGACTGGCTAAACCGACTGTCTGCTAGCGGCCTCGCGTCACCAAGGTCAGATAAATCCTATCACATAGAGCCTCTTTCACCTAGCTATCATCATATAGAGACTGTGTCTGTTCCCCGAATTTGGAAATCCAAAAAACGTTTAAACCCATCTAAGGTTAAAAATTTAATTGATGTTCAACAAATAAAAAACAGCTATGATACAGATGAGCAAATGCTAAAGCTTGGGTTGCTGAATATTCGATCGCTTACTTCAAAAGCACTCATTGTTAATGATATGATTTCAGATAATAACCTAGATGTGCTGTGTTTGACAGAAACCTGGCTAAAACCAAACGATTACATTACTTTAAATGAGTCCACCCCGCAAGATTACTGTTATAAACATGAGCCTCGTCTGAAACGTAAAGGGGGAGGAGTTGCTGTAATCTATAGTAATATTTTCAAAACCACTAAGAAATCAAGTTTTAAATATAATTCTTTTGAAGTGTTAGTACTTAATGTAAAAATATATAGTATAAATGATAAATCACGTTTGAGATTTGTGCTGGCTACTGTATACAGGCCACCAGGGCACCATAAAGATTTTATCAAAGAATTTGCGGACTTTCTATCAGAATTAATATTGACTGCAGATAAAGTACTAATTGTTGGTGATTTTAATATACACATCGATAATGAAAAAGATTCGTGATTGGTTCTGCTGTGATCTTTTTTTGGAACTATTTTCGCTGCTGAAACAGAACAAAAACAGTCATTGCTTCTAAATGTAAGTGACTTCATTTTAACTATTTGTTTATTGAACTGTTATGAAATCAGTCTCTGTTTCAATCTTTATGGCATTCAGGAAAACAGCTCTCTGGTCGCGTGTAGCCTAGGCTATATATTGTTCCCTTTCAAGGCGGTAACTTCAACATTATGTCAACTGTGACGTAAATGGGAACTCCTCCCTTCTCCATTTCGCTGAAATCTTATGGGCTAACGCCAGCTGGGGACAGCTGGCCAATTGATGCAAGCATGCAAATACTGACAGGCTGCGGGCAGTATAAATGTATGGGTTCGCGGCAATAACGTCAGAATCTCTCTTTTCACGCTAAAGAAATCATTCAGTCATCGTGAAGTTGCATTAGAGGACTAATCGCATTTTTCTTCTACGCATCCGATGGCTACTACATGCCAGTTATGTGCGGGCCCCTTAGACCCGCCCGACCCTCACCTGTTCTGTGTCGCTTGCCTGGGCCTCGCCCACGCTGAAGCGGCACTGACGGACGACACGTGCGCCCACTGTGCCGAGCTGCCAGTGCGCGCCCTCAGAGCCAGAAGGGAAGTGGCTCGATCAGCAGCGGGAATAGGGCCCACTGCCGCCAGCGAGCCGCTGGTGGGCCCTCCCCCATCCGACGACAAGGTTTTCGATGCCGTCAGCTTCGCGGACGCGAGCTTTTGCCCCCCCCACGCCGTCGCGAGCTTCGTCTCCTTCGGAGCTGGCGGGGGAGGCGGCTCCATGTCACTCTCGGCGTCGGAAAAGGATTGGGCGTCTCAATCCGAACGCCCCGACCAAGAGGGCCCTGCAGACCTCCAGGATGAGCTCGTCAGGGTCCTCGGCAAGGCCGTCTCTGAACTGGACCTCACGTGGAGCGCTCCGGACGAGCCAGCCAAAAGCAAGTTGGACACTTGGTTCCTCCAGTCGAGCCGTCGTCAGACTGCATCGAGGAGAAGTACCCCGTTCTTCCCAGACGTTCACGAGCACGTGGTGAAGGCGTGGGCTGCGCCCCAATCGGCGCGCACCCACTCGAACACGCAGGCCATGTTCGCACACGTGGACGAGGCTGAAGCCCACGGATATGTGCGCATGCCGCTTCCCGTCACTGACCTCGCCCCAAAACGTTCCCGTTCTGAGACAGGAAGTTCTCAGTCTGCTCGAGAAAGGAGCGATAGAGCGTGTCCCTCCGAGCGAGCAAGAGAGTGGGTTCTACAGCCGTTATTTCGTGGTGCCAAAAAAGGATGGAGGACTCCGTCCGATACTGGACCTGAGACCCATCAACCGAGCACTTCACAAGCGCGCGTTCAGAATGACAACACTGAAACAGATCCTGGCACAAATTCGTCCCGGCGACTGGTTCGCTTCAGTGGATTTAAAGGAGCCTACTTTCTTATTCAAATAGCGACGCGCCACAGGCGCTTCCTGAGGTTTGCTTTCGAAGGTACGGCTTATCAGTATTCGGTGCTACCGTTCGGACTAGCCCTGGCTCCCCGAACATTTTCAAAGTGTGTGGACACAGCGCTCTCCCCCCTCAGATCGAGCGGGATGCGTATCCTGAATTATCTGGACGATTGGCTGATATTAGCCCACTCAAGAGATGTGCTAATCAGTCACGTGGAAACGCTGCTTCGCCACCTGGATACGCTGGGACTGCGTGTGAATATGCAGAAGAGCGTGTTTATTCCGAGTCAGACTATAACTTATTTGGGAGTATGTTTGGACTCGGTGGCGATGCGAGCCCACCTCTCTCAAGAGCGCATAGAGACAATCTCTTCGACCCTGCGCCGTTTCAGACCGGGCAGGTCTGTTTCATTGAGAGAATTTCAGAGGCTTCTGGGACTGATGGCGGCGGCTTCTTCAGTGTGCCATCTGGGTCTGCTGCATATGCGGCCGCTACAGTTCTGGCTGAAAACCCGAGTTCCGCCGAGGGCGTGGTCTTCAGGCCACAAGCGCATTACGGTCACTCACAGTTGCGTCAACACTCTGAGACCGTGGAGCAACCAGGACATATTCAGCCAAGGAGTTCCTTTTGGCATAGTGACACAATGCACCGTGGTCTCGACGGATGCGTCAACCTCGGGCTGGGGGGCAGTGTGCTTAGGCGTGCCTGCCTCAGGCCTGTGGTCGGAGTCACAGAGAGAGTGGCACATAAACCGTTTGGAGTTGGAGGCGGTGTCCTTTGCCCTGGAAGCATTTCGGTCAAAATTGGAGCAGCAACATGTACTGATTCGAACCGACAACACGTCCGTGGTCTCGTACATAAATCGTCAGGGCGGCGTGCGCTCCAGAGCTCTGTTCAAACAGGCAGAGAGTCTCCTGTTGTGGGCGGACCGCCACCTTCTCTCCATAAGAGCGGCGCACATCCCCGGTCTCCTGAACCGTGGAGCAGATATGCTGTCAAGGAACGGGATTCCTCAAGGAGAGTGGAGGCTTCACCCTGGGTCAGCCCAAATGATTTGGGATCGATTCGGGAGGGCGGACGTGGATTTGTTTGCCACAAGCGAGAACACGCACTGTCGGACGTTCTTCTCGCTATCTCACTCCCCACTGTTGGGAGATGCTCTGACATCGCGCTGGCCGGAAGCCAGGCTTTACGCGTTTCCTCCGGTGAAGATTCTGCCTATGGTGTTTTGCAAAATCATAGAGGAGAGAGCGTAAGTGATCCTCGTGGCCCCGAACTGGCTGAATCAGCCCTGGTTCGCGGACTTGAGAGAGTTAATGGTGGCTCCCCCATGGCGAATCCCCCTCAGAAAGGACCTGCTGTCTCAGGCGAATGGCACGATATGGCACCCCAGCCCCGAGCTGTGGAACCTTCATGTATGGCCGCTGCGGGGACCTTAGTGGAGCGAAACACTCTGCATTCACGAGTGCTGAGCACACTCGCGGAGGCGCGCGCGCCTTCAACCAGACGCCTCTACGCTCTGAAATGGGGAGTTTTTACTAAGTGGTGCCAGGACATCGATATTGACCCGGTGACTAGTTCCGTGTCGGATGTTTTGCGCTTTCTGCAGCACAGAATGAATAACGGGAGTTTGCCATCAACACTGAAGGTGTATGTAGCTGCTATTGCTGCTTTTCGTTCCCCGGTCGACGGGCAATCGATTGGTAAGCACGCTATGGTGACCAGATTTCTCAGGGGAGCGAGGAGATTGTGTACATCACAGCCGCCCTCTGTGCCACCGTGGGACCTAGCTCTAGTTTTGAGGGCTCTATCTCTGCCACCGTTCGAGCCCCTAGCTTCGATTGCGGTCAAGGAGCTCTCTTTAAAGAGCGAAGCGCATTGGGGACTTAAACGCGTTCTCGGTGAACGACCTCGGTTCCCTGAGAGGCGGGAACTAGACATTACGTTAACCGCTGTGTCGCTGTTTGATCAGCTGTGCCAGCGTTCAGTCGTGATTCTGACGTTATTGCCGCAAACCCATACATTTATACTGCCCTCAGCCTGTCAGTATTTGCATGCTTCGCGTCAATTGGCCAGCTGTCCCCAGCTGGCGTTAGCCCATAAGATTTCAGTGAAATGGAGAAGGGAGGAGTTCCCATATACGTCACAGTTGACGTAATGTCTCGTTCCCGCCTCTCAGGGAACCGAGGTTACGATAGTAACCGGAGACGTTTCCTAACTATAATACCTAGAATTACGTTGTTGAAAACAAAAGTAAAAGAGTCACGCACGTTCATTGCGTTTTACCGTGATGAGAGTTCCGTGTCTTTATTAAACTCAACACATTATGATTTATCTGTCATCCAACCTCGATTAATTGGAATGGAATGTTTTTTTATTACTTGGCCCGCCCGACCCGCGGATTATCCAATATACGTAGGGGTGGGAGATATTGACCAAAATGAATATCTCGATATTTTTTTCCAATATCTCGATATCGATATTCAGAAGATATTTTTGCCATCCTTCAAAGAAACTTGTGCAAACTGGCAAAGAAGGTCCAGTTGGTATTTTGACTTGCTGCATTTGACCTATTATTGTAGGCTATAGAAAAAAAACAATAAAGGAGCTAACTAAACAGAATCTGAGGTAGCCCCTACTTTTTCCACTTACAAAAAAATAAATAAAAAAATGTAACTAGGCACCTCTTGCAACAGTGATTATTAAATCAAACAACAATATTGTTGAGGATAAATTCAAAGTAAAAAGAATTCTTTTCAAAACGCTATAAATCCATCAATTTTTCCCCAAAACGCTATAAATCCATCATTTTTCCCAAAAATTGATGGTTTGTCTTTTTAAAAAAGTCTTTTGTCTTTTATTTTTCGTGTTTGCATTTATGAGGAAAAAAACACGTGACAGGTCTCCATTATGGACGTGAGCGCTCTGAAAGCGGCAGTAAAAGACTTTCAAACTTTCACAGAGACCTCAAAACAGAAAGCACAAAACTTTTCTTTAAAACTAATTTCGTTTTGTATTAATTGTATCTTAATTTTAATAATTTTTTCATTAACCAATTTCCTGGATTTCATACATAAATATATATATATAGGCTAGCAATCACAACAAAGGTGCTTGAACTGGAGATTATATCATCATGAACCGAACCGTAGCCTACTCGCCTCACAGGCCTAAAAATGTAAAATATATTTACAGAAAGCTGGTTCTAAACAAAACCATCCAAAACAAAATAAAACTATAATAAATGTGCATTTCTCCGGTGCGTTCACTAGCCTACTGCGAAGATCGCGAGTCTATCGTCGACTTCATCTTTGCAGCTGACACAGAAATTAATAAACAATTCAAATATCTTACATATTCATAATCATTACTTTTGCTGGTTCTTTGAGGCAGCTTTTTAGGTTTATGGCGTTTTGGAAAAGAGCTCTTCACGTACAAACACCGTTTCAACAAGGCACAGCGGCCCTTCAGCACAGAACAAAAAGAGAAAAAGCACAGACTTACTAATTACGAAACTTTGATGTGGTTGAACTGGTGAAACAGTCACAAATTCCTCTGCAACTCAAACCTTCTCAGTACGAGTTATGAAGGAAGAGAACATTATTACAGTGTTCAGCGCGTCCTCCTCTGATTGCTGATTCTTAAATCATTTTACAAAACGGGTTTGCGCATGTGCTTCTGCGCGCACTATTTCGAATTTACTTATGAATGTGCGTTTTTGACGACACGGGACCATGGGCTGGGCCACTCGGAGGTTGCTTCCGGGAATAGTACTGCCCTACAGTATTAAAAATCGCTACATATAATTGTTTAGAATGTTATAGTGTGCGTTATTTGTTTTCTCTTTAACTTCTTTCAGCTCTTTTCATGTTTGGGGGGTCGGATTGTACAAATTATGAAATATTCGATATCCCAATTTTGCATATCGTCCAGACAACAATTTGGATATTATCGTCTAAACGATATATCGCCCACCTCTAAATATACGTTTTGAGAATGGACACAAGCAGTAACCGCATCAGATCCGTCACACTGGGAAAAGTGTATCTGACCATGTGACTGTCTGTCCGAATTTTGTCGAGAGCCGGAGGCGGCACGAAATTTGACGGAGGCGGCCGCCTCATAATTCTCTATGCAGGAAAAACTCTGCAGTTAGTTCAACCTCCACAACATTTAGTCATTTGTGCACATCATAGTAGCAGTTTCTCATTCCTTCCAACAAATTGCAAATGCTTTTGGACATGCATCTATTGCTTTCATACAACTCTCTGCTGTTTTATAACATTATCATATACTTATGTCATGTCAGTCCTCATTTTATTGCTTGAGTCATTACATACAAAAATGTTGAACTAATTGTCAAAATCTGTCAAAAAAGCAAGACCATTTCTCTTTTTCTGATTGCGAGAGATGAGATTCACTGTGATGTAGATGAAATTATGTGGCCAGACAGAGAGGAACGTCTGGATGTGCATGAATGATTACAGTACTATGCATGTTGTATGTTCAGTTCCAATATGTACTGCAATATTGTTTACAGTTGTGCACAGCTCTACCCAACACTGTAAAAAAAAAGAAATTCAAAAATTTCTAGTGACTGATAACATCTAAATTTTTCAATTAGTCTGACGTATTATTTCTCATTGAGCCAATGTTACTGTAACAGACTATTGCAACAAGAATTGCACTTGGGCCAATTTACTGTAAAAATTTTGATGTGACTAGTCACTAGAAAATTTTTACTTGGAGAGGTTAGAAATTTTTTACAGTGAAAGGGAGTTTATGTTTGTTGTAAAAAAGGTTGTATTTTTTCTTTTGCACAATGCTGTGAACAAATTTAGAATTGCAAAGAGCATATGCAGTAAAAATGTAAAACATACATATATTCAGTGTCTTGTACTCAGTTACCTCACTAAATACAGTAATGTGTAACTTTACTGTATTTTTCAAATGGCTGTGCAAATAGTATATAGTGCTGTCTTGAGCATTTTCAGGTAGTGTCACCAAGATCTGACTTTTTTGCATTGGAAAGCATTTACAGAGTAAACTGTCATAATGAAACATGACAAAGCCATTTGACTATCTTGTTCATAAAAGATGGTTTCAGGACTTTTCATATTGATGACACTGACACTTTCATTGACATGAATACTTGCTTTTGAGGAATGAGCTATCCATTTTGAGCAAGTGACACGATTTTGCAGGTTATCAACTAGGCTATGTGTTGCAGTTTGTACTAATTGTTTTGAGAACTGCATTAACTGTTGTGCAAATGTAAATAGTGATGTGAGAAATGCACCAAAGCGACTGAGAAAAACTGTAAAACCCATGCATCAATGTTTTACCACAGGTTTACAATAAAAAGTGATACATTAATCATAATTAATGTCAAAATTGCACATTGGAAAAGGTGGAAACGCAAAGTTGGGTTGTCATTTGTGATTCAGCCTTATTTGCTCTTCCAGCATTACCAAGGAGGATGAGAGAGCCATTCCTGTGAGGGTTGCGCTGAGATGCCGGCCTCTGCTTCCCAAAGAGATAAATGAAGGATGTCAGTGCAGTCTTAATTGTGTACCTGGTGAACCTCGGGTGTGTATCATGAGATCTTGCCTATTTCATTCACTCTTTTGCATCAAAAGGTCATGTCAGTACTTAAAGATTCATGAAATCTTTTTTTCCTTCCCATTTCAGGTCATTGTTGACGTTGACAATGCTTTCACCTTTGATTATGTGTTTGGCCCCACAACAGAACAGGAAGAAGTTTTCAACTCCGCTGTGTCTCCTTTATTGTCCGCGCTTTTTAAAGGTTTGTAAAACAGTCCCACTAGGATTTTGCGGGTTTCTGATTTTTTTTCAGCCCGAAGTGGCTTGACACCATGAAATACTTATGATCTCCTTTTTTGAAAATACAGAGTTGTGAGAGACAATAGCTTGCACACATAATTTAAGGTAACAGAGATTGTTTTGGCTTTATAGCGGTTCTTTAATTAAGTTATTTTTAGTTAGTTTTGATTGATTTGCTTCCGTCGCAACGATCATTTGTTGTTAAATTAGGGGCCGCTAAGACGACACCATTCTCTCTACACAGACTTTAAACGCGAACCTGTGAGAAACGCTGATGGCGGTCACATGCGCATTTAGAATGGGTTCTATAGTTATGTGCGTTTGAATATACGCAGGTTTGAAATTCCCTACAAGCCTAAACAAAGTACTTGTCTTTCCTTATAGATTTTGATAAAGAATTTTATTTTATTTTGTTGCTTTGGGGTAGGAACGCGAAACGAATTTTCCCGACAACGCCTTATTTGTAGAGTGGTAAAGGGATCCTCCATAGGGAGAGACTAGTTGGCACTTCAGTATGGAGCGAATTATGTGCCATAATTTAACAAACAAATCCAGCATTTTGCAAACAAACTCAATCTACTTTGCAAAGGAAAACTCGACTCGCAAACAAACTCGATCCGCTTTGCAAAGGAAATCTCGACTCGCAAACAAACAGAAAGCAATGTGCAAGCACAAAGGTCAGTTTGAGTGAAAATGCAGTGGAGTAACAAATATGTATTGTGTTTTACAAATATAAATAAATGAGCCAAGATAATACTTCACAAATAGCCTATATACAAACCATCCTTCAAATTGCATGTAACCTTTGAACAAATACCAAATCTAGTGCATACAAATGCATATCTGTCTGTTATGATTGTGACACTTCGCTTTTTATGAGATCTCTCGGCTCGATTTTCTCACAAATGCGTCCAGGCAGATTTTCTCACAAATGCAGTTGAGCAACTTCCTCTTCTAAAACAGTAGATGGCGCTAAACTAGAGGCTAATTTAGCGCTAGTCTCCCAGGAGAAGCACTGATTTGAAACTTGCCTTTGCCTACAGCCAGTGGCGGCTTGTCCATAGGGGGCGCTGTTGCGCCGCCCCCATCAACATTTCAGAAATTAACATGTGTAAAAACATTATATTAAAATGAAAAAAATAAAAAATAATAATAGTTTCAGGGTTCGTACGGTCATGAAAAACCTGGAAAAGTCATGGAATTTTAAAATGGCAATTTCCAGGCCTGGAAAAGTTTTGGAAAATGAATAAACTCAGAAAGTTTTGGAAAAGTCATGGAAATTTGTTTTTCAAAATATCCGTGTACTTGAATTTGTTTAAAGCTACACTGTGTGATTTTTACCCCCATCTAGCGGTGAAATTGTATATGACTACCCAGTGAATATTAGTTTCTGTTCCTCTCAATTCCGAGGGCGTTTTAACTCCTACGGTGGCCGTATTATTCCAAGATTAACATGGCTTCCAGTTCGACTTCGTCCATGACAATAATAAACAATACGTCTAAAATGAATAAAACTACAGGACAGATGTCAGGAGGTAAACATCACCCTTGGAATCGGCTATCCCAGCATAATCAGATTAGGCTAACGTTACAATGTGTACAAAGTAAAAGCAATTAAAAATAACTAAAATTAACAGTGTCCTTTTTTTATATAGCTTAAAAAATTGCGCCTTTAAAACTATTCATCACCTGTGATCCGTCGCAGCACAGATTTATGTTACAAGGTAAACAATACTTTTTCACCATTGACGCGAGGATGAAGTTATACTAGAGGTCGTTCTGGCGTTATGCACAACCATGCTATGGTTAGACAAGCAACTATAAAACTTCGAATTTACACAAATGAATTACAACAGGCTGAATTACCTGTCGAGAAGAAAGCAGGCAACCTCGGCGTCCGTTTAAAAATCTTCTCCTCATGAGCTCTTTCCATCTGGGAAAAGTTACTCCAATATTGACTATGGTCTTGCTGATTTGCCTGTCGCGTTGACGTTTTAATTCTCTCTTTCAAATGTGAGTACACACACACACACACAAACCACACTATCTTTCAAATCTGCCAGCACTCGAGAGCTCGCGAGTAATCTCCCCCTCACATTCGTCACAGTGTCACTGAGTGAAAAACGCAAAAGGCGAAGCTTGAATTTACAGGCATGTCCCTCTTTGGCTAATGTAGTTTCAAGATGGAGGGGCAACATGGCGACCGGCATTCGAACCCCTCACCCGTATGTACTTTCAATGGCAGATTATAAACTTAAGATAATACTTTATTACTTGAAAGAAGTAAATATACATTAATGAGCACATATATTTTTGAAAGAACTAAGTGTTTTTTGCTAAGAATCAACTAAAAAAGTTACACAGTGTAGCTTTAATTAATAATATTGGTGAAACAAATTGCAATACTTTTTTCGTTAGCGTGATCAGTCGAATCACGTGACTCACTTGCGGCGGATTTTGATTGTAGGTGGGCCTCCAGAAAACTAGATGGGCCAAAAGAAATGGGTTCCCCTTCATGTCCGTTTCAGCGCTTTTCTGCGGCACTGAGGACAGCGACTAAGTAGCCATACCTGTGTGGCTCTTTTGTCGCTGTCCTCAGCTCAGTGCTTCAAATGAAAATAAGCTGCTTTGCGTTTTCATATATGCTATACAGCTACCGTCTGTATGCGCCTTTCCATTACAGATTTGAGCAAAACTTTTTTTTTCTTCTAAATATCGATAAATAACTATTGCAAAATGACGGCGTTTCCATTAACCGATGTTAAGCCACTAAAACTTTTTTTTTTCCTCTCGCGATCAGTCATTCCAAAAATCATGGCAATGGAGGACGTTAGTAGGTTTATATCTCAGCCACCGCCCTACAAATTATTATTATTAATAATATAATATATATCAAAAAGAAAAAATAGACGAATTTTCAGATTTTTGTTTGACTTTTTGCCTCTTTGTTAAACATTTAAAATATATACAAATTAATATGGATGATTTTTCCTTTTAAAAAATGTCTTTTGTCTTTTATTTTCCGTGTTCGCATTTATGAGGAAAAAACAACGTTACATGACGTTCCATTAATGAGTGCTCTGAAAGCGGCACTAAAAGACTTTAAAACTTATAGAGACCTCAAACAGAAAGCACAAAGCCTTTCTAAACGAATTTCGTTTTGTATTAATTATATCTTGATTTTAAAATGTTTCATTAACCAATTGCTTAATAAATAAATAAAAAGTAGCAGAAAATAGATAATCACGACACAGAGGCGCAGGAGTGAACTTCATCATCCATGAACCGAAACTCAGCGTAAAAGGTAGCCTACTCGCCTCACAGACCTAAACAAAACTGAAATAGGCCTATATCTATTATCTACAGAAATCTCTTCTTTTAAACAGAACCATTCAAAACAAAATTAAACGATGTAGCCTAATCAGGGTCCGAAATTAACACCCGCCAAACGCGGGTAGATTTTCCGTTTAGCGAGTATATCTCAAAAGGCTATCCGCCACGGTGGCGGGTGAATGTTCATACCAAAATAATAAAATTGTCAGCGCGCACGCGCTCTTCTGCCTCTTAAAGGAGAACTCCGGTCAATTTTAACATTGAGCTCATTTTTTTGTACATTTGGAGTGCTGTCAATACAGAGAACAACGACAAAAATCGGTGTTGCCTACACCGAGTTATTCTATTTTTAAAATTTGCACCCTATTGACTTCAATGGGGCAAGTAGTAAGCCTGCTTTTTAGCCTCTTAACATCCTTTAAGTGTCATTACAAGTGGACAGAAAATGTGAGTGATTCCTTCCGAGTGAACACGGGTGAATCTGACTGCAGTAGATGTTAGAGATATTAATAAAAATGCTCATACCTGTGTTTACATCCTGTTTTCGGTGGAAGGCCATAGTAATCGATTCTCGAGTTCACGCGCATAGGTTTAGTGCCTATGATCACGCGCGTGAACTCAACAATCGATTACTATGGCCTTCCACCGAAAACAGGATGTAAACACAGGTATGAGCATTTTTATTAATATCTCTAACATCTACTGCAGTCAGATTCACCCGTGTTTACTCGGAAGGAATCACTCACATTTTTTGTGCACTTGTAATCAGGGATGTAGTGGAGGCTAAACGCACGTTAACGCCGTTTACGCACCTCCCAAAATGTGGAAATAACGTTTGCCCACCTCCAAAGTGCGTTTATCCACCTCTACATTGCGTTTATCCACCTCTAAATTTCACGTTATGTGAGCGGACTTTGCTTTTCCAGTGCGTGATCGCCGATCGGCACATGATTCGAGCATTTGGGCCGTTAACTACAGAGCAGAATGCGCAGCGCGCAATCACGGAGCAGAGAGCGCAGCGCGCCGACACACACGCACACACACACACACGGAACAAAGAGAATGGCGCACACACGTAGCAGAAAACACACGCTCGTGAAGTTACTAAACAAGCTGCGCGAGAATGAAACTTGATCGCAGCCGCAACAGGAAATCATTAAAATGATGCAAAAAAAGTTTTTTTTTTTAATTCATTAAAGGCAGCTGGTTTAATGTAGGGAGCATGTCAAAACCCAACTGTTCAAGAGATTCAGAGGGAATCAAGCCTGCACCAGGTTTAAGACTTTTCCCTCTACACAGGGAAACACTGATCCACATTTTTCTGATAGACCAAACAATCAATTAATCGAGGAAATATTCAACAGATTAATCAACTATGAAAATAATCCCAAATTCCTAATCATTATGCACAAGTGCATTGCATTGGAAGCCCTGGATATAAGCCTCCCTCTCGATCTCTCTTAAATATTTTTGTTCTCTCTGTTTTGTCATTTAGTAAACTTCAATTTCAACCATATTATTCCTTTTTGAGTCTCTTTAACAAGAACTTAGATTAATGTATGAATTGAATAGTGATTGTGTGACCTATGATGAGGGAACAACCAGTGATACACTTGGTAGTACCATCAAATGATAGCCTATAGCACAGGTGTCAAACTCAGTTCCTGGAGGGCCACAGCCCTACAGAGTTTTGTTCCAACCCTGCTTCAACACACACACACCTGCAGTTTTCAAATAAGCCTGAAGGACTTGATTAGCTGATTTGGTGTGTTTAATTAGGGTTTAAGCTAAACTCTACAGGGCTGTGGCCCTCCAGGAACTGAGTTTGACACCTCTGGCCTATAGCGATGTCATCAGGATACACATACACCGGAAGGCAGTGGCCCACCTTACCGGGTGACCACGTCGTGCTCCACCAGAATTTATAGTTTACCCACCTCTTTTTTTCACCACTACTCCACTGCTTGTAATGACACTTAAAGGATGTTAAGAGGCTAAAAAGCAGGCTTACTACTTGCCCCATTGAAGTCAATAGGGTGCAAATTTTAAAAATAGAATAACTCGGTGTAGGCAACACCGATTTTTGTTGTTGTTCTCTGTATTGACAGCACTCCAAATGTACAAAAAAATGAGCTCAATGTTAAAATTGACCGGAGTTTTCCTTTAAGAACGAGCAGAGAGAGAGAGAGCGAGTGAGCGAGCGAGCCCCGGCCACGCGCGCGCACTCACTATTCGGAGCGGACAAGCGTCAAGCTTCCCCGTACTTTTTGACAAGCGTTCTTGACAGGGCGGCCAGAGCTTCTTTGCAGCTCAAGTCGGCGGCGGTGTGTACGTACAGTTAACGTTCTATCTGTTGACGGCGCTGAGGAAAAAGGATATGTGAAGCTCCCGCCACTGGAAGAAGCGGTGCCGCCCATTTGTGTCCTGCTCATCAAAGCCGTGCAGAGCGTCTTCAGCACTCGCGGATCGTGCATACTCTGCCGCTGGCCAGGCTGCTTCTGCTTTACACACCATGGCCGTTCTTTTCTCGATAAAATTAGTTTTCTCATAGCGTTTGCAACGCAATACTCGTTCCCTTATCTCTCAGGGAACCGAAGTTACGTAAGTAACTTAACCGAGTACGTTCTGCCTTCCATTCCACATGAGTCAGGAAACAAAACTGACAAAAAAAAACAAGTAATAAAAACTCGGTAAGTGTTTTAGCGCAATTTTCTCACCTCATGGGATCACAACACTTAGAGATAGTAAATCTTTTTCGTTTTTTTTTTTTTTGGTGCGTTCCCGAGATTAGACCTTCCTTAACATAATGCCGAAAACCCGAAGTCTCTAGGTGGTCTGGTTGAGGAGGAGATAGAAGTGCAAGATTGGTGCGCACAGACAGAACAGAAATCATGAGTTAACCAATCGCAATTTTGTCCGTTGGAAAATTGCGCTAAAAAAAAATAAAAAAATATATATATATATTTCACCCCAATGATAGTAATATTTCATATATTTCTCTCATTTTGATCAATATATATATATATATATATATATATATATATATATATATATATATATATAGTTTTTTTTTATTATACATTTCAAATTTTGCTCTGGACAATTTTTTTTATGTTTGTATTCAACATAATATGCCTACCTTATTATCTCAATTAAAAGTACTGAAATTAATGTATATATGTGACCAAAAAAAAGGCTGTTTATTATTTTGGCCGGTAAAAAATATGTTTGGCTGGTGGATTTTTTCATCTACCAGTCCCCGTGGCAGGTGAGCCAAAAAGTTAATTTAGGACCCTGAGCCTAATCCGTATGAAATGTGCATTTCTCTCCGGTGTGTTCACTACTAAGAAGATCACGAGTCAGTCAACTTCGTCTTTGCAGTCGACACAGAACACACTTGTTTATTAATAAACAATTAAAATTGAGAGAGAGAATATAAGATTAGTTTGACTCATTTTGAGGACTGATCTGTTAAGATAGAACGTTCACCTAATTCTGATTAGTCAAGAGGATTTATCCGTTTAGGCTAAAAATAGGGTCGGCGCTTCGCGGTTTGGAAAGAAATTGCATCTTGCAGTGGCCTACATTTTAAACAAGGAAATATAGCAATATAGCGACATTATGTCATGAATATTTACCTTTAAGTCATGGAAAAGTCATGGAAAAGTCATGGAAAAATCATGGAAATTTAATGGTAAAAATGTGTACAAACCCTGTAGTTTACTCATGTGCCGGCTGGTAGTAAGAGCCTCAGAATTTAATAAAAACTGTCTTTAATCGATTAACTATTTACTATGTTTTTCAATACGTTTCATGGGCGAGGGACGCCGGACACATCGGTGTCTATGTGAGTACACAAATTCTCGGGCAGCATGTGACCTGAAGCTGGTCTCTGATTGGTTTCTTAAAGATCCTCCTCGGGGCGCAAGTCGTTGCGTCCCTGGCCAATCATAATTGGATACATGTTATTTTATCCAATCTGATTGGTTCTCGTCACCTGTCATTCAACTGTACGCGGCAGGAAATAACCTTGCTTGCTACTAGGCTGATCACTTTTTATAACGCAATGGCAGCAGTTAATCCAAATTCTGTTATTTATTAACAAAAAAAACCTTTCTCAAGACTTTCGCTTAAAGAAAAAAAAAAGATTAAGGATCTCGGACCGGAACAACCAGATTTACACATCCAGCAGCAGGCAAGTGACAGAGGACGAAGCATGGTAAGTGTGTGCGCCATGGTGATGCAGGATTGACTGACAGCAGATGAACTCTGACACGGTGGGCATCGCAGTACAACAGCCACGTTACAACAAACACGCTAACTTACGAGACGTTGAAGAGAGACCATACAGTATAAGAAGTGGACAGAGCCATCTCATTGGATCTCAATTGAGACAAGTGAAGCCCATTTTTAGCGATTTCTTAGCACTTCCTTTCCTGACGCGCAGACTCAAACCGAGCAAAGCGTTACACGGACCACGTGAGCAACCCGTCTGTCTTCTAGTAGCTGTGCCAAGAGAAATCTGAATCATTTCCTTCCGAATCTTGCAGAGACGGAGAGTGTGAGTAGGAGCTGTCCATGAGCTAGGAGCAGGAGCAACTTTTGCTAGGTATTCTGATTAATTATATTGTCATTTTGCCTCCACGTCCCCCCGATTGCCGCGAGCTTCTCCTCCCGTCCATACGGTAATCTCTCTACTGTGCGACAGAGAGTCGCGTGGTTATGACGCAATCGTTAGCCTACTTTTACAAAAACTGCTTCTACGGGGCCATAACATAAGCTACAAGGTAATGGAACATTTTATACATTGTCGTGTTTCTTTAGAAATAAATAATGGACAAATGGAGTCTTCAAACGCCTCAGATGTAAAGTTATTCGCTGTCAAAGTGACGCCAAAATGAATGGGAGTCAATGGGATGCTAACTGCAGGTGAAGTTCTGCTACAAGATGGTGGCACCATAGACAGTAAAAAAATATGGACGTAGTGTCCGTGACGTCACCCGTAGGTTTCTGAAGAGCATTTTTGAAGCCTAAAGTGGGCGGAGCCGGCCGTCGCCATCTTGGCCTTGCGTCACTCCCGGATAACAGAAAATGGGCAAAGAGGCGGGGCGTGAGTGGAGCTGAGGAGCTCAATTAAAAGTTCCTATTTTTGCCCTTCGAAATATTATAATAGTTAAAAGACATGGCTACAAGTGAGACTGTGTATCGTGATTCTGTACTATTCTGCTAGTTGAAAATGCATTATGCAGTAACTTAATATTACTCTGAGAGTCTGTGTGTGAGACAGTGATTTATGTGCATACAGTCACTCTTTTTTATAGTCTATGGTCTGTCAGCGCGGCATCGCTCGTCAAGTTCGTAGAGAGCATATTCAGTCCATTTTAAATTCTGATTTTGGCCGCCTCTCAAATGGGTTAAACCATAGATATATTGCCTATGAAGTTTGCGCTAGAAAATCCGCACTCATTTAAGGATGTGCATTTAACGTTATTTTAACGTTATTTAACGAACGAGCCTTTATTGACGTTTTTAAATCTGAAAACTCAAAAAAGCAATGAAATTGTCAAACGGCTAGCATTGACATCAGCGGCAATCCACCTGTCACTCAAGTGGCCACACCCTTGCAGAACTTTAAATATTAACTAGATTAAAAGTTCGTCGAGACAAACTTTAAGTTGGCTTGAGAAAGTTTGGACCATAAAGTTTGAAAAAGTTTAAAATAGTTTAAAGTTTAAATTAGTTTAAAGTTTAAAAGTTTAAAATCATTTGAAGTTTAGATTAGTTTAAAGTTTAAATAGTTTGAAGTTTAAATTAGTTTAAATTAGTTTGAAGTTTAAATTAGTTTGAAATAGTTTAAAGTTTAAAGTAGTTTAAAGTTTGAAGTAGTTTAAAGTTAAAAAGCTGTTAGGGTGTTTATAGTGGGTTGCCAAAGTGTCCTGGGTGGTTGCTAGGGTGTTCTGGGTGGTTGCTAGGGTGTTACTAGGAGGTTGCTAGGGTGTTCTGGGTAGTTGCTAGGGTGTTGCTAGATGGTTGCTAGGGTGTTCTGGGTGGTTGCTATGCTGTTGCTAGGCGGTTGCTAGGGTGTTTTAGTGGTTGCTATGGTGTTGCTAGGGTGTTTTGGTGGTTGCTATGGTGTTGCTAGGCGGTTGCTAGGGTGTTCTGGGTGGTTGCTAGGGGTTGCTATGCTGTTCTGGGTGGTTGCTATGCTGTTGCTAGGCGGTTGCTTGGGTATTCTGGGTGGTTGCTAGGCGGTTGCTAGGGTGTTCTGGGTGGTTGCTAGGGTGTTACTAGGCGGTTGCTAGGGTGTTCTGGGTAGTTGCTAGGGTGTTGCTAGACGGTTGCTAGGGTATTCTGTGTGGTTGCTAGGGTGTTGCTAGATGGTTGCTAGGGTGTTCTGGGTGGTTGCTATGCTGTTGCTAGGCGGTTGCTAGGGTGTTTTAGTGGTTGCTATGGTGTTCTGGGTGGTTGCTAGGGTATTCTAGGTGGTTGCTAGGATGTTGCTAGGGTGTTTTGGTGGTTGCTAGGGTGTTGCTAGGCGGTTGCTAGGTTGTTCTGAGTGGTTGCTATGCTGTTGCTAGGGTGTTTTGGTGGTTGCTATGGTGTTGCTATGGTGTTGCTAGGGTGTTCTGGGTGGTTGCTATGATGTTGCTAGGTGGTTGCTAGGGTGTTTTGGTGGTTGATATGGTGTTGCTAGGGTATTCTGGGTGGTTGCTAGGGTGTTGCTAGGTGGTTGCTGGGGTGTTCTGGGTGGTTGCTGTGGTGTTACTAGGTGGTTGGTAGTTGTCACAGATGGTTACTATGGAGTTTTTATAGTTCTTAGCAGGATCTTGGCATGATTTAGCACTTAACTAATCGCTATTAGCATGTAGCTATTCACTGCTAGCATGTGTAGCATGTTGGAAGTGCTGTTTGCTAGCATGAGTCAAAAGAGCCAAACCTCATCTCTATACGATGTTCTGATACAGAGATATAGGTCTTGCAAAACGGTTGCTAGGGTACTCAAGTTTGGTTGCTATGGAGTTGCTTGGGAGCTGGGAGCTTTATACGTAAGAAGTTTAAAGTGGTTTGAAGTTTAAAGTAGTTTACGAGTTTTTGAGTTTTGACTTTATAAGTTTAAATGAGTTTAGAGTTTAAGTTTAAAAGAGTTTAGAGTTTATAAGTGTATAAATGGATGAGTTAAGTGTACAAGTTTTTGAGTTTAGTTTATAAGTTTAAATGAGTTTTGAGTTTATAAGTTTAAATGAGTTTACAGTTTATAAGTTTAAATGAGTTAAAGCTTAAGTTTGAAGTTTAAAGTAGTTTAAAGTTTATATTAGTTTGAAGTTTAATTTAGTTTAAAGTTTAAAGTAGTTTGAAGTAGATAGATAGATGAGTTTATTAGTTTAATTGAGTCTCAATGGCTTATATAGTATATAGAACAGTAGTTTGAATTAGTCTTCAAGGTGTTTAGATTTAAATTTAAAGTGATTATGTCTACACTTGAACGAATCTATTTCTTTCGTTCTCCATAAATTGAGAACATTTAATTTAATTGAAAGGAGGGTCCCACTTATTTATTTATTTAGTTGGAATTCAGTCAGCTTAACTGTTAATGTAATAAAATAATTAATGAAAAAAACAAAAAAAACAATATACAATTGTTTCTTAACTTGCCTGTGACGTAGCCTATGCAGTGCCCAAATTATTATTTTGGACACACAAATGAAACCCGCCACTCAATTAAATGAAATGTTCTCATTCATGTAGAACGAAAGAAATAGATTCGTTCAAGTGTAGACATAATCACTAATTTAGTAATTTCGCATGAGTCCGATGCAGAAAAAAATGACAAAAAGCAACATATGATGGCAGAGCTTTCAGCTTATAGTTTCCCCGATCATAGAGAGAGAAGTGCTACTAATAGTCCTTGGGCCAAGACCCAAAATTTCACGTATTGGTACCATCTGGGTGGGCAAATTCTAGTTGCGATTTTTTACATTATATGCATCCCTAGATAATGTTTTGACATGATAACCCTTGCCAACTGGCAGCTTAGTAGTGGTTATGACTGCTTGAAGTGACTGACCCCTGTAAGCGGAAAAAATGGCAAAAGTACCTTCCATGGAAATAATCTGGTTCATCCAGTTGATAATTCATCAAGTGGTTCATTCATCACAAATAAAGTAGGTTCCAAATTAGTGAAATAATGAGATAAAGGCAATAATTCCAAAATAAATTGCTAAAAATTGCTAAATTTGGCATGTCAAACCGTAATACCCCAATATCATGAAATAGTCTAGTAGCCAACTAGGTGAACCCGGAAATGTTGAGTACACCAAAGTTTTATTGCAGAAATGTGAAGTATGGGTCCTCAGCATACAGAAACTGCCGGATGCTAATTTGCATATGTTGAGCAATTTGCATGATTAGCATAATTAGCATTATTAGCTTAATCGTCCATTTTCACCAGATATTTTGCACTGTATGGTCAATTTCTACAATATGTGAGTGGTTTTAGAGGATGCTGATTTCATTTCATTTCTGGCATTTTCAGATTTCAAAAAGCTAATTTTATGACATATTTTGATTTATTTAGGCAAATTAATTTTAGGTTATTTTTATGGTAAACCAAATAATTTTACATTTCACAATCATGAGTGCTCTTGTGAATGTTGATGCATTGTTTTTAGGGTGTAGTGAGGCTGAATCCCATCCTGACACTTTTAAAAATTCAAAATTGATTTTTGGATAAATGATGAATCTTTGTTAGGCTGAATGTTATGCATTTCTGGAGGAAAAATCAATACGGGTATTTAACATAACTTGGATCCTGCCACTGTACGATACATATTAATGGGGTAGGTCTTTAAGACACCCATTGAGATGACATCACCTAAACCCATCACCATGTGTGATCAACGAACTATGTACAAATATACACTATATACATGCCATACAAGACAGGCCCCGCAAGTCGCTAGGGCAACGCCCGAATGGCAGAAGGGCTGCCCAGGTTGGTCCGCAAGTCGCAAGATCCAACGAGGACCCAGTTAAAACTCTGTAGGACGCAAGAGTTAAAAAACTGAGTCTGGGCAACCCGGGTCAGCCCGCCAGACGCAAGGCTAACCAAGAGGGCCTCACCTCCACACCACACAAAACACACACTGGCTACCACCTTCAGGCAAACTGCTATGCTTCACAATTAATGAACAAAAGGCAGCCTCATCATATTCACTGTTCGTCTGTTCTGTCATCATTTTCTCCAGACCCTTCATCCCTCTCTTTGTGTTCTTGGTGTTGTGTAAGTATGTTGCAGCATATACCATCATTGCCTTTGCAGGAATAATAACTGGTACAGGCCAGACCTGCAGCTGCACAGCTTCACTTCAAGGTTCAACCCGGCTTTGCAACCTAAGCTGACAGTAGCTAAAAAAGCAGGAGGAGGAACTTGACTTGAATCCTGGGTGGGCATAATCAGTTCCTCTCCTTCCTTTAGGCCCATCTTCTTGTTCCATCCAAACAAGGTGATATCCACAGCCGGTGGATCAGGCTTGTCTGCAGCTTTCCATAGCAGCACCTGTTGGCTGACACGTCTTCCATGAAAGCGCATATTGCGCTCTGTAGCAGGTAGTGTCTTCATTGCTGGGGGACTGTTGCGCTTCCGGTAAATTTCATACCGGGTTGCATCCAAGGTTACAGAGTTCCTCTGATTGTACAGAGCCAGAAAGAAAGCCCTTGTTGCTTTTGTGATCTGTAAATCTGTGGCTTCTGCCTCTCTAATACAATGGAGAAGCTTATCAGGTACGACTCTCATGGCCTTGAGTGCAGACACCTTCCCCTTCCCGACAGGATATGAGGTGGTATCACATCCCGAAAGAGCATGCATGGCCAGAATGGAACCACATTGGTCACCCAGATGGACTATTTTCTTTAATCTTCTTTAAGCGCAACGGAGCAACTGTGTCTAAAGTACTGGAAAAGAGAGAGTTAAAAGTTTCTGTCGCAATATCAAGTTCTTCTAAGCTATCTGGGATGCTGAAATGATGGAACTCATCAGGAAGATTATTAATAAAGCAATCTTTAGTGGCAGAAGTGATAGGTCTAACATATTTGTAACAAGGAGTCGGCTTTGCAGCCTTGGCTAAATGAAGTTTACACAAGACTAGATAATCATCTGAGATGTCATCGCTCTGCTGCAGAATTTCAACGGCATCAACATTGATTCCATGTGATAGTATTAGATCTAGAGTATGATTACGACAATGAGTAGGTCCTGACACGTGTTGTCTAACTCCAATAGAGTTAAGAATATCTTTAAATGCCAATGCCAATGCATCTTTTTCGTTATCTACATGTATATTAAAATCACCAACAATTAGGATTTTATCTGCAGCCAGTACTAACTCTGATAGAAAGTCTGTATGGTGCCCTGGTGGCCTGTATACATTAGCCAGCACAAATTCAAACGTGATTTATCATTTACACTCAATGTTGTTACATTAAGCACCAACACTTCAAAAGAATTGTATTTGAAACTAGACTTCTTAGTAATTTTGAAAGTATTACTATAAATTACAGCAACACCTCCCCCTTTGCCTTTCAGATGAGGCTCATGTTTATAACAGTAATCTTGGGGGGTGGACTCATTTAAAGTAATGTAATTGTTTGGTTTTAGCCAGGTTTCTGTCAAACACAGCACATCTAGGTTATAGTCTGTAATCATATCATTAACAATAAGTGCTTTTGAAGTAAGGGATTGAATATTCAGCAAACCGAGCATTATCATTTGCTCAATTGTATTATATCTGTTTTTTATTTGTTGAACATCAATTAAATTTTTACCCTTAGATGGGTTTGGGAGTTTTTTGTATATCCTAATTCGGGGAACAGACACAGTCTCTATATGATGATATCTAGGTGAAAGAGGCTCTATGTGATGGGATTTATCTGACCTTGGTGACGTGAGACAGCTGGCAGACGTTCGGTTTAGCCACTCTGTCTGCTTCCTGACCTGAGTCCCAAGTCATGTTTGAGGTCTAAGACTATGTGCCATATAACTAGAGAGAAGAGCAGCACCATCCCAGGAGGGATGAATACCATCTCTTTTCAACAGGTCAGGCTTGCGCCAAAAACTTTTCCAATTGTCTATGAACTCTATATTATTTTGCGGACACCATTTAGACAGCCAGCCATTGAGTGATGACAATCTGCTAACTATCTCATCACTCCTGCGAACAGGAAGGGGGCCAGAGCAAATTACAGTACCTGACATCATACTTCACACACCTCTTTAATGTTAATTTTGGTGATCTCCGACTGGCGGAGTCGAACATCATTAGTGCCGACGTGAATAATAATCTTAGATAATTTACGATTAGCATTAGGCAGCACTTTTAAATTTGCTTTGATGTCAGGCGCTCTGGCTCCAGGCAAACATGTGACTATGGTGGCTGGTGTCTCTATTTTCACGTTCCGTGTAATAGATGTCCTTGTACACATCAAAGACAACATCTATACACTGGCTCTTCCCCCCTTCGTGCAGCTCCTTGTCCAGAGCTGAGACAGCCAACTGCGCAAAGGAATTGTCTTGGCCCTTCAGTTTCTGTAACAGGCTCATTCCATCAATGGCGGTTGTTGATGGCTCTGGGATTTCCTCAGCTGGGGACACTCTCTTCTCCAACTCTCTGGCCAAAGCTGCCTTGTTGGTCTTGCGTAGAGACCCATCCTTGTTAGCTAGGGCCCGAGGCAGAGGTCCCAGAGGATGAGCCAAGACGTCACTCATGTGTAGTTGTCGGCTCTGTGCCACCAAAATCATGTGACCAAAGAGGTTTCTTTCGGCCTACAATACTACCTGCTTGGCTTGCTCCTGGCTGTGTTGCTTCTTCTTGATCTCTGAGAATGTTTTTAAGTTTTTTCTTGGTCATCGTGTCGTAGAAAAGTATCACTCTTGTTTCCAGATATTCTGTCTTGAAATTTTGGTAAACCTCTTCTCCAATCTTCTTGGCCTCAAGTAGTTCATTTGCCACATCAGGTGGGGCTACAGTTACAATTGACAGACTGACAAACTCTTCTTGTTTTGGCCTGAACGGATTCTGCCAGCAATTTTCCAGGAGATCAAAGATGGACTGGACAATCTGCCTCAACTCTTCTGAACCTGGGCAGCTGTAGTTCTGGATGATTCAGCTGAGAATCACCCCAACCGACCATCTCTCTTAGCTTTCTTAGGTATGCGCTGCGGTACTCTGCTGTCAGGTAGTACTTCGGGAAGCCCTTTGTTCCTCCTGCTGTCTGTGTGTCCTTGTTGATGGTCTCCTCAATGGTCTGGTTGACTGCATCCACTGGAAGAAACAACTTAACTTAGCATCACAAAATATGCAAGTGTAGGTGAAGGCCTGTCGGTGTGCAAGTTTGTGCACAAAGCTAAAATATCACAATGGATCCAATGTCCGCGACTGTTTGCCGAATGACCGCGAGCTGTCCGGTAGTTAATATTTTAGATTGACATCGGAGCTGTTTATTTTGTGGTTAGAAAACGGCATAATATAATAGCAATGAAGGTTGTGACCAAGATAAACACCGATTTTGGAATAAAATGGGGTTTCTGGGCATATGTGTTAATATCTACCTGAAATTCAACGTTTCTTATTTTCTTGTGTTACAAAGCTGTTACCTAATACATTCCACATGAACCTGAAAACAAAACTTATTGAAATATATTATACAAATCGTATGTACATTTTATGACTTTCCAATGGTAGACAGTAGAGTCAACAATACACGTGTTATTTTTCTTTTCTTTTATATTTTTTACAACTCAAAACAACAAAATATCAGTGTGAATTCAAAGATATCGACTTTATTATGCATGTTAATATTTACAAATATTTTAGTTTGCTTGGTATTAATATTAGATCACTGTTATTATGGTATTGGACGTTTGTGTATTTTTCGAAAATAATTCTAATACATAAAAGTAGGAAAATTACCAATTCTAAAAAAAAGTATAAAAAGCTGGGACTGTGGAAAGGTTATCATATTAAAATGAACTTATATTAACCCCATAAACAATTTAGTACAGGTAAGGTTTTGCCCACCCAGATGGTACCAATATCTGGTCTGGCCCATGGACTATAAGTGCTAATGTGGATTTCTGTCTAGATATGCAATAAACATTTTGCAAGAGAAAACCTCAAAAAGGTTAATTATAGATCAAATAAGACAGAAACACACCCGTTCACCGCTCATTTTCCTCAGCTGTAGGCAAAGGCAAGTTTCAAATCAGTGCTTCTCCTTGGAGAATAGCGCTAAATTAGCCTCTAGTTTAGCGCCATCTACTGTTTTAGAAGAGGAAGTTGCTCAACTGCATTTGTGAGAAAATCTGCCTGGATGCATTTGTGAGAAAATCGAGCCGAGAGATCTCATAAAAAGCAAAGTGTCACACAATCATAACAGACAGATATGCATTATTGCATTTGTATGCACTAGATTTGGTATTTGTTCAAAGGTTACATGCAATTTGAAGAATGGTTTGTATATATTTGTGACGTATTATCTTGGATCATTTATTTATATTTGTAAAACACAATACGGTTACATGCAATTTGAAGAATGGTTTGTATATATTTGTGACGTATTATCTTGGCTCATTTATTTATATTTGTAAAACACAATACATATTTGTTACTCCACTGCATTTTCACTCAAACTGACCTTTGTGCTTGCACATTGCTTTCTGTTTGTTTGCGAGTCGAGATTTCCTTTGCAAAGCGGATCGAGTTTGTTTGCGAGTCGAGTTTTCCTTTGCGAAGTAGATTGAGTTTGTTTGCAAAATGCTGGATTTGTTTGTTAAATTATGGCACATAATTCGCTCCATACTTCAGCACTGCGTTGTCATCGGGTTGTCATCGGGTCCAGACGAAGGTCCATCGTCAGATCTGTATACGGCCCGGATCCGGCAGGCTGCAGGAAAACCTCGGGATAAACACAGACACTAAAATTAGCGTAGATGCCATTCTTCTTATGATGTAACGAGTACATCAGGATTTATGGGAAGTGTTCCCGGTTCGGGCTGACCTAATTATGCAGCCTAACATTGAACTATGGAAGTCTATAATGTATTATGTGAATGCTAGGTCAAAGAGATGTGTCTTTAGTCTGGCTTTGAACTGACAGAGTGTGTCTGCTTCCCGGACAATGGTAGGTAGACTGTTCCAGAGTTTTGGTGATAAATAGGAGAAGGATCTACCACCAGCAGTCGATTTTGATATTCTAGGTATTATTAACTGGCCGGAATTTTGAGATCGCAATAGACGTGAAGGACTATAATGCGTTAAGAGCTCGCTCAAGTACTGCGGAGCTAAACCATTCAGTGCTTTGTAAGTAATCAGCAATATTTAAAAATTGATGCAATGTTTAATAGGGAGCCAGTGCAGTGTTGACAGAACTGGGCTAATATGGTCATACTTCCTGGTTCTGGTAAGAACTTAGGCTGCTGCGTTTTGAACTAGCTGTAGTTTGTTTATTAAGCGTGCAGGGCAACCACCCAGTAGAGCATTACAGTAATCTAGCCTTGAGGTCATGAACGCATGAACTAATTGTTCCGCATTTGTCAATGAGAGCATGTGTCGTAATTTAGATATATTTTTAAGATGGAAAAATGCAGTTTTACAGATACTAGACACGTGACTTTCAAATGAAAGATTGGTATCAAAGAGCACACCCAGGTTCCTAACCGACGACGAAGACTTAACAGTGCAGCCATCGAGTGTTAGACTGTATTCTAGGTTATTACGTGAGGAAGTTTTTAGTCCAATAATTAGAAACTCTGTTTTTTCAGAATTTAGAAGTAGGAAATTACGAGTCATCCAATTTTTTATGTCCGCTATGCATTCCGTTAATTTTGTGAATTGATAAGTTTCGTTAGGTTTTGAAGAAATATACAGCTGAGTATCGTCAGCATAACAGTGAAAGCTAATTCCGTTTCCTAATGATATCTCCTAATGGTAGCATGTACAGAGTGAACAGCAGCGGTCCTAGTACTGAGCCTTGAGGTACGCCATACTGAACTTGTGATCGATGAGACATCTCATCATTTACTGCTATAAACTGATAACGGTTAGATAAGTACGATTTAAACCATGCTAGTGCATTTCCCCTAATGCCAACATAATGTCGAGTCTATTTAAAAGAATGTTGTGGTCAATGGTGTCAAATGCAGCACTAAGATCGAGTAAAGCCTGGTTTATACTTTCGCCTGGCTCCGCAGCGCGAGTCTCCGCAGACTGCGCGCGCACCTCCGCAAACGGACGAGGCGTTTATACTTGACGCGCTATTCTGTGAAACGACAGGGGGCGACTGGAGTAATTGTCCTCTAAACCATCAGGAATCAGCAGTGAGAAGAAGAAAGCTACACACGTGACAATGTTTATTTTAGTACACCACCACCAATACCACACTACAAAAAGAATCGTGTAAAAAACAGTAAACCCTGAGATACTAGTGACAATAAAACAAAATGATATGAGAATGTGTATAAAACATAACAATATTAACGATCTCTTACATATTTTCTAATTTCACTAAACATTTCATTAAGTTTCGTGAACATTTTTATTAAACATGGACCTTTATGTTCATTAAAAATACTTTTTATGCTATTGTATGCTCTTTTAAATGTAAGCAACTCATTTAGACGTGCAAACTGGGTGCTGGTGTGGTGAGAAGTTCGAGCTCGGCCAGATTCGGCTCGAAGTCGTTCATCTTCGGATACGGCGCCGCTACAAAAAATGTCGCGCACACCGCCAGGCGAAATTGGGTCTTGCGAACCCAACACGCACGACCGCCCACACCGCAATGACGTCATTTTTGCCGCGCGCACATTCGCGCTCGTGCGGACGCGTCGAGTATAAACCAGGCTTAACACTAATAGAGAGACACAACCACGATCAGATGATAAGAGCAAATCATTTGTGACTCTAACGAGAGCCGTCTCGGTACTATGGTACGGTCTAAATCCTGACTGGAAATCCTCGCAGATATCATTTCTTTCAAGAAAGGAACACAGTTGTGAGGATACTGCCTTTTCTAGTATCTTTGACAGAAAAGGTAGATTCGAGATCGGCCTGTAATTGACTAATTCTGTAGGATCAAGTTGTGGTTTTTTAACAAGCGGTTTAATCATAGCCAGCTTAAAGTTTTTTGGTACGTATCCTAGAGACAAAGACGAATTAATGATATTAAGAAGAGGATCTATGACCTCTGGAAGCATCTCTTTCAGTAGCTTAGTTGGTGTAGGGTCTAACATACATGTTGTAGATTTAGATGATTTAACAAGTTTAGTAAATTCTTCCTCTCCTATAGCAACGAATGAATCAAAGTTTTCCTCAGGGAGACTACAATGCACTGCCTGATGCGATACTGTAGTAGACGGTTGCATAGTTATAATTTTGTCCCTGATATTATCAATCTTATAATTGAAGAAGTTCATAAAGTCATTACTGCTGTGTTGCTTGGAAACTTCAGTGCTTGAAGCTTTATTTTTCGTTAGTTTAGCCACCGTTTCAAATAAATACCTAGGATTATGTTTATTTTCTTCTAATAGGGTTGAAAAATAAGCAGATCTAGCAGCTTTTAAAGCGAAATACCTCTAGTTTTGTTTTCTTCCAGTTGCGCTCCATTTTTCTGGCTGCTCTCTTAAGGGCCCGAGTGTGCTCGTTGTACCACGGCGTTGGACTATTTTCTTTAATCGTCTTTAAGCGCAATGGAGCAACTGTGTCTAAAGTGCTGGAAAAGAGAGAGTTAAACGTTTCTGTTGCAATATCTAGTTCTTCTAAGCTATCTGGGATGCTGAGATGATGAAACTGATCAGGAAGATTATTAATAAAGCTATCTTTAGTGGCAGAAGTGATAGTTCTAACATATTTGAAACATGGAGTCGGCTTTGCAGCCTTGGCTAAATGTAATTTACACGAGACTAGGTAATGATCTGAGATGTCATCGCTCTGCTGCAGAATTTCAACGGCATCAACATCTATTCCGTGTGAAATTATTAGATCTAGAGTATGATTACGATGATGAGTAGGTCCTGACACGTGTTGTCTAACTCCAATTGAGTTTACAATGTCTTTAAATGCCAATCCCAATGCATCCTTTTCATTATCGATTATGTATATTAAAATCACCAACAATTAGTACTTTATCTGCAGTCAATATTAATTCTGATAGAAAGTCCGCAAATTCTTTGATAAAGTCTGTATGGTGCCCTGGTGGCCTGTATACAGTAGCCAGCACAAATCTCAAACGTGATTTATCGTTTACACTATATATTTTTACATTAAGCACCAATGCTTCTAAAGAATTATATTTAAAACTTGATTTCTTAGTGGTTTTGAAACTATTACTATAAATTACAGCAACACCACCCCCTTTGCGTTTCAGACGAGGCTCATGTTTATAACAGTAATCTTGCGGGGTGGACTCATTTAAAGTAATGTAATCATTTGGTTTTAGCCAGGTTTCTGTCAAACACAGCACATCTAGATTATAGTCTGAAATCATATCATTAACAACGAGTGCTTTTGAAGTAAGTGATCGAATATTCAGCAACCCAAGCTTTAGCATTTGCTCATCTGTATTATAGCTGCTTTTTATTTGTTGAACATCAATTACATTTTTTTTTTTTTTTTTTTAACGAAACCTGTGCACGCTTGCTCTGCTCAGGCAGACAGCGCGTCCAAAGCAGTAAATGTGCCTGCGCCCCCCGTGCCCACACTTACTCACAGACATTATGAGTCCTACGGGACTCGCTCAGCCCTCCCTCACTCGGTTAAATACCGTAGCGGGGTCGAGAGCGAGCGTTCTGCCCGCTGTGATCAGCGCGCTCCCCGCCTCGAATGTCACAGGCATGACGCCTATACTACAGCACGGCGAAGCGCTTCTGCCACCCAACGAGCAGAGCGCGCTTCGTATTCAACCCCTAGCCAGCCACGCGGATGCATGGGCACAGCGCTTCCAGGGGTTTCGGAATGGGTGCTAGACATTATAGAAAGAGGCTACTCACTACAGTTTTGTCGATGCCCTCGCAGCTTCACAGCGCGCGTCGAAACCACGGTGAATTCAGAAGTAGCACACCTACTTCGAGCCGAAATATCAAAACTGATGAGCAAAGGGGCTATAGAGCCTTTATCTCAAGCTCAAAGCGAAGGGGGGCTGTACAGCAGATACTTCCTGGTACAGAAAAAAGACGGTGGTTTCAGACCCATACTGGATCTAAGACAGCTGAACAAAGCATTGGCGAAACGCAGTTTCAAAATGCTCACGACCAGAAAAATCCTCGCACAGATTCGCCGAGGAGACTGGTTTGTCGATAGATTTGAAGGACGCATATTTTCAAATACAGATAGCGTCACGTCACAGGCGATACTTGAAATTCGCCTTCGAGGGCCAGGCATATCAGTACACAGTCCTGCCGTTCGGTTTGTCCCTAGCACCCCGTACATTTACGAAGTGCATGGATGCAGCGCTCGCACCTCTCAGACTCCGAGGCATGCGAGTGCTGAACTATCTGGACGACTGGCTGATTCTAGCTTGTAAGATTAATAAGGGAATTAGATTCAATATAACTCAAAGGGAATTGAATTACAGTGAATAACGAATTAATATGCAAATTATTCAGAATTAATATTTAACACTTTATCAACTATTCGTCCACCGATAAATTGAGATTAGGGTATTTCATAAATTCTGGACAGAATATTATCCCGTGGCCTACGGTAATAATATCATAAAATTATGATAACTGATTATGAGCAAGGTAACAGAATCTACAGTTTAAGGCAGTAACTTGTAAGCACACAGCACAAGACGCTTGTATATGTAAAATCAACCAAGACTTTATTGAACTACTCTAATACACACAAAATAAACTAACGAAAACACACAAACATTCATTCAAACAGTGAGAGAAAAGTGATGTCATTAACGGAGGGTGAATGGAGTCCCAAATGTCTAGCGTTAGACACTATTTCTTGACTGCAACCTGAGAGAATCAATCTACTAGCACTTTAATCTTAGTTTGTTTTCTTAAGATTTGCACCAGTTCAGCCAGAATTAGGAGATATCGTGTACTTGCGTTTGGTTGCTCCTGTGGGCGCGTGCGTTCCCTTCTGTTGCGAAGTTGCTGGAGAGGGAATCTCTGGCGCTGATTGGCTGGCAGTCGGTCGATGATGCGTTCTGAGGGACAGCACTCGATGGTGAGTGGTTGGTTGGCTTTGCCGGGTGGCGCTTCGTTCCCCGGAATTCCTGGATTGCAGGTTGATATGCAACAGAGTTTCCTCTGAGTCTGGAGCGACTCTGAGAGGGTTTCCTTTGACGAAGTTCAACGAAGGATCTTACGGAAGAGTTGATGAGTTTTGAGTGAGCTCTTGGTGGTTTGAAGAGTATGTATTATGTAAGCATACACGCTGGACGATGGAAAGGTCAGCACAAACAAAGGCAAGAGCAAAAGTCACTGCAAGAGCAGGGCACAAAGCAGGCAAAAGCAAAAAGCCACGCATAGGTGCTTGTCATTGGGTTATAAGCGTGTTCATCTGACCCGTCCTTCCTAGTGCGACAGCCAATCAGATATTGTCTTGGGCAGGACCTACGCCCCGTTCTCCGGTTCTTGCATGTATTTAGCATAATGTCCACATGATCACGCGTGCCCAAATTCCTGAGAGTTTAGTTAAAAGCTTAAAACTATACCATATAGAATAGATATAAATTTAGGTATGTTGCAAATTAGCGACAACAGGCATTTAGGGTAATTTTTTTTACAAAATGGTAAAATTAATAAAACACATTTTCCCATCTCAGGTATGTAGATTTTATTCATGGCACAAAGTTGTTAGAACTTATAAACTTTAATTGACAAATTAATGAATCTTGACAACAGCAAGAAACAAAACACTCTCCTACTCCCTAACATTGACAGTAGTTTTTATACATTCCATGTTACACTCTGTTTAACTCTTTCCTTGTTTCTCCAGTGCATACATTATATATTCTTATAGTGTTATATCCTAACATGCTAATTTTTGTGAAAAAAAAAAAAGAAAACATTTTTTTTTTGGCTAAAACCATCTAAATACAGCATTGTTATATGTAGCCATTATAGCCCAATCCAGCCGTTATGGACGAATGTCGCGAATTTGCTACAAACCGAAATCTACAAAGTACGTAACAAATATTCGTCACATGAAGTCTATATGAATAACATAGCTATAGAGGCAATCAATAAGCTGGTACATATTTTTATCTTACCACAACTTAACTCATTTTGGGCAATTTCTCCACATTTGCGCCCTTGATATGTGGATTTTGCAAACCAAAATATTAGCTTCCGTGAACCGGATGTAGTTTCCACTCCGACCGCTCCTACGAGAAACCAGTGCGTGCAAAAGGTTCCTAGGTATGTATCGAATGTGCACAAACAGGCATTGGGGAAAACACACGCTATCTCGCCTGCAGTCTGAATGGAAGAGGTTTGTTGCAAATTCGCGACAGTCGGCGTTAAGGGGTTAATAGTTTAAATATGGTGCATCCTACACACATCTACTTTATATCAAAATTCTAGAAATCATTTACCCATCAAGTAGGTACCAAAATACATATACTTCCCATAGTTGAGGTGGAAGTAAATAAGGATTTAGCTGTGATAAGTGTTTAACACACAAAATTAACTTGAGTAATATAAAGCATACATAATACAGAGAATACACATGTATGAGGCAACTTCTGGTGATTAGCTCCTATAAATGAGGTAGAAAACCCTACAAATAGGCTGTAATAAAAGTTAAACACACAGAAAGAACTCCACAGGTTATATAAAACATACATAATACTTAAGATATATGTGAGGTGAATACTGGTGATCAATTCAGCTTATTGGAAGCAATTTTGAGACCGTTGTTTGTATTAAACCACAAGTGGGTTAATTTCAGTCTATTGGTTTTGGAGACAAAGGTCTCTGGAATTTACAACTGCAGAAAGGAGGTGTCCCCCTAGTTTAGGGTTTGTGGCGATTCTGGGCCATAAGAATGCTTTAGCATCTTTCGTTTCCTGATAAGGCTGTGGATTTATGCCTTGGGGTCACCACAGGGTTCCTGGGCCATTTGGTCTTAAGTTTGGGGAACAAAGAGCACTCTTTTCCGGCTGTTCTGGCATTGCTGGTATGAGATTAGACACGCACCAAAAGGGAAAGGGGGGTGACGTCTCCTTTAGCCATCTCGGCACCATGACTGTTTTATGACTTACTAATGGTTAACTGGGGAATCGTTCCAAACTATGGAATGCGGTGTTGGGTTCATATGAAATGGACTGTTCAAGGATAATCCTACAAGCTCAATCACGATCAGAACTCGTGGAGCACAGGACCATTTTACTCGATCACCTCGAGAATTTAGGTCTTAGAGTCAATTGGGCGAAGAGCTCTCTGAACCCCAGTCAAACGATATCGTTTCTGGGCACAGTTCTGGACTTACAGTCTATGATAGCGCGGCTGTCATCACAGCGCGTGCTAGACATTCAGCGCGCAGCGAGCTCTTTCCACTGCGGCGCGACTGTCCCGCTCAGGAAATTTCAAAGGATGCTCGGTCTTATGGCCTCAGCATCATCAGTTCTTCAGCTGGGCTTGCTCGGCTTGCGCCCTCTGCAGTTCTGGTTGAAAGCGCGGGTACCGCGCAGAGCGTGGGCATCTGGTCAGCTTCATCTCAAGGTCGATCAGAGTTGCCTTGCAGCTCTGAAACCTTGGAAAGCAAGCGACTGGTAACAATCAGGTGTAAGCCTGGGGACTTCCTCGAGAGTGAAAGTGGTGTCGACAGATGCCTCCACCTCGGTATGGGGAACGCTGCTCAAGGGCAGACCGTTCTTCGGCCAGTGGTCAGAACGGGAAAGGCTTCAACATATCAACTGCCTGGAGATGCTGGCAGTGGACAACGCATCCCCAAATAGAGGGCCACCACGTCTTAGTCCGCTCGGACAACATGTCAGTGGTGTCCTACATAAATCGCCAAGGCGGTCTCAGATCCCGAAATTTATACAGACTGGCGGAACGCCTTCTGGTATGGGCTCAGCGCAACCTGCGCTCGCTGAGAGCAGTGCACGTGCCTGGGCTGCAGAATTTGGGGCCAGACAGACTGTCCAGGAACAACATTCCGGCGAGCGAATGGTCTCTACACCCGCAAACAGTCCAGCTGTTGTGGGAGAGATTCGGCAGAGCGGAAGTAGACCTGTTTGCGTCTCACGAAAACGCTCACTGCCCTGTGTTCTTTTCCAAAAGCGAGAGCGCGCTGTCCCAAACATGGCCGCGCTGCCCGCTCTATGCTTTCCCCATCTCTCTCCTGCCTCAGGCGATAGAACGGATCAGGGAAATAAAATGCTCAGTGCTGCTTGTAGCACCACTCTGGAAGAACCAACCATGGTTCCCAGTTCTGATGCAGTTAGCAGACACTGCCCCATGGCCAGTGCCCTTGAGGAGGGACCTCCTCTCTCAGGCCAGAGGTTCAATTTGGCATCCTCACCCGGAGCTGCGGTCCCTTCATGTGTGGGCTCTCAACGGGTACCCGCTGACCTCTCAGTAGGAGTGCTAAATACTATCACTCAGGCTAGAGCTCCGTCTACCAGACGGCTCTATGTCTCGAAGTGGTCGGTATTCTCCGGCTGGTGCCCAGCTCGGGGCTTTTCAGCCTTCGTCTGTGGGGTGACAGAGGTTCTCTCCTTCCTACAGGAGCTGCTGGATAAGGGCAGAGCCCCCTCCACGCTCAAAGTCTATGTGGCGGCTATCGCAGCATTTTCTAAGTCAACGCTCGGTCAGTCAGTAGGAAGGAACGATTTAGTCATCCGCTTCCTCAGGGGAGCTAGGAGGCTGAATCCTCCCAGACCTCCCTCAGTCCCTATGTGGGACCTCTCTACGGTTTTGGAAGCCATGAAAGGTGACCCTTTCGAGCCTATCCAAACGATTAGCTTCAAACATTTGTCTTTCAAAACAGTGTTTTTGTTGGCTCTCGCTTCAGTGAAGCGCGTAGGTGACCTGCACGCGCTCTCGGTGAGTGTGACATGCTTAGAGTTTGGGCCAAGCGACTCAAGAGTCATTCTCAAACCTAGGCATGGTTATGTTCCAAAATCCCTCAACACACCGTTTCGGGCTCAGGTAATTTCCCTGTCTGCCCTGCCGGTGTCGGGCGAGGAAGGGGACGCAAGCTTTCTTTGTCCAGTAAGGGGGCTAAGAGCTTATGTGTCTCGCTCGTCTGTTTTTCGACAGACTGAGCAGCTATTTGTCTCGTTCAGTGGACGTTTCAAGGGACTGGCTGTTTCGAAACAGAGCCTATCCAGATGGATAGTTGATGCCATAGCGCTGGCGTACACTGCCAAGGGCCTACAGTGCCCATTGGGTGTCAGAGCGCACTCCACGAGAGGCGTCGGTCTAGCGGGATTTCCTTACAAGACATATGTATGGCGGCAGGCTGGGCCTCGCCGTCTACATTTATAAGGTTCTATAACCTGGAGGTTCCAGCCCTGCAGGCTAAGCTGCTGTCGGTATAGACGAATCAGTGCTGTCTGTTAGGACACCGAGATCGTGAGCGCTGCGCGCCGCTGACTGTTTATGCTATGGGCAGTATTGCGTAAGACCCGCATTTCCCACATTAGTTCAGGCTTGTCCCGCCTTGTCTATGTGATGTCATGTTAGCATTGCGTCTACGGACGCTGCTGTATATGGATAGAGGGATCCCCCTCCTGTTTTCCAGGACTCTCTGTGAGTCCCTCTGGTGATTGTGCACTGTAATTCCTGGGCTTTGCCTCCAGGTTTATTGGTGTTTGATCCCAGCACGCACGGCGCTTTGCATTGGGTCCCCATAGCGTTTTCAACGCAGTACGAGAGACCTCGGTTACTAACGTAACCTCGGTTTTCTCTAGAAGAGGGAACGAGTACTGCGTATCTTGCCGTGCATGCAACTCAATCTGGTTCGCTTCGGCGATGAAAAACCAGAGAATCAGCCTCCCGAGCTTTCTTTATAGGACTAGGCCACGCCCGTTTCGGCGGGAAGTGGCCTGACGTCACCTTAGGCCTCGCTCGATAGGCTGATGCAGTTGCCGCAGAGCAGCCAATGGGCGAGTGGGCCGTCTCGCCCATGGCCGCGTGCTGCTGCAACGCGTTTTGCAATAATTCAAAATTATAAGGATAAGTTTTTGGCTTCAGTATCTCGTGGAAAAGAGGTTTTCCCCATAGCGTTTTCAACTCAGTACTCGTTTCCTCTTCTAGAGAACCGAGGTTACGTTAGTAACCGAGTACGTTTTCTGGAATATTGGCATTGGTTTCTATAGCAATGACGTTGTGTTGGTAGGAATACGTGAAATACAACAACCGCAACATGGAGGGATTTGCAATAGATATTATCTTATTTAAATTTTACAACATGACAATTTGTAGCTGCCTCGCTGTCAGTAGGGTTAGACAGCGGCAGAACTGTAGGAGGCTGGTATGAGCGGCTTTATTCCATGCTGTCGTCTCCGTCGTTTACAAACATGTCTCCGATATATTGTCATTTTCTGCTCGTCCAGCGCTTTGGAACAACACAGCCTTGTTTCTGCAACAACTTTCAGCATGTTTCCTATAACAACATCTGACGTTTACGTTGTATGTGGCGTGAGAGTCACATCAACCACGCAAAATCCGATCAGAGTGGTCAGACTGAAACAGATTTCCAGAAATGCAATTTGAATAGGATTTCAAACCATATATGGATGTAGACTGAAACAGATTGAAAAAAAAAATATTTTTTTCTTTTTTTTTTGGCTGTTCACACTTACACTTGGATATGCACAAAAATCGTATTTTGGACTGACAGTCTAAATGTAGCCTAAGTCCTACAGAAAGTGGCGCTAGCCCCTGATTTTAGTAACAATGGAGGGATGAAAAAGCACTGAGCTTGAGTTGAGATAAAGAAAAAATGTATTATTATCATTCATAATGTCTAAATATTAATTAAAAAAAAAGCGGAAAAAATAAAAACTAGGGAGTGGAAATGCTAATAAGCCAATAAGCTCTCTGCAGCCATCTACTGGTTACAATGTGATTTAATATTTTTTTATTTTTAAATAAGTGTGAGTTTTCCTACGTCTTAACTTTGAGTTTTAGAAGTAACTCGCCTCTGTAACATCGCGTGGCTGTCGGGGACAGTACCTTTGGGCTGGCAGACCGGTGTTGTGATCCCTCTTTTTAAGAAGGGGGACCGGAGGGTGTGTTACAACTACAGTAGGGTGTGTTACAACTATAGTAGAACCTTGGATTCAGGAGGAACAGTGAGGTTTTCGTCCCAGTAGTGGATCACTGGACCAGCTCTATACCCTCTTCATGGTGCTGGAGGGTTCATGGGAGTTTGCCCAACCAATCCACATGTGCTTTGTGGATTTGGAGAAGGTATTCGACTGTGTCCCTCGTGGCGTCCTGTGGAGGGTGCTCTAGGAGTATGGGATCCGGGGCCCTTTGCTAAGGGGTGTCTGGTCCCTGTACGACCGGAGCAGGGGCTTGGTTCGCATTGTCGGCAGTAAGTCAGACTCCCGGTGCATGTTGGACTCCGGCAGGGCTGCCCTTTGTCGCCGTTTCTGTTCATAATTTTTATGGACAGAATTTCTAGGCGCAGCCAGGGGCCGGAGTGTATCTGGTTCGGGGACCACATGATTTCGTCTCTGCTTTTTGCGGATGATGTTGTCGTGCTGGCCCCATCAGACCAGGACCTTCAGCATGCACTGGGACACGGTTTGCAGCCGAGTGTGAAGCGGCTGGGATAATCAGCTGGGAATCAGCACCTCCAAATCTGAGGCCATGGTTCTCAGTCGGAAAAGGGTGGCTTGCCCACTGCAGGTTAGTGGAGAGTTCCTGCCTCAAGTGGAGGAGTTTGAGTATCTTGGGGTCTTGTTCATGAGTGAGGTAAGGATGGAACGGGAGATTGACAGACGGATCGGTGCAGCTTCTGCAGTAATGCGGTCGATGTACCGGTCTGTCTTGGTGAAGAAAGAGCGGAGTCGTAAGGCGAAGCTCACGATTTACCGGTCAATCTACATTCCTACTCTCACCTATGGTCATGAGGCGGCCAAAATGAGCTTTCTCCGCAGGGTGGCTGGACGATCCCTTAGAGATAGGGTGAGAAGCTTGGTCACTCTTCTTTTACTGTGCAAAATTATTAACCATAATCATATAAGCATGCCCCACATAACCATAAAACTAGATGAAATATAACTATACATTACACTCAGGATCACCAATAACATAGTCATAACACAGTGCCTGTTAGCAGCTTAAAGGGCTGGACTTCATTGCCTGGCCTTGGAAGCCTCAATTATATCATCCAGGTCCAGTGTCTCTGCGAGTTCTCGTTCAAATGTCAGCAACATGATCAGCAACGAGAGCTGCTGTCAGCTGCTGTTTGCTGATTGGTTGGCAGTCCGAATGTCGGCAGAATCCGATTTTGTTTGTAACGAAAATTATTTAAAATGTAAATTACATTTTAAATAATTTTCAGTACAATCATCTACTATTCAAATCTTATTTACTGATGTGTTTTATTCATATATCAGACACATAGCAAAACTATAAAGTTTACTCTATTCTTCTCCCTGTTCAACAGCCCCTTACTTTCATGTATTTCATGTATTTCGGGAGAAACTGGGGAATTCAGGTGCTGTAAATCCAGCTGACTCTCTGAACTGCAGCGCTCATCTCGTTTTTCTCGGTTTTTAAACGAAGAATCGGAATATCAGATAGTTGACATGGTAAGCAAGTTTGTAAATATTTTTAATAAAAAAGGAAAAACGGAATAAAACGAATAGCGATATATCTGTTAGTTATTGTGGCTGCGGTTTGTCACGTGACAATCATGACGCGTCGCCATGGAAGCAAGGGGTCAGTTAAAATATTTTTAACTTGCGCGTGAAAGGGTTGATTTTAAAATATATATATATATATATATTCTAAGTAAACAACAATAGGCCAAGTTTATTAAAACATTTATTGAGACTATAAAAAATAGTTCTGCATCCATTTTTAAGTGTGCCAGCTGCCTCTGTGGGTGGCACTGGCACACCCATGGCTACGCCCCTGTTCTGACTGTATCGTTGCACACAGTGTTTCGCCTGTTTGTCAGCGCTGTTTCATCTGCCTTTAAACTGGTTTAAATCACTGAGACATCTTCACTGAATTCAAGTACTTCTCACTGGATCTCGTGACCGAGACCGATCAGAGTAAACGCATCTACTCTTGTGAGCTCGCGCCTTAAGACAGTAAAATAAATGGACACAGCGACCCCCATTGGATTCAACGGAGAAAAGTAAAGTCAATTAGAAGCTCTCATAAATAATGGACAAATGGAGTCTTTAAACTCCTCAGATTTAAAGTTATTCGCTGTCAAGGTGAAGCCAAAATTGAATGGGAGTCAGTGGAATGCTAACAGCAGGTGATGGTCTGCTAATCAATGGCGGCGCCCGGGGAAGCTTCAGTTTTTTACGAAACATTGGCCCCGTTTGGACTTTAAGCCGAGTTGATAAATGGTCCGTGTGGCGCGCGGTTCAAATGAGTTTCATTCCGGTTTTGGCGCATAAACATTATTGAACATTTATCGAACTCGTTTCGAATATCGTTTTTTTTGAGAAATTATATCTATCGTTATTGTTTTATCGACCAGCCCTACCATCACCAAGAAAAAGAAATGCAAGAAAGCCAAGTGGCTGTCTGAGGCTTTACAAATAGCTGAGGAAAGAAGGAAAGATGAAGGAGAAAGGGAAAGATATACCCAACTGAATGCAGATTTCCAGAGAATAGTAAGGAGAGATGGGATGGCTTTTTTAGTTGATCAATGCAAAGAAAGTCAAGTCACCTTCATTTATATAGCGCTTTTAACACTGGAGTATTTCAAAGCAGCTTTACAGTGATATGACATTTAAGTAACAGAGATTGTTTAGGCTTTAAAGCAGCTCTAGAATTAAGTTATTGTCCAGCTAAAGTTAGATTTAAAGTTTGATTGATTCACTTCAAAGATCATTGGTTATTAACTTACACAATACACCGCAAATTTTATCCAGCAGCCATATCACCCTGTAGCCCAAGACTGGTTGCCCACTGAAGCTAAGCAGGGCTGAGCCTGGTTAGTACCTGGATGGAAGACCTCCTGAGAAAAACCAGGTTGCTGCTGGAAGAGGTGTTAGTGAGGCCAGCAGGGGGTGCTCACCCTGTGGTCTGTGTGGGTCCTAACGCCCCAGTGTAGTGACGGGGACACTATACTGCCAAAAGAGCACCGTCCTTTGGATGAGACGTTAAACCGAGGTCCTGACTCTCTGTGGTCATTAAAAATCCCAGGATGTCCTTCGAAAAGAGTAGGGGTGTAACCCCGGCATCCTGGCCAAATTTGCCCCTTGGCCTCTGTCCATCATGGCCTCCTAATCATCCCCATATACTGATTGGCTTCATCACTGTCTCCTCTCCACCAGTAAGCTGGTGTGTGGTGGGCGTTCTGGCGCAATATGGCTGCCGTCGTTTCATCATCCACGTGGATGCTGCACATTGGTGGTGGTTGAGGAGATTCCCCCTTCTATGTAAAGCGCTTTGAGTGCCTAGAAAAGCGCTATATAAATGTAACGAATTATTATTATTATTTTGCCAACAACGCCTAAAAAAAGGCCTCCCCAAATTAAATTGCTTGCTGTTCTTGAACCATTTGGAGTATATGCATGGTTTTGGTCTCTTTTGAAAGGGGACACTTTGAGGTTTGTTCCTGAACTGTCAGAATCACTATAAGTCTTACTGGTATTGAGTAATAGAACTTTGAACACACTAAAAAAGGGGAAAAAAATTTCCACCTACATTTTTTTTTTTTGTAACATGCCTGCAGATAACTCCAGCTGGGAGGTATTAGCTGGAAAACACAATGGGATCACAGCATGAAGCCTTACCAAACCGAGTTTAAAATTTGATAACAATACCTTGGATAATGAGTGTTTTACACATGTTTATCTAAGTTTATGTCTAGGCGCTCCCCAAAAAAGGCCACTTGGAGACTCCAAATGACCCTTTGTGACCACAGACACATAACATGCTGCTATTCTTGAATGCTTTACTCTAGTTATAATTTTGGGCTCTAATGAAAGGTTACACTTAGAGCTATTATATACCTTATCCAGATTCACTGTCAGTAATTGCTGATACATAGTAACTGAAGTATAAACACATTATAGTGTTTTTTTTTTCAATTCTTGAAACCAAACTTTCTACAAATAAAGAGACAAAACAACTGCTATGCATTAAAACACTTTAATATTAGAACTCACACTATAAAATATATATATATATATATATATATATATATATATATATATTAGGGCTGTGTATTGTTAGGAATTTCACGATTCGATTTCAATTCTTGAGGCTTCGATTCGATATTGATTTATTAGCTTCGATATCGATTCAATAATAAGTAAATACACAAGTAATTAAGTACCTGAGTATATTTTTAAATAATGTGTGCAGTATTACCAATGTTTAAGAACAAATTGACCCCAGTATGTTTCCTGTCATGGTTTATTTAGCAGAACAAACTGTACAATATTGTACGTGTGTTGAATACAAAACACAACTAAAACAAACAAGTGCTTTATTAACACCTCTAAAGTGCACGTAACTGTAAGTAGTAGAAAGTATATTTCTTTCTTCCTATACATTCAAGTTATAAAATAAATGTAAATAGAAGCACAAAATGTGCATACTCATAAAAAAAGTGCAACCATATATTATTACAAAGTGCTATTTTGTCAACACAGTAAATAACAAATAATTCAAAGTTCCTATTTTTGCCCTTCGAAATATTATGATAGTTAAAAGACATGGCTACAAGTGAGACTGTGTATCGTGATTCTGTACTATACTGCTAGTTGAAAATGTATTATGCAGTAACTTAATATTACTCTGAGAGTGTGTGTGTGTGGTGATTTATGTGCATACATGTCAGCGCGGCATCGCTCGTCAAGTTCGTAGAGAGCTTATTCAGTCCATTTTAAATTCTGATTTTGGCCGCCTCTCAAATAGGTTAAACCATAGATATATTGCCTATGAAGTTCAAGTAAATGCGCTAGAAAATCCACGCTCATTCATGTGCATTTATAGCACGGACGGAGAAAGCGCCGACGCCTGCATGATTTCATCTGACGGTAACGTTACATAAGCATATTCATAGCCGTGGGAACATATTTTATCAGGGGGGTGCTGGGGGCGGGGCTTAATGGGCGGGGCTTGATATTGTGGGGCGGTGCTATGGTAGAGATTTTTAAAACAAAATCCTAATATTAAACAGCCTAAACAAAAAGATGAACATACAAATGATGAATGAGTACAGAGTTGTGAGAATGCTCAGAACTCATGATACACTTTAAAAAGCACAGCACACAAATCTGCATATTACCTTATGATACTCACTCAGGAGTGGCGGTTCACACAGAAAACATAATCTTTCAAAGGCAAGACGCAAAACGCCAAACAAGCGCAGTGGAACAGGGGGAATTTTACCTTGAGTGCTGCGTTTTGAGAGGGTCATGTGCGAGACGCGAGCGCAACAGTTAAAGGCGCCGTTCACATATCGCGCCTAAAAACGCGTAGAAAACGCTGGGCGCGCCGCGTTCTCCTTTTTCGAAAAAAAGCTAGGGCAGTTGCTCCGGAGGCGTCTGTCGTTGCTAAGCAACCATAAGCTGCACTCCATTACAGCAAGGAAAGTCTCCATGCATTATTCCTCTTATTTGAGTCAAAATAATGAGGGCTTGACAAGTCATAAAGTTCAGGAAATCCCTGGACCGCAATGATGAGCTGCTCCTCCATTTTTCTGCTGAGGTTTCAAAGTAACAGAAAAGGTGAGAAAGCTGATTGGTTGGTTCTTGTCACGTGACCAACGGTGCGCTTGCGGCATTCTGAAAAGTTGAGTTTTTATCTCAATGCGGCGCGGACGAGCTTGGAAAAAAACGAGCGCGTCGCTTCCATTATGAGTGCGCATACCGCGCGACTACATTTGAAATAACGAACTTGAGCGAGCAAAAGACGCGATGTGAACAGGCCCTTTACGGCTAGTGCATTCACACTGAAAAACAATGGAAAAATAGCAGAGTGGAATTCAATGGCCCCTAATGCCGATGAATGCTTTAATCAAGACATCTATATTTAGTTTTTTCACATGCATTAAATGAGTGTCGATCAGTTCAGAGATGCTGGTCCTCAACGGGTGTCACGTCGCGCAATCCATGCAGATCGGCTTATTGCCTTATTATGATAGCCTATATTAATTTATTTTAGAGTCATAAAACCCTATTCGACAAAATATAAAAACGAAATAATCTTTAAAGTAATTTTATAAAGGTTGAAGGTGTTCTTAAAAACAGTTTGAAAAACAAAAAGTTATTTAAAAGTCATGTCATCTTAAATTCCAATGTAGTGAAACAGCTGTAGCCAGGGGGCGCTGCCGCACCCTCAGCACCCCTAGTTCCCACGGCCATGCATATTATAATCTATCTGTTCCGTGAGAGCAGAACGAACGAGCCTTTATTAACGTTTTTAAATTTGAAAACTCCAAAAAGCAACGAAATTGTCAGACATCCATTAGTGCATGTTCACAGAGGAAAACAACTGAAATACAGCGCTGGTTGTTCTCTCGAACGATACTCGACGGCAACGACGGATTCCTAAGCCGTGGGTGAAGTAACATTAATTGGTGTATTAAATTGTATGAAATAATCCCGGAAAAAAAGCACAAGACACTGCAGAGAAGGCAAGTTCAGGGGGAGGTTGCCGCTTGCTTGTACAACGCTGAACGCTCTCACTAATGTGTTGCCCACAGCGCCGCCACTGGCCGGCGGGCTGAATCGATTCATAGGATTTGATGAATCGATATTGAATTGAGAAACAAATAATTGCAATGCATTGATGAATCGATATTTTATATATATATATCTCCTCTTCTGATGAGGTGCTGTCCTTCTGTCCCTCAGTATTTTGTTTTTTACTGACTGGCTCCCAGACTTCATCGGATTCATTTTCAGATGATGGTCTGTGATATAAAAAAAAAAAAAAGAAAAAAGTAATTTGCAAAACATTTACATAGTTTCTGTATCCACACGCATATAAACAGAAACACATGCACACAAACAACCAGGCTTATACCATTCATGAGCGCACAAACACACACACACCTGTGCTTGAGCCCACATAAACAAACAATACTGCACGACCGCACAAACACACACACACACACACACACCTGTGCTTGAGCCCACATAAACAAACATTACTGCACGAGCGCACAAACAAACACACACACACCTGTGCTTGAGCCCACATAAACATTCCTGCACGAGCGCACAAACACACAAACGACACACACACACCTGTGCTTGAGCCCACATAAACAAACATTACTGCACGAGCGCACAAATAAACACACACACACCTGTGCTTGAGCCCACATAAACATTTCTGCACGAGCGCACAAACACACACACGACACACACACACACACCTGTGCTTGAGCCCACAAAAATGAACATTCATGCACAAGCGCACACGACAGAAGTTAGCAGCTACATGTCAAAACACACAAACACTCGACCTAACACACCAAACACACGACATAAGCTGACAAGTACACCTAAAAACAAACACATACCTCAGTATATATAGTAAAATATGTTGTATAATATAATAAAGCACTTACTTGTCGAGAGTGACGTCTCCACCATCCAAAAACATCTCCTCTGCTACCGAGTCAATGGATGAAACATCGCTCTCTTCATCAGAAATGGCATCCTCCGACTCATCACTATCACGGCGAGTACACTCTTCAATGACTTCAAGTAAGAAGTGTGTTTTTCTAGTTCTCTTTGCCATTTTTCACCTGCTATCTTCTTTCACTCGTGATCTAGCTCAATGCTATCTTTACGCACGGACGCATGAATCACTATGGTGCTTTGCGCACGAACTTCACGCATGACCAAATGAATCGTCCCACTGAAGCTGCATATTATTCTTTACAGAAATTCATTGGCTATCAGAAAAGTCAGTCAGTTCCATCATCCATTTCAACTGGATCGATTTACTGTCAATCAAAGAGAGGGAGGTACCATTCTTCATCATAGGCGCTCCTTGGCTATTGATACCTTGTGACACCTCTTATCATGAACCGATTGGCTCAAATGACACGTCTACCAAAAGTTCAGGGGTCAGCGGCCATTTTGACATCACATTTTTCTTCATGTTTACATGTGAAATGAAACTAGACCATAGAATGCGTCGAAGTTGTGACAGCTCTGTCGGCTAACTTGAAATGCTACTACTACATTCCATGGATGCTTATTGATATATAAATGTGTTATGGACTAAATACTTCGCTGAATTGGATTGTATGGACCCTTGAGAGTGTAACAAAACCATTTTTGTTGGAATGTAATGGATCAGTGAACTAACAGAAGGCTTCAAGTGTGAGTTTCTTCCAGTTTATGCTTGTTTATTTGGCTGTTGGTGGTCTGACAAAGACACAGATTGTACCCGCTGTCTTGATTGTATCCTAAAATGGTTTACATCGTTCGAATCACGAGAATCTCAGCTTTCCAGAGATATGTAACATGTTTATTTTTATTTTTTGAGTTTTTTCTGTCAAAAAGTTTAACCCTCTGAGGTCTGAGCTGTTTTCTGGGCCCTGGAGGTGTTCTGACATGCTCTGACATTTCTGGTTATTTCTGTTACTTGTGACATTTTCATGGCTAAAGTCTAATTACACTGTATTCAGCACAAACTCTGCTACAATAATATATCAGCAGCATGTATGTAAAAGTTTGTAGTTTTGAGATAATGACATTTATGCGTGGTTTTTGAAAATACAAAAAAAAATTCTCACTGAAATAAGGCCATGAAACCCATACTGATTATTTCTTCACAAGACTTTTGAAAATTGTATGACGTAGCCTAGAATATTTGCTGCAAAACTATGTGAAAATCACCCTGACTGCTCATTCAGATAAGACAATATATTGATTTAAAAATGTTACGACGTGTTTTGTGTGAAAAAGCCTTATGCGAGAGCTCATTAATATGTAAGCTTTTCTCACCTGAGAAAGACAAAGAACCTCCCCTAACGGCCCTATTAGGAGCTATCAGGCCCCTATCATTCTGAGCAACCTTGCACAATACTGTAAATGAGGAGATTTAAAAAATAATGGCTTTTAAATTGTTTGGATTTATTTACAACACAACATAATCCAAAGATACACAACAAATGCCAAAAAAGCACTTCAAAGACAGAGACCTTTGTGCCATTCCTAAAAACATTGTACATACCTTTCATTTCCAAGATTTTCACTTTACCATGTTCACGTACTGAGACTCGTGAATGTTGAAGTCCTCAGTGGCATCTGGGACCTGAAAAAAAAAAAAGTGAACATACTGATATCAAGAGAAAGGCCTGCACGATTTTGGAAATAAATATTAGATTTTTCTGGTTAAAATTGCTTTTCAAAATTCACAGAATACACACACACACACACGTTTCCAACGATATATAATATAATGAACACCAGGTTTGTTGTGCCTTGTAGGCATAAGGTATATGCGCAGTGCGGATAAAATAATAATAACAATAAATAACCTATAGCAGCCTATAAATCTTCCAAAAGAAGCTAGAGAAAAATATATTGATTATCATGTTACTTCAAATGTTTCCATCCGTTATGATGATATGAAATGAGATAATAATAAAAACATGAAGCCGTTTGGTGCGTTTTGCTTTCATCCAAAATATGATACATTCAAACGCGATCGCTTGCAAAATATGATACATTCAAACGCGATCGCTTGCAAAATATGATACATTCAAACGCGATCACTCTCAAATATAAAACATTATGGTTACCATAAACATATCTATGTTTGAGCAGATATCCACAAACACAGTAAACACATATGATACATTCAAACGCGATCGCTTGCAAAATATGATACATTCAAACGCGATCGCTTGCAAAATATGATACATTCAAACGCGATCGCTTGCAAAATATGATACATTCAAACGCGATCACTCTCAAATATAAAACATTATGGTTACCATAAACATATCTATGTTTGAGCAGATATCCACAAACACAGTAAACACGGGTCTAAATATTATAATATTCCCCATATATCTAGCAACAGTTCAGCTGCAACGTGACATTTATGCAACAATAACAAACTAGGCTATGTAAGAATTTCTTACCTTATCTTTCTTGTCTTCAAATCGCGTTCTTCTTCTTCTGAGGTAGCCTAAATCCAATGTAAGCTCAGGCACGTCTTTCAAACTCGACGAAAAGTGAAGTGAAGTGTTTTGTTGTTGAGGTAACGAGCGCGTTCGCGTTCCATGTGGAGATTTGCATGTGAATATCTTTTGCGCGAGTAGGCGTGGCCAAATTAACTGTAATGAGCAAGCGTTTGAGAAGCTGGACATCTTGTTGGTTTTATACAAATTACTTAAACAGAGAATATTTGTTTTCGTTTTGAATCCGATCATTTAAAAGTACACACTTAAATGTTTATAAAGGTATATGGCTCATAAATGTGGGACAAGTATTCGCTGAGTTTTGTTTCAGTTTATAGACGTGCTCAAGAAAAAAAAGTTCACCGCGACGGAGAGGCAGAACGCACACCCTGTTTATTTTCTTTATTTTACAAAAGCACAATGTTTTGATTTGATTGTAAGTGGACACATACAAAAGGAGAAATATCACAGATTCTTTTTTTATATTTCTTTTTTCTGTATGACCATAAATGATGGAGTAATTTAAGTTTATAGTGCTACAATGTGGAGAAAATCCGGCAAAACGCGTCGGCGCGTTTGTCGACCTCAGAGGGTTAACCTCTTAAACACTCCAATGGCCCGCGGGCGTCCGGGACGTTGGAATGCTAACAGGCTTAAAGGCCATGTTGCAGGGTTTTTTTTTCATCGAATTTGTGCAATTTACTTGTTGGTAATAAACATTTAAACTGTTATCCATTGTATTTTATGTTGTTGGGCATCACAAAGTAGAATATAATACGAAAAAGTAGGTACTATCTTACAGCGGTTTGCAACGATTCTCCTTTCCCCGCAATGCATTGCATTACGTCACGTTGGGGAGAGAATTTACCAAAGCCTGCGGCCCGCATTGAGAGTGACTAGAGAGACGAGTAGCAGACGAGAGTATTCAGATAACGTTAGCGCAGATTATAGATAAATACATAGATATAGATAGACAGACAGATAAATAGATAGATAGATAGGCTAGTATAGAGAGAGATAGGCAGACAGCCAGATAGCATAACGTTAGCATAGATAGCTAGCAGCTAGATAGATAAATATATAGAAATATATAGGTAGATTGACAATGGTGAACTACTGTTTGTGCTGGGTGTAAAAACTCTGGATGCTGAGTGAGGCACGTCACATCTGGTCGCGGGGTGAGCTCCTCGACCAGCGACCAAAACGCACTCACTTCCCTACAGCACAAGCTTTCCAACGCAGTTTCCATGGGACGGCACCGCCGGCGCTCACACAAGCACCTGCCAAACACAGCGACAGATACGCGGCGGCTACGTTTGCAACAACATTTTCACCGGAGGAAGAGATAAACGCTTAGAAACCCCCATATAGCTAGCATGATGCCTTCTATTTCTAGATGACAAAGACAAAGTTTACCAGTACTACGACACTATGACAAAGGTTAGCGGTACTTATCTGAACTAACGTCATGATCACTGCCACTAGATATAAAGAAAACGTTGATTTTTCACTCTGTGCTATTCAATGACAGTAAAAAAGAAAAAAAGTGTCGTTATTGTGCACTGCTGCTCGTAGATTAGCTCCAGTGCTCATTGCTGCGTTGCTAAATGAACTCACCAGGACACTTCACCAACTCTTCACCATAGACTGTAAAAAATGCTCTCCACTCATTCTCCTCGGACCATGCATTTAATTATTAAGTATTTACGACATTGTGGTGGCGTTTAACTGCGTTCAACTCGTAAATACGATCTATACGAGATGACTTGAATGCACCATAATACTAGGCTGAGGCTACCTTTCCTCCACTTCTCCCCAACGTGACGTCATCACCGAATTGCGGGTAAAAAAAAATACCAAACCTGTAAAAAACTGGTCTTTAAGGCCATTTTTGGGACATTTTAAAAATGATATACATATGTTGAGTGATTTATGTACCCATTAATCGACAGTGGTGGTTAACCTGCAACATGGCCTTTAAGGCGCTCTGGCCCGCTTATTCGCACAACAACAGTGCCTGGTGGATCGAGAACGCAAACCTTGAAATAGTTTCCTAGGTGCAAGCCTTGAAGAGGGAAAATAAATAAATAAATAAATACTTATTGCTGGGATTGATTGAAGGCAAAGGGAGAAGCGGAAGGCAGAGGATGAGATGGTTAGTGTCATTGGTGCAATGAACATTAAATTTGGCAGACTCAAGGAGATAGTGGAAGACAGGAGGCCTGGCATGCTTTACTTCATGGGGTCACAAAGAGTTGGGCACGACTGGGCTTCTGAACGACAACGTTGTTTCCAACCTGTGATATTCTTTCTTCTGTGGAACATATTTTCTTAGATTCTTTTATTTTTTGTCCATACAATGGTAGTCTGTAGTAACCAAAACTGTTTGGTTTCTAGTATTCTTAAAAAAAAGTGTGCTTTAAATCAGGGTGCCCAGTTCTGTTCCTGGAGATCTACCTTTATGCAATGTTCAACTCCAACCTTGATCAAACATAGCTGAACCAGCTAATTAAGATCTTCAGGAGCACTTGATAACTACAGACAGGTGTGTTGGATCAGGGTTGGATTGAAAGTTGCATTAACCTCAACCAATATAGTTTTTTTTCTCATCAGACTTCGCAAACGTGTTGTGAGGTCCAAGTTTATGCCACCTGATTCTAAGACCCAAGGCATGGTTAACATCAAATAATTTCAATGTAAATGAATGTTCATTGTTTGCAATCACAGGTTATCATGCCACTGTTCTGGCCTATGGACAGACAGGGTCAGGGAAGACATTTACCATGGGCACATCACATCAAGACAACGAGCCTACGGTTGGAGTCATCCCTCAAATAATTAAAAGAATTTTTCAGGAAAAGTCTAACTGTGCAGACACTGAATTTCGACTTACTGTATCTTACCTTGAGGTATTACTTGCATAGCATGTTGTCCTCCTTTATGGATTTAATTTACGAATGAAGTCAATTCTTATTTTGTGTAACTCAAGGGTGTGTTTTTTTTAAAACTTTTTATTTAAATCTTAGATTTACTGTGGTAAGATATTGGACCTGCTGTGCACGTCGAAGGACAATCCCGTCATCTGTATCAGAGGGGATCATAAAGAAGGCATCAAAGTGAGTTTTACAATATATAACCATGCAGAACCACAAAGTATTTTTGTAGTATGAGCATGAACTTACAATTGACCCCATTTACTTGATCTTGCTCACCCTCATGCTGTTTAAAACCTTTGGCCCTGTTCCCAGTTGTAATAAGATATTTTTCGGATTCGATCAGCTGAGAATCATCACTCAATGGTATTAATGTGTGTTTCAAATACATTTCCTGTGACCACTTTCATTGAGACCCTCCCCTCTTATTTCACCTTAGGTGAAATGTGATTCGAATTTTTTTTTTTTTCTTTCATATTAATACTGATTTCCTTATTTTCCATATTTTCCAATCTAAGTATTTTAGAATTTGGTTAGAATTTTGGAAAGTGAAAAATTGGAATTTAGTATTTCAGCGCTGTTGATGGCCTGAAAGTATTTTGCAAGCTTCATTTTTACATGGGATGCCTTATGAAAGTGCTAAGTGGCATGATATAAGTAAGGTCTAGTCAAGTCAAGTCATCTTCATTTATATAGCGCTTTTAACAATGTAGATTGTTTCAAAGCAGCTTTACAGAGATAAGCGTATAATTTAAGGTAACAGAGATTGTTTTGGCTTTATAGCGGTTCTTTAAGTTATTTTCCATCTAAAGTTAGTTTTGATTGATTTGCTTCCGTCGCAACGATCATTTGTTATTAAAGCTCCAATATGTAGCAATTTTGTAATACAATTTCCGAAAATAACTTGCACAGTGTTATATATTTCCTCCAGTTGTGTACGTTTACAATATCTCAAAAGTCTCCAAAGATTTTTTATTTCAGAGAAATTCCGATTTTAAATAACTGTCCGTCCCGGAAAAGAAATGTCGTCTCTCAGTGATGCAATGTCCGCTCTATCCTTTTTTTCCGGTGTGGACCATGTGATATTTCACCACACCGGAATATCACATGGTCAAATGCGGAAGTGGTGGTTATAGCGTTATCCATAGACTGTATGGTTATAGCTGTTATGGATCACGATTACTCTTTGGCGCAGGGGCGGACTGGGACCAAAAAGTGGCCCTGGACTTTCTGGCCCACAGCAGCCCACCACATCCCACATCATAACACATTGGCACAATAATGTGCAGAATAATTTTTAACACCACTTATAGCATAAAAATTAGGGCTGGGAAAAGATTAATCGCGATTTATCACATCCAAAAGTTTGTGTCTACGTGATATATGTGTGTGTACTGTGTATAATTATTTTGTATATATATAAATACACACACATATGCATGTATATATTTAAGAAATATTTGCATGTACATACTGTATATATTTATATATAATTTATATTATATATAAATTTAAATATTTTATATATAAATAAATATTTCTTAAATATATACATGCAAGTGTGTATTTATATATTCAAACCGCTACAGACAGAAGGCTGTTCTAATGTCACGTCATGTTACCTGAGTGTTCCTTGGCGAATATTTCAATATTAACATCGGAGTGGAATAAAGAAAGTATTTAGCAGGATTGATATTCAAAACGGTAATCAACACTGCTTTGTTTACAGTTTGTGTAACTTACCTGCAGCCGGCAGCGTCGGTTTCTCTTTTTGAATGATGAATATGAATATATCTGCAGAAATAGACCGTTGTCTCATTTACACGCAGACGCTGAACGCGCATTCTAGCTGACAGCTGGCTGTAGTTGTTTTATCGGTGTGTTCAAGTGCAGCTTTTTTTCTCGCGACACGAGGAGACAACACAGTCGGCTTTCATCAGCGCTAGTTCATCGGCGTCGGCTTGGTGTGTGTTCCAACTTCCAGGACGTGAAAAGGGGCGTGTTTCAAGATACGCAATGGAGTAGACCAAACTAATTAACAGGGAGGTAGTGCAATCCACTCACAAAACACTTGTCGGCCGCGCCCGCGCGATCGTCTCACTCATCCATTTGCGTAGAAAATAAATGATTTCCGTCATTTAAAAAATATATATATATGCTAGCCTATATATATATATTTGTGTACCGGGTGGGCCGGCCCACTTTGGCCAGCGGCCCACCGGGAAAAGTCCCGGTGCTCCAGATGGCCAGTCCGCCCCTGCTTTGGCGAGTATTGAATTGCCAACAAAACGAAAGCGTCCATATTCGGATACACGCGGACTGTGTGACAAACGGAGGAATAAAACCCGGATAAATATCGGCAGGCGTTTTCGAGATGGAGAGAGCTGCGCGACAATCTTGGACTTGACAGAGACTCTGCTCTCGCGAGTGTATTGATAGACAGGTAAGACATGCAACTGTCAATAATAGCACTTATAAACAAAGTTATATTGCTCTTTGTACTTCGGTAAGGCTTTTTATCACGTGTGGTGACCGATATTATGGCAGTACAATTAAATACAATCGGATATGTGTTGTTAAAAAAAATATATTTAGTCATTACTTGCAAATGTTTGTTCAAGTTTACTTTTAGATATTGGTTTGAACACGTTAAACAACACGGCATTAACCATAAAAACGTAAAACTGCACAACATTAACCAAACAAATCATTTGACAAATAGCTGTAATTTGTAACGGGATAATATAGCATAACATTTCACGTTCCTTGCAGTTCATTAATTATGATGACATAAAATAATACGATCAGACATACAGGTAATACAAAAATGAACAAATTACTTCATCCGTGATCATGATTCATTAATTCCATTTAGATACATCGCTAGATGGTGAAAACGCATTAAAAACGACATCTCCCATCATCACCTCCTTCATAGCGTCATCAAGCTTCGCCTTTGTTGTTGTTGGAAACTGCGCCCTCTTGTGGTCAAAAAATCACATACTGGAGCTTTAAATTAGGGGCCGCTAAGACGACACCATTCTCTCTACACAGACTTTAAACGCGAACCTGTGAGAAACGCTGATGGCGTTCACATGCGCATTTAGAATTGGTTCTATAGTTATGTGCATTTGAATAAATGTGCGCAGGTTTGAAATTCCCTACAAGCCAAGCCTAAACAAAGTACTTGTCTTTCCTTATAAATTTTGATAAAGAATCTTATTTTATTTTGTCGCTTTGGGGTAGGAACGCGAAATGAATTTTCCCGACAACGCCTTATCTGTAGAGTGGTAAAGGGATCCTCCATAGGGAGAGACTAGTTGGCACTTCAGCACTGCGTTGTCATCGGGTCCAGGCGAAGGTCCTTCGTCAGATCTGGATACGGCCTGGATCCGGCAGGCTGCATGAAAAGGTAGTAGTCTTGATGGTGTATAGGTCACATTCAGGACAGGTCTGATGTGGTTAAATGTTTTGACTACCTTACCCAGAGATTGTTTTAGGGCCCTTTCACACCTACCTTGTTTGGTTCGGACATTTGGACTTTTCAGTTTGGTCCGAATCAAAATTACAGGTGTGAAACCTCCCCCGGACCACGGTCCGGACCAAACAGACGAAATTTGGTCCGACGAAAAGAGGTAGTCTCGGTCCGGATCAAACTGTTCAAAGGTTTGGTTCATTTCTAGTGTGAAAACATTTTCTGTATGGTTCAGACTTCCGGACCATTTACAGGAAGTTCCGGTGGTTCCCGCGTAGCCTAAACAACTGACGAAGAATATTTATGTGCAGATCTGTCAGGCCCGCCCACAGCGTTTCTGCGTACACACACACACACACACACACACACACACACACACACACACACACACACACACACACACACACACACACACACACACACACACACACATTTGTCCTGCGTCCTGCCGGCGATGATAACATGTTCGCACAACGAGGACGTTCATTTGGCGAATTTGAACTAGCCTTGATTACAGCTAGTGCTGCAGGGAGTAATGCCGCAATAATAACAGTATAGTGGCAATGATATGCATCTGTTCATTCATTCTTGTCAAAGTTACCCACCGAATTGAAAACAAGCTGACGATAGACGCACGTCCGTTTACAAACCAATCAATGTCAATATGCAGCCATGTAGATGATGACGACAGGACGCAAGTACGTCATGTGAAGTTCTTTAGTGTGCTCGCATAATTGCAATGTGAAACCAAACCAAAACTAACCAAATGTATCAAAACATGAACTCTGGTTCGGACCTTGGTGCGGACTTTCAGGTGTGAAAGGGCCCTTAGACTTCTGTAGCCTTTCTCAGGTATTACCAATAGTTATTGCATTAGGTAAATAATGGTCAATGTAAAAAGTTGCTGCAATACAAGCAAATATTGGTAGATTTGAAAAAAGCCCACTGAAAAGTGACTGAAATATGCTATGAAGGTTGAACCTAATCTTCAAACTCCATGCCCAGCCAGTTGCATAAACATAGCCATAATGTTAAGACAGTGTCTTAAGTTCTAGTATGGCCTACTAGCAGTTAGTCAGGGGCAGTCAGTCTTAGTTTTTGGTATCAAAGTAGGCGTATCTATGTTTTTATGTAACTGATTTAAAAAAGCTATGAACCATCTTAAAGAAAATAAATTGATGTCTAACTTGTAAGACTAGTCTTTGAGGTTTATGCAACCGGCCCCTGCTGTTCAAAATCACCCTAAAGAGGGGGTAGCAGAGATTCACTGATTGCGATTTTCTTGGCCGTGTAGCATCTGGACCAATCAGACACACACAAATTATTCATCATATTTTATGAATAATCCAGCAAACTCAAAGGTCTATGAAACTCCCTGTTACAGGACACATTAAGACTAAGACTTTTTAAGACCCCAAATGGAATTTGCAAAGAGTTAACTCTCACTTAATTCTTGTTGAGAAGGAGAAAAAAACTCTTTTAATTAGGGATGCACCGATTCCATTTTTTCTAGAGCGAGTCCAATACTGATACTTTTATTTTTGGTACTCGCTGAAACCATATAACCGGATACCTGTAGTTTCACTGCATTTGTAATTTTTAAATGTATTGGTAGAGAAACCAAAAGAATATAAATCATATTAGTTGAGTTCATTTGTTAATCAAATAAATATTTCCTTTGGAAAATTTTTAGGGATGGAAAAAAGTGCTCACTTTGGATGTTTGCGTTCATGGAACTTCTTGACTTGCACACGTCCTGTAATAATGTAGGTAATCACTAGTGATCGACCTATATATCGCCAATGCCGATATTTGGCCGTTTTAAAATCTAGGCATAGGCCGATAAGTTTTTCTGATTCGCCGATGTGTTGGAAGCGGGACTTTTATTTTGACGGCGCTCTTGACTTTTATTTTGACGGGCGGCACTGAGAACACCAGTGCCTAAGAGAACAGCAGCGCCTGATCACACAATGCTCACTGTCAGTCATATCTAATCAAGGGGGTAACCGAGCGCTCGATTTCCGTACCACCCCCAGGAGCCGCCATTGGCTAACAAGCCTTCACCTGCTGTTAGCATCCCATTGACTCCCATTCATTTTGGCGTCACTTTGACAGCGAATAACTTTACATCTGAGGCGTTTAAAGACTCCATTTGTCCATTGTTTATTTCTAAAGAAACATGACAATGTATAAAAGGCTCCATTACCTTGTATCTTACGTTATGGCCCCGTAGACGCAGTTTTTGTAAAAGTAGGCTAACGATTGCGTCATAACCACGCGACTCTCTGGAAATTACCGTATAGACAGGAAGAGAAGCTCGCAGTCAATCGGGGGCACGTGGAGGCATAAAGTCCGATAAAGTCAAGGGAGAAGCCCATAGAGAGTCATGACGTTGCTCCTGCTCCTTAGCTCATGAATGTCACATGCCTGTCCTGTCTCGTGTAGCACATGTGGTGTTTTGTGTTCCTGTCTCTGTCTTGAACCCAACCCTCCTTGTTATCTCATTATTGGTTTCATTTGCCCCACCTGTTGTTCCCTCATCACCTGCCTGATTTGTCCCTTTTATAAGTTCCTTTGTGTTTGCAGTCTGGGTCGGATCGTTGTCTTGTATGCGTCTCCTGTTTTCCGTGACCCTCCGGTATGTTTGTTTTTGAAGTTGTTGTTTTGTTTTATATTATGTTTTTCCCCCTTGTGGGTTTTTGTTTTACTTTGTTTCTTTTATTAAATAAATCTTTATTCTTTACGCATTTGAGTCCTCACACAGTTTTCTTTAGTTATAACGTAACAATGGACAGCTTCTACTCTCACTCTCCGTCTTTGCGAGATTCGGAAGGGAATGGTTCATATTTCGCTTGGCACAGCTACTAGAAAACAACTGTCAGGCAGGCTGCTCACGTCACATCCACGTCGTCAAGCTCAGTTTGAGTCTGCGCAGTACGCTCGGCAATCAGGAAGTGAGGGCTTCTAATTTGCTTCAGTTCTCTCCGTTGAAACCTATGGGGTCGCTGTGTCCAGTTTATATACTGTCTATGTATCTAATACTTTGTTAGACTGATAAACAACTGATAAACAAAAAGTAAATGGTATGCGAAAAGGCAAACAATTAGGCTAAAATACTAATTTAAATACTCACTAAAGATCTCATTTACTGTCAACATTCAGCAAATGCGCATCTACATTTAAACAAATCTCTGAATATCTAATAAACATTTAATTTCACAAACCTTGCATATTTAACCGAATCCAGCTGTGATATCTTGTGTGTGCATTTGTAGCCTGCATAAACGTGTTACTGCGAGTGACGGTCGGTCCGTGCGAAGTGAGTGAATCCGAACAGAAGATCAGCTTCACAGGAGACGCGATCGAAAAACTTTAATCCTTAATTTTAAAATATGCTGTGCTATTTCCAGTTGCCCACTATGTCATATTCACATATTCATATATTTTTAAAGGTTCCATATTATGCCCCTTTTCACAAGATGTAAAATAAGTCTCTGATGTCCCCAGAGTGTGTATGTGAAGTTTCAGCTCAAAATACCCAACAGATCATTTTTTACAGCATGTTTAAATTGTCATTTTTTGGGGCACAGAAAAACGCGCTGTTTTAGTGTGTGCCCTTTAAATGCAAATAAGGTGCTGCTGGACGACCCAGGGGGCGGAGCTTCATGAGCTCGCGCTCAGTCTGTCAGGACAATTTCATCTCACAGAATGATGATAATATCAGAAACTCTCAGTAACGGCGTTTATTTCGAGTCGGACAATAATGCCTACTGAGTGCTGTATAGAGATGAAACGGGTATAGTTTAGTAGTTTAATTACGGTTATTATAACGTATTTGTCATCTGCTTGTAGGCTATGTATCCATTATTTATTAATAGTCTACAAGTCTGCTGTCTGAATGATGATCAAACATATACTGATGAGTTTAATAAAGTTTATTGTACATCACACAAAAGATGAAGCGTCAGTTTTACTTCAGAAAATCACTGTAAGAGCTGAGTAAACACAGTAAGTTATAAGTGCGCAAGTAGCCAGTAGATTTGAGGGAGCATTCCTGTGGGCGGAGGTTAGTCAAAAAACGGTTCTAGTGACATCATTAAAGAAGGAAGTAGAGGGATGTAGTCTAAACGAGCCGTTCACTGTAGTCGACTTCTGTTAAAGGGACTGTAAGTAGGAATTTCTCCCATCTAGTGGTGAAATTGTATTTTGCATTCAAACGAATAATGCTCTCCAGCGCCTCACTTTTTCAAATGCGCGTTGCATCTACGGTAGCTGTTATGTACCAAAAAGCTATGACAGGATGTCTTATAATAGCACTTCGAGTTTTTCTTCAGGTGAACAGGTTTGTTATTTAAAACAGACTGAAACTTGAAACAACGAAAAAAAGAATGTTACAGTATAAATTACTGACTGTGAAAAACATTAACTATGGTAGTTAGTAGTAATGCCTTCTTTATTCGTTATATTTTTTGAAGTACGTGCATTGTTAGATATCATCATCCGTGCCTTCTCTAACGTTACTTTACTCAATAGCTGCTATTCATCAAAGAGCCTGTTTAACTTACAATGAATAGAATAGATAAATAGATATAACTATAAATGTTCTACTGTCTATAATAATAAAGTTCACAACCAAGCAATGAAAAATAAGCTTGTAATTAAGACCGTAACATTGACTTACCTGTCGAGAAGAAAGCAGGCAACTTCAGCATCTCTTTTGAAAGCTTTCTCCTGCATTAGCTATCCCGACATTAACCATTGTTTTTGTAATCTCCGGTCATGTTTCCTTTAACGGTCTATTTTGGACTTTTTCGACGACGAGGACTCATCCTGTGACTCAGCATATGTATGAATGAACGGTGTATAAATAACCGTGCAGTGCATCCTTTTAAACTTGCCGCGGCAGTGACAAGCGCCTCTCTCTGCTCTGCTCCTCCACTTCTGTTGACTTCAGTCACGTGACGCTGGCTCTGAACGAAACGCGTTGTGGAAATGCGTTGGCCTAGTACTTTTTGTCCCACTCTGCTATTATAGTTTTTCAAGATTGCGAAACTACATGGAAGCCTCCGTGGACCTACCCGTCCCATGTATATAAAGATAATAAATACTTCGTTTACGAGGATTAGTCTGATCATTGGCATAGGTATTTGTACACCATTGAGGGCATATTTATGAATAAAAATATTGATTTTAGATAATAAAATACCTAAAAAGCTACATATTGTCCCTTTAAATAAAATATCTCGCTTGGCATTGAACTTTGAGCTTTATAATTTTACAGATATTATTTATGCTCTAACAGCAACATTACACACTAACTAAAGTTTGAAACATGGGATCATGAAGAATGGGACCTTTAAACAGTTACTTTATTTGTGAAAAATACTGTAATAGGATTGCAGATTCAAGAAGTTGCCATTTAAAGCAGGGGTGGGCAAACTTTTTGGCTCAAGGGCCACACTGGGTTTTAAAAATTTGACAGAGGGCCGGCCCAGCAGCAGATTATGAAGCACGATCTCATGAAAGTGCGTATCTATACCACAAATTTTATTTCTCGTGCCATTTATATGCCAAAATTTTTTGTTTTTTTGCGTGCATATGCTATATGTAAACCCCTTGGTTAGGATTAGGGGTGTGGAGTGCGTGCCTATTACACGCCATAAAGTGCGTATCATATGCACACGAAAACTGCGTATCATAAGCACTACAAATACAATTCGTGGTATTCGCACTTTAATGAGATCGGGCTGAGCAAACACATTTACGTTGTGGCAATGTCTGTGCGAAATTCAACAACTGAGAGATGATATTCTGACAATACATTTTTTTTATGCTAGATATCACCCATTTAGCATGTTATGCCTTGATGTTAATTTTTAATTAGTCAGATGTTAGATAATTATAGCCTATACTTTTTAAATATTGTTTATCCTTATTATTATTTAATGGGCCTAACAGTAAATTAGAAACAAAACACCTGCAAGTGTACACTTAGAAGAGTAAAAATGACAGGTTACGTTAATTCAACTTTATTAAAACTGCATGGCAATTTGCACTTCCAAAAGTCATACATTTGTGGAAAAAACGAAATAAACGAATATACAAATTTATTTTAAGAATAATAAAATAAAACATAAAAAGCAAAGGCAGATCAGAACATTTAATGAAGAAAAAAAAACGGGTTCTGTACATGGCAGACAGGGGAGCGTAGTCGAAAGCCGGACGATAAAGGTCGTTAAACGGAATCAGTCAGGATACATCCACAAATCCAGAGGAGCAAAGAAACTAAATAGCAGACAAATCAAAGGAAAAACTAAGGTGTGCAAGCGGTTACCAAACATTTTTTTTCTCTGTGAGTTTCCAAAAAAGGAAAAAACATTAACGTGCAACAACAAGTCTATGCGCTTAAGGCGCTGTCTGTTTGGTTTCCATGGTGACGCGTCATTGCTTGTTACGTGACACACCGCAGCCACAACAGCGCTGAATGAATGATGATCTGCTTTTATGTCATTTTTCCTTTTTTACATTTGTTAGCTATGGCATTTGCAATATCTGATATTCCGACTGTCAAATATATGCAACGCAATATATATATATATATATATAAAACGCAAAGTATTGCAAGAAAAAAGGCAAAATTAATGCGATCTTAAGACAATTTTTTTAAATACTCGGCGGGCCAGATTAAACAGCCTAACGGGCCGTATGTGGCCCGCGGGCCGTAGTTTGCCCACCCCTGATTTAAAGTATAAGCATTTTTGTTTTAAAGATTTGTTTTCTAATTTATTTAAAATGTATAAAATATTGATTAAAATAAATATAAAGTATATAATAAAAATATCGGCTTTATATCAGCCATCCTGCTCTCTAAGATATCGGCATCGGCAATCTCTCTCTCTCTCTCTCTCTCTCTCTCTCTCTCTCTCTCTCTCTCTCTCTCTCTCTCTCTCTCTCTCTCTCTCTCGTTAGTTATTGTTAATAATAAGCTACATGCCTCGTTCTCCTTTCTTTGCCATTGACATCCGACTGAACTACAAATGTTCCAAAAAAAGGGATGTGCTCGACGAGTTTACTCGTCTGTGCTACTGCGCACTAGGGCTAGGTATCGATTCAGATGTTACAATTCGATTCGATTTCGATTCGCAAGCTCTCGATTCGATTTCGATTTGATTTTTCGATTTTGATTCTAAATTAGATTTCGATTCGACTCAATGAATATTTAATACAAATCCTATATTTATTAAAAAAAGAAAAGTGAACATAAGTTTTCAAGTGTTTAATTATGACTGCCGCTAGCATAGCTAGCGAAAGCGGTCATATAGGGATTGTCAAAGTTTTTTTTTTGTTTTTTTTCCCGTCATCTACTGAATTTTTCGTCAACGATACCAGGGACACCGAAACACCGGGGAACATGAAATTTGGTGGGCATGTAGCCCCACTAGACTTTTACGGACAATTTAGTTTGGTCCCCGGGGGCCACTCCCCCCCCCCCCGCGCTGGGCCCCCCCAAACCCAAAAAATGCAGTTTTTCCTAAATAACTACCTGAACCGTGGCACCGAGGATGAAGAATTTTTTATGGTATGTTGGTCTTAAGGGCCCACATCAACCTAGCCCATAATCACTCATTTGTGATTTGCGCCCCTCCCATAAAAAATGAAAATGCAATATTATTCTGCTTTAATCGCCCCTATCTTCAGTTGAGATGTTCAGAACTGCACCATATTTCATGTGTATGATTAACTTGACACCTCTGGGGGTATGCTAAGTTTCGTAGAATTTCATCCATGGGGGGGTATAAAATAAATTCATTTATGTGCACATTTAGTGACCGTACACTCATCGGCCTGTAGATGGTGGTGTTGAGCGAAGGGTTGCTGGTTTAGGATGATACTGTCACTAAGGTTGCCAACTATCCCGAATTAGGCGGGACGTCCCGTATTTTGGGCCTAATTTATTTGTCCCGTGCGTGACCTCCCGTGTCCCGTTTTTTGACAAGCTGATAAACCACTGACTGATACAACAGCAACAGCAGCAGTGCTGACCACGACACTTGAGAATGATCACCGACACCTGTCATCATCCAATCACAGCTTTTTTTAATTAATGTTTTGAGACAAATCATTGTTTGATTTGCGAACATCCTCTGCCGTCTGGTCGCTTCCGCTTCAAGCCGGACTCGTCTCGCGCTAACGGTAATTTCCTTTCACTGTCCACGTTTTGATTTCGGCTAATCAATTTTGGTGAATGCAAACAACGTGATTATTGTTCATGAGTCTAACATCCAGCCACGCAAGAAAACATGTAATCTACCTGAGGGAATAATATGCTCAAAAAACATTTCTGATTATTATTAATGTTTTAAAGCTTTTAGAAAGTACATAGAAGCTTTTGTAACATTATCTTAACTGTCACTTTTGATTAATGTAATGCATCCTTGCTGAATAAAAGTAGGCAATTACTTTCTTTATCTTTTTTCCCAAAAAATAATCTTACTAACCCCAAACTTTTGAACTGTAAGCCTAGTGTATAATGTTAAAAAAGCTTTCTATTTTAGATAAATGCTGTTATTTTGAACTATGGTTTGTTTGTAATGTGACTTTTTTCATGTATGACATTAAAATTATTTTTAGAATTAAATGCATAAATAGGTTAAGCAATACAAATGTGTTTATTTCTGATAACCTTTTAAACACAAACTTAACTGCAGACACTGAAATGACGTACAGTACAAATATTTTGAGTGTCCCTCATTTTCCTATAAATAACCACGATTGTCCCGCATTTTCCTTTTCTGAAGTTGGCAACCCTAACTGTCACACACACACATGCAGGAATACAAACAAACGCAAGCATGCACACACACTGACATCCACACGCGCAGACACACACCAATCCACACACATACAAATCCACATGCACAGACACACACACACGCGCACACACATGTACGCACGCATACATACACGCACAGACACATACACATACACACATACACATACACACACACACAGACAGACATGCACATACTACTACTTTTTTTAGGTATATACAGTGAGGAAAATAAGTATTTGAACACCCTGCTATTTTGCAAGTTCTCCCACTTAGAAATCATGGAGGGGTCTGAAATTGTCATCGTAGGTGCATGTCCACTGTGAGAGACATAATCGAAAAAAAAAAATCCAGAAATCACAATGTATGATTTTTTAACTATTTATTTGTATGATACAGCTGCAAATAAGTATTTGAACACCTGAGAAAATCAATGTTAATATTTGGTACAGTAGCCTTTGTTTGCAATTACAGAGGTCAAACGTTTCCTGTAGTTTTTCACCAGGTTTGCACACACTGCAGGAGGGATTTTGGCCCACTCCTCCACACAGATCTTCTCTAGATCAGTCAGGTTTCTGGGCTGTCGCTGAGAAACACGGAGTTTGAGCTCCCTCCAAAGATTCTCTATTGGGTTTAGGTCTGGAGACTGGCTAGGCCACGCCAGAACCTTGATATGCTTCTTACAGAGCCACTCCTTGGTTATCCTGGCTGTGTGCTTCGGGTCATTGTCATGTTGGAAGACCCAGCCTCGACCCATCTTCAATCCTCTAACGGAGGGAAGGAGGTTGTTCCCCAAAATCTTGCAATACATAGCCCCGGTCATCCTCTCCTTAATACAGTGCAGTCGCCCTGTCCCATGTGCAGAAAAACACCCCCAAAGCATGATGCTACCACCCCCATGCTTCACAGTAGGGATGGTGTTCTTGGGATGGTACTCATCATTCTTCTTCCTCCAAACACGTTTAGTGGAATTATGACCAAAAAGTTCTATTTTGGTCTCATCTGACCACATGACTTTCTCCCATGACTCCTCTGGATCATCCAAATGGTCATTGGCAAACTTAAGACGGGCCTTGACATGTGCTGGTTTAAGCAGGGGAACCTTCCGTGCCATGCATGATTTCAAACCATGATGTCTTAGTGTATTACCAACAGTAACCTTGGAAACGGTGGTCCCAGCTCTTTTCAGGTCATTGACCAGCTCCTCCCGTGTAGTTCTGGGCTGATTTCTCACCTTTCTTAGGATCATTGAGACCCCACGAGGTGAGATCTTGCATGGAGCCCCAGTCCGAGGGAGATTGACAGTCATGTTTAGCTTCTTCCATTTTCTAATGATTGCTCCAACAGTGGACCTTTTTTCACCAAGCTGCTTGGCAATTTCCCCGTAGCCCTTTCCAGCCTTGTGGAGGTGTACAATTTTGTCTCTAGTGTCTTTGGACAGCTCTTTGGTCTTGGCCATGTTAGTAGTTGGATTCTTACTAATTTTATGGGGTGGACAGGTGTCTTTATGCAGCTAACGACCTCAAACAGGTGCATCTAATTTAGGATAATAAATGGAGTGGAGGTGGACATTTTAAAGGCAGACTAACAGGTCTTTGAGGGTCAGAATTCTAGCTGATAGACAGGTGTTCAAATACTTATTTGCAGCTGTATCATACAAATAAATAGTTAAAAAATCATATATTGTGATTTATGGATTTTTTTTTTTAGATTATGTCTCTCACAGTGGACATGCACCTACGATGACAATTTCAGACCCCTCCATGATTTCCAAGTGGGAGAACTTGCAAAGTAGCAGGGTGTTCAAATACTTATTTTCCTCACTGTACATAAACACGCAATACAGCCAAATTGCTCCACGTCATTTATTTTTGTGGAAAGCCAGTGCAGGCCTGAGCGGCGGTCATATTTTCTACCGTCATGCAGTACATCTAGTTAATAAAAAGAAATTAAGAGCTACAAACCTGTATATTAAACTCTTTTTATTTTAGGTACACTTGGGTACATTAAAACAGAACCCAACTCTTATTTCAAATCCATACAATGAATAGACAGCATTTTGATGCAAGATGAACAATTGATGCTGAAAATTGCACAAGTCAGAACAGTCGCGTGTCTTGATCAAACAGGTTAACAATCTTCACATAAACCCATATAAATACATTGCATATAAAATAAACGCCAGAAGAGAACGCCAATGGCAGCTCTTAGATCACACAGTGCTCACTCACATTCTCCGTCTTAATTAATTTACAATCTCTGTCAGTCATATCTAATACTTTGTTAGACAAAACTGGTAAACAAAGAAAGTAAATGGTATGCGAAGTAAGTAAAGCGTTTGCTTTTATATTATTTGTAACAGAAAAGGCAAACAATCAGGCTAAAATACTTTCTCATTTGCCGTCAACATTCAGCAAATGCGCATCTACATAATTTAAACAAATCTCTGAATATCTAAGAAACATTTAATTTCACAAACCTTGCAGCTTTAATCGAATCCAGCTGTGATATCTTGTGAAGTGTGCATTACTGTCTGCGAATGACGGTCGGTCCGTGCGAAGTGAGTGAATGCGAACAGAAGATCAGCTTCACAGGAGACGCGATCGGAAAACTTTAAATCCTTCATTTTAAAATATTCTGATATATAACCAGTTGCCAACTGTGTCATATTCATATCGTTTTCACTGTGCTGTATGTAAAATTAGCGTTACTTTGTCTTTATTTGAACAAATATGATTACCAGCACGAAATCACCAGATTACCGAGTGTCCTGTTACAGTGTTTACCCTCTTTTTATTCACATATTCATATATTTCTAAACAATTACTTTGTGGAAAAATACTGTAGTAGGATTGCAGATTCAAGAAGTTGCCATCTAAAGTATGAAAGCATGTTTATTTTAAAGATTTGTTTTCTAATTTATTTATAATTGATTAAATATTGATTAAAATAAATATATATAAAAATATCGGCCATCGGCCACCCTGCTCTCTAAGATATCGGCATCGGCCATCAAAAAACAATATCGGTCGACCACTAATTTTGCATCATATAGCCTATTTGCGCATAGGCTTGACATCGCGATTGCGGTATGATTAAACCTGCAGCACTAGTAATTGTGTGCTAAATTTATGATTTAGATAAAACTAACATAAAATCTCACAGCATTAGCTATAAAATTGAGTTTGCAAGCGAACAGTGGAGGAAAACTAATACTTGGGTAATAGATAAATAAAGATAGAAAAAAATCGATTCTTGGCGTTTGAGAATCGATTTTGAATCGACCACATTTTAAAAAACGATTAATCGAAAAATAATTTGTTTTGCCCAGCCCTACTGCGCGCTCAATCCACTGCACGTTTTTATCTAATCAGCTTGCGCACCACAACTATGTGTAGGGCTGGTCCGAACATATCATATAATAAAGGCTAGATGTCTACAAACAAACGCAAGCATGCACACACACACACTGACATCCACACGCACAGACACACACCCATACACACACATACAAATCCACATGCACAGACACACACACACAAACACACACGCACACACACATGTACGCACGCATACATACACGCACAGACACACACACACACAGACACACACATACACAAACACACACACAGACATGCACATACTACTACTTTTTTTAGGTATATACATAAACACGCAATACAGCCAAATTGCTCCACGTCATTTATTTTTGTGGAAAGCCAGTGCAGGCCTGAGCGGCGGTCATATTTTGTACCGCCATGCGGTACATCTAGTTATATTTACAATAATAATCAATAATATTATTGATTAAAAAAATCAATAATATTTTTTTAAATTGCATTTATATTTGCATTTATGTCAAACCCTAGACACTTTCAAACATCAAAATTACATTTATTAATATGTATTCGTGTCAAAATGTCATATAAACATCTATTCCTATTCAATTTAGCTTGGAAACGCTTCCAAGACGCTTGCGTGTCGCGTTAAAAATAGGCGTCGTTTCTATTTCTAGCATGCACGCCTGAGACGCGCGTGTCCCCAAATATTTTTTCACGTTCGCACGCCGAAATATTTACTCGAATATGCGAGTGAAATGGGCGCACTGTAGAGCCCTGAGGTCATAGATCCTCTTCTTAATATCATTAATTCATCTTTGTCTCTAGGATACGTACCAAAAACCTTTAAAGGGATACTTCACCTCTGGGAAGATGAATGTGTATTTAAAATAGGTAATTTAAGTAGAAGAAATGTGAATACATTTTTGAATTTGGAGCTTTCTAGACTGAGAAAAGCCAGAAAATGTATTTTTGGCTTATGTGGATGAAAGACAACAACTCCCAGAATGCACTTGCTTCGCTGCCTTAGGAGGCCACGCCTACCGGTAAGAGTGCACAGTTGAAAACAACAAGGCTAACTTAGCCTAGTACGTGATGAGTTTGCCAGGGATTTGCCAGGGATCTCTAGAGATCGCCCAAAATGTCCGGGATTTGGCTTTTGCGTTCTACAGTCGCCATTCATTCATCATGTTTACTGTGGCGAGCAGGACGAGGCTGACGGCTGCGGGAGAACGGCGCGAGGCCGGTGGCGTCATTACTGAGACACGCCGGGTCTCCCATCTCTCACGGAGGAGCGGGAATTTTCTTAGCAAGGGTAAAACGCACATCAACCGATCACTTGTTTAGCGTTCATGTAAACACTACATTCAGATTCACCAATCGGAATGAATTCAGTTAGATTGAAACAAAAGGTGTGCATGTAAACAATGAATGGCGACCGCAGAACGCAAAAGCTGAATCCCGGACATTTTGAACGATCTCGCCCGCCGGACAAGTCCGGGAAAAGGAAGATGGTAACCCCTACTTACTCAGCTTTCTCCTACTATTCAGCTTTCTCCACAGACCACAGAACAAGAGCCTGCTAGCTTAGCTTCCAAAGAAAGACGGCTGACACTGTGTACATTCTGTGAGTGAGATCCCACCCTCAATGGGCAGGCTGAAAACATGCGGAACAACGCCATCTACTGGCTGTAGTCTTTAGCCTCTGGCCAGAAAATCCTCCGATGATGCAAAATGACGATTTTTGCGTCATCAGAGGATTTTTTACAGACAAAAAATACATAAATCTCTTGTCTCAGGGGGATATGAGGGTGGAAAGCATGGTAATTCGAAAATACTACAGGTTTTCTACTAATACAAAGCTTAATGCTAAATCCTGAAGTATCCCTTTAAGCTGGCTATGATTAAACCTCTTGTTAAAAAACCGCAACTTGATCCTACAGAATTAGTCAATTACAGGCCGATCTCGAATCTACCTTTTCTGTCAAAGATATTAGAAAAAGCAGTGTCTTTACAACTGTGTTCCTTTCTTGAAAGAAATGATATCTGCGAAGATTTCCAGTCAGGATTTAGACCGTACCATAGTACCGAGACTGCTCTCGTTAGAGTCACAAATGATTTGCTCTTATCATCCGATCGTGGTTGTGTCTCTCTATTAGTGTTACTCGATCGTAGTGCTGCATTTGACACTATCGACCACAACATTCTTTTAAATAGACTCGAAAATGGGCATTAGTGGAATTGCACTAGCATGATTTAAATCATACTTATCTGACCATTATCAGTTTGTAGCAGTAAATGAAGAGATGTCTCATCGATCACAAGTTCAGTATGGCGTACCACAAGGCTCAGTACTAGGACCGTTGCTGTTCACTCTGTACATGCTACCATTAGGAGATATCATTAGGAAACATGGCATTAGCTTTCACTGTTATGCCGACGATACTCAGCTGTATATTTCTTCAAAACCTAACGATACTTACCAATTCACAAAATTAACGGAATGCATAGCTGATATAAAAAATTGGATGACTCGTAATTTCTTACTACTTAATTCTGAAAAAACAGAGATTCTAATTATTGGACAAAAAACTTCCTCACGTAATAACCTAGAATACTGTCTAAGACTTGATGGCTGCTCTGTTAAGTCTTCGTCGTCGGTTAGGAACCTGGGTGTGCTCTTTGATACCAATCTTTCATTTGAAAGTCACGTGTCTAGTATCTGTAAAACCGCATTTTTCCATCTTAAAAATATATCTAAATTACGCCATATGCTCATTGACAAATGCGGAACAATTAGTTCATGCGTTCATGACCTCAAGGCTAGACTATTGTAATGCTCTACTGGGTGGTTGCCCTGCACGCTTAATAAACAAACTACAGCTGGTTCAAAACACAGCAGCTCGAGTTCTTACCAGAACCAGGAAGTATGACCATATTAGCCCGGTTCTGTCAACACTGCATTGGCTGCCTATTAAACATCGCATCAATTTTAAAATATTGCTGATCACTTACAAAGCACTAAATGTTTTAGCTCCGCAGTACTTGAGCGAGCTCTTAACGCATTATAGTCCTTCACGTCTATTGCGATCTCAAAATTCCGGCCAGTTAATAATACCGAGAATATCTCAATCGACTGCTGGTGGTAGATCCTTCTCCTATTTAGCACCAAAACTTTGGAACAGTCTTCCTACCATTGTCCGGGAAGCAGACACACTCTGTCAGTTAAAAGCTAGATTAAAGACACATCTCTTTGACCTAGCATTCACATAATACATTATAGACTTCTATAATTCAGTGTTAGGCTGCATAGATTAGGTCAGCTGGAACCGGGAACACTTCCCATAAATCCTGATGTACTCGTTACATCATAAGAAGAATGGCATCTACGCTAATTTTAGTGTCTTTGTTTATCCCAAGGTTTTCCCGCAGCCTGCCGGATCCAGGCCATATCCAGATCTGATGAAGGACCTTCGCCTGGACCCGATCCAATGCAGTGCTGAAGTGCCAACTAGTCTCTCCCTATGGAGGATCCCTTTACCACTCTACAGATAAAGCGTTGTCGGGAAACTCAATTTGCGTACTTACCCCGAATTGATAAAATAAAATAAAATTCTGTATCAAAAATAAGGAAATGGTTTGTAGGGAATTCCAAACCTGCGCACATATATTCAAACGACATAACTATAGAACCAATTATTAATGCGCATGTGAACGGCATCAGCGTTTCTCACAGGTTCGCGTTTAAAGTCTGTGTAGAGAGAATGGTGTCGTCTTAGCGGCCCCAAATTTAATAACAAATCGTTGCGACAGAAGCGAATCAATCAAAACTAACTTTCGCTGGAAAATAACTTTATTAAAGAACCGCTATAAAGCCAAAACAGTCTCTGTTACCTTAAATTATACGTTTATCTCTGTAAAGCTGCTTTGAAACTATCTACATTGTTAAAAGCGCTATATAAATGAAGATGACTTGACTTGACTTTCTGTTGTCTCTCCAATAATTCTATCTCATGTTCAAGTTCATTAAATCTTTTACTCTTTATTCTCTTCTGAAATGATGAAAAAGATATACAGAACCCTCTTATGACACATTTACATGCCTCCCATAATACTTGTGAATTGTCACATACATTATTATGCTCCAGAAAATCATTAAGGTGTTGTTTTAATTTTTCCAGAAAATTTGAATTTGTTAAGAGAGTAGTGTTAAAACGCCATCTGTTTAGTTTTGGCATTGGGCAGGACGGAAGAAAATTGCAAATTATAGGAGAGTGGTCAGATAAAAGGATGGGAAGCATTTTAATAAATGGAATATTACTGATAAATGATGGAGAAACAAATATGTAGTCAATCCTGGAGTAAGTCTGATGGCGTGCTGAGTAGAAAGAGAATTCTTTGGCCCCGTCATTATTAATTCGCCAGATGTCTGCTAGGTTTAAGTCTTTGATGAAAGTATTTAATGCGTTCGAAGAAGCTAGACCAGAGATATTCCCTGTGAACGATCTAAAGCAGGATTTATTACTGAGTTGAAATCACCACCTACTATAAGTTTAGTGTCAGGAAATTTTAGTAAGCTACTTTGAATTGATGACAGAAACCTCGGGTCAAAATCATTAGGGGCATAGATGGAAGCCAGCAGTAACCACGTGTTATTAACAGTGCCAACCACTAGAACATATCTACCACCGTCGTCTTCTGCATAGTCTACTGTCATTTGTAAGTGTCTATCGGCCAAAATCAAAACACCCTTTGTTTTAGTATTTGCGCATGTAAACTTTCTATGAGTCGTGACTCTTGAAACAGCATGCAAACCCGCCCCCAACCCCAACTCTGTGATTTAAATTATCAGACCTATTCTACAGTATTCTTACCACTGTGTCAGAACTGTTATGTAACCTGTCAACATCCTTGTAATAGAAGTTCAAAAAATCCATTGTCCGACGTTGGCATGATGAATTCTCAGTCCTGGGGTTGGGATGTATCCATCTCTGATCCAGGGTTCCGATGGGTGCCAGGGTCAGTGGTCGCTGCATTAGTCGGGGAAGCCGAGAGTGAAGACGCCGATGGAGATTCCATGGATGTTTGGATGGTGCTGAGGAAGTGTTCTGCTTCTTCTGGAGACTTGAAGTTGTAGTTGTTGCGTCGGAAGGTCACTTTGAGTTCCGCTGGGTATATAAGAAATGGATTCAGGCCTATGGAGGTCATTTTCTTTTTCACATCATTGAACCCCATGCGTTTCTTGACCATGGCAGAGCTGTAAACAGGGAAAAAGGATAAAGTTTGCTGGTCGTGAGTGATAGGAAAGGCCTCTCTGGCCCCCTTCAAGATGGCTTGATGGTCGGCATAGTCCAGCAGTTTGAAGATAAATGTGCACGAACGATTCCTCTCTTTCTCATCGTTGTTGTACAGCCGATGTGCTCTCTCGATTTTTATTTCACGTCCAGCCAAGGAGGGGATCCATGGAGGCAAGTGCGTTTTTATAAAGCCTATGGCATCTGAGCCCTCCAGGGATTCTGCTAAGGCCACCAGCCTCAGGTTGTTTCTCCGACTCCTATCCTCCATTTCGGTGAGTTTATTGGTGAGAGATATGATTTGCTCTAGGGGTGTCCCCGACTATGGATTTTCATAGTCGAATCAGAATCGTCATGTCTTGCTTATAGTCGACTAATAGTCGAATCATGTGTATGGGGCAGGGGCTGGGGGCGGGGCTTTAACATTTCAAAGCCGCTATGTACAGAAAATCACACAAAGATATAGAAGAAAATGTATAAAAACATTTTGGATCAATAAAACCTAAGAAATAACATAAATAACTCCAGAAAGGCCACAGAAAGGCCACAGACAGGATTTGCATTTCACATACAAATCAAATTAAATCGGCTAAATTACCTGTGTGAGCAGGCTCTATACACCACCACAACATCGATAAACCGAAAAAATAAACAATTAATTTACTAAATTAAATTAGAACAGAATATACCTTTCTAATAAATAAAAATACAAAACAAAATATATCGAATCAAGTCACAAGATGAGCAAATGTGTGCAAAATGGCTAAAGTGCAGGGGAACATATATTCAAAACACAAGCCACAAATAGTTAGATTAGATAACCCTGACAGATCAATAAATAAAATAAAAATAAAGAAACTATTAAAATAACGATAGTAGCCAGAATTTTCAACTTTGTCTTTTTAACTGCAGAAACAAAATGCTAAACTGGAGTAGCAGTCTTTTTAGCTAAAAATGTTCACACTCACAGCATCCAAAAATCAAATTAGAACCGGCTAAAAAGTTATGAAATCACTTGTACCCTACCTGATCGAGAGAACAAATCCAATCTTTCACTCTGTCTGTGTCCGTTGGAGTCTTTTCAAATTGTGCGCGCGGATAAAATGCATTCTAACGTGAAACTTGTTAACGTTGGCCGGCAGAAGTGCGATCATGGTTTTCCTGATGCTAAATCCAGCCTTGGAGAATATCCTTTCTGACGGTGTACATCCACACTTTATATATCTTATCCCAGACATTGTTATTTTAAAGATTTAAATCCTTGCCGCCAAGACGCTCCTCTGTCGGTTACGGATTGAAAGTGAAACTTAAATCTGTCACGCGGACACGGGGTGTTTGGATTTATTCACGCACGCATTAAAAGCTTATTTCTTTGCACATTTTTTTATATAGCATTATCATAATAGGCTGAATATTAACGTATTGACAGTAAACCGGTAGTTCTATGTGAAATCAGACATTGAGCGCCCTCATATAGCCAAAGTGGCATGATCCTCGTTTCATAACACCACTGCGAAGATTCGACCGTGAGATCGGTAGTCGAATCAGGCTCCTCCGATCGAAGCATCGAATCTTCGACTATTTGGGGTCACCCCTACCATATCGACTATTTGGGGTCACCCCTACAGTATGTCTCGTTTGTTAGCCCGCACTGTTGCTTGGAGAGAGTCGAGTCGAGACTGGTCTGTATGTACGATTTTGCCCAGATGTTCTATGTCCACAATCACGTTATGCACCGCTTCATTTGCTTGTTTAATTTGAACTTGTAGATCAGCCAGTTGAGGTACTACCACACTATCCATCGCTGCTTTTACAGCTGCCAAGATGGAAGCATCAAACTTTTCTTGTTGTTCTGCTAATGCTAACCAAACAGCTTTCAGTATAGCACAATCAAGGTCTGTCGAAGCCATCACAGTCTCCTTCGATTTTTTTTCTTTTCTGGCGAGTTTACCAACTCCCGTTTTGCGTACAACTCTATCAGACGACATTTTATACTCAAATTGTAGCGAAATCGTCGCGGCCTTAGTTGAAATATATAGTTTTAAGAGGGTTTTGAGGAAGAGCTAAGAGAGACTAGGTCTGCATCGCTGGGAAAGGTCACGTGACTATTGTCATGTGTTGTAAAGTTTTTCTTTCTTCAAAGCAGAGACCAGTGAGACAGTTGGGATCGCATTCAACGGAAGTTATTCTTTATGGAGAACTCCGCCGTACGTTGCTGTAGTACTTCCAACATGATCTAATCTAACATAACTTTACATGGTATCTTATAGGCTTTTTAGGAGGAGGGTCTTTTGGGGGTGGAGACAAATTCAAACAAAGCATGTAAATGAGTATACAGGTTAAGGAACCCACCCCAGACCGGCAGTCTCAATCCAATCAGCATAACCACTCAAATGCATATGTGCTAATCCAATCAGCCAAACGATTCAACGTCTGGACTGTGGCTCTTGCTCCAAGAGCCATTAAAGACAATAGGTTAGCGTCTCCGTGATCTGACTCATTTAACTTACAAAGGAAAAAAAGGTCGGGCAGGGATATCTTGCTGTAAACTCAATAATCACTTTCTCAGTTTATATACTATCTAAATTAAAACCTCAAATGCTAAATTCAGTATTCTTCACCATGATGTTATGTAAGGAAGCATATCTGAAAACATATTCTTAAATTTTAATCCTTCACGTGTTTCTTTAGAAATAAATAATGGACAAATGGAGTCTTTAAACGCCTCAGATGTAAAGTTATTCGCTGTCAACGTGACGCCAAAATGAATGGGAGTCAATGGGATGCTAACAGCAGGTGGGGGTCTGCTAGCCAATGGCGGTGCCTGGGGGTGGTACAGAAATCGAGCGCTCAATTACCCCCCTGGGACAACTGCACTGTGCGTTGGAGTGCTACCCACAAGGCTATCGTCTCTGAATACATCCTTAATTATCATGTGCCCTGTATGACCACCTATTTTTGTTTTCGGTCTTCTTGGTGTAGATTGTTGGACTGACAAAAAAGGATGTGTTCACCGCTCATGAGATGGTGAGCTGTCTTGAGTTGGGAAACTCTGCACGAACAGTGGGCTCAACAGCCATGAACGCAGCCTCATCTCGCTCACATGCTGTTTTTACAATATCACTGGAGCAGCGACGCAAAGGAGACAAGTATGTAATCTTGGCATATGTTGTTAAACTAAGCAACTTGAAGTAGTTGTTTAAAGGCTGTCAAATTTGACAGTTGGCTGTATACAATGTTTAAGGTTTTATAAAATTGGAGAAAATTAGCTAATTTGTCACAAGATTATATATTTAGAATTAGGGCTGCAACAACTAATCGATAAAATCAATTATAATCGATAATGAAAGTGATCAACGACAAATTTGATTATCGATTAATCGTGTCTGCACTCTGTGCAAGTTGCTTTACAATGGTGAATAACCAATTTCTTTGGACAAAAAGCATATGGAAAATAGCGGAGGACACAGAGTGAGCTGCTCCGGGAAAGATACATGATTTAATTGTCGGAAACATGAGAATGCTTTATATTTATAAGCACTTAAAACAACAGCAAGCGCTTGTCCTGTCGTGCTTTCACAGATGCTGTTCAATGCATCTGACATGTGTTTTCCTAAGCGCATAACTTTATGATTATATCCTTACCTATAAATGTTAGAAAGTCCCACGAGTATTTCCATTTTTTTGTATATTCTGACAAGCGTCTTGCTAAACTTCACAGACTTCAATAGACAAGCGCTGGTGCGCACATGCGTGTCAAAAATACGGAGCGCAATAAAACAGGAGTGCAATAATTCTATTGACTGATACTTTAATGACTGAAATAAACATTTTGCTAAAACATTTTTGTTAGAAATAAATAGTAGGTTTTCAAATTCTACAATTTTTTTTTTTTGCTTTTGTTTTCATTTCTGCTTTACATATTAAACCTTAAATCACCTGATTGCTTGCTATTTTAATGTTTGTATTATAACCTTTTTTTTGCTTATGCACAGCATAGCCTACATAGATACATCCCCTATTCATAGGCTTTATTACACACTTTTTGGAGGGCAGGATGTGGAAGATTTATTTATTTGTTTTTTTGTTTTTTGTTTAAAATAATGGATCGAAATTAATTTAATGTAATGATTGTTAGATTTTTCATCTGATTAATAGGAAAAATCGAACAGATTAACCGATTATCAAAATAATTTTTAGTTGCAGCCCTATTTAGAATGGACATACAGCTTGTGTTTGAAAGATGCGCATGAGAAAAGTGATAAGCATTTGTTGTTTTGATGCAAGAAGGTGCAAATTGAAGTAAAGGTAAAATTAATTTTCAAAGAAATTGTATGCAGGTCTAAAAATTATTATTGTGAACTGCTAATGTAGAAAACTAAAATGTTTATATATATAAAACACTAATGGCGGCGTGCAACAGTGCAGCGGCTTCTCAGTTACCGGCGTGCGTATTACAAATCCCTTTTATAAATACCAACACGAGAAATAGTGTGGTAAAGTACAGTCTATCTGGACTTCTTAAACTTAATAATATCAATATAACGATTAAACCACAGCTTAAAGCAACGTTGGGCAGGCTAAAGCTTCTGAACATAGCGAGGTGGAGGAGCGATACACACCGGTTAAAGGGAAGGAGGAAGCGGTGTGCAAGAAGGCAGAAGAGGGGTAAGCGGGCTGGTCTGATAGCCAGGCTAAAGGCTAATAACAGACCCAAGTTTCCAACGCTTTTTCTGGCAAACGTCTGCTCGCTTGACAACAAGATGGACTTAATGCGCCTCAGACTAAGCAGCTATAAGGAAATGAGAAACTGTTGTGTATTTCTGTTAACGGAGACATGGCTATGTAACAACATCCCAGACTCAGTTTACCATATTGATGGGTTACTACTCTACCGAGCCGATCGAAACCATCTCTCGGGGAAAACTCGTGGAGGAGGACTCTGTGTTTACATAAACAAAGGCTGGTGTATAAACTGCTCTCCGGTAAGCAGCCACTGTTCTGAAGCGGTGGAATACCTGACATTGAAATGCCGACCAAACTATTTGCCTCGGGAGTTCACAGTTGTGTTTATTGTGGCTGTCTATATCCCCCCGAGTGCTAACGTTAGTATGGCTCTCGGGGAACTTCATGACCATATCAGTGCGTTACAGAACAAACATCCCGAAGCTTTTTTTGTGGTAGCTGGTGATTTTAATCATGTCAATTTGACGGATATTCTGCCCCGGTTCCACCAACACGTCTCCATAGCAACCAGGGGGAACAACACGCTGGACCGTGTGTATACTAACAGACGGGATGCATACAGAGCGGTGCCCCGCACACACTTGGGGTTTTCTGACCACATTTCCATCTTGCTGGTTCCTGCTCATCGCCCTTTGCTGAAAGACATCAAGCCCACAGTTAAAACCATCACGGTGTGGCCAAGTGGAGCCAACCTCATCCTCCAGGACTGCTTTGAGCGCACCAACTGGCAGATTTTCCGAGAAGCAGCAACCAGCGTTGGTGGGGTGGACCTAGAGGAATATGCATCACTGCTTATAGTAAGAGAGACACTGTTTGCCCTCAGGATCCATCTCTTCCCGATGCCTTGAATGCATTTTATGCTCGCTTTGAGACAGCAAATGCCCCCCCCCTTCTCTGGACTTACACTCCACCCAGGAGAACTGCCTTTTAGTGTGTCCGCTGAGGATGTAAGAAGAACACTGCTGAGAATTAACACACACAAAGCAGCAGGTCCAGATAATATCCCCGGCAGGGTTTTGAAGGACTGTGCTCATGAACTGGCTGAAGTGCTAACTGACATCTTTAACACGTCACTCTCCCAGGCTGTGGTGCTAGTGTGTCTCAAGACATCAACTATTATTCCCGTTCCCAAAAGCTCGGCCGTGACATGCATGAATGATTTCCGTCCAGTGGCCCTGACACCGATAATCATGAAATGCTTTGAAAGGCTGGTTATGGCTCACATGAAGGATATAATTGATATCAATGTGGACCCTCATCAATACGCTTACAGGGAGAACAGGTCTGCATCGGATGCAGTTTCATCAGTTATCCACTCTGCTCTTACCCATCTGGAGAATAGGGATTCCTATGTCAGGCTGCTCTTCCTGGACTTTAGTTCAGCCTTTAATACTATTGTTCCACAAACTTAAGTTAATAAATTGCTCCTACTTGGACTTAAGCCATCACTTTGTAACTGGGTTTATGATTTTTTAACGAACAGGCCACAGGCAGTCAAAGTCCATGGCATTTCATCTTCTTCCATCATCCTTAACACCGGCTCCCCCCAGGGATGTGTACTGAGCCCCCTGCTGTATACGCTTTTAACATATGACTGCTCGGCTAAATATCCGGGCAGTCATATTGTGAAGTTTGCTGATGACACGGCTGTGGTGGGATTGATATCCCACGACGACGAGTCCTTTTACAGACAGGAGGTGGAAGAACTCGAGGACTGGTGCAGAGCAAACAACCTCTGCATTAATGTGGGGAAGACGAAGGAAATTGTCGTGGACTTTAGAAGGAGAAGCTACACCCCCTCTCCCCTGTTCATTGGTGGATCAGCTGTGGAAATGGTCTCAAACATCAAGTATCTTGGAATACACATTTCCAATGATTAAACATGGGTCATCAACACAGCCAGCATTATAAAAAAGGCCCAACAACGCCTTTACTTTCTTAGGAGGTTGAAGCGGGCTGGTCTTGGGACTCTTGCTAGCCTTTTACCGGTGTGTGGTGGAGAGTACACTCACTTTTTCCATCGCTGCCTGGTACGGAAATTGTTCTGCTGCTGACAAGAAGAAATTGGAGAGGGTGGTCAAATCGGCCCAAAAAATAACTTTGAGCAGCCTACCCTCTCTTGAGGGAATTTACACCAGCAGGTGCAGAAGCAGAGCATCCTGTATTATGGAGGATTCCACCCACCCGGCAAACAAACTCTTCAATCCACTCCCCTCGGGCAGGAGGCTAAGAAGCTTTAAAGCCAGAACAAAAAGACTGAAATGCAGCTTCTTCCCAGAGGCTGTGAGAATCATGAATGCACTGCCTTAGGGATTGCTTTTAAAATTGTTTAAAAATTTCTGATTAATTATTTATTATAGAAGGAGTACTTTTTAGGTATTAGGTGTCTTGTTTAGGTAAAAGTTATTTTTAAATTTTTTAGTTTATTAAATTGTTTTAATTATTCTATGTATACTGTATGTTAATTATCTTTTTTTTACGCTGCTGGTCCTGAGTACGTATTTCGTTCTTATATATATATATATATACAGTGAGGAAAATAAGTATTTGAACACCCTGCTATTTTGCAAGTTCTCCCACTTGGAAATCATGGAGGGGTCTGAAATTGTCATCATAGGTGCATGTCCACTGTGAGAGACATAATCTAAAAAAAAAAATCCAGGATTCACAATATATGATTTTTTAACTATTTATTTGTATTATACAGCTGCAAATAAGTATTTGAACACCTGTCTATCAGCTAGAATTCTGACCCTCAAAGACCTGTTAGTCTGCCTTTAAAATGTCCACATTTATTATCTTAAATTAGATGCACCTGTTTGAGGTCGTTAGCTGCATAAAGACACCTGTCCACCCCATACAATCAGTAAGAATCCAACTACTAACATGGCCAAGACCAAAGAGCTGTCCAAAGACACTAGAGACAAAATTGTACACCTCCACAATGCTGGAAAGGGCTACGGGGAAATTGCCAAGCAGCTTGGTGAAAAAGGTCCACTGTTGGAGCAATCATTAGAAAATGGAAGAAGCTAAACATGACTGTCAATCTCCCTCGGACTGGGGCTCCATGCAAGATCTCACCTCGTGGGGTCTCAATGATCCTAAGAAAGGTGAGAAATCAGCCCAGAACTACACGGGAGGAGCTGGTCAATGACCCGAAAAGAGCTGGGACCACCGTTTCCAAGGTTACTGTTGGTAATACACTAAGATGTCATGGTTTGAAATCATGCATGGCACGGAAGGTTCCCCTGCTTAAACCAGCACATGTCAAGGCCCGTCTTAAGTTTGCCAATGACCATTTGGATGATCCAGAGGAGTCATGGGAGAAACTCATGTGGTCAGATGAGACCAAAATAGAACTTTTTGGTCATAATTCCACTAAACGTGTTTGGAGGAAGAAGAATGATGAGTACCATCCCAAGAACACCATCCCTACTGTGAAGCATGGGGGTGGTAGCATCATGCTTTGGGGGTGTTTTTCTGCACATGGGACAGGGCGACTGCACTGTATTAAGGAGAGGATGACCGGGGCCATGTATTGCGAGATTTTAGGGAACAACCTCCTTCCCTCAGTTAGAGCATTGAAGATGGGTCGAGGCTGGGTCTTCCAACATGACAATGACCCGAAGCACACAGCCAGGATAACCAAGGAGTGGCTCTGTAAGAAGCATATCAAGGTTCTGGTGTGGCCTAGCCAGTCTCCAGACCTAAACCCAATAGAGAATCTTTGGAGGGAGCTCAAACTCCGTGTTTCTCAGCGACAGCCCAGAAACCTGACTGATCTAGAGAAGATCTGTGTGGAGGAGTGGGTCAAAATCCCTCCTGCAGTGTGTGCAAACCTGGTGAAAAACTACAGGAAACGTTTGACCTCTGTAATTGCAAACAAAGGCTACTGTACCAAATATCAACATTGATTTTCTCAGGTGTTCAAATACTTATTTGCAGCTGTATCATACAAATAAATAGTTAAAAAATCATACATTGTTATTTCTGGATTTTTTTTTTTTGATTATGTCTCTCACAGTGGACATGCACCTACGATGACAATTTCAGACCCCTCCATGATTTCTAAGTGGGAGAACCTGCAAAATAGCAGGGTGTTCAAATACTTATTTTCCTCACTGTATGTATATATATATATATATATATATATATATATATATATATATATATATATATATATATATATATATATATATATATATGAGAAGAGTTCAGATGCAAAAGCCTCTGCCATCTGAAATTTTCTTCTAGAACAATAATTTTTATTAATCTTGTATTTCTAAGTTCAGTAATTTCACTCAAATGACAATTCATAGGTACATTTCATTGCCATTTAAGTGAAATTACTGAACTTAAATATACGAGCTTGATAAAAATGATCATTCTAGAAGAAAATTTCAGAGGCTTTTGTATCTGAACTCTTCATACAGGTGCTGGTCATATAATTAGAAAATCATCAAAAAGTTGACTCATTACATGCAAAGTGAAATATTTCAAGCCTTTATTTGTTATAATTTTGATGATTATGGCTTACAGCTTGTGAAAACCTCAAAATCAAAATCTCAGAAAATTAGAATATTACATGAAATCACACAGTAATTACACAGTGATACCAAGGTCATTGAACCAGGTTTTGGTTATTTTGGCAGTGTGGGCAGGTGCAAATCCTGCTGGAAAATGAAGGAAGCATCTCCATAAAGCTTGTCTGCCGATGGAAGCATAAAATGCTCTGGAAATGTCCTGGTGACGGCTGCGTTGAGTGGACAGCACAGTGGACCAACACCAGCCGATGACATGGCTCCCCAAACCAACACAGACTGTGGAAACTTCACACTGGACTTCAAGCATCTTGGATTGTGTGCCTCTCCATTCTTCCTCCAGACTCTGGGACCTTGGTTTCCAAATGAGATGCAAAATTTGCTCTCATCAGAAAAGAGGACTTTGGTCCACTGTGCTTTATTAAATCCAGAGTCAACGCAGCCGTCTACCAGGACATTTCCAGAGCACTTCATGCTTCCTTCATTTTCCAGCAGGATTTGCACCTGCCCACACTGCCAAAATAACCAAAACATGGTTCAATGACCATAGGATTACTGTGTAATTACTGTGTGATTTCATGTAATATTCTAATTTTCTGAGATTTTGATTTTTCACAAGCTGTAAGCAGGGTGGGAATTATGTCATTTTAGGGGCAAGGCCATTTGGCCTCCACCTTTTTTTTTTTTTTAGGGGCACCAAGGCCATATGACAGGGCACAAAGGCCATCGTACAATTCGATGGTTTTCCCATTCAGATTGATACCATAACATCCTAATTTGGAATAAGACATGGATTATGACTTTTTTAATAAAAAAAAACATTTTTTAATGAGAGAGAGAGAGCGCCATTACATCCAGAAGGTATACACCCTCACACAACAATAGAAACAACATAAATGCCAATAAAAGCATTCAGAAACACCACAAATGCCAATAAAAGCATTCAGAAACAACACAAATGCCAATAAAAGCATTCAGAAACAACACAAATGCCAATAAATTAATTTTTTCCTGCATTGTCGAACGCTTTTCTTCGTGTGTTTCAAATATGGACTATAATGTTCAGTAGAGCGCCCTTAGGCTGCTGGTATGAATAGAAAACACAGCACATCAGTATACAGCGCTCATAATGATTACATCGACGCATTTGGCTATAATATCAATAAAATAATATAGCTGCGAGCAGCGATTACGGGCCCAAGCCGGTGGCACCGCAACCCCGATGCCTTTAGTTACCTAAAGGCACCGGGTGGCGGTGCCGCCGGCTTGGGCCCTCCATCGCTGCTCGCAGCTATATTTATATATATATATATATATATATATATATATATATATATATATATATATATATATATATATACAGTATATATATAACAAAATATATATACATTATATATCAGACAAGTAATATTCTCTGTCGTGTCACTTCACAAAAAAATGGTACAAATTGTACTACTGACTATTTAAACAGAGCAGTGTAATTTTGATAAGTTAGGTTGACTATTTTATAATTATATTTTATTAGGGCTATAATGAACAGGCTGCGATGTCAAGATTGCAATGCTGGTGTGTGTGTGTGTGTGTGTCGTGGGCGTGATTGAACAGTGGAGACATAAAAATATACTTTATGGTGCTAACTTTAAAATTGAAATAAAATGCTCACGGCTGCACGGGAATTCATTCCTACTTCCATAGGAATTCATTGAAAAAGCTCGCTCTGCTCCCAACCATAATCAATGTCAGTGCGGACGAACATATTTTACTTTCGTTTTTAAGTTAGCGATTCAAAAGCCCCCAACGGTGTCACACGTCAATTAACCGGTGGTAAAATTATATTCTCACTGTCATACATAGTATAGGCCGCCTACCTGAAAGAGAGTTTAGCTTGCCCGACCATAGTAGCCTGATTAGAACGTCAATGACAAAAAAATAACTTGGGAATCACTAAAACGAGAGATTATTCTAATTATATTACATTCATTTTAAGTTGCAATCAACAGTTGATAATAAATGTATTACTGATCAATGGTAACAAGGTTGCGCTGCTGAGGCTCGTGCAGCTTCTCCAGGAGAAACGTAAACAACTGAGCGCAGCACACAAAAAAGAAACCCAGTTAACAACATACCAGAGGTGTGGACTCGAGTCATGTGACTTGGACTCGAGTCAGACTAGAGTCATGAATTTGATGACTTCAGACTCGACTCGACAAAATGTACAAAGACTTGCAACTCGACTTGGACTTTAACATCAATGACTCGTGACTTCACTTGGACTTGCGCCTTTTGACTCGAGAAGACTTGCTACTTCCCATGAAAACTGGGGGAAAAAATGTCCACACGGCCGTGCCGCTCTGTTTATCTGCATCTGTGAAAAAATGTGCACCACCTGTATGCATACAGAGAGCGCGCACGCTGCCTGCACGACATCCAATCACTGTAGTCCCACGTTGTTTTGATTCGACAGCATCTAACGCCCGTTTCACACATACTCCGTTTGCAGTGCGTATGCGCCAGCGGTGCGTATTTTTTTCCGTACCCATGTTAACAGGTTAGAGCTTTCACACTGCACGCGGTTGCAGTCCGTCGATCCGTTCCAGGTGCGGTGCGTATCCAGCAGTGCCGCGATCGTTTCCGCACCGAGTCTATCTCTGCTGTGCTGCACGCGCTGAATTAAAGCGACAGCGCATGTTTCGTGGTCAAAATGAACACAGATTGACCTAAAAATGTAGTAATTTCACCATAAATGCGATTAATTAAATAAAATGTAGTAATCTCACCATAAATGTATTTAATTAAATACTATTTTCACTTTAAGACCAGGGCAAAGCAAGGAAAACTACAATTTACCCCAACAAGGCGACATAATGAACGACACTCGTCTCATTCGTGGAGGTGGAAAAACATGTTCCTTGTGACATGCGAGATTTATTGTATTAATTTAAATAGGCTATAAAAGAAATGGCATGTGAGTCGGCTGTTTTTTTATATAAGTAGCCTACATGGTTAAATATTTGACCACTTGCTTTAGGAACTTAAGTAGAAGTAATGCATTGAATAATAGGCCTACGTTGTTTAAATTGTGTTTAAACGTGCATACGTCTATTAAAGAGTGTATATGTGTACAAAGAGAATCGCAATGCTGAGACGTTAAGACCGGGGTAAATCAAGGGAAAATACATATTTCAACAAGGCAACATAATGAACACTCGTCTCATTCGTGGAAGTGGAAAAACAAGTTCTTTGTGACATGCGAGATTTATTGTATAAAGATTTAAATTATGCAAAAGAAAGAGTATGAGTCTGCTGTTTTTGTCAATTTTAAGTTTTAATTTAAAATGTAGGCTATGCGATTTTAATATAAGTAAATGGTTAAATATTTTACCACTTGCTTGAGCAACCTAATATATAATTATATAAGAGTAATGCATTAAATAATACGTTGTTTAAATTGTATTTAACGTGAACACGTCTATTAAAGAGTGTACGTGTGTACAAAGAGAATCGCAATGCTGACAAAAAAATTTTTTTAAATAAAAGTTGCTAATAACTTCTGGATTTGAAATACAAATAGTGAGTATGTATTTGTGGTACAGCCGCAGATCACGCACTGCAAACGCAGCATATGTGAAAGCACTATTGCGCGTGCTGGTCTTGCACCGCATACGCACTGCACACGGAGTATGTGTGAAACGGCGTAAGCAGGCACATTGCAAGACAACCAATGAAGCGCAACAAGCAACAACGCGCCAGTTGTCAAAATGATACCGAAGGTAGTTTCGTTTGTCTATAAAAATTACGAGGTAGTCGACAAAAAACGAGTTGCAATTTGAAGTTGCCTGAAGTTGCACAAAGAAAGGTAAGTTTTGAACGAATGCTATAAGCACCTTATCGGATGTACCGTAAAACTTCAAATAATAGCCAAGTCCCCAATAGACGCCTGTCTCTTTTAAACTGTCTTTTTAATCTCTCTCTCTCTCTCTCTCTCGGAGGCATTCCAATTATATTATCAGGTTGGTCCAGTTTTTCAGAAGTGATCATTTTGAGGAGTGAGGATTTTATTGATGACATGTATAAAAAGGTCTATTTGAAAGTTAAACTATTTTGCAATATGAGGTCAATACAATACAGGACTGAAGCTGCATGCTGTGCATTGTTCTTGTGCAATATGCTGTTGAAATACAAGCATTTTTTGTGAAAATTAAATTTTCTGTTTTTTAGCTGTATTTGATTAATGTCATTGTATAAAAAGAGGTTTAAATAAATACAAATCTTACAGACATACATGATTTGTATAAATTTTATTTCTGTGGTAAGAGGACTTGAAATGACTCGAAACTAAAATGGTAGGACTTTGGACTCGACTTGAGACTTGTTGGCTTTGACTTTTGACTCGACTCGGGACTTGCCTCATCTTTGACTCAACTTGACTCGGGACTCGAGGACAAAGACTTGAGACTTACTTGTGACTTGCATAACAATGACTTTGTCCCACCTCTGCCGAGAAGTAGAAAAAAAAAAAATATATAATAATAATAATAATAATAATAAACAATAATCCTACCGAAAACAATAGGGCCTTCGCCCTTTCAGGGCTTGGGCCCTAATAATAATAATAAATAATAATCCTACCGAAAACAATAGGGCCTTCGCCCTTTCAGGGCTTGGGCCCTAAAAATAATCCTAACGAAAACAATAGGGCCTTCGCTCTTTCAGGGCTTGGGCCCTATTAATAATAATAAATAATCCTACCGGAAACAATAGGGCCTTCGCCCTTTCAGGGCTTGGGCCCTAATAATAAATAATCCTACCGGAAACAATAGGGCCTTCGCCCTTTCAGGGCTTGGGCCCTAATAATAATAATAATAATCCTTACGAAAACAATAGGGCCTTCGCCCTTTCAGGGCTTGGGCCCTAATAATAATCCTTACGAAAACAATAGGGCCTTCGCCCTTTCAGGGCTTGGGCCCTAATAATAATCCTTACGAAAACAATAGGGCCTTCGCCCTTTCAGGGCTTGGGCCCTAATAATCCTAACGAAAACAATAGGGCCTTCGCCCTTTCAGGGCTTGGGCCCTAATAATAATAATAAACAATAATCCTACCAAAAACAATAGGGCCTTCGCCCTTTCAGGGCTTGGGCCCTAATTATTCCTGTCAATAGAAATCTGATGTAAACTGAGAATATATCAATATTTCTCCAAATCTGCACACTTTTGAGCTAAAAGCAGTGAGGGACGTTGTTTTGTGAATCGCTTTCATGACGACAGCACAGGAGTTTTTTTATGAATGGGAGCGTCTGACGCTCATAATTCATATTAAAGGTATCGACTCATTTTTGCATTTCATAACTCCTGACACAAATTAAGACATAACTGTCAATATAAATTTCTCAGAATACAATAGTGGTCAAATACTGAAACGTAAGTCTTATGTCTTTTAATGATGTAACTTAAGTTATAGTTTGTCAAGGTAATAACATTAAATCTTATAATAACTTTGAACTATTAAAAAAAAAAACGCTTCAGTGCGCCGACGCCGTTACCACTGGATCCTTGCATAGGGCCCTTTTCTGAAAAGGGCACTTATCTACTAGCAAATAGATTTTGATATTTTTAGGTCAAACCGTTCTTGTCTGTCAGTCATATAATGCAGGTCTATGGTCACGGTCTCAAAGAGCATCCACAGAGTCCAAATTAAAACAATTCCCCATCGTCCAAATTAAACAATTCCCCATCGTAAGTACACATTGATGGCCTAAGACACGAAACGAGCGGTTTGTGTGAGAAAACGAACAGTATTTATATAGTTTTTACCTCTTGTAACACAGCGACGTCCAAGTGATCTAAGGGTGCCCGCGCTTCCTGCTGTGTGACGTGTGCGCAGACTGGTGCATAGATAGACATATAGATTTCGCCTTGGCTACGGCAGTTCATGAACGAATGCCGTAGCCAAGGCGAAATCTAGTGTATACAGTGAGGAAAATAAGTATTTGAACACCCTGCTATTTTGCAAGTTCTCCCACTTGGAAATCATGGAGGGGTCTGAAATTGTCATAGTAGGTGCATGTCCACTGTGAGAGACATTATCAAAAAAAAAAAATCCAGAAATCACAATATATGATTTTTTAACTATTTATTTGTACGATACAGCTGCAAATAAGTATTTGAACACCTGTCTATCAGCTAGAATTCTGACCCTCAAAGACCTGTTAGTCTGCCTTTAAAATGTCCACCTCCACTCCATTTATTATCCTAAATTAGATGCACCTGTTTGAGGTCGTTAGCTGCATAAAGACACCTGTCCACCCCATACAATCAGTAAGAATCCAACTACTAACATGGCCAAGACCAAAGAGCTGTCCAAAGACACTAGAGACAAAATTGTACACCTCCACAAGGCTGGAAAGGGCTATGGGGAAATTGCCAAGCAGCTTGGTGAAAAAAGGTCCACTGTTGGAGCAATCATTAGAAAATGGAAGAAGCTAAACATGACTGTCAATCTCCCTCGGACTGGGGCTCCATGCAAGATCTCACCTCGTGGGGTCTCAATGATCCTAAGAAAAGTGAGAAATCAGCCCAGAACTACACGGGAGGAGCTGGTCAATGACCTGAAAAGAGCTGGGACCACCGTTTCCAAGGTTACTGTTGGTAATACACTAAGACGTCATGGTTTGAAATCATGCATGGCACGGAAGGTTCCCCTGCTTAAACCAGCACATGTCAAGGCCCATCTTAAGTTTGCCAATGACCATTGGATGATCCAGAGGAGTCATGGGAGAAAGTCATGTGGTCAGATGAGACCAAAATATAACTTTTTGGTCATAATTCCACTAAACGTGTTTGGAGGAAGAAGAATGATGAGTACCATCCCAAGAACACCATCCCTACTGTGAAGCATGGGGGTGGTAGCATCATGCTTTGGGGGTGTTTTTCTGCACATGGGACAGGGCGACTGCACTGTATTAAGGAGAGGATGACCGGGGCCATGTATTGCGAGATTTTGGGGAACAACCTCCTTCCCTCAGTTAGAGCATTGAAGATGGGTCAAGGCTGGGTCTTCCAACATGACAATGACCCGAAGCACACAGCCAGGATAACCAAGGAGTGGCTCTGTAAGAAGCATATCAAGGTTCTGGCGTGGCCTAGCCAGTCTCCAGACCTAAACCCAATAGAGAATCTTTGGAGGGAGCTCAAACTCCGTGTTTCTCAGCGACAGCCCAGAAACCTGACTCATCTAGAGAAGATCTGTGTGGAGGAGTGGGCCAAAATCCCTCCTGCAGTGTGTGCAAACCTGGTGAAAAACTACAGGAAACGTTTGACCTCTGTAATTGCAAACAAAGGCTACTGTACCAAATATTAACATTGTTTTTCTCAGGTGTTCAAATACTTATTTGCAGCTGTATCATACAAATAAATAGTTAAAAAATCATACATTGTGATTTCTGGATTTTTTTTTTTAGATTATGTCTCTCACAGTGGACATGCTCCTACGATGACAATTTCAGACCCCTCCATGATTTCTAAGTGTGAGAACTTGCAAAATAGCAGGGTGTTCAAATACTTATTTTCCTCACTGTATATCTATGCACCAGTGTCGACAACAGAGTGTCGTTCTTCTGTTGGTGCTGACGTTACATGCTTCTTGCACTGCTGTTTTGATGCGTGAGATCATCGATGTGATTATGACACTGCACCTGCGCGAATCCACAAACTAATTGAAGTTCAGAGACTACTTGGGTGGAACTTGGACAGGGCCAGGGCACACAGGCCACTGTGGCCGTACGATGATTTTTTTTTCACGGGGCATGAAGGCCAAAGTGTAGGGCAACGGCGGCCATGGCCGCGTGGCCGCGGTATAATTCCCACCCTGGCTGTAAGCCATAATCATCAAAATTATAACAAATAAAGGCTTGAGATATCTCACTTTGCATGCAATGAGTCTATATAATATACAGGTTTCACTTTTTAAACGGAATTACTGAAATAAATCAACTTTTTGATGATATTCTAATTATATGACCAGCACCTGTATATATACAGTATATATATTTATATATATTTTTTTATATTATTATATTTATATAATTTTTTTATTATATAATTTATTTGTAAAGGAATGTCGTCATGGTGTCCAAAATCCATTTGGTGGATCTCGCTGGAAGCGAAAAACAAAAAAAGACACAAGCAGAGGGCGTTCGGCTCAGAGAGGGTGAGTGCAATCAAAAATCAATTTTTATTTATATTAATGCCAATTTACTTAATTTTGAAATAAATTAAGTTAATAGTTTTGCATTTTCAATGGGATCCCTCCATGCCAGCATTTCTTATGACTAATTTTTTTAATTTATTTTTATAAGAATTCTCTGCAACACAAAAGGAAAAAAGTCTACAGAATATGATGTCCACAGTTACAATGGACAGGATAAAAAAAATTATATTTATTAATTTAAACAACGCAGCTAAGGGTAGTTGATATACTGGCAGACGCGATTAACTGGTAGTTATTTTTTTGTCTTAAGTTTTAAGTTAAGTTTTTCAAGTAGGTGTTTTATTTGTGTCTTTTTGTTCTCTTGTTGTTTTTGTCCTATTGCTAGTAATCAGTTTATTTGTTTCTTTTTTAACTCGCTCGCGTCTCATATGAGTATGTGCATGGAGAGTTCCGCGCGTCTTGTGTGTGTAGAGTTTGCGGATTCAAGAGATATTTTAAAAAGGAAATTTAAAATCGAAAGAAAAGTGAACTCATAAAATGTTACAAAAATGCAATGAAGTCACACATCTAACTACTTTCTTGCATACATTATTGGTGGTGTTTTTATTTTTATTTGCATGATGTTAAGTGTGGTCAGGATATTCTCCAAAATTTCTACTTTTGTGTTCCATGAAAGTCATTCATGGGTTTGGAATAACATGACTGAGTAAATGACAGAATTTTAGCTTTTGGAGGAACTATTCCTTAAACACATTCTTGATAACGTTTGTCTCACAGGAATCGACATTAACATTGATTTGCTGTCTCTGGGGAATGTGATCAGTGCACTCGGTGATGAAAGCAAAGAGGGTACCTTTGTGCCATACAGGTCCTCCAAACTGACGCGCCTCTTACAGGGTAAGATTAATTTAGTCCATAAAGTCAGTTCATCAAAGCACATTTTTACTACACCATTTAAAGGGCTCTAGACTCATTCTTCCAACAGGTCGCACTGGTGCGATTAACTTTCTCAAGTGGTCGTACCAGCACACGATTTGGTCATAATATATATATATTTTTTGGCTGCAACATGGGATTAATCAATGCATGCTGATGAATAGTAACATGTCTTATTCTGCATATCCTAGTTTTCTACTGATGTAAAAAGACTGAAAGTGACACGAGACATGTTGGCAAAATGTTTTAATCTTTTAACTATCACATGTGACTGATGGTGGAAGATTTGGTTTCAAATTGGAATGTAAAAGTGCTTATTTAAGCAAGTTTGTCATTTTACTGTTTCGTTGTTTTAATAATAATTAAGTCAAGTCAAGTTTATTTATATAGCGCTTTTCACAATACAGATTGTATCAAAGCAGCTTCACAGTATTAAATTAAAATAATACATCAATGCTTGTTTCTAGTGGAAAACGTCCACGTTTGGTAATGGTGATCAATAGTATTGTTGATTGATTAATTAAATTAAATATCCCCAAATATCCCCAACTGAGCAAGCCAGAGGCAACAGTGGCAAGGAACCGAAAAACTCCATCAGGTGACCTAATGTAGAAAAAAAAACCTTGGGAGAACCCAGGCTCAGTCGGGGGCCAGTTCTCTTCTGGCATTTATGAACTAGAGGTCGGATTTAACTGTAAGATTAAAAGTATTATATGAATGCCTGGCTGAAGAGATGCGTCTTTAATCTAGTTTTAAACTGGGAGAGCGAGTCTGAGCAACGAACAGTATCAGGAAGACTATTCCAGAGTTTTGGTGCTAAATGGGTTTCTCTCTTTAGAACATGCGTAGTATTGTTGTACCATGGTGCTTTACTTTTCTCTCTGACCTTTTTGTCACGTGTGGTTGAAGCAGATGAGGGAGTAGAATCCATTTGCAGTATTTCTTTATTACACAAACTCAGACTACACAAACGTAAACTCAGACTCAGGAAACAAGGCGCAGGAACAGAACAACCAGCAAACAAACATTAAGGATTGACAAAGACTGAACTAGACACAGGCTTAAATACAAGGGCAAACAAGCTAAACAAGATAACAAGGGGGTGTGGCTAATAGAAAGCACCTGGGAAGACTAATAAACATAACTGGGAGCTGCTAAACATGAAATAAGACAGAAACACAGACTAGACTTATGACACTTTTTTAATCTAATGGGTGCAACAATATCCAATTTTCCAGAGAGAATGGTGCTCATAGTGCTAGTTAATTCCTCTAGTTCATCTGTTTGTTCACTGAGCAGCTGAGACAGATCAGATAAGCAATTTGAAAAATTATCTATGGTGGATGGAAGGATTGTTCTACCTGATCGATAACGCGGCGCAGCATTATATATTACAGGAGTACGTAATATGCAAGTTACCATGTAATGGTCAGTGACATCTATACCGGTTGGATCGGTTCCATGTTATATAATTAAATCGAGTGCATGATTAAAACGATGGGTTGGTCCGGTAACGTTTTGCTTGACCCCAAAGGAGTTTAATAAATCTGTAAACGCAGCCCCTAAAGCATCATTTGGATTATCTACGTGTATGTTAAAATCTCTAACAATTAATGCTTTATCGACATTGACTAATAGGTCTGAGAGAAAATCTGCAAACTCTTTTAGGAAATCAGCGTAAGGCCCAGGCGGTCTATATACGGTAGCCAAGGCTAGAGATAGGGAAGTTATCTAAGATCGTAACATTTAGTACAAGTACTTCAAATGAAATAAACTTATAACCCGTTTTCTGAGTAACATTGAGAATATCTCTATAGATTGTTGCAACACCGCCGCCACGACCAATCAGACGGGGCTCATGCTTATAGGAGTATCCTGCTGGGGTAGACTCATTTAGACCGAAATAATCATTTGGTTTAAGCCAGGTTTCAGTAAGGCAAAGTACATCTAAGCTATTATCTGTGACTATTTAATTTACAGTAACTGCCTGTGAGTGATCTAATGTTTAGAAGACCTAGCTTTAGAAATTGTTTTTGTTTACTAATAGCAACATTTTCTGTTTTAATAACAATTAGATTTTTCCTAGATCCTGCAGTAAATTTATTATTTGATCTCATTAAACGAGGAATAGACACAGTTTCTATGCAATGTTCTACACTAGTATTTATATCAGTTAAATTGGTGCAGCAGAGACTATGATTTGGACTTTTGGTTACTATTCAAAAGGTATTTAACATTTTGGAGATGTTATCCGACAGAAGATCCTCTCCGAATTTGCTTGGGTGTAAGCCATCAGCACGGAAAAGCCTAGGATGCTCCCAAAACAGATTCCAATTATTTACAAAGAGCAGTTTCTGCTCATTGCACCATGACATTAACCATTCATTTACCGCAAATAATCTACTAAACTTTTCTTGTCCTAGTCGGTACGTGGGAAGCGGTCCTGACAGGTGATGTGCTGCGTACCGTATCGATAAGATTCCTGAAGTCTTTCTTCAGAACCTCCGTCTGGCGCAGCCTGATGTCGTTCACTCCCGCGTGCAGGACCACAGTACCGACGCGCTTGTCACCGTTCAGAATCTCGGGAATGCGAGCAGCAATTAACTCACCATTCAAGCCATTGCCACCCCGATTTAGTGCTAATTTGAATTCACTGGTGTGGAGCGAGCATTTTCAGTTCATTCCTATAGAAGCTTCCATAGGAATTAATTGAAAACACTCAATTTGCTCCGCACTATATATGTTTTTATTATTATTATTTATTTTATATTTTCATTTTTTGACAATAAACATACCAGAATGAGAACATGAAAACATGGATGAAATCAACTACCCACCAACCAATCCCTCCCTCCCCACCCACCCTGCGGTCTCTTTACAAAGGGGTACATAATGGATAGATGTCACGGAATAGATGATCATGAGATGAGGATACAGATGCAGAGGAAATTTATTAGTAACATGCAGACAAGGTACAAAAACTCCAAAACACAGGACTCCAAGAACGGGGAAACTCGGACAACGAACCAGCACAGGACTACAAACACAGGGAGGCTAAATGGGAACAAACAAGCAGGGTAACGAGACAGACAGGTGGGACAAATTAACCAATAATCAGATAACAAGATGGGAGGGGTTAGACAATAGACAGGAGCACATGGCCCAAAATAACAAAACACCCATGTGCAGCACAAGACAGGACAGGCATGTGACATTACCCCATCCCTACGGAGCGGCTACCAGACGCTCCATAAGACCAGGGAGGGACGGGAGGAACAGACCAGGGCGGGACGGGAGGGACAGACCAGGGCGGGACGGGAGGGACAGACCAGGGCGGGACGGGAGGGACAGACCAGGGCGGGACGGGAGGGACAGACCAGGGCGGGACGGGAGGGACAGACCAGGGTAGGACAGGGGAAACAAAATGTCTGGGACACCAGAGTGCCCCACAGGGTTCGGGACACCAGAGTGGTCCACAGGGTTCGGGAGGCCAGGACGGGGCAGGCTGTGCGGATGGCCAGGGTGGAGACTCTCCCTCAGGCGGCCAGGGCGGAGCGGGCAGTTCATCGGGCGGCCAGGGCGGAGACGACAGTCCATCGGGCGGCCAGGGCAGAGACGACAGTCCATCGGGCGGCCAGGGCGGAGACGACAGTCCATCGGGCGGCCAGGGCGGAGACGACAGTCCATCGGGCGGCCAGGGCGGAGACTTTCCCTCGGGCGGCCACGGCGGAGACGACCTTTCAGGTGGCGACGGCGGAGACGACCCCTCGGGTGGCGAAGGAACAGGCACCGGCTCAGGAACAGACACCACCGGCTCAGGAACAGGCTCAGACACCACCGGCTCAGACACCACCGGCTCAGGAACAGATACCACCGGCTCAGGAAGAGACACCACTGGCTCAGACACCACCGGTTCAGGAACAGATATCAGCGGCCCAGGAACAGACACTACCGGCTCAGGAACAGATACCACCGGCTCAGAAAAAAAACACCACCGGCTCAGACACCACCGGTTCAGGAACAGATACCACCGGCTCAGGAACAGGAACCACAGGCTCAGGGTCAGGCACTGGAACTGGCACCACCGGCTCAGGCACTGGAACTGGCACCAACGGCTGGCACCACCGGCTCAGGCACTGGAACTGGCACCACCGGCTCAGGCACTGGAACTGGCACCAACGGCTGGCACCACCGGCTCAGGCACTGGAACTGGCACCAACGGCTCAGGCACTGGAACTGGCACCAACGGCTCAGGCACCAACGGCTCAGGCACTGGAACTGGCACCACCGGCTCGGCAGACGTGACGTGAACAGGCTCGGCGGCAACCATCTTGTCCGCAGACACTGGATCCGGCTCGGCAGCGGCCATCTTGTCCGAAGACACAGGCTCGACGGACATGACGTGAACAGTTCTGGGAAACTCTAGGATCTTGTATAGTCTTTCAAAGTAATTCAACAGAGTCTCAGCTGCTCTGTCTACCTCAGACTGCAAGGGGACCTCCAAGACTGGTACCACCGGAACTGGGACCAACGGACTCGGGACCACCGGAACTGGGACCACCGGAACTGGGACCACCGGAACTGGGACCACTGGACTCGGGACCACCGGACTCGGGACCACCGGAACTGGGACCACTGGACTCGGGACCACCGGACTCGGGACCACCGGACTCGGGATCACCGGAACAGGCATGGAGGAAGTCTTCCTTCTCCTCCGTTTCGGGACCACCAGAACTGGGACCACCGGAACTGGAACCACCGGACTCGGAACCACTGGAACTGGGACCACCGGATTCGGAACCACCGGAACTGGGACCACCGGACTCGGAACCACTGGAACTGGGACCACCGGACTCGGAACCACCGGAACTGGGACCACTGGACTCGGGACCACCGGAACTGGGACCACCGGACTCGGGACCACCGGACTCGGAACAACCGGACTCTGAACCACCGGACTCGGAACCACCGGAACTGGGACCACCGGACTCAGGACCACCGGAACTGGGACCACCGGAACAGTCACGGAGGGGTTCTTCCTTCTCCGTTTCGGGACCAGCGGTGAAGGCTCTCCCTTCAGCTGACCGCCGTCTGCCATGGTCTCCTTCTCCATAGTCCTTTGAGCACACCTAGCAAAATATTCCAACAAGGAAATTGAAGATCCTTTCTCCTCTCCCGGAGGAAAAATCTCACTCCGCTGTATCCACATTCTTGGCTGGTTCGTTCTGTCACGGAATAGATGATCATGAGACGAGGATACAGATGCAGAGGAAATTTATTAGTAACATGCAGACAAGGTACAAAAACTCCAAAACACAGGACTCCAAGAACGGGGAAACTCGGACAACGAACCAGCACAGGACTACAAACACAGGGAGGCTAAATAGGGGAACAAACAAGGAGGGTAACGAAACAGACAGGTGGGACATATTAAGGCGAGACACTACAGGTGAATAGGGTAAAATTGTTAACTTACAGATATCACCATCAAACTTTACCAGTTGATTACTCACATGAATAGGAGAAAAAAATGCATTGCAAGTTTTCTGTAATTTTATTTTTAAATATGCTAATGAGGCTAAATCTAATTAAATATGCGCTAATTTGCATATATTTTGAAGTGACGAATCTGACCATTGAAAAAAACAAGGTTCAAAATTATTTTTGCATTTTGTTGATATATTCAATGAAAAGACATGTTCAGAGGGGATTATGAATATCCCCTTTTGTTACCCTGTAAATCAGAAAATACTGGCAATAGCCTTAAAAAATTGATTTCCGCCCTATTTTTAGGCATAAAATGTCATATAAATCAGGCCAAGAATGATATATCAAAAAATCCCTCTGAACAAATCTTCATAATATAGTTAGGAATACGACTGTAAAGTTTGGTGTATGTAGGTGCTACAGAAGTGGAAAATCGTCACTAGGAGTGCAAGAAAAAACTCATTTTGAGAAAACGGCCTTTAAAGATTTTTATGGCAAAATTCCACTAATTTCTATTGAAAGCCATGAATTACAGACAAAATATGCTTTAGGTCCAAGTAAAATCCATGTATCAAACTTTTTAACATCCAAAACTCATTATTGCTTCATCCATCACTGATCATAACATCCAAAACAACACATCAACAGTCCATCACACAGGTGGAATGGAAAAACTAAATACTGGTATATCACAGTCCCTCAGGCAGATCATATTTAGCTGTCAGTGGAGCTGCTGTACCCTCTAGAACTTCCAGCTTCTTTTCTGGTGCTAACTTTGGGAAGTTTTATTCTTTTGGCTATTTGTCCACATTGTAAATCACTTAGTGAAGATACTTTTTCCCAGTGGAGGAGGAAGTGCATCTCTGTCTGACCCAGTTGGTGGTCACTGAGCCTGTATTTAGTCAGGATCCGTCTCTTCTTCTCTGACAGTGTGCAGATACTCTATCAAATATCAATTTAGTCTACTTTGTTTGCTTTCTCCAATGTTCTAAATATTGATATTTTGAATGATTCATAATTAGTTTTGTTCTGTTGAGTTGTTTTGAACCAGTGCTGAAGGGAGCCTGTTTGGTTAGCTTCACCATCAGATGACTGAGGGGACTGTTTTCAGGATTTGGCTTGTGGGTTTTAAGTGCTTTGAAATGTAATGTGTCTTTTTGACTTACATTTAGATGTGTTCAAAATGTTACAGCTTGTTCGTAACGCATCGACGCACTATGGTTACTCATTGCGCGGCTCGCGAGCCTCGTGCGGCCCGCCAAACGTTAATTTGTGGCTCGCATGGCTGTAAAAAATACGGCGATATCATGCAGCCAGTCACTACAGATATTTCTTAAAAACATTAAAAATAAGTAGGGCTATAACATAACCCATTATAAACTCAAAGTGTCAGATATATTACAAATAATTTCGATCGGATTGAAAGAGGTGGTTTATCGAGAGAACATGTAAACACTTGGTCGATTGAGAACCGAAACTGAAAGGACGACGTACGGCTCTCCTACTGACTTGTCCTATCAGTGCGGCTCTCATGAAAAAAAATTGTGAAGACCCATATGGCATTTCATCATCTTTTGTCTTTGTTGGTAATCCATTGTGTCTTCTAGCTAATGACAACTGTTTTCGACTTCTCTGAGAGAAGTTTACACGCATATCTTTCGACATTTTGAACTACCACGGAAATGTCAGAGCGCGTCACGTGACGATTCTGGACGAATCACGTTGTCAGAAATAGGCATCAGCCAATGAGATTGCGCATTTCGAGTTAAATCACCTGTTTTACTTTCAAGATTGCTTGCTGATAGACAAGAAATGACCATATTTGAATCCAACAGCATTGTACAAAAGAGAGAGAGCTTTCCAACGGTATACGAGATGAAGGGGTACAGAGAGCGATCGCGGAGCAGCACGATGATTTAGAACGCCAACTTTTCAGGAATTTAGGCGAAATCCGCACACTCAAACAGACAAAGTGTAGTAAAATAAAGACCTAAATGTGTATTTTGGACTTTTTTTCAGCACAAATCTGAAAGAATACATGTTATTGAAGACAAATAACCCAAAATCTCAAAATTGACCAGTGAAAAAAAAACGGATGTTTTTGCCTGCCGTGTCTCGCCTTAACCAATAATCAGATAACAAGATGGAAGGGGCTAGACAATAGACAGGAGCACATGGCCCAAAATAACAAAACACCCATGTGCAGCACAAGACAGGACAGGCATGTGACAATAGATAAGTCAACAGAAAAACAACCACAGGAATGATACAAAAAAAGTGGGATAAAGTGTTAAGATATTCACTCTGAGTCATGATCATTGTTTTGCACAATATACTTGGAGACCTTCTCAGCAGCTATTGTCCAGATTTTTAATGTTGAGAGTTGTGCTGAGTTCACCCGAGCTGTGGATATTTCTAACATTATAATGTCCCGAAGTTGAAGCAACCACTTGAATATATCCAGGGTATGTGGTGGGAGCCAGTGTTGAGCTATCAGTTTTTTTGCAGACGTTAAACCGGCCAGCCAGACAATTTTTTTGCAGTTTAGAGAAATCACAATGAGAATCATCATTCAGTAGTAATACAGAGGGGATCACCGGTATCGGATAATCAATGATTTTCGATAAGATAGCACATACCTCAATCCAAAATGTTTTAACCTTTTCACATTCCCACATCATATGGAAAAAGGATCCAAGTTGTTGGTCAGGACATTTAATCACAAAAGGGACTAAAGGAGGAGTCAATACGATGTCTTTTGACTGGTGTCTGTGACGGAACTATTGTGTTCATTATAAACACAATAGATGTGTTTATAATGAATCAGTTGGTGATTAGGATTCCTAGACGAAGTAAAAATGTTCTGCCATACTCGGGGCGGCAGTACAGATAGTGCCCAACCAGAATGAGACTTTTACCGCCGCCGTTCCCGCGGCGGCAAAATTGGGATGTGTATTTGCTGCCTTTTACCGCTGAGTGGCGCTGTAATCACGGACTTTGAAAAGTGTCAGTTTATTCTCTTTATGACGTAATCTGCCGCGGCAGTAATCTGAGCTGAGGTCACAGATAAATTCAAGATAAATATTGTGGTTAAACGAATTCAAATTAAATTAAATTTAAACAAAGTAGACACACGTTAACATTGTGTGCCAGGTTTTTCTATAATTTGAAAGGCTATGTCAATAGGTTACTTGTCATTTACTTCGTGTTATTTTAATGTGTTTGTAGATTTATTAACTGAAACATAACAGTGAAATAAATTAAAATAATTAACCGTAAAATTAAAACATTTTCAGGACTTGCAGTTAGCCTACTAACCGATGTTAGTCGGTTTAAGCATTCTTTGTTATATTCAGAATTAAATAGGCTTACATGTTGTTATGATTATCAATTGAATTCTTTAATAAATAATCAACCACAATGCCTATTAGCCTACTACTGCCGCAGCAAAAATAAACATGTCGAATTTCAAAGTCGTTCGCGAAATGATTAGGCTATACTGGATGCCGCAAGTGACAGGGCAAAACAGCAGCAACTGCGGCATTTTAAAAGGTAAGTTTCCTATCTGTTTATTTATATAAAAAAAACATGGCGCAAGATCTTGTAAAAAAAAAAAAAAAAACATTTTTCATTATTTGAACAAAAATGAGACTGATTGAATATGTAAAAATATAAACAAACAAAGCAGAGAATAAAACAAACTTTTAGGGAAAAAATATAGGCCTATTATGCTACAACAGAATTGGTTAACATTAACGAAAGCAAAATATGTAAAAATACATTTCAAACAAAATAAAACAACAAATTCGTGGCCAAGTGGTAGGCTATAACTTACGTTTCAATAATTCAGATGACACGGGTTCAAATCCCTAACAAACATGGGCTACTTTTTTATTATTAATGCAGAGAGATTTGATAGTTCTAAAATATTGCTACACCATATTGTTTTTTTTCTCCTATAGCCTATATTAAATATTTTATATTTATAAAATAAAATTACCATTCATTTCCATTTTACATTAGGGACAATTTTTATCCAACAGAATGGCTGAATTAACATCTGCATAATAATAATAATAATAATAATAATAATAAATAAACAGCATAAGGTCTTGTAAAAACACTTTTTTTTCGACACATAATTTCGAGACAGTAAATTGCCAATGTTAAAAAAATAAACAAATAAAAAAGAATATAAACTTTTAAAACAGAGAAAATAGTAGACCTAGGCTATTCAGACTATAGCTCTGTGGTCAATGCATTAACAACTTTGCAAAGTGTCAGTTTATTCTCTCTATTGCGTAATCTGCCGCCGTGCCGCGGCTCATTGAGAGCGATTGAAAGCTGGTAGCAACTCGATTCAAATGAAACATTGAACGAATTCATAATCACAATACTGAAATTACTGAAATTAAATTGAATAATGAAAAATAAATAAAATCAACATAAAACATTGCAATAGAAAAATATTAGGCTACATCAATGAGGCTTTGTATGAGCATAAGTCGTAAGTTTAACAGTATTCAGATGATAGCTCTGTGGTCAATGCAACAACATGAGTCTTTCGGAGCTTCAAACGATCTGAGATCGAATCTCAGTGTAGCCGACATTGTTTATGTTTTTCTGTTCTTGATGTTTAAATATGTATCTGTTTATTAAAGTCAATCATCTTGTTTAATTATCAATTGTACATTACAACATAAATTTGCTACATTCCAGTTGAGCCGCTGCAAAGACGAAGGAAGACTGTCAGCCGATTGCACTAGAAAATGAAGATGATGAAGCTCGTACAGCTTCAGATCGAACAAATCAGAAAAAGACTTTCAATATAGTATTGCTTTCAATTAAAAAAAAATTAACAATGAAAATGTAAAAGAAAAAGAAAATTAATTAAGTTTGAAAACCCATCGCACATTTCAAGGTATGAATAAAGTGTCGGGACAGTTTATTTATTTAAACAGGGTTGCATCGATTCGATATAGTTTATTCCCTTTGTGATGCAAAATAAGAAACACAGAATCTTATTCTTGCAACATTTTAAATTTCTATTGTCAAAGAAATTGCAGCTAAATTAAAAAATGAAAACGGTACAAAACGAAAAAAGTTCAAAGCAACATAAATTAAGAACAGGCGTTTTTCTTTGCCTCTCTCGCGCTGGATATTTTTTTAGTAAGTTTGGTCTCCCTCACTGCGCGCGGCGGGTCTTTCTCGAAATTAAGCATTTCAGCGTAAAAAAACACCATACAGCTGATAATACTGTATATGTCGCTGTGTGTCATCCACACAAATCACGAAAGAAAAAACTGTAACAAATAGCTTTTGTTCCTTCAAAGATACAACATGCCTTGCTGAATTCAAAACGAGGTGGGTCGCGAATTAAAGAGCTCTGTATCTGCTAAATTGAAATTCTGTGTAGAAAACCTTTAAATACAATCAATAAAACTACAATATATAATTTAATAAGATATAGGGCCTACTGTACATAGGCTATGGACTTTTGGAGATTTTTAGATTAATCCTTAAAAGAATTTTGCCTTTGCCTGCTCATCAGGCTGGCTCCGACACTCTCCATATGAAAGACGGAACATTAACACCTCTGTCCTGCACCCCCACGATAAAGCAACTATTGCCTTCTCCAACCCCCCCACAGGCTAGCTGAGTTTGCAAAACAAAACAAAGAGTTTGCCACTCGTCGTGGTGTGCCAAAACACTTCATTATAAACTTCAATGTTTCATTTAAAACAATCTCAAAACGCTTTGTGACATTTTGAAAAGCCGTGGATGCATTACTGCCACTGGAACCATGAACCCAAATACTGGTTCTGATTTTATTGTTTGTCGTTTAAACGTCATATAGGCTATATATATATATATAGCCTATACATATTTTTTTTAACAGAACTGCTTTTGAAATTACGATTGGAATTATTATAGGCTACAGAAGTAAAGTCATTGTATAATATTTGTTCCTTAGTGTAAAATGGAAGTGCGTGGTGATTTTATTTTGTAAATAGGCTATAAGCAAAAATTATGTTTTAGAACTAGACAAATCTCTCTTCATCGACTATAAAATGCATTAATAGGCTAATATAAAAATATCAGCAGTCCAAGTTAGTTCGGGATTCGAACCCGTGTCATATAAATGATTTTAACGTAAGTTCAACCACTCGGCCACGATTCACTAGTTGCGACATGGCCTAACGTTCCAGTGTGTGTTCGCTCACACGAGCGAGAAGCGCTGCCGCCGCGTTTGTCGAACACTAATTCAACATACCAGAATAAAACCTGGCTTTAGTTTAGAACAATGCATAGCGCCACTCGTCGTGGTGTGCCAAAAAAATTACAATCATTTAGTTTCATTTATTTCAGTGTTAATGTTTGAGTTCAAAAAATCCTCTAAAAATTAAATCAACACAAAGTCGGCTATAAGAGTCCTTTATAGGCTACGTAAAAAAGCAAAGTCTTACTTTGCTTAAATTCGATACATTTATTTTCAGTAGGGCCTAATAAATTTGTAGGGATGTAATTTCAGTATGCTTTACCAACGCTATGTATTCAATTAAAGTTCCAAGAGGTCTGCTCTCTATATTTCCTTCCCAGCTGACACTAATATGCAAGTGCACAGCAAAAATCACAACTTGTGCTTGCTGCGAACGCAAGTTATTTAAGGTGTCTCAACTGTACACAGTCTACCCTACAATGTGAATTCGTTACAAGGTTTCATTTAATTAAATGAATGTGCAGCAATTTGTACAAATAGAGTCTATAGGCCTACTATACTGTTGTAGCCATTAAATAATCTCATTTAGTATCATATTTGTTAAAATATTATAATGTTATTTTTTTCCATCTATGTTGAATATGAAAAGTGAACAGCACGAGTATGGTAGGATGCATTAGGCTATATCGAGAGATTGATATGGAGTCTGTCAGACATGATTTTGACCACTTCATTAAGTTTTGTTTAGTAGAAAACCTCTCTTTAAAGTGAATTTCGTTTTCTTTAAATTGTATCTTAATTTTAATAAATTTTTCATCAAGCAATTGTCTGGATTTAATAGGTAAGAGAAGCAAATATAACAGACACTAATCATGGAGGCGCCCGCGCGGTCACTTGCGTTGCACGTCAGCTGGAGCGCATCTCATCCTCCTAACTTAACGAAACTCAGCGTATGCCTCACACAGACATGATAAATACATCAAATACACAAAGCTTGAAATGTCTTCAAACGAAATAATTCAAAACGAAAAGAAAAAGGCTATACTCTTTGATTATGTCTTTATGTGCATTTCTCTCTAGGTGCGTTCACTACAAATATGGCGATCGTCAACTTCATCTTTGCAGTCGACACTGTCAGAAAACACTAGTTTATTGATACAAATCAATGCACGCATCACCGGATTTACAAATACACATCTTGCCTGTTGCACGCACACATAGCCTATTATGTCGAAAAAACTAAATATGTTGAAATAACATTATTATTAGTAATACATATTTTAGAATATTTGATTAAATGCTGATTGTTGCGCTTGTTCAATTTAATAAAATTAAAACTTTAATTGTGATAATTAAAATAATTGAAAATTAAATATTTAGTGGCCAAGTTTTGCTAATTTATTATAGGCTATAGGCTATTAAATGCCTATTGCCTATATTAAGTAGGCCTATGTCATATTAAGACAAGGCATATATTAAGTTATTTTAGCTGTTATGAGAAAAAAAAATCTAACGAAATCTAAAATCTAAATCTAATAAATCTAAAAAAAAATTCTAACGCCAATTCAACATGCCAGAATAAAACCTGATTTTTGAACAATGCGACTGGTTTTGAAATCACTATAAATTTCTATGCAATTGTATCGCTCACGAGAGCTCTTCATTTATCTAATTCCTCAATAGAATAGTAAAAATATTCAGCGTCATTGCTCCTATATCGTCTCTATTTTTAACTTTTGATTCTATTTTTTCAGTTCTAAAATTGATTCTATCTTTGGTTCTATTCTGTTGTAGCCTAATAGGCCTATCTATATATATGAAAAATATGCCTATTAGGCTTAGGGTTTTATATTTAACCCACTTACATTTTAAAATACGGCAATTGCTGCTGTTTTGCACAATGTCCCTTTGCGCCACCTGGCGGTCATTTCGGGAACGACTTTGAAATGGGGCTGGTTTATTTTTGCCGCGGTGATTTCGCCGCGGCGGCTGGCGCGGCGGTAATAGGCATTTTGGTTGTCCACCTACTGTAGCTTAGTAATTCATGTAGGTTGTCTACAAACCGGAAGGTTGGTGGTTCAATCCCCGGTTCTACCTGACCAAGTGTTGAGGTGTCCATGAGCAAGACACCTAACCCCAGCTGCTCCCGACGAGCTGGATGGCGCTTTGCATGGCTGACACCGCCGTCGGTGTGTGAATGGGTGAATGTGAGGCTATATGTAAAGCGCTTTGGTGGCCATAGGTCTGTGAAAGCGCTATATAAATGCAGTCCATTTACCATTACCATTTACCATACTCTCCCCCAGTCCGTGATGTTGGATTACAATTTTATTGTTAAATGTTTAATTTAGTTTGCAACAGTAAAAGTTGAGTACATTGAAGTTAGCATTTTAAGGTTAGGTTAGGATAATGGTATCAACAGTTTCTGCCAGACCTGTTTTCTCTATTATAATTCACCCTATTGTCATTAATGGCTTGAGCCAGTAGCCCCAAGACGCACCTTTTGTCTTTAATGGCTCTTTGAGTCCCAGTATCACTCAGACTGATGGGATTAGCACAAGAATGATTCGTCTATGCAATTTGCAATGCAATAGACTGTTATGCTGACTGAATTAGGATTGGCTAGACATTCAGTCTAGGGTGTTTTACCTAAACCTGTATACTTCATTTGCATGCTTTGTTCAACCTCAATGTAAGTCCCTCCCTCTTGGAAGGTATATAACCTACAATGTATAATGTTTGAGTTAGACTTGGAAGAACACTACAGACGACATGCAGCGAAGATCCAAATAAATCACTTCTGCTTATCCCATCGTCTCCTGGTTTGCTTTGAAGAAAGAAAAACTTTACAACAGTGACATCCTCCTCTTGTTCACAGTCTCTTTCCCATGCGTGCTGTATAGCTAGGCGATTTGCTGTAGCCTCTAAGGTCTTCCCATACATCCATGAAGTGAAGTGACTAGAAGAAGATAACTCAAACCAAGCAATGATTGGGTGTGTGGGAAGTGTTTCCCCCCAGGGCACCCCATAGGCCTTCATGGCCTTCTCCGCACTGTTATGAATGCCCATGCGGCTGTGCGCATTTTCGAATAACTGATTTAAAAGTGAGGTGCAAAAAAGGAAAACTCCAACAGGACTAACTACGGGATAATAGCTGATTTGCCATAGTCAATGATGCCTGTCAGATTAGATAAGTCCCTAAGGCAAGTGTAGGTAGGCAGACACAAATTGAGTGCGTAACCATGCACTGGCAAAAATGCGACTCCTTCAAAAAAATGGTCGCAGTCTAGAGCCCTGTCATATAACCGAGTGAGTGAACATTAAAGAATTTAAGACATACTAAATCCAGTACTTTAACATCATTCTGAGTAAAATTCTGACTAACTCCTACTAGAGCTTTCTAGCTACAGCCTAGCAACTATCCTGCAAACATGCTAACAATGCTAGTCTCAGTCATCTCCCTAGTTCAGTAGTCAGGGCACTGATCAGGGAGTCTTAATCTCAGAATCCTTCCAGGGCACTGAAACGATCGCTCCCTAAAAAGTCCCACAATGCATGGTGAAAACCAGGAAGCATCAATGTTCACCTTGTTCCCTTAAGCGCAGTGGTTCTCAACCTTTTTTAACCCAAGGCTTTTTCTCTGAATCAATACTGCAAAAACAAACAAAAATAAAGACTTTATTCAACTATTCATTTTCTTCTGTGTGGGCCTCTGAGTGTGTTCACTTAGTGTAACAGCGCAGCGTTTCTGGGTTGTACATCAGAACGTAGGCTCACTATTGGCCAGTATCACGCGCATCACACATGACCAGCGTCGGCCAATAGTGAGCCTACGTTCTGACGTGCAACTCAGAAGCGCTACGCTGTTACACTATGTGAACTCACTCAGGCTCCGAAGATGAACCAAAGTCTTACGGGTTTGGAACAACATGAGGGTGAGTAATTACTGACAGAATTTTCATTTTTGGGTGAACTAACCCTTTAAACCTTCAGTGTTCTTTTTTCAAACATACTTTGCAAAAATGTCAGTGCAGACAATTTTTACAACTTAAAAGTACTTGCTCTGGACAGTTATACAGTAACAAATAAGCACAAGTCAACCTGCCATACCAAACAAGACAACAGGGAGTTGTCAAAGGACTGCATACAGCTATTATATTGATCCATTCAGAATTATTAAACACCAAAATACAAATAAAAAATAAAAACATTATGAATGTGTTGAAACTCAGCGATCTAAAGGCAGGTCGATGTCATCAATGGACATTTCCACTGTCAGAACAAGCAATCGTGTTCATGTTTGGATTATCTGATGTCTATGTGTACAATAACACCGCGGATCCTCACAAACTTCTCAAAACACGCTTCTTTGGCAAGCATCCATTATAAAACACTCACAGTACAATCATTTAAACTACATGAATATGTCCAACAGTGTTCATGGCAGAATTACTATTATAGTGATCAGTGAGCCAAGAGCGCACATATACAGTTTTTTTTGCGCATCAATAATAACGGACTTGTGCATGCCTAATGTATGACTCCTGTATGTCACTGTAATCATCTTTACCTTCATTACATCATCCTTTGAAACTTTTTTAGCAACACTTGTTTTCTTTATCCAACTGAGAGATTTAGTTTGCGTATCCTATGTTCACTGAGCGTTTGGGTGTTTTTAGCCACCATTCAGTCTAGGCAGGGCCGGCGCGTGCACTTCTGCCGCTCTAGGCGAAAAACATTTGTGCCGCCCCTAGGGCTGGTCCGAATACCATTTTTTGAGCTTCGAAGCTTCGGTAGTAATGAACATCGAATATTCAAAGCTTCGAGAGGGTGCTGAACATATTCTTCTCTCTAATAAAGGCAGGAATCCCTATGTGTCTGTATGTCCGTTTGCATTTTGATTATTTTGAGAACCGTTCATCCAATCGACTTCGCAAGGGAGTGCAGTGTCGCATTTGGTGGTGCAAGATAGACACGCGAGACGCGACGCGTTCAGAGTTAATAAACTTTTAGTAAACTACAGAACAACGCGAGCGGGAAGCGGCGCACCTCACGCGGGCAGGGCTTATACTTAACTCACGCTGCACTAGTGATATAAAACGCACACACACAGGTCTGTTAAATTAAGCAATAGGCCTACTTTAAGGTAGTCTATATGTTTCTGACTAACAAATTACTGACACAGTAAAGGGTAGATTTAAATAAAGAAAAACAAAATTTAAATAAAGAAAAACAAAATTTAAATAAATAAAAAAAACAAAATTTAAATAAAAACAAAATTTAAATAAAGAAAAACAAAATTTAAATAAAGAAAAACAAAATTTAAATAAATAAAAAAAACAATTTAAATAAAGAAAAAACAAAATTTAAATAAAGAAAAACAAAATTTAAATAAAGAAAAAACGAAATTTAAATAAAGAAAAAACATTTAAATAAAGAAAAAACAAAATTTAAATAAAGAAAAACAATTTAAATAAAGAAAAAAAACAAAATTTAAAATTTCAATAAAGAAAAAAACAAAATTTAAATAAAGAAAAACAAAATTTAAATAAAGAAAAAAAACAAAATTTAAAATTTCAATAAAGAAAAAAAGAAATTTAAATAAAGAAAAAAAATTTAATTAAAGAAAAAAACGAAATTTAAAATTTAAATAAAGAAAAAGCGAAATTTAAATAAAGAAAAAAACATTTAAATAAAGAAAAAACAAAATTTAAAATTTCAATAAAGCAAAAACGAAATTTAAATAAAGAAAACCGCAATTTAAATAAAGAAAACCGCAATTAAGTTAAATTAAAAACGAGATTAATTTAGATTGATAATAACGGGTAAAAAGGCTAATACATTTTGTTTCTATTGTTATATTTTCCACAATGTCAAAGCAACGCAGCTTAACCCAGAACACAAGCTCAGGCACTTCTGTCCATACAAACTCCGCTGTTCTGCGCTCAAGCCAGAGAACACTCCCGTTGCAGGAACACTTTAGTAGTCCAAGAGGAAATACGTAGGTGGATGTGATCGGGGAATTTGGCTGTTAAAAGTGTAACATTTAAAGCCACTTAAATTAACGAAATGACTCAAATAAAGATTCGTTCATTTTGATGAACGAGATTGAACAAGAGAGTCAGTAAAATGATCCGAACTTCCCATCACTCAGTCATGACTCGTGAAAGCAGGGGGCGGGGCGGGGCGGGGCGGGGCAGCGGCAGCTCAGCAAATCATATAGCCTATTTTGTGAATTGTTCATTCCCGATTGGCACACATTTTGCCGCCCTTACAAAAGTGCCGCTCTAGGCAATTGCCTAGTTCGCCTATATGGACGCGCCGGCCCTGAGTCTAGGGATGTCCCGATACCACTTTTTCCAGGCCGAGTCCGATACCGATACTTTCATTTTTGGTACTCGCCGATACCGCAACAGATACCTGTATTTTTAATTTTCAATTAATTTTTAATTCATGCATTTGTCATTTTTAAATGTATTGGTAGAGAAACCAAAAGAATATCAATCATATTAGTTGTTTATTAAATTTAAACTTAATTTGTTCATCAAATATATATTTAATGCACTGCATATTCATTACTGTATAAATTATATATAGATAGATATTTTTGTAAAGTTGAAAAGGGTAGCCTATTTAATCAAGAGCAGTGAGTAATTTATTTGCCCTTTGTTTGATTAACATTAAAACACAGCAGCAGATTAATTAAACTGCTGCACCTTTAAGACCGAACGCACGGACCCCATTTGAATTATACGGTCTACGTTCACTTGAGATATAACAGACTTTGTTTACTAGGATACTCGCCAAGAGTGAAAAGTGAATTCATCTGTACAAGCGCAAGACGTGTAAGACTTCCATTCAGTATCGCGCGCTGTCTGAGGCGATGGTTTTCGGGGCGTGCGCTTTGGATGTTTGAAGTTCATGTAACTTCTTGACCTGCAAATGTCCTGTAATAATGTAGGCAACCATCCGTTAAAACATAAATAAGGTAACAGTTCATGTTTTACTTACATATACGATTATGAGAGCGTTTTTCTCTTATCAGCTCTCACTACAGGCGTTACTATATTCTGTGCCGCTTGCGCGCTCAATCCACTGCGCGTTTTTTCTCTTACCAGCTCTCACCACAGGCATTACTATATTCTGTATAATATTTCACTAATAAGATATATTTACCTCATAGACAGCCTCTTTTCTATCCCCATTATAATTTCTGTTGTCTGTGTTTCTTTATCTGGACACAAACACTGTACACACACTGCCTGGTATCGGTTGTTGGTATCGGGACATTTTTACGAGTACGAGTACAAGAGCTCAGTATCGGCCTGATACTGGTATCGGTATCAGTGCATCCCTATTTCAGTCTGTATTTCACTCAGCGCAATGAGAAACTGTGGGCTGCTCCAAAACAGATCGCAGAATACGTACGAGAGAGCTGGTGCTTTAATTTTTTAACAAAAAAAAGATGAATTATATTAATATATTTCATTTTAAGTTCTCGCGGCCCCCCTGGAGGATTACTAAGATCCCCTTGTGACCCCCCCCCCCCCCCCCCCCCCATTGAGAACCACTGCTTTAACGGAAGTTCTGAAGCACGAAACATAAACCACGTGAGCCAACTTGCTACACATAACATGCGATAGAAGTTTTTAACCAATATATACAACCAATATTGTATATAAATATTGTAATTAACAATCCAGCTAACATTTATAATTTATGGCTGAAATGTTTCATGTGTATGTAACAAGTAAAAAAAAATTATCATAATGAACTTTAAATATCGTTACAAGTAATGTCAGAAAAACATTGGCTCTGCTGTTTATAAGTACCATCGTAATGTCGCTGGAAATAGTCATCAGTGTCCCAATGTGTAAAGAGCCAGCGTCCTTTACTGTCGTTACCAGTGCTCAAGTTCATGAACACGATATACTGATTCATGAGCTAAGGAGCTGATTGAGATGCACCCAATGCCTAACATTATAACATCTAGCAACATGTCAACAGTTTTTTGTTTTGTTTTTTGGGCTAGTTGGTCATGAAATGCTTCTCAAACCTTTTCCCCAGACTCCCTCGGAGGAAACAGCTACACCTTGATGATTGCGTGTGTCAGTCCAGCAGACTGCAACATTAAGGAGACCATCAACACGTTGCGTTATGCGGACCGTGCCCGTAAAATAAAGAATAAGCCTGTTCTCAATGTTGACCCACACGCACAAGAAATGAAGCGACTGCAGGTACTTTGTCTAGTGTGTTTTCAAAGGACAGCTGTTACATGACAAGTTATTTGAAATTAAATTGAATGCTGAGTGAATTATGTAGGTAATTCTAATTTTCTGTCTTTCTTTTTTTAAACACAGGTGCAAGATCTTCAGGTGATGCTGCCACATGCCCGAGGTGGTGTTGCATCTGTGCAGACTGGGTAAGACCCATTTGATTGATTTATGACCCTTGTCACTAGTGATTGACAGGGAATCCATGCGTCACTCAAACTGACTGGACAGTGGGTGTCAAATGTTTTTACAGGGGGAACGTCTGTATGGGGGGAAACTGTTGCTGATTGTATTTTCCTTTGATTGTTGGTGGGGTGAAACTCACCCAAGCAGGTATTATGGAATGTTGACACCCTGAGTGTCAAAATCGTTGTTGTTTGATCAATAGGGTAGCCTATATGTTAACTGAGTCAATGTATTTGAGTCAAGGGTAAGAATTGATAAATTAGGAAATTCCAGACAGTCTGTTTCTGGGTTGACCAGACCCTGAGAGGACAAAAGGACCTCTCTGGAGATTACCATTTGAACTGGCCCTCGTGCACCATTGAGACGAAAGTCTCACCTCTGAGTCATCCTAATCTACATCTCTTTCCCTCTCCCCTCACCCCCTTTCTCTCATGCTCAGATGATCACCTGGTTTCTCCCAAGAAAATGTATAGTTTAATGTAAATGATTATCAGAGTATTTTCACGTTTGGTATCATTTAACCCTCTGAGGTCGGCAAACGCGCCGGCGCGTTTTGCTGGATTTTCTTCACATTGTAGCACTATAAACTTAAATTACTCCGTCATTTATGGTCATACAGAAAAAAGAAATATAAAAAAAGAACCTGTGATATTTCTACTTTTGTATGTGTCCACTTACAATCAAATCAAAACATTGTGCTTTTGTAAAATAAAGAAAATAAACAGGGTGTGCGTTCTGCCTCTCCGTCGCGGTGAACTTTTTTTTCTTGAGCAAGTCTATAAACTGAAACAAAACTCGGCGAATACTTGTCACACATTTATGAGCCATATACCTTTATAAACATTTAAGTGTGTACTTTTAAATGATCGGATTCAAACTGAAAACAAATATTCTCTGTTTAAGTAATTTGTATAAAACCAACAAGATGTCCAGCTTCTCAAACGCTTCCTAATTATTTTTAATTTGACCACGCCCACGAGCGCAAAAGAGATTCACATGCTAATCTCCACATGGAACGCGAACGCGCTCATTGCCTCAAAAACAAAACACAAAAACACTTCACAAGTCTCTGCTTTTTGTCGAGTTTGAAAGACGTGCACGTTGGATTTACATCAGAAGAAGAAGAACGCGATTTGAAGACAAGAAAGATGTAAGGTAAGAAATTCTTACATATTAGTTTATTGTTGCATAAATTTCACATTGCAGTTGAACTGTTGCTCGATATATGGTGAATATTAAAATAGTTAGACCCGTGTTTACTGTTACTGTGTTTGTGGATATCTGCTCAAACGTAGATATGTATATGGTAACCATAATGTTTTATATTTGAGCGCGATCGCATTTGAATGTATCATATTTTGGATCGCGATCGCGTTTGAAAAGCAAAACGCACCAAACGGCTTCATGTTTTTACTATTAGGCTATCTCATTTCATATCATCATAACGAATGGAAACATTTGAAGTAACATGATAATCAATATATTTTTCTCTAGCTTAGTTGTTACTGAAATCTTTTGGAAGATTTATAGGCTGCTATATGTTATTGTTATTATTTTATCCAGCACTGCGCATAGCCTATGCCTACAAGGCACAACAAACCTGGTGTTCATTATATTATATATTGTTGGAAACATTTGTGTGTGTGTGTGTGTGTGTGTGTGTGTGTGTATTCTGTGAATTTTAAAAAGCAATTTTAACCAGAAAAATCTAAAATTTATTCCCAAAATCTTGCAGGCCTTTCTCTTGATATCAGTATGTTCACTTTTTTTTTTCTTTCAGGGCCCAGATGCCATTGAGTCCTGCTGACTTCAACATTCACATGAGTCTCTGTACATGAACATGGTAAAGTGAAAATCAAACACCTTGGAAATGAAAGGTATGTACAATGTTTTTAGGAATGGCAGAAAGGTCTCCGTCTTTGGATCATTGTTTTCAATAAGTCCTTTTTTGTTATTTGTTGTGTATCTTTGGATTATGTTGTGTTGTAAATAAATCCAAACAATCTAAAAGCCATTTTTTTTTAAATCTCCTCATTCTTTGTGAAAGGTTGCTCGGAATGATAGGGCCTGATAGCTCCTAATAGGGCTGTTAGGGGAGGGTCTTTGTCTTTCTCAGGTGTGAAAAGCTTACATATTAATGACCTTCCGCATAAAGCTTTCTGACACAAAACACGTCGTAAAAATGTTAAATCAATATTTTGTCTTATCTGAATGAGCAGTCAGGGTGATTTTCACATAGTTTTAGAGCAAATATTCTAGGCTACGTGATACAATTTTCAAAAGTCTTGTGAAGAAATAATCAGTATGGGTTTCATGGCCTTATTTCAGTGAGATTTTTTTTTTGTATTTTCACAAACCACGCATAAATGTCATTATCTCAAAACTACAAACTTTTACATACATGCTGCTGATATATTATTGTAGCAGAGTTTGTGCTGAATACAGTGTAATTAGACTTTAGCCATGAAAATGTCACAAGTAACAGAAATAACCAGAAATGTCAGAGCATGTCAGAACACCTCCAGGGCCCAGAAAACAGCTCAGACCTCAGAGGGTTAAAAGAATAAATGAATCCACACAGATTGTTAGATCAACTCAGTAATTTTAAAAGTTTCTGTGATTTCACAACAAAGCAAGTGACTCTTTTCTTTCTTTCTTTCTTTCTTTCTTTCTTTCTTTCTTTTTTTCTTTCTTTCTTTCTTTTGATACAAGACTTTGGGTCACATTTAGTATCATTGAAGCGGTCTACCACTGCAGCTATGCATTGGCCTCTCACGATAACCACTGTTTAATGTGTGATATATTGTCTAGGGCTCCAGACTAACATTTGAGAGCAGTGGCACTGGTTCCAAGTTCTACAGATGGTGGCACCAGCACCTGATTTGGTAGTGCTGGGACGGATGGTGGGATTGTAAATCATAAAGGCAATTTAATCATGATGGCATGATTAAATTGCCGATGACGTTGAGGTAGAATTTAAGTTAAGTGTCTTGCTGTGAGCGCGGTACTAGCATTAATAAATAGCGGTGTGAGCTTCCACATGAACACTTAGATATGCGCAGCCATGTAAAGTGGCTAACGTTAGGCTTCTTACTTGCATGTTATATGTCATGTTTGGGGTCACACGTCACCTTATTCTGTGGCATTTCCTGTGGAGTTTTTTTTGTTTTGCAACTAACAGACTGATTAATATTTAGTCGACCATGCCTCTTCTCATCAACTAATATTTAGACTACTATTATGGGGCATTAGGTCTACTAGGATCCATGCATTAGGTCTTAAACTGACAGCAGCCTAATATTCTGCTGCTGTCTTTTTTTATTATTTTTTTTCGGTCTTCTTATTGGCACTGTAAATAAATTCTACCTTGCACAAAGTGCTTCTGCGAGTGCGCCATCCTTTTACATCCATACACGGACTCACATTTCTCCCCGAAGCTCTCCGGGCTGGTCACTTCGTTCCAAACCTGTAAGACCTTTGTTAATGTTAAAAAATGCAGTGCTTCAATGTTCTACGTCAGAACTTTTAGCCTTTGTTCAAACCAGAGTCAATGATGGAGAGACTCAAGAAGAAGTGACGTCACCCAACATTGCTTAGAGCACCTTTAACAATGTCTTTACTACTTTTGTGGGCCTTGAAAGGGTAATTATGTTGCAAAGACATTGTTAAAATAGTCTGTGACTTATTTGACTAATCAACTGGTTAACTATGTTAATGTTTTGAAGCACTACACTGCGTTTACAAAATGAACGAACAGGTTTGGAACAACATGAAAGAGAATTTTCATTTTTGGGGGAACTAACCCATTAAACGCAAGATGTTCTGTGCCATTGTTATATGTAGTTGCGATCAAAATGATTAAAACCACCCCCGTAGACCCGTTGTACAAATGTTACCTTTTTTAAAGATAGTTTAAAAAAAATGGCATCCATAAGTTCAGTGGCAAATTAAGTTATAATTTTAATAAATAATGTAATGCTTTTAATTTTATAGGATTTTTTTTTACAGTTCTCATAATTATTCAACCCCTATTCAACACTGCTGTTTCACTTATTTGTATGGGACGGTACAAAATTGTGTTAAAACACAATTAAGCAAATGTAAGTAATCGTAGTCCAGGGGAATAAGGTGCTGTTTCTTTTTTTATGCTATATTACTAGATAGGGTGAACACAAACACTGATCATATTAAGCAAGAATGGGAGAAGGAACTTGCTATAGAATTGTCTAGTGATCCATGGGAGGGTTTTCTTAATAAAATTCATGAATGTTCTATTAATGCTAGACATGCTGTGATCCAATTTAAAGTTGTCCACAGGCTTCATTATTCGAGGACCAAGTTGCATAAGATTTATTCAAACGTATCCTCTACATGTAACAAATGTAAAATCGCAGAGGGTACGTTGTCTCATGCTTTCTGGTCATGTCAGAAAATCTGGCCTTTTGGGCAGCGTATATTTGAATTTCTCTCAGAAGCATATACAATTGATTTGGTACCTGAGCCAAAATTGTGCATCTTTGGAGATACTTCAAGTATAGGAAATAAATATGTATCTCAGGCTGTTTCATTATGCATGATCTTAGCAAAAAAAGCAATTTTACAGAAGTGGAAATCTGAGTCGGTACCCATATTTGAGACTTGGCTTAGAGACTTGAGTAATGTGTTGCCCCTCGAAGAGCTGAGATATAAATTAGTAAATAGACCCAAGACATTTGTAAAAATATGGAACCCAATAAAATCTTTACTTAATCTTAATTCTTAGCTTCATATGGGCTTTATGGTCAAGGAACGTGTGCGCTCTACGTGCTTTGACTAGTCTTAGATAATACGTTTAGCAAGGAACTATAGTGCTTCCGACAATCAGTTGAATAAAATTGGTTACCGTCCTTTCTTTTATGTTTAATTATTTATTTTTGTTCTGGTTAGTGTTAAAGTTACTGGGAACAAGAATCATCTTTAGAGTTTGAATTTAGGTGTCATTTTTAGGTGTCATTATCAGTGGTGTAGTGGTAAAAAAAGAGGTGGGTAAACTATAAATTCTGGTGGACCACGACGTGGTCACCCGGTAAGGTGGGCCACTGCCTATCGGTGTATGTGTATCCTGATGACATCGCTATAGGCTATCATTTGATGGTACTACCAAGGGTATCAATGGTTGTTCCCTCATCATAGGTCACACAATTACTATTCAATTCATACATTAATCTAAGTTCTTGTTAAAGAGACTCAAAAAGGAATAATATGGTTGAAATCTATAAAGTTTACTAAATGACAAAACAGAGAGAACAAAAATATTTAGAGTTCGAGAGGGAGGCTTATATCCAGGGCTTCCAATGCAATGCACTTGCGCATAATGATTAGGGATTTGGGATTATTTTTATAGTTGATTAATCTGTTGAATATTTCCTTGATTAATTGATTAGTTGTTTGGTCTATCAGAAAAATGTGGATCAGTGTTTCCCTGTACAGTGGTGGTCAAAATTGAGGGCACCCCTGATAAATATGATAAAAAATGGCTGTAAAAAATAAATCTGCATTGTTTATCCTTTTGATCTTTCATTAAAAAAAAATCACAAAAATCTAACCTTTCATTGAAGTAAAATAATTGAAAGTGGGGGTAAATCACATTATAAAATAAATGTTTTTCTCCAAAAAACACTGGCCATAATTTTTGGCACCCTGTTATTAAATACATTTGCAACCTCCTTTTGCCAAGATAACAGCTCTGAGTCTTCTCCTATAATGCCTGATGAGTTTGGAGAACATCTGACAAGAGATCAGTGATCATTCCTTCATACAGAATCTCTCCAGATCCTTCAGATTCCCAGATCCATGTTGGTGCTTCTTCTCTTCAGTTTATCCCACTCATCTTATAGGGTTCAGTTTAGGGGACTGGGGCGGTCACGGCAGAAGCTTCATTTTGTGCTCAGTTACCCATTTTTGTGTTGATTTTGATGTTTGTTTTGGACCGTTGTCCTGATGGAAGATCCAACCACGGCCCATTATAAGATTTCTAGCAGAGGCCGTCAGGTTTTGATTTTCTATCTGTTTGTATTTGCTAGAATCCATAATACCATGAATCTGAACAAGATGTCCAGGACCTCCAGCAAATAAATAGGCCCACAACATATAAGATCCAGCAGTGTATTTAACTGTAGGCATGGGGTACTCTTCATCCCTGTTTGCACCAAACCCATCTGGTGGGTTTGCTGCCAAAAAGCCCTTTTTTCATTTCATCTGACCACAGAATCCGGTCCCTTTTGAAGATCCAGTCGTGTCTGACAACTGAATATGCTGGAGTTTGTTCTTGGAAGAGCGAGGAGGATTTTTCTTGAAACCCTCCCAAACAACATGTGGGGATGTAGGGTTTGTTTGATCATTTTTTTTAAGCTTTCTGACCCCAAGACTCAACTAATCTCTGCAATTCTCCATCTTTGATCCTTGAAGAGTCTTTGGCCGCACTCAAACTTTCCTCCTCACCGTGCATTAAGATAATATAGACACACGTCCTCTTCCTGGCAGATTCGTAACATTTTTACTTGATTATAACTTCTTAATTATTGCCCTGATGGTCAAAATGGGTATTTTCAATTATTTAGCTATTTTCTTACAGCCACTTTCTATTTTGTGTAGCTCAATAATCTTTTGCTGCACATCAGAACTAAATTCTTTGGTTTTACTCATTGTGATGGATGATTAAGGGAATTTGGCCTTTGTGATTCCTCATTTAAACTCCTGTGAAACAAGAAGTCATAGCTAGATAATTTCATGTTCCTACTCACCCTGGTGTGCTAAAAAAGGTAAATATTAATGGGAATATACTTCAGAGATATTTTTCTCATAAAAAATTCTAGGGGTGCCAACAATTGTGGTCAGCGTGTTTTGGAGAAAAACATTTATTTCATAATGTGATTTACCCCCCAATTTCAATTCTTTTACCTCAATGAAAGGTTAGATTTTTGCCAATTTTTTGAAGGAAAGATCAAAAGGATAAACAATGCAGATTTATTTTTTACAGACATTTTTTAATCATATTTATCAGGGGTGCCATCAATTTTGACCACCACTGTAGAGGGAAAAGTCTTTAACCTGGTGCAGGCTTGATTCCCTCTTAATCTCTTGTACAGCTGGGTTTTGACATGCTCCCTACATTAAACCAGCTGCCTGTAATGAATAATAAAAAAAATCACTTTTTTTTTTGCATCGTTTTAATGATTTCCTGTTGCGGCTGCGATCAAGTTTCATTCTCGCGCAGCTTGTTTAGTAACTTAACGAGCGTGTGTTTTCTGCTACGTGTGTGCGCCGTTCTCTTTGTTCCGCGCGCGTGTGTGTGTGTCGGCGCGCTGCGCTCCGTGTTCTGCTCTGTAGTTAACGGCCCAAATGCTCGAATCATGTGCCGATCGGCGATCACGCAAAGTCCGCTCAAATAACGTGAAATTTAGAGGTGGATAAACGCAATGTAGAGGTGGATAAACGCACTTTGGAGGTGGGCAAACGCTATTTCCAAATTTTGGCAGGTGCGTAAACGGCGTTTACGTGCGTTTAGCCTCCACTACATCCCTGGTCATTATATATATATGCAAGGTATCTGAGGTTACTGAATGTATGTAATATGTGATGCCATTCAGGTATATTTAAGTATTAATGTGTTGGAGTAGGTAATGTATGCGGGGGGTGTAAATGTAGATTATGCTCACTGATGTATAATTATGTAAGTATATATATTTTATTTAATATATGGGTGTATATATGTACAATTATGTATAAGCATGTATATAGTAGTACTTTGTATTAACAAAGTAATTTTATTCATTAATTTTTGTTTATTTCACTTTTCCTCATGCCTATATGTTCATATATTTACTATAACTGATGTCACATTGTAGGACTTGTACTTATAGAATTTATCTATGTTTGAGGGCTGGGGGGAGGCTTTGTTTTTGACACTTATTGTAGAACATATGCGATTGTTTCAAGGTTTCCCTGTTTATGAAAAGCTAAATAAATAAATAATAAAAAAAAAAACACAGTCCTGATCGACCTTGAGGCGTAAATGACCGGACACCGGTCCTGATCGACCTTGAGGCGTAAATGACCGGACACCCACACGAAACGAGCAGTTTGTGTGAGAAAACGAACAGTATTTATATCGTTGTTACCTCTTGAACACAGCCGCGTCCAAATGATCTGAGGGCGCGGGCGGGTATAGATATATACACTAGACGTCGCCTTGGCTACTGCAGTTCATTGGAACGAAACCGTAGCCAAGCGACATCTAGTGTATATATCTATACCCGCCCGCGCCCTCAGATCATTTGGACGCGGCTGTGTTCAAGAGGTAACAACGATATAAATACTGTTCGTTTTCTCACACAAACTGCTCGTTTCGTGTCTTAGGCCATCAATGTGTACTTACGATGGGGAATTGTTTAATTTGGACGATGGGGAATTGTTTTAATTTGGACTTTGTGCATGCTCTTTGAGACAGTGACCATAGACCTGCATGAAATGACTGACAGACAAGAACGGTTTGACCTAAAAATATCAAAATTGAAACTACTGCGGAAAAAAAGACACCTACATCTTGGATGCCCTTGAGGTAAGCTAAAACATACCAAAATTTTATTTCAAAGTGAACTATCCCTTTAAACTTTTGCGGTATCCGATTATAGATAAACATCAACCGTCTGTTGACATTTCGCCATCAATACGCCTGTATTCCTGTGGGCTGAGGTTAGTCAAAACACGGTTCTAGTGACGTCATTAAAGAAGGAAGTAGAGGGATGTAGTCCAATCGAGCCGTTCGTTGTAGTCAACTTCTGTTAAATAAAATATCTCGCTTGGCATTGAACTTTGAGCTTTATAATTTTACAGATATTATTTATACTCTAACAACAACATTACACACTAACTAAAGTTTGAAACATGGGATCACGAAGAATGGGACCTTTAAAATTGTCACTGTTTGAGGGTGAACAAAAATCTGCTGCTCCTGGCACAGAGGGCGGAGCTACAACAGCTTGTGTCCTTTTACCTCATACAGACATGCACTGAAAATTTAAAAAACTTTTAGCCTTTTATGTTCAAACCGGAGTCAATGAAGGAGAGACTCAAGAAGAAGTGACAACATGTAGAATGCAACAGGACATTTCTGAATGGTTAGTTGATGAATTTAGGTATAGCTTATGTGTAGTTATCTTTTAGTCATTGATTAGCATATTCTGTCATGATGATCTGTTAATCGCATTCCCGGGGATGGGGTTTATGTAAATTTTTGAGTTTGTGATGTCACTAACCCGGGAAGAATGTCTCTACCAGCCGTTTGTTGTAGTTCTTAAAAAGCTATTTCTTTAAAATAAAATATCTCCCTTTGCTATGAACTTTGAGCGTTGTAACTTTGCAGATGTTTATGCTCAAACAGCAACATTACACTAGCCTGGTAATACCAGACTCTGCTACTTCACTTTGCTTCGTAGACAGAGTCTGGAATGGCATAATAGAGAAGTGTTTTCTCTCTTGCTAGGGGGCGCTTGTCTGAAGTTTAAAATCATTGGTTACCTGTAAGCCAATCACATGACGTTTGGTTATGGCGTGTGTTATGCGCATGCTCAGCCGCATCGAACTTCCACTGTAAACACATGTATGATACGAAAACAAAACCATTGAGCGAAATACCGGAGTGAACATGGCTGTGAACGACTTTTGCAGATTATGTGAAGTAAATCTACGCATCCACGGTACAATCAGCATCTACGTCATGGCTCTCAGCCCGCCCTCTGTTCGTTGATTGGCCCGGCCGTCCGAAGGCCGATGGAAAACTGAAAGATAAGCTGCTATCTCAGACTGACTACAGAAAGCGAAATGAAATTGAGCGGAAGTAGGAAGTCTGACGTAGTCAGGCTAACATTACACACTAACTAAATCCTAATCAACTACCCCTTTAAATTTCTATTAATTTTTAGATATCATGATTAACAATCAGATAATATGAATGCAAATATTTAAATTGCACAAGGCAGTTGAAATATCACATTTCTAATTATATAAATGTTTCTTCTTGGTCTGGGTTTACCAGAGGTGTGGACTCGAGTCATGTGACTTGGACTCGAGTCAGACTCGAGTCATGAATTTGATGACTTCAGACTCGACTCGACAAAATGTACAAAGACTTGCAACTCGACTTGGACTTTAACATCAATGACTCGTGACTTCACTTGGACTTGCGCCTTTTGACTCGAGAAGACTTGCTACTTCCCATGAAAACTGGGTGAAAAAATGTCCACACGGCCGTGCCGCTCTGTTTATCTGCATCTGTGAAAAAATGTGCACCACCTGTATGCATACAGAGAGCGCGCGCGCTGCCTGCACGACATCCAATCACTGTAGTCCCACGTTGTTTTGATTCGACAGCATCTAACGCCCGTTTCACACATACTCCGTTTGCAGTGCGTATGCGCCAGCGGTGCGTATTTTTTTCCGTACCCATGTTAACAGGTTAGAGCTTTCACACTGCACGCGGTTGCAGTCCGTCGATCCGTTCCAGGTGCGGTGCGTATCCAGCAGTGCCGCGATCGTTTCCGCGATCTCTGCTGTGCTGCACGCGCTGAATTAAAGCGACAGCGCATGTTTCGTGGTCAAAATGAACACAGATTGACCTAAAAATGTAGTAATTTCACCATAAATGCGATTAATTAAATAAAATGTAGTAATCTCACCATAAATGTATTTAATTAAATACTATTTTCACTTTAAGACCAGGGCAAAGCAAGGAAAACTACAATTTACCCCAACAAGGCGACATAATGAACGACACTCGTCTCATTCGTGGAGGTGGAAAAACATGTTCCTTGTGACATGCGAGATTTATTGTATTAATTTAAATAGGCTATAAAAGAAAAGGCATGAGAGTCGGCTGTTTTTTTATATAAGTAGCCTACATGGTTAAATATTTGACCACTTGCTTTAGGAACTTAAGTAGAAGTAATGCATTGAATAATAGGCCTACGTTGTTTAAATTGTGTTTAAACGTGCATACGTCTATTAAAGAGTGTATATGTGTACAAAGAGAATCGCAATGCTGAGACGTTAAGACCGGGGTAAATCAAGGGAAAATACATATTTCAACAAGGCAACATAATGAACACTCGTCTCATTCGTGGAAGTGGAAAAACAAGTTCTTTGTGACATGCGAGATTTATTGTATAAAGATTTAAATTATGCAAAAGAAAGAGTATGAGTCTGCTGTTTTTGTCAATTTTAAGTTTTAATTTAAAATGTAGGCTATGCGATTTTAATATAAGTAAATGGTTAAATATTTTACCACTTGCTTGAGCAACCTAATATATAATTATATAAGAGTAATGCATTAAATAATACGTTGTTTAAATTGTATTTAACGTGAACACGTCTATTAAAGAGTGTACGTGTGTACAAAGAGAATCGCAATGCTGACAAAAAAATTTTTTTAAATAAAAGTTGCTAATAACTTCTGGATTTGAAATACAAATAGTGAGTATGTATTTGTGGTACAGCCGCAGATCACGCACTGCAAACGCAGCATATGTGAAAGCACTATTGCGCGTGCTGGTCTTGCACCGCATACGCACTGCACACGGAGTATGTGTGAAACGGCGTAAGCAGGCACATTGCAAGACAACCAATGAAGCGCAACAAGCAACAACGCGCCAGTTGTCAAAATGATACCGAAGGTAGTTTCGTTTGTCTATAAAAATTACGAGGTAGTCGACAAAAAACGAGTTGCAATTTGAAGTTGCCTGAAGTTGCACAAAGAAAGGTAAGTTTTGAACGAATGCTATAAGCACCTTATCGGATGTACCGTAAAACTTCAAATAATAGCCAAGTCCCCAATAGACGCCTGTCTCTTTTAAACTGTCTTTTTAATCTCTCTCTCTCTCTCTCTCTCGGAGGCATTCCAATTATATTATCAGGTTGGTCCAGTTTTTCAGAAGTGATCATTTTGAGGAGTGAGGATTTTATTGATGACATGTTTAAAAAGGTCTATTTGAAAGTTAAACTATTTTGCAATATGAGGTCAATACAATACAGGACTGAAGCTGCATGCTGTGCATTGTTCTTGTGCAATATGCTGTTGAAATACAAGCATTTTTTGTGAAAATTAAATTTTCTGTTTTTTAGCTGTATTTGATTAATGTCATTGTATAAAAAGAGGTTTAAATAAATACAAATCTTACAGACATACATGATTTGTATAAATTTTATTTCTGTGGTAAGAGGACTTGAAATGACTCGAAACTAAAATGGTAGGACTTTGGACTCGACTTGAGACTTGTTGGCTTTGACTTTTGACTCGACTCGGGACTTGCCTCATCTTTGACTCAACTTGACTCGGGACTCGAGGACAAAGACTTGAGACTTACTTGTGACTTGCATAACAATGACTTTGTCCCACCTCTGGGGTTTACCAATATTAATGAATCGATTTTAACCAATATTGATTTTTAAATCCCAAGATCTTTTAGCCTGTGCTATTTTCTGTTGACTTGTGAATAAAACTTCTCTAACCATTATTTGTAGTGCACCTCTCATCCAATTATTCCAATAATTGCAATAAGCTTTGTCTTGTTATTTTTAAGGAACGTAACTCTCAGCATTCAAATTTGAAATGTCGTTTTGACGCTCTTTAATGTGGCCTGACAGATTGCTGTAGCCACCTCAGTTCAGGCCACATCACACAAACCAATCATCTGTTCCACTTTACTACTAATTGCAGCACAAAATAAATATGTATGAACATCAGAAGGTACATTACAATATTACTTACTGAAATATATTGTCTCATGTAATATCTAAATCACAGTTTTAACAGTAGAAATACATTAATAAAATGGCTTGCAAGCAGGAAATTATTTAATGTCCATATATCGTTAGTTACAAGAATCGTATCTATATACATTATATATAATTTTTTTCTTAATGAAGTCTTCATTATTCAACATGTTTTTATGACAGATACAGCTTCATCGCTTACATTTAAGCATAACTATTGAAGTAGAAGCAATTGTCATTAAATATAAAAACGGCTTTATGTGCTCAGTTTTTGAGTGTTAATTATTATACCTAAATCTAAAGATGAGTTTGATTTGTAGGTCTGAGCCAGCAGGGAATGTGTCAAAGATCCTGAAGCAGAATCGCTGTCTGCAAGATGAAAACAGCAAGCTAACTCGAGAGCTGAGTGAGGCAGTGGGACAAAGGATCATCATGGTGAGGATCATAATTTAGCTGAATAGTTCAGAGAATGTTAGTTTTATTCATGCAGCACAGCAACAAATTGCGGTGTGATAAAATTACAGTGGCTGTCACTGTTTTTGTGACCGGTTGCATCTTAACAGAACTTAATGTTTCATGCTGAGAACGACCAATGTCCTGCACAGTTTACTTGTAAAATAAAAAAAGGGGAAATGACTAAATAGATTAATGACATGCAAAACATTTATGGCCAGCACATTTTCTCAGTGTACCTACCACTGGCATGTTGATCCAAGAAGCTTTGCCAAATTTTGCCTAACTTTACTGTTAGCCATTCATCTTCAAATTTTTGTGCATTAATTTAATAATTTAAGTGTTCTTTCAGACGGAGCAGACAAATGAGAAACTGCAAAGCAAGCTTGAGTTGAGGCAGCACTCAGCGTAAGTATCAATGGCTTGCTGATCTGTGAACCAATGAGGTTAAAAAATTTCAGTAATTTGAATGTCTCTAATTTCAGGTGTAAGGTGGACCTTAAGAAAATGGTTGAGACACTGGAAGACCAGGAACTGAAGAATATGGAGATGATCCAGAACCTTAACCAGCTCATCTTAGATCTGCAGGTATTGACCGAATTTGACCGTTGTGGTGGGAACTTTTAGTGAAGAAATTTGTTTTGTTTTCTTTAAAAGAGTGGAAATCTCTCTCGCTATGTTTCTCTGCAGCGGCTTATCAGACATTCTTGGGTGGTCTTTAATATGCATTATATAATTTGCTACCCAAGTAAATTATGTGTGGGGAAACACCGATATATGCCATCCTAAAAGTGGCACGTGGCTCAGTGCTAAGCATCTCCCGATCGGTCCAGTGGTACAGATTTTTACTTGGCTTGCAAAAGTTTTACTGGCCCCAGCACACTCTCATGATTGTGCATGATTACCAGATTGACCAGATGAAGTAAAACACTGGCCAGCAAATCTATCCTAAAAAAAGTTTAAAATTTTGACATCTGGCAACCCTGCGCAGGAAAGAGTGGAGGCTTGTTACCAATTTTAAGATAATGCAAATGATGAATAGGCCTAAATAAAATTTAAAAAGCAGAAATCGTTATCATGATTGAAATACAATTAATAGTATACGATTAATATTTTCTTATATATACAAAAGCAACCAGATCTGTCTATTTCTTTATATTTTAAAAATCTTTAGACAAAACTAGAATGTAGTTTATCTTTTGAACCATGTTTTATTGAACTTAAATATACGAGCTTGATAAAAACGATCATTCTAGAAGAAAATTCGTGAATGAGGCGAATTGAGCGTCTGGCGCGCGAGTGATTTGAGGGTGAGAGAGAGAGAGAATTCTGATTAGTCCAGAGGATATATCGCATTTAGGCTAAAAATAGGTTCGGCGCTTATCGCGATTTGGAAAGAAACTGCATCTTGCAGTACATTTTAAACAAGGAAATATAGCAATTGGGTATGATCAGAGAATGTCTAATATGGCGAGAAGTTTCACTCTCACTACACTTCCTCAGATCTTCAAAAGTCTTTCAAAATGTCAATGACGTCAAAATGCTGACGTCATTAGCAGAATGCTAGCGTGTTATGGGCAACAACAACTCAACCTGTAAGAAATCAAAACGACATAAGTACTCGTTCATTCAACTTTCGACCTTTGTAAAGTTGTTGTCATTAAAACGCTCTTGTATGTAGGACTAATTTCCAGGGTTCTCAAGTCTCAGGCATTGGCCGTGAGACACACGCAATTCAACCAGTTCACAAAAAGGCAATGCCAACCAAGTTGTCCTGCAAGCTTTATATATAACGTTGTATACGACGCGCAGGCACACAAAGTGAAGTTTCCTGCCGCCAGCACGTATCTCGGCCAGATTGAGTTCGTTACTAGGCAACATAGATGCACGAACACACAGAAGTTGACGGTATATTCTCGGCCACCGTACGTTCGTTACTAGGTAACCAACAACATTGCGCGAACACACGCCGTGATGGAGAAGGTAAGTTGGAAGAAAGCTAGTCTAACATTTTTAGGCTAGAACATTTAGCCCATCGTATACATTATTATTGATGCAGTCAAAAACTCTACAACTAGAAAAAAAGAGCTATAGAGAGTATTTTGCTAAATATGTGTGCTATATTACATATTTATTATATTTTTACTTGTAAAATTGTTATTATAATAAAAAATGCATTATATTTAATTTGTTATTTTTAACCTTAAATAATACTGCCAGCTGATAGTATGTTTACAGCATTAGGTGAGTCTTGTGACGCTTATCTTGTGTAGCCTACCTAATATTTATCCAAATGAGTCAATATTAAATCAAATCACACTAATTGAATTGAATTATAAAAAAAGTTAATAATAAAAAAGCCTAGCTTACCAGAAATTGTACCATGTTGTAACATGTTGTCAATAAACCTAATAAAATTCAGTTTAGTTACTAAAATGTTTTGACAATCACAATACACTTATTGTTATGCAGTATTTTTTTTACATCCCCCTAGCAATATAAACAATTTGTTATATTTTTGTGATTTTTGTATATTTGTAATTTTAAAATATAACATTAACGAGTATATTTGATGTGATGAATTGCTCTGTCATTTATCAGATTTACCAATTGTTATAATTTCAATTTGTGCTGGTTAATTATGAACAATGGGTAAAATTGGGGGGTGGGGACGGGTGGGGGCGGGGCTCCATTAGGGCTCTTCCCCTAACCGCATGTGATCTCACTCCAAGCTTTTGATAAAACTTGAGAACCCTGAATTTCTTACGCATGTAATACCATGCCTCCATTGCTAATTCCAAAACGTCATTTTAGAGTTAGTAACGGAGGTTTGACTAGCAGACTAATGCTGGGCACACACGACTAGCTGACACATTCTCTGACTTTTCATCGACTGCAGCAGATTTTAAACACCGACTTTGAACACAGACTGAACGCGCTGAACACGCGTTTGGACATGATCAGTCATAAGTATCAAATTACATTCATAACCGGCCTTAAAGTGTGTCCCCGGCTTATTGCAGTTATTAGAGAGAGATGAGATGTTGCAATAATGAGACAGAAAAGCATGTGCGTCAATATTATTATTAATTTATTAAACCAATTCGTTATAATTAATTTGTTCATTCTTTTTTTCTATTACTGACAGATGACAGTAGACTAGCCAAATAAATGAAACACAAAACCATTTTAACAAGTAGGCCTATCAATAATGATTTATTTGTCATATATTATCTGCAATAAAAATCTGTGCTGCAGGACTATCCATTTATTTAGCCTATATTCAGTTTAATTTTCTATTGATTATAGATAGCCTAGGACTATAAACTTTATTTATGAAAATTAAACTGCATGTTTCCATTGATTGTGAAGCTAGTGTAACCGCTTTTCTAGGGCACAGGAATTTCACTCCTCCGTGGGCTTGAGCCAATTGGAACGCGAAATTCCAGGCGGGAGAAAAGTTCTTTGTCTCACTATGAGTTTGATTTGCATGTTTTATGGCAGTCTGAGGATCATGCCATTTCTACGTTAAACAATTATAACTGCAGTAAAATGCATTTTATCATAATTTGGTATCCATATCTTTCCTACGGGTATATGGAGGTTCAATTCAAGACCAAATTTGGTATGTTTAAAAGCTACGGCCTAGAAGTACCTTCTTACTCTGTGAGATAAGTATTAAAAGTTTGATTAACAAACTGGGAATAAGACTAACCTAAAATGTGATGTGCATTTACAGGTGGGAATGAAAATTGGACTTTTAAAAAGACCACACGACATATACCTATGAATTCGCAACAGTGTGCACCTCTGAAACATTATTCCTTTAAGGTTTACAAGAATACAAAAACATATCACAGAGAAGAACAATCGTGGAAAAGAGAAATTACATTCGGGTTTGCATATTTCTTCAGTGGTTATACATATAAAATATCTAGGATGAACACTTTAATTCTGCTCCTCTGCCAGAATCTCAGTGAGATTCCTGGGTTGTCGACATTCCGTTAGGACCATAAAATTTTATGGTCTGGGGGGAGTTAGGGTACAAATATAGTGTATCATTCTTAAAATACCCACTTAGAATTCAAAACTACACACTAGGGAATCACACTATAGAATAACACAAAACTAATCACATGCATAATGGAATTGTATATCAAAAAGAATATCTCTAAGTTCTAAGTTAAATTCAAAGGATGTTTGTGTGTGTGTGGGGGTGTGATGTCACGTAGCAGGAGAAGGTTTTGTTATCTCTCTGTGGTCCAGAGAGGGGGAAGGGGGTTTGGAATGCAGAACTTTGCAGAGTTAACGAAAGATGTTGACTGTTTATCCTCCAAGGTACAATAAAGTGTCACGAAAGTCCATTTGCTTCAGTCTTTCTGGAGCCTGGCGTATGATTTGCAATCTTTGAAGTCAGGAGGTTACAAGCTTCGGTAAGCTTAGCAAAGAACATTTTGGACAGGAATGTGCTTAGAAAAACACAGAGTCCGAATTGGTTAATTCAGAATCAAACGAACGAATGATTCAAATAGCCCAGTCGCTACAGTCCCCCTTTCCGTAGGATGAAGTCCCTGCGTGTGGACATCATCGGACGGCAATCATCACGACGGGCAGATGACGGGTGAATCACTATGGTCGTGTAGCAGGTGGATCATGATGGTTGTGTAGCAGGTGGCTCATGATGGGGGAAGGCAGGTGGTTCTTGGAGCTGAGGATTCAGCTCGATGAGGTTCGGCGTGGTCTCTGACTTGGCACCCCCTTTCCGGGGATTCCGTCTGAAACCTTTGGACACAGCTTTCGTGAGCTTGGCTGTATCGCATCTCGTTGAGTCTTCTGGACAGGATGGAGGCCAACCTAGTGTTAGGGTGTGGCTGATTAACTGCAGAGGTGCACAGCCCAATGTAGGCGGCGGTCCCGGCTTGGACCGCAGATGAAGTGTTCAGAACAGGTCGTCGAGACAGTGCTCGGAGGGCTGTATTGACAGGAGCAGGGTCAGTGAGTTGGGACCCCCTTTTCTCAATCCAGAGTTCCAGTCCTGAATTCAAGGTGAAGTCGAAGTTCTTGGAGGATGGGAGTTTCAGTGCTGTCTGGTACTCTTTGCTGGGAAGCTGGTACCATGTCAGGCCATCAAGGTGTAGGATGACACCTTTCAGTACTTGAAGTCTCATTTTCTGGTTGAGCATGTTGACACGGCTGGTTGTGTCATGCTGGTCGTGAGTGACAGTGGCGGTGTGTACAGGTGTGTTAGCACGCCACCTTTCACCTGCAATCTCCGCTTGTGTGTTAGTGACTTTGCTGACCAGGGGGTGCAACCCGTAGATTTCTTCAGCGTTGTCTCTGAGCAAGGGTTTGCTAAGGCAGAGATAATGAATGTCTTTGGTCATAGTACACAGGTGCAGGTTTGGAGCTGAGTACCGTTGTGTGTCGCTGTCGTGGTAGGCCACCACGTCTGGAGGGCTTATCTTGATGTGGGTGTTGTTTTTCCAAAACCTGACCTTGACAATGTCTGTAAGTCTGTAGACTTGGCTTGACTCGATGATAGGCAGATTTAGGAGAAAACCCACTTCTCTCTGCTCGGGATCGACGCAGAGTGAGATGGCGCTACCCAGAGAGTAGGCCAGGTGTATTTGTAGGAGGTCAGCTGGCGTGTTGATGGCGGAAGCCAGCACAGTTAGCATCAGGCTTAGTATCAGGTACGGTGGGATTACACCTGTGGCTAGGCTGTCATTGGAGGAGCTAACCTCCCACAGCATGTCTGTCGTTAGTGCTGTAACCAGCTGAGTCTGGACAAAGTCACTCTGTAAGACAGTAAACAGCGGCTTCATGGAGTTTGCGGTCTGGTTCGCTGCATTTACACTGGACGTACCAATGTTAAACAGAGTTCTGGTGGCAGCTACGACTCGGAGCAACACTCCCAGGAGCCGTCTGGAGTGGTGGTTGGTGCTTAGGAGTCCCGATTGTGCGACAGTCGCTTTCTCAAGTTGGTTGAACATGTGTTCGACCTTGGCCTCGGCATGAAAGAGGGAGTCCTCTGTCCGTCGGGCACTTGTCCCGATGTATTGGGCTACGGAGCTGGGGTAGTGTGCTCTGTAGACCGGGCAGGCCTGGATGAGTCGAACATGCACTTGCTGGGGGTAGGTCTTGCCGTCTGTGATCTGGAGTCTCAGTTGTTCTCTCGGTGGCAGCTGTCCTCTGGTTGACTGACAGTACAGCATGGCGAACCACAGCAGCAACCTGGTACAAACAACAGGGAGAGAGAGAGAGAAAGGGGAGGAAGAAGCCAGCAAGGGTTGTCTTTGATTGGACAGGGCAGTCTTTTTACTTTGTGGGCGGCGACTGGGTTTAGTTCGCCTTGGCCCATGTTTTGCCACATCTTGCTGTCGGCTTGTCGCTTGCTTCAGTGTCTCGTCAGTGTCTCTGGTGCTGCGGTGTGCAGCACATGATGCGTTATAGACGAACATTAGCAGTTTATCCCCCTTTGTGCGCCGTGGCATTACATGCCTTGGCATAGTGATGTCAATCGGTGCACAACTCATAATGTTGTTCTGTACGCGCAGCATGTGCGTTGTGTCATGCACTGGTCTGAGGCACTGGTTGTCAGTGAGGTCAGACGGCGTGTGAGGGTGGATAAGGAAAGTCTTTATGTAGGTGACAGAAGCCCGCATGTCCATTATGGTTGTTTTGTCAAATAGCGGAGCCAGCGTAAGCGGCTGTGAGGTAGGTAGTTGAGCTCGTAAAGGTCTTATGCTGTGTGTAATCTTCACTTTCTTTAGGGTGGGTGGGTGGGTTGAAAGTGACCACAGCTTGTTGTTTAGTGCGCCAGGCTTGGCGATGGCTTGAGTGAGGTCATGTCGCTGCAGGTGAGTCATGACCTTGAAGCAGCAGGTGTCAAAGTCTTTGGTGGGCTGTAAGGTGCAGGGTAGCACAGTTGAACCTTGACTTGGTGCTGAGTCTGTGTCTACATGGCTGGCTGTGAGAGTTCCAGTGAACTCTGTGACCTGAAAGTCTGGCTCTGCGGAAGTTCCCGTGACCTTTGTGACCTGACCGTCTGGCTGTGACTGGAGGGAGTGAAGTTCTCGTACTTGAGCCCAGATCTTGAGCTGTTTCAAGTCCAGTAACGGTTCAAAGAGATCTAGAAGGTCTCTGCCGATGAGGAACGGAAAAGTGTCCATTTTTGAGATGAACACTGGATGGACTAGACTTAAAGGACCAATTGTCAGGTGAATGTGAGCTACCTGTTCGAGCCGGATGTCATGTTGACAGTATGACTGTACGTTCAGTTCACAAGTTTGAGGTGTTAGAGTTCGGTCTTGTCTCTTAGCTTCAAATTGGAGTCTTTTGAGAAGTTGATTTGAGATCACTGTAATGTCTGATCCTGTGTCTATCAGGGCTTCCATGCTCACTTCCTTTTCCAACGTGATGTTCAGGTAGAGTTTTTGGGCCACCCCCTTTTCAATGAGGTTGCCCAGGAACATTGGCATCGGGGCAGGTGTAACGGTCGTTGGGTGGTTAGGACCGGTCTCGTGTAGCTTGCTGTGGAGGCAGTTAGCCGAAACAGCATTTCCTGGTACCTTGTGATTGTGGTACCTGGTTTGAGGAAGTGTGCTGTTTCGTTCATGGTGTACAGCTGTCAGCTGTGGAGCTTGGGTGATGCTGTCACCTTGTGATGTGACAGTTAGCTCTGTGGGCTGTGGATGATGAGCAGTGTTCGAGGTGCTTGGCTCAGTCAGATGGCGGTCAGACGGTTTGGTTTCAGTTCTTATGCTTAGGCATAAGATGTCTGGCTCGTCCTTCTTGTCTTTCTTGCGACGTGTCTGGTGAAGAAGCTCTTTCAGCACCCTTAGGATCTCTGCTGTCTCAGACGTGGCTGCACTGTGGTTATCTGATGTGAGCTCAGGCTTGAGCTTACCAGTGTCGTGTCGAGAGTGGTTCCACTCTCTGTCGGGGCTTGTTGTCCTGGACGGTGGAGATCGGTTCTTCTTGGGTCGCCGGCCGGCTTCCCAGAATCTTTCAGAGCGCTCGCTCTGGTGCTTTGGACGAGCACCACCGCGATTGTGTTGCCCTCTGCTGGTTTGGAACGGTCGTGACTCTCTGTAAAAATGTCTGTGACTGGTGTTGTGGGGCACCCTCTAAAATCAGTTCTGAACAGTGCTCAGAGACAGAATAGATTGTGGGGTTTTTCACAGTCTTTTCAGAAATAGTCTTTTGCTTGGTGTAAGCTTTATGGGCTAAGTCACGCAGCTGTTGTGTAGACATGCTACGTGGGCACGCGGCCACGCCCAAATGGTAACTTAAAGTAGGATGTAGGTTTCTGAGGAACAGAGTTTTAAAGTTGATGTCCTGTTCCATCCCGGGCTCATTCCGGGCTCCGAAAAAGGCTTGTCGGAGTCGGTTGTAGTAGATCTGGGGGTGTTCACGCCGACCTTGCTTGAGGTCTACAGCAGCGATGAAGCCTTGATCGGAGTCTGGATCAGAGAATTCACGGATCAAAGCTTGCCGTAATTGTTGGAAGTCCGTTTTGACGGTCTGAGGTTGACGGTCTAGGAAGCTACGAACATCACTGCTAGCCATTATTCTTAACAGATACAAATTGTCCCAAGCTGTCACGTTAGCGACAGTTTGCATGTGAAAGTCAATGTCTCTTAAATAGGAGTGAATGTCATGATCTTCTGCAGAATCTGGGTTGAACATAGGAATGTTTCGGGCTAGCTTGTCAAGTTCTCGGGGGGCCGTGCCGTGGTAAGTGGCATGGGTTTTCTGGAAGGGTCCTCCCCCTTTCGCTGCTGACAGGTGTTCTTGAAAGCTGGCTGGTGATATCTTGAGCCGTGGGCTTACATCTCCCTTTTCAGCTCTGGTTTCTTGGCTGAAAGGGATGGGGTGGCTGGCCGGGAGAAACTCTGTGATGTGTGTTTCTCCGTTCCAGCCACTCTGCAGTCTGAAAGAATTTCTCAGTTCTGCATGAACAGTGTCAAGTTCATCTTGGAGCTCGTCTCTCTGCAGAGTAAGCTTGCGGATTATAGCTCGGGCCGCTTGCAAGTGTTTTTCGCAAGCCCTGGCTTTTGCGTCTGTTTCTTTTAGTTCAGTCTTTGCTCTCTCTAGGAGAGCGTCACTTTGTTGGAGTTTTTCGTCGAGTTCTTTTCGGGCTTCTCTCTCCAACTGTTCTCTTTGGTCTGTGTCGAGGCGCAGATCTTGCAGGGCATTTCGAAGTCTTTCTACTTCTTTCTGTAGCTCTGGATCTGTGGCGTCCTCTTTCTCGCGCTGGTACTGGGTTTCGAGGAGGAGCTGATCAAGGCGACTTTGGGTTCGGGCCTGGTCCTTCCGGGCCTCCTCCGCTTGAAGCTTAAGCGTTGCGGCTTGCTGCTCCAGGTCGATGTTGCTCCGTTCGCTGAGCCGTGCCTGGGTGACGAGGAGGTGAGCTAGGGTCCCGGTGATCCTGGCGAGTTCTTTGTGGGTGTAACTCTGGCTAGGATCCTGTGCCATCAGCTGGTCCAGCTCAGTATCCAGCTGTGTTTGGTTCAGATGCTGCAGGTCACTGGCGTCCTTGGCTAAGTGCTCCCGACAGACCGCGGGACTGGATGCACGGGACATATTGGCTTCGCTGTAGGCGAGAGAAACACAGCACACACACAAAGAGACCAATGCAAGTTCGTTCTAAGGTTAATGAGCTATACTCATACGGGCTATGCCGTTTATGAAAATTTTGGGCTAACTGATGCACAGTTAGACAGTTAGCGGAGCCAATTGACTTGGGTCTAAGGACCCGAACTAGAGATTTGTCAGGCAGTAGCCTCGCGGGTCAAGTGATGACACCGGCTGCTTGGTTTGTCGCCCTATTATTTAGTTTCCTTGGTGGCTCTCAAAGGTCACTGTCTCTAGGTGAAATGAAAGAACCCAAATCACAACAGAACAAAGGATAGAAAAGATCAAAGTGAAACAAAACACCTGAAATGAGATAAAACAATAGTAACACGGTATGTGTTAGGGAGAATAAGGAGGCCTAAGCCTGCTGTTAGGGTTTAAGATAGGGCCAACAGGTGAGTGGGGCTATCGGAGTAGAAAACCTAGGAAGATGGTGTGGCTTATAGTAAGTGGAATGGGTTTTACTAAATTTAGTTTACCTGCGGTGAATTGAGGCCACTCAGGTGGAAACCAGTGGCTCGGTCAACCTCTCCGACGGTTCTCCAACACTTGACCGTAGTGCTCTCGGGCAACCTCGTCTCTCGGTACCACGGTGTGCCCACTCAAACCACTTGCGACTTTAAACACAAAGTGGCAACGCCAAGGTGTCAATCATCAGACGGCACGGAAAGATTGAGTTTTCCTCGGAACTCTCCTTTCGGAGTGGTCCTTTCAGCAGACCCCAGTTCGAGTGATTGTCTCAAAATTGCCTTGTGTGTCGCTGACGTTGACTTAACCTTTTGGCGGGCCAAATTGCTGATGTCGGGGTGGCGTGCCACAACCGGAGGTACGAGATTCGGAAGAGTCCGAGACACACGGCCAGTGCCAGGTAGCGTCGGACAGATGACCTCGCTCGCGGAAACCAACCCGAGATGACTGCAACTCACCACAGTGCTCTAGTGAATGCCACCTATAAATACACAAAGGATAAACAAATGAAACTTAAAGTGAATTAAGGCTAGTTTGTTTAAACCAAATGGATTAGTTATTTATGTGGCAATAAGAGTCAAAGGTTTTACTAAATAATAATAACAAAAGGAGATTATGATAATGTTACTTATCAAAATGACCTAACCCAAGAGAGAGAAGGAAAAAGTAGAAATAAAATAATAGAATAAAAACAAAAATTGAAAATAAAAATGAAAATGAAATGACAGGAGGTACCCAGGAGAAGAGGGAGGCCGCAGTAGTGGGTTTTCACCACAAAGGGGCGTACCCCCTCTCTGTGCTTAACCTGGCAAACAGAGAACTTAATTCAAATCAAAAATTCAAAACTTGTTTAAATTAAAATTTAAAATAAGCATGTAAGGAAATGTAAAAATCAGAATGATATCTTATAATAATCCAGATACAATAAAGTATCAGTCCTATTTATAAAAATAATCGGGAGAGAAATACGACAAAAGAGTGAAAGGAGGAAAATAGTGATGCCGACTTAGTATCCACAAGGCCACACGATGGTGCTGTTTCCTCCAAGTGGATATCAGTGGCTGAATACACAACTCAATTTAAATTCAAAATTCAAACTAGTTTAAATTAAATTTGAATGAGCATGTAAAGAAAATGTAAAAGGAGAACTCAGAATACTATCCCATAATAATTAATGGTAACAGTGAAGTCTCATCAATAATTATAAAGATAATCAAAAGAGAAAAGTGGAAATAAACAATTCCTGACAGGATTTGAAGAGAGAGAAAGAGAGCTGAGTGAACCGACCTAGCAGGAGGCAGCCACTAGGTGCCGTTGTTTCCTCTAAGGGAAGGGCTGAGATTTAATCTAAGTTTTAATTCAAATCTTGTTTGAACCAAACTCAGAGTAAATGTATCAGTCAAAAGCAGGAAAATTGTCTAACACAAAATAATATTCGCACGAGCAAAGCTGTAAATGCGAATAGTTATTTAGAGTTTATACATTAATTCACAGGGAAATGAATTCAGCCGTAAAGAGAGCGTTATCTGATAACTGGCCACGAGATGGCGTTGTTGCGCTCATGCAGGCTGACGTCAGTGGGAGTGTTTCAACAATTGAGACTGCAAATTTTTATCTTAGAATCACTATACATTTGGGTTCGTTTTGCGCTCGGTTGCATGCGAAAAATGACGCGAGTTTCCCAACATGTGACTAACAGGGATTACGTCTGTTTAATTACACATTATACATGAAACGGTTTACATAAAACAGGAATTATCGTCTGTTTTAATTAATAACTGAACAAACAGGAATTATCGCATCTGTTTAGTTAATAGAGCTGTGAGCAAAACAGGAATTATTCGTCTGTTTAACTAATACAGCTGCGAACAACAGGAATTATCCGTCTGTTGTTATAAATTTAGATTTTCCTTAAATCTAACAAAGCTCCAATTTACAAATCTATCATCAAACCTGTGTTGTTTATATGATTTTTTTGATTTGCGTAGGTTCACAGTGAGTAGCTAAGTCACTGAGTAACCCACAGGAGAAATCGTCTTAGCTGAACATTATTGGACTAACCATAACTTCAAACTAGCAATAATTTATTCAGGCCTTACTTACTACTGAGGGGGGGAAACTCGCCCCGATCAGACTTACGTCTCGCACTAGAAAGAGATTCCTTCGTCTTAATAGGCGGTTTATTAATATCAACATGTAGGCTACACTGCAAAGAGTTTTGTTTCGTCTTTACAGGCACAGGTATGGACTGCAGTCTACTCACATTTAACAGTGTTAAAATTTGTCTAGGCATATTTTAGCAACTTGTTAAAAATGTAACGTTGCTGACTTCGGCTTTTTGCCTTGGTCAGTTAGAAGTGAGTTCGCGTTTGCGACTTATCTCACAATTTCATAATTTCATAATGCGCAAAAATTATTAATAACCATATAAACAGACTGAAACTGAATATTGCCCATAACAAAGTTTGAAATGCCCCGCATTCGTTCCACCAAACTGTAGCAACAATGGGTTGTACATTAATATTAATATTAGCTCAAATGATCTATAGGGAATTTTAATAATTAATCATGAATATGATTAATATTTTGTATGTTACAGTTAAATTAATTTATCGCAGCTGAACTAGATTGATATATGAATGATTACCATAACGGGTTATGGTTCGTCATTAATACATCAAATAGTCTTATTTCAGCTCGAAGTAATGGGATAACTTTAATGGAATTAATTTAGTTATCAAACAATCTGTTTGTCCAGCAAACATTGAACGTAAGATTAACTTAATTCTCAAGGAAAATTATCCTTCTTACAAATACGAGAAAGAGTATCCTTTCCAGGCCTTGAAAAGACAACTTTCTATGTTTGTAAAATTAGCTTACTTAAATCGTACCAAGATAAAGCTTATAGCTAAGATCGAACATTTCAGGGACTAAGTAACATGGGCAATTAAAACAGAGTCAGTCAAGGACATATGGAATTTAATAATTAGACTAATACTACATCGAAACTACGAGTATACACAGAGTAAATACATATATACAACAGAAACATACGGATGAAAACATTACAAGACCAAACGGATAACAGATGAGAGAGGGAGAGGATGAAAGGGAGAAAGTGAAACTAAAGTTCAGGATGAGAGAGATCACCGAGATGATCTCTGCATCGCAAAATCACAGGAAATGTAACCTTTTGAGAGACAGCAAGGAATCAAATCACATTAAAAGTTCAATAAACTTATCTTGCAAAATGGTTCTCTTTGTTGCTGAAGAACGCAGAGTTCATGCGTGTGTCCTAAGACCAGCGTGCGTGTGTTTCTTTAAGAAAGCAGGGCTCGCGCTCTCGTGTCTTCTGGTGAGCGCGGTAGCGGGGTTTTCGAAAGAGTCTTTCTCTTTGAGTTGAAGTTGTCTGCTGCGTTTGCTTCGTGGAGTCCGAAGATGAAAATAAAGAAAAGACTTAAATAAAATTGAAAACGCTCCCAAAGGGAGCCATAAGGTCTTCTCGCTGACGAGGCGGGTTCGTGAAAATGCAGGAACAAAACAAGACGAAAGGAAATACAGAACAGAACTCAGCGGAACGCGGAGTGTAACCGCTTTTCTAGGGCACAGGAATTTCACTCCTCCGTGGGCTTGAGCCAATTGGAACGCGAAATTCCAGGCGGGAGAAAAGTTCTTTGTCTCACTATGAGTTTGATTTGCATGTTTTATGGCAGTCTGAGGATCATGCCATTTCTACGTTAAACAATTATAACTGCAGTAAAATGCATTTTATCATAATTTGGTATCCATATCTTTCCTACGGGTATATGGAGGTTCAATTCAAGACCAAATTTGGTATGTTTAAAAGCTACGGCCTAGAAGTACCTTCTTACTCTGTAAGATAAGTATTAAAAGTTCGATTAACAAACTGGGAATAAGACTAACCTAAAATGTGATGTGCATTTACAGGTGGGAATGAAAATTGGACTTTTAAAAAGACCACATGACATATACCTATGAATTCGCAACAGTGTGCACCTCTGAAACATTATTCCTTTAAGGTTTACAAGAATACAAAAACATATCACAGAGAAGAACAATCGTGGAAAAGAGAAATTACATTCGGGTTTGCATATTTCTTCAGTGGTTATACATATAAAATATCTAGGATGAACACTTTAATTCTGCTCCTCTGCCAGAATCTCAGTGAGATTCCTGGGTTGTCGACATTCCGTTAGGACCATAAAATTTTATGGTCTGGGGGGAGTTAGGGTACAAATATAGTGTATCATTCTTAAAATACCCACTTAGAATTCAAAACTACACACTAGGGAATCACACTATAGAATAACACAAAACTAATCACATGCATAATGGAATTGTATATCAAAAAGAATATCTCTAAGTTCTAAGTTAAATTCAAAGGATGTTTGTGTGTGTGTGGGGGTGTGATGTCACGTAGCAGGAGAAGGTTTTGTTATCTCTCTGTGGTCCAGAGAGGGGGAAGGGGGTTTGGAATGCAGAACTTTGCAGAGTTAACGAAAGATGTTGACTGTTTATCCTCCAAGGTACAATAAAGTGTCACGAAAGTCCATTTGCTTCAGTCTTTCTGGAGCCTGGCGTATGATTTGCAATCTTTGAAGTCAGGAGGTTACAAGCTTCGGTAAGCTTAGCAAAGAACATTTTGGACAGGAATGTGCTTAGAAAAACACAGAGTCCGAATTGGTTAATTCAGAATCAAACGAACGAATGATTCAAATAGCCCAGTCGCTACAACTGGCAAAAGTTCGAGCAAAGCATGCAAACTGTTCTGTCGTTGGCTGCAGACATGCACAGAACACTATTTGATCAAAAAATGTCATAGCTGTCTTATAAAGACCTCAGTGAATTGTCAACTTGTGTAAAAGTTAAAGGCACACCATGCAAGATTTGTACCTTAATATAACCGCTTCGAAATCATTTCGATGGTAAACGAACTTGTAGTAGGGCGAATCATCCCGGGAGCAAAGCATAGGGGGGGGGGGGGGGGGCGCCGCTGGAAAAAACAGCAATGCAAGTTTGAGAGGAGGCGCCCGGCCTGCTTTGCGGCACGATGTTGCATACATCAACAACATATAAAGCAGGCTCCATGGAAGACACAAGCGTGCATTTCAGACATGAATCATGGCAGAGACGACGAAGAAAGCGCGTCCGGAAGAGTGCAGAGACTCCCATTTACGGCAGTAACGTTAAATACAAGTACTCCACAGCGACTCTAGGGCTCGCTGTTTGAGAAAAACTGAAACTGCATAGTGTGCCTTTAAACATGACGGTACAGGCAAGTCAATGAGATCAATCAATGTAACTCCACAACAACTACATAAAAGTATTTACTTACCATTCAGAAACATCCAGGTGCAGTCTCAAAGTTGCAACCTCATCCTGAGTCTCTCCGTAATGCCTAGTTCACACTACACAACTTTAAACGTCGGCAGATCGCTGTGCTGTTCACACTACATGACTTGCTCTGGAGTCTTGAAATCGTTGTGGTGTTCACACTATGTGACACTACGTAACTCTTCTGCAACAGGGGGTTACACACTACAGGAGCTGACAACAAGTCTTGGCGCATTCCAATGGCGAATGGACGGCGGGGCAAAATTGGTGGTATAGATATAGTTGAACACCGTCATTAGAACTCTATAACCGCAAAAAAACGTGTTATTAAAATATTTTTTACAAATTTCTATCTTTTCTATTATGGAGAATGTTTAAATACTAATTAAAAACAATTGTTGGCAGTCTGTGTTATTATTGGTCTACGTTTCCAACTGTATTTGATTCTTTGCAAAGTACCCCCTGACCGACCACCAATCATTTGAGATAGAAATAAAAGCTATGACTATGATATAGTGATGTGCCATCATTATGAGATTTATTAAACAAAAGCATTTCCAATAATAAACATTAGCAATAAACATTTGCAATAATAAACAACGTATCATTACCGATAACTGATCGTGCAGTTCAATTACCCCTTAACTGGCCCCAAACATGTTTGATAAAAGAATATACAATGTGTATATATACATATAATTGTATTATATAATATACAATTATAATAAAAGATAGGATCATAAGATGCGCAATATATTGGGTTTTTTCCACTTAATGAAGTTTTGTTTTGTAAATCGTGAGACATGATTTTTACCACTTCATTAAGTTTTGCTTTGTAGAAAGCATTTATTTAAAGCGAATTTTGTTTTGTAAAAATTGTATCTTAATTTTAATAAATGTTTCATCAACCAATTGCATGTATTTAAAACATAAAAAGCAAATAGGTTATATAATAACCGATTAGTTTTGTCATTTGACTCACGTCATAACCGTCACACCAATTCTGAAACCGGCACACCCCATAACGGATGGATAAGCACACGCGGGCAGCAGGGATTGTCTGTCAGAGAGAGTTGGAAGTGAGTAAAACATTATAATGAAAAAGCAGCTGCCTGTTGTGGTTTGGCAACGATGGTTACAAATACAAAGGGCTTTTGTAATGTCATAACAAGATGATCATTGGCTGTTGCTCGTCGCGACACGTGACACCACAGGCTATCGAGTCGGCCGACAATTCCAGATATTTGGCATGCTAGATATTTTTCTGGCGTCGGCGACGTGTCGGCGATGTGTCAGCGAGGGTTTTTGATGCGTCATTAAGTATTTCACACTTAAAGATTGGCAAGCGCGGATCACCCGCAGATTTGCACGCGATTACAGCCCGACCTGTCGGCGAGCTCGTTAACTTGCAAATCGGGCTTAAATCGGGCTTAAAATCCTGTAGTGTAAACTAGGCATAAGTCTGCACTCCGCTACTGGTTATTTCTGAGATTTTGGATGAGTGAGATTAGCGTGTTTTGTTATTGTATCCGAAGCTTGTGTAAAAGATAGGCTGACTTCTGAATGGGGGCGGGGAGCAGCAGCTCATTTGCATTTAAAGGGACAAAGCTCACACCCAAAAAGGGGCAAATATGACAAGCTATAATAAATGATCTGGGGGGTATTTTTGAGTTGTAATTTTGGACACATTCTGGGGACACCATAGATTTATATTACGTCTTATGATTCAATTCAAATTTCAATTCAAATTTATTTGTATAGCGCTTTTCACAATACATATTGTTTCAAAGCAGCTTTACAAAAAATGCATTTCAGAAATGTACATAGAAAAATACAGTTAGATAAACATGCATTAATTTAGGGCATAAACATATCGCCAGCGTCGAGTCGTCTCTTATCAGGCGTCGAGTCGTCTCTTCACAGGCTTCGAGTCGTCTCTGCACGGGTGTTGGGGCATCTGTAGTTTCCATGGGAGGCTGGATACAAACTGGAGCTGACAATCTGTATTTACCTCGGGATTAGCGTCCCGAGATAACAACAGAAAAGCAGATGGGAAATAATTAGCGTAGCTGCTGTTCATAACAATAATGCATTCAATCTGATTCAACTGTAAGGCAAGGCAAGGCAAGTTTATTTATATAGCACATTTCATACACAATGGCAATTCAAAGTGCTTTACATAGAAGAAATTAAAATAATAACAAGAAATATGAATAATTAAAACAGTTAAGAAGAATAAAAAATAAAATACAGTACAGTACAAACAGTCGGACGAGCATTGGCACAGTGCTCATTCATTAAATGCATAGCTAAACAGAAGTGTTTTGAGTCTGGATTTGAAAGTGGACTACTGTAGGAAAGTCTGATCTCCTCTGGAAGCTGGTTCCAGCTGCGGCTGGCATAATAGCTAAAAGCGGACTCGCCATGCTTTGAGTGAACCCTTGGTATTTCTAGCTGATATGATCCTAGTGACCCGAGTGATCTGTTGGGTTTATATTCAGTGAGCATATCTGCAATGTATTTAGGTCCTAGGCCATTGAATGATTTATATACCAGTAATAATACTTTAAAATCAATCCTAAATTTAACTGGGAGCCAATGTAAAGACCTGAGGACTGGTGTGATATGTTCATATTTTCTGGTTCTGCTCAGAATCCTGGCGGCAGCGTTCTGTATGAGCTGAAACTGTCTTATGGTCTTTTTGGGAAGGCCAGTGAGGAGTCCATTACAATAATCCACCCTGCTAGTGATGAAAGCATGCACAAGTTTCTCTAAGTCTTGTCTGGAAACAAAGCATCTAATTCTTGCAATATTTTTCAGATGAAAGTATGCTGATTTTGTTATTGCTTTGACATGACTACTGAAACTAAGATCTGACTCTAGTGTCACACCAAGATTCCTGACTTGATTTTTAGTTGTTTGAGCCCTAGAATGAAGGTATGCGTTCACCTTGAGAACTTCATCTTTGTTTCCAAACGCAATGACTTCAGTTTTGTCTTTGTTTAACTGAAGAAAGTTTTGACACATCCAACTGTTGACTTCATCAATGCATTGGCACAGGGAGTCAATGGGGCTGTAATCGTTAGGCGAAAGGGCTAAGTAAATCTGTGTGTCGTCTGCATAGCTGTGGTAAGCAATTTGGTTCTTTCTCATTATTTGGCTCATTGGGAGCATATACAGGTTGAACAGGAGTGGCGCAAGAATTGAGCCTTGAGGGACTCCGCATGTCATGGATGTCCACTCAGACTTATGATCTCCTATACTCACATAATAACCTCTCCCATCTAAGTATGACCTGAACCATTTTAGGACTATCCCAGAAAGCCCCACACAGTTTTCCAGCCTGTCAAGAATTATGTTATGATCGACAGTGTCAAATGCAGCACTGAGGTCGAGTAGTACGAGCACTGATAATTTGCCTGAATCAGTATTTAAGCGAATATCGTTTATTATCTTTATGAGCGCTGTCTCTGTGCTGTGGTGCGGTCATAAACCAGATTGAAAATGGTCAAAGTATCCATTCGAGCATAAGAATTTGTTCAGCTGATTGAAGACAACTTTTTCAATGATCTTGCCTATGAAAGGAAGATTTGAGATCGGTCTATAGTTGCTTAATATGGTCTTATCCAAATTGTTCTTTTTCAGGAGGGGCTTAACAACTGCAGTTTTCAGGGAGTTTGTAAAACTCCCAGAGAGAAGTGAGGCATTTACCACTTCTAGAAGATCTGCTTCTAAACTGATTAACACACTTTTGAAAAATGATGTGGGAAGTGTGTCAAGAGCGCATGTTGATGTTTTTAGGTGCTGTACGGTTTCTTCCAAAATTTTGCCATTAATTTCTTTGAAATCAGACATAGTAACTACTTTCTCAGGTGGCTCGATCTGTCTGACCCCAGGGCAACTCAAGGATGTGCTGATCACCTTTCTGATATTATTGATTTTCTCAGAGAAGAAAGAAGCAAACTCACTGCACTTGCTGTCTGAGAGCATTTCACTGGGAATCTGGCTTGGGGGGTTTGTCAGTCTCTCTACAGTAGCAAAAAGAGTGCGTGTGTTGTTTAAATTACTGTTTATAATATTTGAGAAGAAAGTCTGTCTAGCTTTGCCTAGTTCCATATTGAAAGCATGGATGCTGTCTTTGTAGATGTTATAATGGACTACAAGTTTAGTCTTCCGCCACATGCGCTCTGCTTTTCTGCATTGTCTTTTCATATTTTGCACTGCTGTTGAGTTTCTCCAAGGTGCTTTTTGTCTGCCACTCTTCTTCCTGACTTTAACAGGAGCAATATCATCAATTACACTTTTAACTTTTGAGTTAAAGGAATCAAGGAGAAAATCAACAGAGTCAGCAGATATGCTTGGTGTTAAGGATATAGCCTTCATAAATAGTACACTAGTGTTCTCATTTAAGCATCTCTTCTTGACAGACACAGATCTAGCTTCAGTGGCAGGAGAGATCAATATATTAAAGAAAATACAGAAATGATCAGACAGTGCTACATCCTTAATAACAATCGATGAAATGTTTAGACCCTTACTGATGAGTAAATCTAGAGTGTGTCCACGATTGTGTGTGGGTCCATTTATATGCTGAGTCAGATCAAACGTTTTTAAAACAGTTTTGATTTCTTTCGCCATATTATTCTCTGCACTATCTATGTGGATGTTACAATCTCCAGCAATGGCAAAACAGTCAAACTCTGATGTAATTGTTGATAACAGTTCTGTAAAGTCCTCAGCAAAGGCTGAAGAGAATTTTGGAGGCCTGTAAATAATGATAAGTAAAATGCGTGGAGCACCTTTTAACACAATACCCAGATATTCGAAAGAAGGGTAATTCCCAAATGATATTTGCTTACATTGATATATATCTTTAAAAAGAGCAGCTGTAGTATAAAAGGTAAGTATTATGTGAATGCTTGGCTAAATAAATGCGTCTTTAATCTAGTTTTAAACTGGGACAGCGAGTCTGAGCCTCGAACAATATCAGGAAGGCCATTCCACAGTTTAGGAGCTAAATGTGAAAATGCCCTCCCTCCTTTAGTGGACTTAGATATCCTAGGAATGACCAGAAGCCTCGAATTTAGTGATCTTAAAGAGCGCGATGGATTGTAGGGCGATAGAAGTTCCGTTAAATACCCAGGAGCTAAACCATTTAGGGCTTTATAGGTCATTAGTAATACTTTGTAATTGATACGGAACTTTATAGGTAACCAATGTAGAGATGATAGAATTGGTGTTATATGATCATATTTCTTTGACCTAGTAAGAACTATAGCAGCTGCATTTTGGACTAACTGCAGCTTGTTTATTGAGGATGCAGGACAACCAGCTAATAAACCATTACAGTAATCTAGTCTCGAGGTCATGAATGCATGAACTAACTTTTCTGCATCAGAAACAGATAGCATGTTACGTAGCTTAGCAATGTTTCTAAGGTGGAAAAAGGCTGTTCTTGTAACATATGAAATATGATTTTCGAAAGACAAGTTGCGGTCTAATATAACACCCAGGTCTTTTACTGTAGTGGATAAAGTAACAGGACATCCTTCTAAAGTAAAGTTGTATTGTAAGAGGTTTTGTGGGCAGTTTTTTTCACCAATAAGTAATACCTCCGTTTTATCTGAATTTAATAGCAGAAAATTACACGTCATCCAGTATTTTATATCTTTAACACACTCTGTCAATTTAGATAATTTATTGTTTTCATCTGGTCGTGATGAAATATATAATTGAGTGTCATCAGCATAACAGTGGAAATTAATTCCATGTTTTCTTATAATGTTACCAAGTGGCAGCATATATATTGAGAATAGCAGAGGGCCTAACACAGATCCTTGCGGCACTCCATAGTTTACTGACGTTATCTTCGATTTTTCCCCATATAAACAGACAAAATGGTAGCGGTCTGATAAGTACGATCTAAACCAGCTTAATGCCTGTCCATGAACACCAGTGTAGTTTTGTAGTCTATCTAAGAGTATTGTGTGATCTATAGTGTCGAACGCAGCACTAAGATCGAGTAAAACTAGTATTGAGATACAGCCTTGGTCAGAAGCTAGAAGTAAATAATTTGTAATTTTAACGAGCGCAGTTTCTGTGCTATGGTGCGGTCTGAATCCTGACTGAAACATTTCTTGCAAGAAAGAGCACAATTGAGCAGACACAACTTTTTCTAGTATTTTAGACATAAAAGGTAGATTTGAAATGGGTCTGTAATTTGCTAGATTATTATGATCTAATTGTGGTTTCTTAATAAGAGGTTTTATAACTGCCAACTTGAATATTCTTGGAACATGACCTAAAGATAAAGACGAGTTAATAATATTGAGAAGAGGCTCAATTAAGGCCTTTAAGAACAAAAACATCAAAAGACATCAAGTTTTATTTAGCAAGCATTTAACCACTGACATCATAGATGGAAAAGACCATGTTCTAGCATGATTTACCATGATATACCACATTCTAGCATGATTTACCATAGTTTATCATGATTTTATCTTAGTTTACCTTGATTTACCATGTTCTTGTATGATTTACCATGATATACCACATTCTAGCATGATTTACAATAGTTAATCATGATTTACTATGGTTTACCATGATTTACCCTGTTCTAGCATAGTTTACCATGATTTTATCTTAGTTTACCTTGATTTACCCTGTTCTTGCATGATTTACCATAGTTCATCATGGTTTATCATGGTTTACCATGATTTACCTTCTTCTAGCATAGTTTACCATGATTTAACATGTTCTAGCATGATTTAACATGACATACCATGTTCTAGAATGATTTACCTGGATTCTAGCATGATTTATGCTCTATTCTGCATGATGCGTTTTACGAATCCTTACAATTACAATAGGGTTTCAGCATTTCATGCTTGAACCCCTAATAAGAATGCAAGCTTTTTGCCAGTTATAGCGCCACCTATGGTCCGATCTGCATGAAACTCTGAATGCTTCCTCACCATGTTCTGACACATCTGCTCATCGATTTTTGTGAAGTTTGGGGTTTTCCCTTAGGTTGTATAGGCTTTTGAGTGTATTTTGGTCCCGCCCCTTTCCTAAATTACCCTGTTACAGCCAGACAAATGCAAAAGTTAAACTTTTTTCGATAATTATTGATCTAGAGAGTCCATAGAGTTGTCCTAGACTGGTTTGGTTCCGATCGGGCGAAAACATGGGACTAGTTCGCAAAAGTAGGTTTTGAACATGTTCGTAAATAATTAATGAACAGTTTGATTGACAGCAATGGTTCTTGAGGCAAAGTTGTTCAGGATGAGGAGATCTATCAAATGATATGCATATTGTGTGGATATTTGTAACACCACGTGATTACAGAGCCGTAAAACTCGTTAGCGCCAACTAGTGGCAGATTTCTTTCAAAATTCTTACAGACCTCTAGGGCCATAAGCCGAACATGCCCATTGAGTTTCGTTCCGATCGGCCTCCGTTAACCTTGTCTAATAGGTGCTCAAACTTCATTGGCCGATGGCGGCCATGTTTTTTTAGATACGCCAATGTCCTCATACACATACATGGCACCTTGGACCAAGACACTGCATACCAATTTTCAAGTCAATCGGACTAACGGTCAGGTGGTTATAGCCTGTTTTATAACCACTTTATAACCACTTTATAACCACTTCGTGCTTGAACCCCTAATAATAATAAAAATCAGCACAATTACAATAGGGTTTCAGCACTTCGTGCTTGAACCCCTAAAAATCAGCACAATTACAATAGGGTTTCAGCACTTCGTGCTTGAACCCCTAAAAATCAGGACAATTACAATAGGGTTTCAGCACTTCGTGCTTGATTCCCTAAAAATCAGGACAATTACAATAGGGTTTCAGCACTTCGTGCTTGAACTCCTAATCAGTACAATTACATCAGGGTTTCAGCATTTCATGCTTGAACCCCTAATAAAAATCCTTACAATTACAATAGGGTTTCAGCACTTTGTGCTTGAACCCCTAAAAATCAGAACAATTACAATAGGGTTTCAGCACTTCGTGCTTGAACCCCTTATAAAAATCAGGACAATTACAATAGGGTTTCAGCACTTCGTGCTTGAACCCCTAATAAAAATCCTTACAATTACAATAGGGTTTCAGCACTTCGTGCGTGAACCCCTTATAACCGCCTTAGGTGTGAGCGATCTAATGTTAAGAAGACCTAGCTTTATAAATTGTTTTTGTTCACTAATATTGAGATTTTCTGGTTTAATCACAATTAGATTTTTCCTGGATCCTACAGTAGATTTAAAGTTTAACCTCACTAAACGAGGAATAGACAGTTTCAATATAATGTTCTACATTGGTACTTATATCAATTAAGTTTGGACTGCAAAGAGTGTGATTTGGACTTTGACTTACTAGTCATATGGTGTGTAACGTCTTGTAGATGTTGTCCGACAGAAGAGCCGCTCCGATTCTGCTAGGGTGAAGGCCATCAGCACGGAAGAGCCTAGGTCGCTCCCAGAACAGATTCCAATTATTTACAAAGAGAAGTCTCTGTTCATTACACCATGACATTAACCATTCATTTAGAGCAAATAATCTACTGAACCTTTCTTGTCCTAGTCGGTACGTGGGAAGCGGTCCAGACACGATGATCGTTGTTTCAGGCAATGTGCTGCGTACCGTCTCGATCAGGCCCCTTTAGTCCTTCTTTAGAACCTCCGTCTGCCGCATCCTGATGTCGTTCATTCCCGCGTGCAACACAACAGCTCCGACGCGCTTGTCACTGTTCAGGATCTCGGGGACCTGCGCAGCGACATCAAGAACACGAGCACCAGGAAAGCAGTGAGTGCGCACCTTACCTTTACCTGAGTTAGCGTGGACATGCTGGACGATGGGACTGCCGATGATCACAGCGTCGCGTTCCGTCTCGCGTAGAGGGGAGAAGCGGTTCCGGGTGGAGATCTCGAAGGCCGGGAGGGGCGGAGAGGTCCTAGCTCTGGTCCTGGCTCGCGTCTTCCGCTGTGGAATCACCCAGGGTCCATGGTGTTGTGTCGGTGCCGGAGTGAACGAAACCAGGGATGATCGCGTCCTGGCTGCTCGGGTCCTGTGCAGAGAAACACACGGAGTAGACGAGGTCAGAGTCAAAAGGTTACTAACCACTGACTTGTGAACATCGGCGCGTTATGTTTCAAGCGCGGATTGCCGATCTCGCAGCTTGGCCTGCCTCTCTAGCAGGTCGCGGATCTGTCTCTCCACTGACTCAAGCTCTAACTGCACAGCATGTAGCTCGAGGGTGTCTTCACCTGCATTTAAAGGTAACGTTAGACACACATCCGTTATATTCGCCATTATAGCAGATGTGCTACAATGGCCAATTATAGCTTTCAGTGATACGGGTGTAGATAGGTGCGACCACGCGTGCAATGCTAGCGGGCTAAGGCTAGTAGCGGAAGTTCGGAAGGTTGGATATAAGTAGTTATATCAAAGCGATCCGATTGTTTTTTAAAGAGAATAGTATTCCAGATATGTTCACACGCTATAAAAATGAAAAAAAAAATGTTCGTTTGTAAAAGAGTGTAAAGAAGAAAATCAAGGTTTATGATTTAATTCGACGGAGCTCCAAACACAACAACGCACTCAGTCACGACGCATGCCCAATAGTAATTTTGATATGAATAACATTGATTCATATGTCACTTTTAAGGCCGGGACACACCAAGAGCTTGGACAAAAAGATTTTGCATACTCTGACCCGAAAGGGTCTGATTTTCCTGATGGTTTTAAAGAGCAAACCTGAATGACCGGTCGATTGTTGAAATATGAGTTGAAATACTCCCCCTGGCTGGCCTTTGTGTTGTGGACACCAAGTTGTACAGTGATGTTGTGGTCAACTGACGGATCTACAAGAATTACAAGAAGCTCCATCTTTGCAAGGTTAAGCTGTAGATTACGCTCATTCATCTGGGCAGAAATGGCTTAAAGTTAGGCAGAGATAAAAGTAGAATCATTAGGTTGAAATGACACAAGAGCTGGGTATCATCTGCATAGCAGTGGTAGGAGAAACCATGTGCCTTTATGCAGGGTTCCTGCGGGGTCTTAAAAAGTCTAAAATTCTGAACTTTAAAATTTAAGGCCTTAAAACGTCTTCAAAACGGACAGATTTTCATCCGCGGTCTTAAATTTCATTTAGTCAGGTCTTAAAAAGTGTTTACCCTTGTTTATTTCCAGAAACGCTGGCCGCAGAAAGTTATTACAAAGTAGCAAAAAAGTATCGAGTCTTAGCCTACAAACCTAAGTGCTGGGGTCTCAAACACGTCGCTCGCGGCCTGATTGGAGGTCGCTCGCCAAGAGGCCGTTCACATATCACATCTTTTGCGCTTAAGTTCGTTCAAATGTAGGCGCGCGGTAATCGTGCTCATAATTGAAGCGACGCGCTCGTTTTTTCCAGGCGCTGTCTGAAAGCTCAGTCAACAGGAAGGATGGGGGTGCACCCAAACACTACGGGTGTTTTTCTCTTCTCCGTAAATAAATCTTGTGGCAATTGTGGAAATCTTCTTTGTCATTGTGGAGACGCAGGGCATGGTTGCATAGCAACGACAGACGCCAGGGAAAATAGGACCGAATTTTACTATTAATAATAAAAGATAAGCTAAAGTGCATTGTAAATGTCAGTAATTTATCTTTTTTGACTCATTCTTTTTATAAAAAAAATATTTAAAGTCTGAAATACAGTGCTATGCATACGTTTAGACACCCATGCTAAAGTTGACTAAAAAGAGGAATAAAAAATCATCTTTTGGAAATTTAATTTAAAAAATTAGGAAAAATCCAACCTTTAAGGACACCAATTTTCTTTGTGAATGAATAATGTATCATAAATAAATAAATGTTCTTCCTTAAAACACAGGGTGCATAAGTCAAGGCCAGTTACTTCATGGATCCAGGATACTATGCATCCTGATAAAGTTCCCTTGGCCTTTGGAATTAAAATAGCCCCACATCATCACAAAGCCTTCACCGTACCTAGAGATTGGCATGGTTTTATTTCAGTTAGCCTAATAGCTGGTTTGATTTGCATTGAGAGATGATCTTATGGAAAGTACTCCATGCCAATCTCTAGGTATGGTGAAGGCTATGTGATGATGTGGGGCTATTTTAATTCCAGAGGCCAAGAGAACTTTATCAGGATGCATAGTATCCTGGATCCATGAAGTAACTGGCCTTTAAAAATAAAAATCTGCCTGCCTCTATGGGAATTTAACATAGGGTTGTCCAAACTTATGCACCCTTTATTTTAAGGAAGAACATTTCTTTTTTTACGATACATTATTCATTCACAAAGAAAATTGGTGTCCTTAAAGGTTGGATTTTTCCTAATTTTTTAAATTAAGGCATTAAGTTCAATTTCCAAAAGATGATTTTTTTATTCCTCTTTTTAGTCAACTTTAGTATGGGTGTCTAAACTTTTGCATAGCACTGTATGTGAGGTTTATCTTTTTCTAAAACCTTTTTTGTCAAACCTTTATTTGAACTTATAGGCTACATGTTAGTATATAACATGCAAGACACTTTAAAAATGTTAATTTTTAATGGTATTATTTTAATGTTTATGTAAACAAAAAGTGCATATTGATGCTAAATTTATTTGTTATTTGCTGGTTTTCGACATAAAACTTGGTGAATTGATTTCATTGTATAGTATTAATACATGATTCTGTGATAACCGTGATCATTTTTGTAACTATAATAATGAAATTAAATGTTCATGCCATTTCATCTCTAGTTATGATCAACTATGATCAACTAAAATCAACTCATTTCGTGTTTTTACAGTATAATATGCAATTTTCTATAAAAAATATATATCTGATTCTGTTCTTTTCTCTGACACGCGTTGTTGGGTGTGGAAGGTTACTAATGTGATTTATCTGTAAATTAAATTAAAGGTGCATTAAGCAACTTTTCATGTTAAAAATACCCGTTTTCTAATCCATACATGCTTAAACAATTGCCTGATGGGCTGAATGAGCCCTTCTCTGATCACTGAGATTGTCTCTATAAACCTGTAAAGTAAAATAAATAAGAGGGATTCGGGCCGGAATTTTAGACTGGGCGTGACGTCATGCGCGGCATGCTCACATAGCTATGCCTGGCAGGTTTGTGTATTCGCCGGCATTCTCCGTAGAAGATGGATTGTAAGAGACCTGCTTGTAGTTCATTTCAAACACCAACGCAAACTCCACGTAAGATAAAAAAAAGAAAACTTTTGTCTAGTGCAACCAAAAGGGCCAAATTGGACTCAGACAGGCGTCGGAATAAGACGAGAGTAAACATAGGGAAGGCTGATATATAAGTTAGATAATTAGACACAAATTTTGAGCAAATTACTGCTTAATTAGGATGTATTGCTATTGGAATATGCTACTTAGCAGATCAATAAAACAGGCTAAACCCCCGCAAATCTTCGGCGGGTTAGCCTGTTTGGCTTTTATGGTAACGTCATAGTGCCATTTAATTGTTTATTACCTTGAGACAATTGAGTGTACTTTTTTGACCGACTGTGTAGCTTTGAGCTTTTACAAAGTAACAACTTATATTGTTTATGAACGTGTTTCCATAATAATACAATCATAAGTGGATACAGTAAACACATAACATTGTTCAACATGGAGATAGACAGAAATAAACAAGTAATAAAAACTCGGTGAGTGTTTTAGCGCAATTTTCTGACCTCATGGGATCACAACACTAAGATATAGTAAATCTTTTCCGGGATTTTTTTTTTTTTTTTTTTTTTTTGGTGCGTTCCCGAGATTAGACCTTCCTTAACATAATGCCGAAAACCCAAAGTCTCTAGGTGGTCTGGTTGAGGAGTAGATAGAAGTGCAAGATTGGTGCGCACAGACAGAACAGAAATCATGAGTTAACAATCGCAATTTTGTCCGGTGGAAAATTGCGCTAAAAACGAAGTTTTCTACTACCCCCGTTTTTCCCTCACACATAAGTGTGTAATTTATTCAATTGCCTTTCCTTTCACATATTTAAAATGACTTGCAGATTTATAACTTTATTACCTCTGAAGACATTATGATTGTAAACAAAATATTTGCGGCTGATGCTCCTTTGGTTATGAACAGCTCATGCTCGTGCAAGCGTGCGTGTGGTCCATGAGCGACGCGTGCACATCTCTGGCTGCAGTTTCGCTTGCCGCCAGAGGTGGCATAGTTCTGCAAAAACTCAGAAAGCTGCTTAATGCACCTTTAATGCTTTTTCAATTACTGAATTCATTGAAATAAAATGAATTCTTTGATTTGAATATTTATTTGGTAATGCGTCGTGTAGGTCTTAAATTTCAATCTTTATGGTCTTAAAATGTCTTAAAAAGGTCTTAAATTTGACTTACTGAAACCTGCAAGAACCCTGTTATGACTTGACTTGACTGACTTGACCATGTGCCTTTATGATCATTCCCAGTGAAGTTATCTAAATAGAGAAAAGAGGAGCGTGCACTGAACCTTAAGGCACTCCAGTGATTGGTTGATGTAACTCAGAATCCCTTTCTTTTCCATTAAACCTTGAAAGATCTGCCTGTAAGCTAAGACTGAAGACTAATGCTGCACGATATATCGGCCGCCTATATAATATCGGCCGATATGGTCATTTTTTTTGCACATCAGTATCGATCCAATGTCAAAATAGGGCCGATGTGAACAGGCCGATAATCATTCCTGTGTATTTGACGTATGAATTTGAGGGTGCTGACTCGCGATCTTCGCAGTAGTGAACGCGCCTGAGAGAAATGCACATTTCATATGGATTACATAAGCAGAGAGCAGTCTTTTTTCTTTCGTTTTGAATTGTTCTGTTTAAAAGTAAACATTTCAAGCTTTCTATAAATGTCTTAGGTCTGTGAGGCAAGTAGGCTACCTTATACGCTGAGTTTCGGTTCATTTATGAGACAAGCTCCAGGTTCACGCGCTGGTGCCTCCATGTCATGATTAAATGTTTTCTACTATGTTTAGAAACTTGGTTGATTGGTTGATGAAACATTGATTAAAATTAAGATACAATTAATACAAAACGAAATTAAATTTAAAGACACGCTTTGTGCTTTCTGTTTGAGGTCTCTGTGAAAGTTTTAAAGCAGTCTTTTAGTGCCGCTTTCAGAGCGCTCACGTCCGTAACGTAGAACTGTCCCGTCCTTAACTTTTTATTTTTATTTTTAAATTTCTAAATAAATGTGACTTATAGTCCAGTGCGACTTATATGTTTTTTAAAAAAGAACAGCCTATGTGGAGGTGGAAAAATATCTTCCTTGAGTGATAAGAAGAGTTTCGTTTCACCATTGAATGGATGAAAAGCACGCTAACAATTACTACTGAAGTCGGTGGAAAATATTAGCTAGGCATAAAGGTAAGGTACTAGAACATAGTGTCTGTTGCTTCATTGACGTCCAAAGAGGAGAACTGGTTATTCAGATGGAGGTTACGGTGAAAGGTGACCAGTGGAGGAGTCTGTGGTGAGCGTGAAGGCGGAGTGAAAGATAACTGGAAAAAGTGCTCTGAAGGATGTAGTTGAGTAACAAGATGTTATCAGTGGTACCGTGACATGTAAGGATGAGGTTTAGCTCTGTCTGCTTTGTCTTACAGGAGTGCTGAATTAAGCACCTTAAGTTAGATTAAATAGAGTATTTAAACATTATAAACACTCCAAAGATTTTAAACGTTGATCAGTGAATGTGTTATGATTGGTTGGTAGGATGTTTTCATTATCATTAGTTTACAGTAATTTGAAATTACAATAAAACCATATGACCTGGTCCAACAGAGCGAGAGTATTGGGGTTGCTGCCATGACTTCAGCCAGTACTTCATCTGTGGAGTGTTCCCGTCCTGGCGGTTCTGATACTGGCCCACCAGCGGTATGTATTTTTAAGTCTGTGGTTCTCAACTGTGGGACCCACCACTCTGCACATTTTGGCTAATTAGATTTTTAGTTTTAGTTTTTTTCTCAAATCAGATCTTTTCAGGAAGCCTGTCCATCACACTATTAATTGCAAGTGATAAATAAAATGATTTAGAATGCTGCAGTTCGTCTGGTCTTCAACGAGCCAAAAAGGGCCCACGTCACTCCTCTGTTCATCTCTTTGCAATGGCTACCACTCGCTGCTCGCATCAAGTTAAAGGCATTGATGCTTGCATACAGATCTATCCCTACTACTTTCACTCGCTCCTACGAGTCCACATCTCTACCAGAAGTCTATGATCGGTCAATGAGCGACGGCTTGTGGTTCCATCACAGAGAGCCAAAAAATTACTTTCCAGAACATTCTCGTTCACGGTTCCATGCTGATGGAATGATCTCCCCACCCTCATCCAGAATGCAGAATCCCTGACAACATTCAAAAGACAACTGAAAACTCATCTCTTGTGTGACCCTGTGATTCCCACCCCTAATGTAGTCAGGACATTTTTTTTATTTTAAATCCTAATCTTTTTTTTCTTTTTTTTAACTCTATTTTGCTTTTTGCTCAAATTTCAAGCCTGGAAACTAAATCATAAAAATGATATTGCTGAACACCATGAAAGTCATGTTACTATTTGTTTCACCTCTCCAGGAGAATGTTCCTGTTCCTATTAGATTAAATAGAGTATTTAAACATTTTAAACACTCCAAAGATTTTAAACGTTGATCAGTGAATGTGTTATGATTGGTTGGTAGGATGTTTTCATTATCATTAGTTTACAGTAATTTGAAATTACAATAAAACCATATGACCTGGTCCAACAGAGCGAGAGTATTGGGATTGCTGCCATGACTTCAGCCAGTACTTCTTCTGTGGAGTGTTCCCGTCCTGGCGGTTCTGATACTGGCCCACCAGCGGTATGTATTTTTAAGTCTGTGGTTCTCAACTGTGGGACCCACCACTCTGCACATTTTGGCTAATTAGATTTTTAGTTTTAGTTTTTTTCTCAAATCAGATCTTTTCAGGAAGCCTGTCCATCACACTATTAATTGCAAGTGATAAATAAAATGATTTAGAATGCTGCAGTTCGTCTGGTCTTCAACGAGCCAAAAAGGGCCCACGTCACTCCTCTGTTCATCTCTTTGCAATGGCTACCACTCGCTGCTCGCATCAAGTTAAAGGCATTGATGCTTGCATACAGATCTATCCCTACTACTTTCACTCGCTCCTACGAGTCCACATCTCTACCAGAAGTCTATGATCGGTCAATGAGCGACGGCTTGTGGTTCCATCACAGAGAGCCAAAAAAATTACTTTCCAGAACATTCTCGTTCACGGTTCCATGCTGATGGAATGATCTCCCCACCCTCATCCAGAATGCAGAATCCCTGACAACATTCAAAAGACAACTGAAAACTCATCTCTTGTGTGACCCTGTGATTCCCACCCCTAATGTAGTCAGGACATTTTTTTTATTTTAAATCCTAATCTTTTTTTTCTTTTTTTTAACTCTATTTTGCTTTTTGCTCAAATTTCAAGCCTGGAAACTAAATCATAAAAATGATATTGCTGAACACCATGAAAGTCATGTTACTATTTGTTTCACCTCTCCAGGAGAATGTTCCTGTTCCTATTAGATTAAATAGAGTATTTAAACATTTTAAACACTCCAAAGATTTTAAACGTTGATCAGTGAATGTGTTATGATTGGTTGGTAGGATGTTTTCATTATCATTAGTTTACAGTAATTTGAAATTACAATAAAACCATATGACCTGGTCCAACAGAGCGAGAGTATTGGGATTGCTGCCATGACTTCAGCCAGTACTTCTTCTGTGGAGTGTTCCCGTCCTGGCGGTTCTGATACTGGCCCACCAGCGGTATGTATTTTTAAGTCTGTGGTTCTCAACTGTGGGACCCACCACTCTGCACATTTTGGCTAATTAGATTTTTAGTTTTAGTTTTTTTCTCAAATCAGATCTTTTCAGGAAGCCTGTCCATCACACTATTAATTGCAAGTGATAAATAAAATGATTTAGAATGCTGCAGTTCGTCTGGTCTTCAACGAGCCAAAAAGGGCCCACGTCACTCCTCTGTTCATCTCTTTGCAATGGCTACCACTCGCTGCTCGCATCAAGTTAAAGGCATTGATGCTTGCATACAGATCTATCCCTACTACTTTCACTCGCTCCTACGAGTCCACATCTCTACCAGAAGTCTATGATCGGTCAATGAGCGACGGCTTGTGGTTCCATCACAGAGAGCCAAAAAAATTACTTTCCAGAACATTCTCGTTCACGGTTCCATGCTGATGGAATGATCTCCCCACCCTCATCCAGAATGCAGAATCCCTGACAACATTCAAAAGACAACTGAAAACTCATCTCTTGTGTGACCCTGTGATTCCCACCCCTAATGTAGTCAGGACATTTTTTTTATTTTAAATCCTAATCTTTTTTTTCTTTTTTTTAACTCTATTTTGCTTTTTGCTCAAATTTCAAGCCTGGAAACTAAATCATAAAAATGATATTGCTGAACACCATGAAAGTCATGTTACTATTTGTTTCACCTCTCCAGGAGAATGTTCAAAGTCTGCAGGCTGCTTTTGACTCTCTGCAGAAAGAAAAGGAAGATCTCGTCCATGCTCTGCAGTCTGCTAAGAAGTACACCAATCAGGCCAAGTAAATCAATATCTGTGGCAGTTTCTTGCCAAACTTAAATTGCCAGGTCTAATGCTGCAACACAATGACACTTTGATAGTTTATTATTTTTCATGTCTTGTTTTACTCTAGATTGAGTGAACAACGCAGAAAGAGACTTCAAGAGCTGGAAGAACAAATCACAGAGTTAAAGAAGAAACTGCAAGATCAATCCAAGCTGCTTAACCTCAAAGAGTCATCTGAGCGCAATGTTACTAAACTCAACCAAGAGATTCAGGTTTGTGTTTACAATGCCTCATGTGCTTAATTTGCTGATTCGGAATGGGACGTTCCTTACATCCAGGTTGCGGTGTAATCTGAAGAAAAAAATCTCCACCTCTAGTGGACATACTAACAGCCTGTGTGGATAGTGATGCAGACAGTGAAAGATTTTTCTTTGTTAGATTATTTTTTTTATTTTCGAGTTGTTGCAACCCTCAGTATACTGTCAACCATAAAGCCCAATTTATACTTCTGCGTCGAACCAGAGACAATTTATATAAGAGACATGCCACTTCCTTAATCCTCAATACAACTATATAAGGAAAACCCGTAACGGCAAAGATGGCGGTTGTATGCACATGTCCCGTCCCTCCCACTGGTAAGCCAATCATCTGCTTTTAAAAGTCAAGCCAGGAAACATTTAAGCCTATCGTCTGGTTCCACTGACGCATGCGCACAGTTGAGGTTTTGCGCTCTCTCTCTCTCTCTCTCTCTCTCTCTCTCTCTCTCTCTCTCTCTCTCTCTCTCTCTCTCTCTCTCTCTCTCTCTCTCTCTCTCTTTCTCTCTCTCTCTCTCTCTCTCTCTCTCTCTCTCCTCAGAGCCAGGCAAAAGTGTAAACAAGACTTCACCGTCTCCAAATTAAGCGCTGTCTTGCTCTCTCTCCCGCACGCATATTAATCAATCATAAAACGACATTATGGTAAAAGGTCGGAAGACCAAAGTTTCATGTGAAGCATTCGGAGATTTTTTTTTTCCTGAATTACCGCTGGGTGTGAATTGTGCTAAAATACGTTGCCTTATCTTCTCTAAAATGCGTTCCGCACATTCTGCTGACATAAAATTACTCTCTAAATAAACGAAAAAACCTTTCCAGTGATGTAATGTTTTCTGTGTTGACACTAACCTTGTGGGATGTCCATGTCCTAACTGCTGGGATAATCACACAACCGTATGACACGTCCAATTCAACTAATAACTCTTTTGAACCGATTCATGTAAATGAATAGTTAACACAACTGATCTATACAATACATTGTTATTACTGATAAAGTGCAAACCTGCTTATATTTAAATAATGGAGAACAATATTGACATTGATTATTGCACAGCACCGGCATTCTGGATAGAGACGTTAATGAAGTTGGTGTCGTAAACTCTTGCGCATGTGTAGTAAAGTATAACCTGTAGGAAAAAAGGCGTTTTAAACCTTATTTTGGGCCAAAGTCATCAAACTTTTTCAGCGATTTTTATCATATTTTACTGCTGTTTCTATACATGAAGTTTTTATGTCCCGGTGACCAGTGAAAGTGCAGTTCTGACTCTCTGCCCATTCATTTAGATAGGAGCAGGGCTTAATTTGAGCCGGAACACGCCGGAACATGTTCCGTCACCTCCGACATTGGATCCGGAACCTTTTTTATTGGATCCGGCACCTCCTGTGTCACTAGAATTAATTGCCTAAATGAAAAAAAAAAAAAATTACTGTTTGTGTAGTGTTCAATGTTTGTGACACATGACTTGCGCGCTTGTTGTACGAGTTGAGATTGCTGTTAGCCTCGATCATTTCACTCAGGGGAAAAATGTCAAAAAGACAGGAAAGTTTGCTTAAAGGGATAATTCACTTTGAAATTAAATTTTGGTATGTTTTAGCTTACCTTAAGGGCATCCAAGATGTAGGTGTCTTTTTTTTCCGCAGTAGTTTCAATTTTGATATTTTTAAGTCAAACCGTTCTTGTCTGTCAGTCAAATAATGCAGGTCTATGGATACTGTCTCTAAGAGCATGCACAGAGTCCAAATTAAAACAATTCCCCATCGTCCAAATTAAACAATTCCCCATTGTAAGTACACATTGATGGCCTAAGACACGAAACGAGCGGTTTGTGTGAAAAAACGAACAGTATTTATATCGTTTTTACCTTTTGTACACAGCCATGTCCAAGTGCTATCTACCGGTATATGTCTCAGGTCTGTGAGGCAATAGGCTACCTTATAGGCCTACGCTGAGTTTCGGTTCATTATACGCTGATTTCACGCAGCCGCCATTTTGAAATCGAAAGTGAGGCTCCGGTGGGAAAAACCCCGGAAGTAAAGATAAACAACAATGCCTTTGGACTACCAACCTGAAGCTGCTGCCGCGATTTACACTATTGGATGTTAATATCCAATATAGGATATGTATATAGTTCATTCCTGCTTCTTTTTTACTTTTTGAATTATATAAAAAAATCAAAATTATTTATAAATGAATTTCACTGTATATAGTCTAAAGTATAAAAGAAATGTATGTACAGTTTTAGAATTGACACAACATCATTAAACACAACAATACGCCATCACATTCACGACTCTCCTGTGATTAAAGGCGACACTTCCGTTTTTCTTCCCACCGGAGCCTCGCTTTCGATTTCAAAATGGCGGCTGCGTGAAATCAGCGTATGAGACGAGCTCCAGGTTCGCCAGCGCCTCCGTGTCCTGATTATCTATTTTCTAAAAGCCTATATTTAGCTACTTCTTATAAAAAATCCAGACAATTTGTTGATGAAACATCGATTACAATTAAGATACAATTAATACAAAACGAAATTAAATTTAAAGACAGGCTTTGTGCTTTCAGTTTGAGGTCTCTGTGAAAGTTTTAAAACATTCTTTTAGTTCCACTTTAGAGCGTCTGTAGCGGAGAACTGTCTGTAACTTTTTTTTTTTGTGTGAAATAAATTTCTAAAAAAACGCAACTTAGAGCGACTTATAAAATAGGCTACGGTAAGTTATTTATTCTTTTTGTGCAAATGTCCCATAAAGTCCCATCCTTTAAGGATTCATTTATGTCCCATTGACCGGTCCATTGCATTACGAATAAAAGCAGAATCAAAAAAGTCAAAAATGTAATGTGCAGTCAGGTGGTTGTAGTGTGTGCGCGTTTTTTGACGAGTTTTATAGTCTTGATATTGTTTCTTATTCAAAAGTGGTGAAACCTAAAACTCTTCCCACGGCCCTGGTTTCTGTTGCTGTCAGTATTGTTTTTGGAAATTAGGCTACATTCAAATGCAATGGTCTCGTTTCAAAAGCATTGGTCAATATGCTTGCGTCGACTTCACTGTAGCCTATTATGTGCCCTGCTTCCTGTCCGTGAGTTCTGACCGAAAAATGGAAAATATCAAGCGCTTCCGTTTCAGAGTCCCTGTTTCATGTTTGTTAGCCCAGGACATTTTACAAATCCAGACCAAACGATGTTCTACGGCCATGTCTGGAATAAAGAGTAGGCTAGCCTATCCATGTCACACAGTAAGATTTAGGATTTTGACCATATACCTCGCAGTCACTGACCGTATCAACGTCAGTGAGTGATACTTATTGTATTTCGTCACAGGGTGTCACTGTGGCCTCAACCCTTCGCCTTCGCTTACTCTGAGCTCCATTGCTATGTCTGAGGTGAACCACGCCCTCCTCATTACCTACGCAGGAAGAAATGTAGGAAGAAATAAATGAAGAAATAAATAAATGTATAAATACATAAATGTAAAAATAAATAAATGTAGAAATGAATAAATGTATAAATAAATAAAAGAATAAATAAATAAATATGGAAAAAATAAATATATACATAAATAAGGAAATAAATGTATAAATAATTATTTATTTTCGTTTTTTTGCTTTTCTATGTATATTTATTTATATATTTATTTATTTATTTATTTTTTACATTTATTTGTATATTTATTTATGTATTTATTTATTTTTAATATTGGTAGATTTGGCATTCCATAGACGATATGACGGTTCAAACTGAGGTCGCATTGCAAAACATCTGACCTGTATTGGATTTAGTACCACATATGGAAGTGGCCAAAGAGTCACATGTGAGCCAAATAAATCTGATTTGGGACACATTTACCTGCTGTCTGAACGTAGCCTTAGTCAATGAAAATGGGTTAAAATAAGGCTTAACTTTATCTTTAAACAAATTATCAGTTGAAAAAGTGCTGCTTAATCTGTGCAGGCTATGAAGGCCCAGCAAGTCCAGCTCAAGAGACAGATGACGGAAGACCGTGCGAAATTTCGTTTGTGGAAACAGATGAAAAATAAAGAAGTACTGCAGCTCGAAGAGAAAGTGAGTGTCAATCTTAAATTTTTACTCTGATCTTGTTTCATTTACAGATGGTGTAATTTGACCGTTTTTGGTGTTTGACATTCCGATTTTTCATATTTCTATATTAATAAGGTTTTGCAGGAAATTAAATGTTTGTTGTACACATTTCAGGATCGTAAATGGCAATACGTGACACTCAAACAGGAGAGAGAGATACAGAAACAGGCCAATCATCTTTCTCACAAGATAGAGGAGGTGAGCTGTTTTTCCAAAAGCTGTACAGCAATTCTGAACTAATTTGCACCTGCTGTTTTGTTGTCTAACACATCTCCCTCCTCAGATGATAGGACAGTGTTCCAATATTAGGGCTGCATGATATATCATTTTAACACTGATATCTCAATGTGCACATCCTCAAGTCACATCGCATGTGTGAAGTCAAGTATAGGGATCGTAGTGGATTAGTGATCCGTAGGATTCGGAACGCATGTGACTTGCGGATTAATTGCAATTAGCCATCATAAAATGAAAGTTTATCATTTGCATGTACTTTTAAGTACTGTCAGTTTAAACATCAACCGCAAGACGACAACTCGTGCGGTTTTCTGTGCGCGCAAAGAGCAGCACAGACAACACTGGAACAGAGTTCAGTTCTCTATCTCTGTTTATTTTTTTTTAGCTTGAACGGACAAGTAGCCTATTGTATTGGTGAGTATCCTCGTAAACAGTTGGTTATGTGTTGTAAACAATTGAGAAAGTAAACGGATGCGCATCATCATATTGGATGTTGGCTTTATCAATTAACAGTTCACTATGTTGCTATGTCCGACAAGCCATGCCGCTCTTACGCCACACCATGGCTGCGTTCCAAACCGCATATTCAATGAGTAGGTACTTAATTTCAATAAGTACTTACTTAACGAGTGCTAAAAGAGTAGGTATTTTATAGCCAGATCTCGTTGAGTATGAATGCGAACCGGACATCTGCCATGTTGACGTTATCATGTGACCTACGACGCGTTATCACAAGCGCAACAACTTAAAAGATTCGAACGGACACGTTTAATTCATCTATCTGTAAATATCTTGATATTGATTAAACTTGCTCATTTTGTGGTCTTTTTGAAGAAACTGCTGCCCATTTATTTTGTGAATACATTTAGGGTTGATTTAAGTTCTTATATTTAACCCTACTAATGTGACCCACCGTTTTATCCTTAAAGCTACACTGTGTAACTTTTTTAGTTGATTCTTAGTAAAAAACACTTAGTTCTTTAAAAAATATATGTGCTCATTAATGTATAATTACTTCTTTCAAGTAATAAAGTATTCTCGTAAGTTTATAATCTGCCATTGAAAGTACATACGGGTGAGGGGTTCGAATGCCGGTCGCCATGTTGCCCCTCCATCTTGAAACTACATTGGCCAAAGAGGGACATACAAGCTTCGCCTTTCGCGTTTTTACACGCAGCAGCACAGTGACGAATGTGAGAGGGAGATTACTCGCGACTGCCGGCAGATTTGAAATAATACGGCCACCGTAGGAGTTAAAACGCCTTTGGAATGGGAGGAGCTAGAAAGTAATATTCAGTTGGTAGTCATATACAATTTCACTGCTAGATGGGAGTAAATCCCGCACAGTGTAGCTTTAACGATGTTATTTATTTTTATTACGAAATCCCCAAATTGTCATCTCTTGAATATGTTGTTAATTTTATATTTTTTATATCCAAACATTTTCATCCACAAGCAAAAGTGGCTAACTGCTTTATTTTTTCCTCTTTTTCTTGTTGAATTTAACTGTCGTTTCATCCCTCAGGCCTATAAATAACAAAAAATGCTTTTTTAAAATGTATTATAATGAATTATTTAAGAAAATATATATTAAGATATTCAACCTTGTAGGTTCTTTTTTCCTGTGTAAAAAATCTTATATTATGTATGCAAACCCATTTATATATATATATCAAGGCCGTAGGTTTGATTTTGAAATTGGTAGGGACGGGGACATCCCCTGAAGATGAGCGGCATCTGTCATTAAAGGGACAGTTCACCCAAAAATGAACATTCTGTCATCATTTACTCTCCCTCAAGTTGTTTTAAACCTGTATGAATTTCTTTCTTCTTCTGAACACAAAAGAAGATATTTTGAAGAATGTCGGTAACCAGACAGTTGATGGACCCCATTGACTTCCATAGTAGAAAAAAAAAACTCAATACTGGTTACCGACATTCTTCAAAATATCTTCTTTTGTGTGTTCAGCAGAAGAAAGAAATGCATACAAGTTTGAAACAACTTGATGACAGAATTTTAATTTAAAAGTGAACTTACAGAAATTAACTGTTGGCATATTTGTTTCACATCAATAATGTCCAGTTTGTCCTGTTGGAAATGACACAGAGCAATACTGTTAAGTGTCACTTGTGCCATTGTTCTGAGCCATGTTTTCAGTGTCCTAAGAGCACTGAAACTTCTTTCTGCCTCAGCTGATGAGACTGGGATGACAAGGGTTTCAACTTCATCAAACAGTCCTCTCATTTCAACAAGACCAAGCAATGTTGTGTTTTTATGTTTTATGGAGACTTTTTACAGACATAATGATTTTATACTGTACAAACGGTAAATTATATCCCCCTACACTAACCCTGCCTATCACAGAAAACTTTCTGCATTTTTACATTTTCAGCTGTTTTCCAAAAATAAATAAATAAATAAATAAATCCCCACAAGGACAAGTATTTCGGATATTGCCATCTTTGTGGTGACATTTTGTCCCTATAATGTAGTGTTACCAGGCCCGGATTGGGTAATCGGGAGAATTCCCGGTGGGCCGCTTCACTTTTGGGCCGGTCGAGGATTTTTTTTTTGTTTTGTTTCACATTTCAATGTCACGTTAGTAACATTACACGTTCCGCCTTCTGACACTGCAGCGCGCAGCCTCTGCATGGGTTGTACCATGTGAGGGAGTTCTCCCCTCCCCTACTATAGAGTTGGTTGGGTCCATAGCCCGTCTTTTCCAAAACGTTTTAGGTAGGCTACCGCGGCATCGCCGGCGGCGCCTACCGATAGCTGGGCCGGCCCTACCGTAACGGTACACGTCAGGGAGGATGGATGGGAGGAAGAGGCCAGGAGGTATGGTAGCTTGTTTCCGCCACAGAATAAAACATTTTAAAAGATAATTGCGACTTTTTATCTCACAATTGCGAGTTTACATCTCGGAATACATCAGAATTGCGTGAAATAAAGTCTCAATTGCGTGTTATAAAGCCAGAATTGCGAGATATAAAGTCAGAATTGCCTGAAATAAAGTTGCAATTGCGTGTTATAAAGTCAGCATTGCGAGATGATCAGAATTGCGTGATATTAAGTCGCAATTGCGTGTTATAAAGTCAGAATTGCGAGATATAAAGTCAGAATTGCCTGAAATAAAGTTGCAATTGCGTGTTATAAAGTCAGCATTGCGAGATGGTCAAAATTGTGAGATATAAAGTCGCAATTGCGTGTTATAAAGTCAGAATTGTGTGAATTAAAGTCGCAATTGCTTCTTATAGTCAGAAATTGCAAGATATAAAGTCAGAACTGCGTGAAATAAAGTTGCAATTGCTTCTTTTAAAGTCAGAAATTCAGAATTGCGAGATATAGTCAGAATTGTGTGATATAAAGTCGCAATTGCTTCTTATAAAGTCTAAGTGAATTATTATTTAACCTTTACATTATTTGTTGAACTATGGTATTAATACAAACTACACAATAGTAACAGCTGAACTGTTGCTTCATTTATCCAAATTGGAAAAAGTGCTAATTTGGAATTCCACCATGGAAAAAGTGGGCCGGTCTTGGGCCTGAACTCCAGGGCTGAAAAGTGGCCCCACTCCGGCCCTGAGTGTTACACACACTTATACACAATCTCTCTCTCTCTCTCTCTCTCTCTCTCTCTCTAACGATTGTCAAACTAACGATTGTTCGCCACTTATCCCGCGATTGTAATACAGTAATAAAAACTGATTTGTCCCGCATTTTTGTGCACAGAACTGTTGATTTCTCCCTAGCTTACCGCATCTAGGTTTACTTCGGAGCACTGCCGCTTCACACCAGAGCTTCTCACAAGTTAGACAGAAAAAACAAAGCCAATCAGTTTAGCGGTGTTAAGCAGGCGGGACTCAGATATATATTAACCGTTTGTGTACCATGAATTGCGCATTTTTCTCAGAACCCTTTTGTAAGAGATTTTAATCTAAATTAAAGCTGCAAGCAGCGATGAAAAGGGCCCTCGCACCCCTGCCACCGCCACCCGGCGCCTTTAGGAAAGGCCTTAAGATTACACTCAACAAATTTGAAGAGGATCAGATCAAAACTGTAGGAGGAGTTAGTTGAAGTACAACATCAGGAAATGTCAAAAAATGCCCAAAATCTGACAGGAAGTTCAAAATAGCTGACTTCCTGTTGTGTTTAGGGCTATGCTCCAAGAGACCTTTTTGTAGGTATTGTGTCATTACATGTATGTACCAAATTTCATACCTGTACGTGAAACCAGGAGCCGGGGCAAAATGTGGGGGCAATAATTTACCGAATTTGCCCCCCCCCCAATTTTGAAAACCATATCACATGTAAATTTTCACCACTTCTGAAGCGTGTGCAAAGTTTCATGAGCTTTTGAGCATGTTAAGGCCCTCTAAAAAGCGATTCACTTTGGAGAAGAAGAAGAAGAAGAATAAACGGAGCAAAAACAATAGGGTCCTCACACCATCGGTGCTCGGGCCCTAATAAGATGTTTCCTGATTAAATAAAATAAGCCTAATACATAAAAACCACAAGACACAACCGGACAACAGTGGTTATATACAAATATATTTTAAGTTTTGATCGAAATTATTGATAGGGACATATCGGTGTCGCTGGATATTGGTAGGGACACGTCCCTAGCGTCCCTACTAAATTCTACGATATATATATATTATGGGTTTGCATACATAATGAGATTTTTTACAGATCTCATAACATCAGTAACTCGACAGCCCTACCTAGAACGGGTTTCCTCAGCGTTTGTAATGTCTGCACAAAGGGCTGCTGTGCGAAGATTCACCTTTGGAGGAAAACTGTTGATTTTATACTCGAAAAATTTAAGTATCATTAAAGGAACTGTATGTAAGATTGTGGCCAAAACTGGTACTGCAATCACTTTAAAATTACTGTAGAGCGGTGTATCCCCTCCCCCTCCCCCCTGACTCGAGGTTGCCAGATAGGCTGCAGGATCGTAGGCTGACACGTTTGTAGCTGCAGCTGTGGTATCTAGAGCAGAGCTGGCAACCCGGATGCTGAAACACTACTGACTTCGTGATTGGTAGATAGGTGGAGGGTGGCGCTTCAGGCCAAAACACAAGATGACAACATCAACATCAGTTGAGGGCTGCAACTATCACTTTTAAATGACAATATCCTGGCCGGACTACTGTTGTTAGTGATATAAGTATTTGAAATGAACATGATTTCTTAATGTCTAGTGACATATCAGGGCCATTTTATGATTAATTGAAATACATTTCTTACATACAGCTCCTTTAATATTAAAAATTAATATTACCTCAGAATGAATTGCATTTCTATCCCACCCCAAAACATACAATAATAACAACGATAAATTCTGACCAATACTAAATTATATGACTTTTTACTGAAAATGATATAATTCAATAAAACAAACAAATTGTAATGTATGTCATATGACATACCTATGCATGATTGAATACACTCTAGATGTGTATATAATGAACATATCTACATTTTCTTTCAAACAATTAAATAAAACATTAATTAAATTATATTTTATTTACTGACAACAATGAGAAATATTAATAAATTAGTAAAAGAATGAATGAAAGTCACCATCACACAATAAACAAATGCATAAGTCAACACATGAAACAAAGCTTTATTCAAACTACAATCATGTATGTAGGCTATAGGCGCTGAATCCCACATCCTTCTGCCATCTCAACACAGCGGTGCCCATTCTGCGGCTTTATTCTGATGAATCAGCTGACTGCCAGAGGTGAGCCATGCCTTCGTGCTGGAGGTTGTTGCGTGATGTGTTCTGCTCATAGACTGTAAAAAAAGATGGACGACGCCCCTTCGCTCTCTTCCATTGTCATCTCATACGATCCGTCATCACATACGATCACCGTTGGACACCATTGACTCGTTGAGAATCAACGTAAAAGCTTGTACAAAAGAAAACAAAATACCAAAATGAATAAACCTTGAAACAGACATACATCAAAACCACATAAGTAAAGATTAATGTCTTAAACATACCTAAACATTATACAAAACCACCAACAATTAATCTTGATACAAAGAAAATAAATCAAAACATAAAGATAAAGATAACAGGAAGTCTACAACCGTACCTTGTTCTCCATTTAAACCAAGAGCTAAATCCTTTTAAAACTCCTTGCAAACCGTAAACCTTTGACACCACAACCAATTACGTTTGGGTCTCGTTCCATACTGAAATGTTTGGACCATATGCGCATTATATCCGCTCACGCGGGCGAACGTCAAAATAAAAGACCTCTGTTACCATAACACAAATGAAACCCAATATAAAAAAAATTAGATACCACACAAAAATAAATAATAAATAAATTTAAGGACTATATTATTTACATTTCAAAACAGACAATATAACAGTCATTAACACTCCCACCAAATTATGAGTGCAAATCTCATACCAAAATGTACAAGCATGAATAATTTCCTTTTATCCCCATTTTTTTTGCATTTTTTTTTCTGGTTTTTTTTTTCCTTTTTCTTTTTTTTATACAATTTAACCTCAAACCAACATTAAAAATTCTAAACCATGAGTTAAATTAAAATGATATTCATTGACCTTTCAATATCTCAATGAGAAACTTTCGAATAAAAACACTAATGTCCCTCCATTAGTAAAATTAATTTTTGCACTGGTCTTTCAATTATGGACGGTTTGTTAACACGCTTGCCTTTTGCATTAAGCTTTGGGTCGCCTAGACAAATCTTGGCTCTTCTTACAAGCCCGTCGTCACTAGAAATAATTTCCATTATTCTGCCAAGCCTCCATTCGTTTCTAGGCATTTCCTCTTCTTGGACGATAACAAGATCATCAACTTGAAGATTTCTCTTAGACACGTTCCACTTCTGTCGGGCAGCTATATTCGCAAGATACTCTTTGCGCCAGCGACTCCAAAATTGTTCCGCTAAATACTGCACATGTCTCCATCTTTTCCGTGCAAATACATCCTCCCTGACGAAATTTCCTGGTGGAAGCAAAGCAGTAGTCGATTTTAACGTAAGCAGATGATTTGGAGTGATTGGTGCTAGACTTTGAGGATCAGTCAGGCAATCAACAGTGAGCGGCCTATTATTCACAATAGCCATTGCTTCATACAAAAAAGCTCGTAAGGAGGAGTCATTTAACCTTCCCGGATAAAGTGCAAGAGTAGTATTTAGCACAGATCTGACTGTTCTAATTTGACGTTCCCACACGCCGCCAGCATGACTTGCATGCGGTGCATTCATGATAAAGTCGCACTGCTTCTCTGATAGGAAGGTTTTCACTCTTTCCACATCCATTTCCTTAAGTGCATTCTTTAACTCATTTTTTGCTCCCACAAAGTTACTTCCTTGATCGGACCTTAACTGCTGCACAGTGCCTCTCATGGCAATAAAACAACGTAGAGCATTGATGAAAGAATCTGTTGTCATATCAGTAAGCATCTCAATGTGTACAGCACGGGAACTGAAACAAGTGAAGAGAAGACCATATCGTCTATGAACACTTCTGCCCTGCTGGATAAGAAACGGGCCAAAGCAATCCATGCCAGTATACGTAAACGGAGGCGATGGAACCACTCTCTCCATGGGAAAATCCGCCATTTTCTGTTCTTCAACTGGTCGCCTGTGCTTTCTGCAAATTATACAACTCCTAATACAGGATGTCACAATCTTGTTGATTCCTGGTATCCAAAAGCCATTAGATCTTATCTCATTTACAGTAAATCCTTTGCCTTGGTGCGCAACTTTGTTGTGAAAGTGAGCAACAATCATTTCTGTGATCTGATGATTTCTTGGAATTATTATAGGATGTTTCACAGAACCTGGAAAGGTTGAGCGGCAAAGTCTACCTCCCACCCTGAGTAAACCATCTTTATCCATGAAAGGGTCAAGAGAGTACAATGCACTCCGAGATGAGATATTTCTTCCACTCTTAATCACTTTCAGATCATCCTTGTAGGAAGTATCTTGCAGACATTTAATTATGTGAAGTTCTGCCTTTTGACGCTCAAGCATAGTACTGAGATGATTAGATTTGTCTTTGTTAGCTCTCCTTAAAAGACGAGCTACAGCTCTGATTGCTTTTGACCAAGAAGAAAACTTTGAAAGAAGGTCTATCAAGCTTAGATTCCTTGTGTAATCAGTATTCAAAGTACAACTTATTTTTACCTCTGGATCTCCAAGCAGAAGTTCAGGAACATGTTCTTCTGGTACAGACATTTCTTCATCCCACAAGAACTTAGGACCAGTGAACCAGTTTGAGGTGAGTAACTCCTTCACTGTTAAACCTCTGGATGCATGATCAGCAGGGTTTTCCTCTGTTGGAACATATTTTCACTGTTGGGGAGTCGTACTGAGATGTATTCTTTGCACTCGATTGGCAACAAAAGTGTGAAATCTGCGTGCCTCATTACTTATATATCCCAATACTACTTTGGAGTCTGTCCAAAATGTCTCCTTGACAACAGCATAGTCCAGTTCTCTCTTAAGCATACTGCTCACTTTAACAGAAACGACAGCAGCTGTTAACTCTAATCTGGGGATTGTTGTAACTTTAAGAGGTGCAACTCTTGATTTCCCGACAACCAGTGCACAGTGAATATCTCCATCCTCATTTTTAAGTCTCAAACATGAACATTGACCATATCCATGGACACAAGCATCAGAAAAGTGGTGCAATTCAATTTGAATAGCTCTTCCGAAACTAGAGGGTGCATATGTTCGTGGTACATCGATTTCCTGCAGATGGTTTAAATCTTGTCTCCATCGCTCCCACCTTAGATTCAGTTCATTTGATAGAGGGTCATCCCATCCACTGCCACGCTTGCATACATCCTGCAGTATTCCTTTTCCACTCAACAGCACGGGTGCAATAAGCCCCAGAGGATCATAAACGGAAGCAACAGTAGACAAGATGCCACGTCGAGTAACTGAACTTTAAACTTGAAACAATCCGATTCTCTTTCCCATTGTATGCCAAGAGTTCTTTCCAGGGGTAACTCATCAAATGAAAGATCAACATTCTTCACATCAGAGATTCTTTCTGAGATGGGAATGCTATCCAGCACTACTTTACTGTTTGACACAAATTTGTGGAGCCGTAGGCCACCTATAGCACAAAGCTGCCGTGCCTCATCTGCAACTTTAACAGCTTCTTCAGCATTCTCCACACTGATCACTCCATCATCCACATAGAAATTTCTTCTCACAAACTGTGAACCTAGTGGATACAACTCGCTGTTTTCAGTTGCAAGATGTTTCAAGCCATAATTCGCACACCCTGAGGATGAGGTGGCACCAAAGAGATGAACCTTCATGTGAAACTCACTTGCGGGCTGGTTGAGATCGCCATCTTTCCACCATAGGAAGCGCAGGAAGTCCCTATCAGATTCGTCGACATGAAACTGGTGGTACATTTTTTCTACGTCACACATGAGTGCAACGGGATGTTGACGAAATCGAATTAAAATGCCATTTAGACTGTTTATCAGGTCGGGACCTTGAAGCAGGAAATCATTTAAAGAATACCCCTTATACCTAGCGGAGCAATCAAACACTACCCGCAATTTATCTGCCTTTTTTGGATGGAAGACACCGTGGTGCGGTATGTACCAGGTTTCTCCCTCCTTGCCGCTGTCACGTACTTCCTCCGCATCTCCTCTCTGCAAGATTTCATTCATGAATTCATTATAACGTTTTTTATACGTCTCATCTTTAGTCATCTTTCTTTTGAGATGGTTGAGTCTGATAATGACACCTTGTTTATTGTTTGGTAAGTTAGGCCTCACTTTAAAAGGAAGTGGCATTTGGTAATGGCCATGAACATTCCTCTGTATACCTTCCTTTAACTTTTCAAGAAAAAGAACATCATCCTGGGAAACCTTTGCACTCTCTTCCTTAGTATCTTTAAAATCACTCTCAAGGACACGAATGACATCACCTGGCGTGATAGAAGGGAGCTCCTTAACCGCAATGCGGTGACACAATCTACTGATTTCAGGTAGATCAAGGTGTGGTGAAGAACAACCTACTATACTCCATCCTAAGTCTGTCCGAATGGCGTAGGGTTCATCATCTCCTCCCACTATTACTTCTCTGGGGATCATTGACCTTGAGCAATTATAACCTATTAAGAGAGCAACATCACAGTTCTGCAATGGAGGTATCCTGTCCGCAATGACGGTGAGATGATTCCAGTTTTTAGCGACTTAACAAGTTGGAATGTGGCTACGATTAACTGGTATGCAGTCTTTGGTGTAAGCAGGTGGTAAATCAATATAATTACCAGATTCGTATGCTCTCACTTGGAGTCCTGATACTCTCTCACTCTGCAGGATGGTATCTTTTCCAAGCATGGTGGTAAGTTTCAATTTTACTGGAAACGTTGTTGCCTGTAGGGCATCGCTCACTTCTCTGTCAATAAACGTAGTATCACTCTGAGAATCCAAAAGTGCATATATCAGTTTCTCACAACTTGGATTTTGTTTTACAGATACCCAGACAGGTACAATCATTGAAGTATAAGTATTTCGCTCTTCCGTGTTTACACTCAAAGTCACTGCATTCATTGTACCATCAGGGTCACTTTGAGTCTGAACTGCAGAAGATAAAGTCTTTACCACTTTCACAAAGTTGTCGTTGTGTAAACTAGTTGGATGCCTCCTTTTACAGGCATTACAAATGAGACGACAACGACACTCCTTTGCACTGTGACCATACTTCAAGCATCCATAGCAAAGCCTCTTCTCTTGGATAAATTTCCGTCGCTCCTCCAATGGTTTACTGAGAAAGCTGAAACAATTGTCAAGTTGATGGTTATCTTTCTGGCAAAGCATACACAACATTTTATTCACTGGTTTGACAGCTTTTTGACTCTCGATGTTTGCGTGAGTAGTGAAAACTCTAACTCTGTTTCTTGTAGTTGTTTTCAGATTTGCCGTTTCACTGACAGGTTCTGCAACGTGAAGAGCATGAAATGAGGTAACTGGGTTGCAAGCAATCTCTGCTTCAGTAGACACAAAAGCAGCAAATTCTTTAAAAGTGGGATACTCGTGATCTCCAGAAAGAGATTGTGTGACTTGACGATTCCATCTGCCAATTGCCCAATCTGGTAATTTCAGCACAAGTTTCTGATTTTCTTGATAATCATTTAAAATTTGAAGGCCTTTGACATGTGGCATGGCACTCTGGCATGCATTTAAAGAGTCAGAGAAGGTTTGAAGACCAATGGCATCCTTTTGATGAATTTTAGGCCAGCTTGCCAGCTTTTCTCTGAACGCTTTTTGTATCACGAATGGTTGGCCATAACGATCGTTCAGTCTGCTCCACGCATCTTTATAGGCTTCATCATCTGTTCTGAAGAATGTTCCTTCCAAAGCTTTCCTAGCAGGACCACTCACATACTTCTTGAGGTAAAACATCTTATCAGCAGGAGAGACCGTTTTCTTGTCAATAAGTGCAGTAAAGGATTGCTTAAACTCAATGAAATGAATGGGGTCACCAACAAAAACAGGAGGCTCTGGCACCGGCAACTTACTCATGGTCAGGCCATCTTGAAATGCTTGAACAAGAAGAGGTATATCAGTTGCTGATGCTTTAACTCTCTCCCTTTTAGTTTCATGACACACCCTTTGAAACGTTGATTCTTCTAGCAAAACATTATATGCAGCTTGCTTAGCTGCCACTTCTGCCGCAGCGTCTACACGTTTGGCTTCTAAGCTTGATACAACAGAGCGATGACTAGAGTAATTACTAGTTTTCTGACTAACTCGTGAAACCGTTGAACCAAAGATTGAATGGGCATATTGATGGTCTAATAAGGTACGAAGACGACTTCTCTCCCTTTCACCATCAAAATCTCCATCTAAACCTGTTATTCTTTCATAAATGATTTTAATGATGTCAGCTGTAACTGCTTCACAAGCATCCATTTTTCTCCTCATTTCAATAGCAGGTGATACACGCTCTCTAAAGTCTTTGTAAGCACTCAGAACTTTGTTTTTGGCCGCCTCCAAAGTATCAATCAAAATAGCCAATTGAGTCCCTAGTGCGTCTGATTTAAGATGCTCACGTGCACTACGAGCTTCTATTTTCCATTGATTATATAAAGATACAACCTTTTTCTCCTTCTTTGATAGCTCTTCTTGCTGATACGCTAACATTTTTTCAGTAGGGACATGCGTGCGCTTTGAATGGCGTGTACTCTCACTTTGAGTTTCTACATGATGGCTATCAGTTTGCCTATCTGCCTCCTTTGCACCTGCATCTGATTTTGACATTTTCAATTCACCAAATTACGTAACATTATTCACATTTAAAATTCAAATCAATTTGTTAAAATATGTTCAGCAAGTTCACTTTAACCACATGTGCTGAAACATAACCCTTAAAAGTGAAACTCGTTTGATATACTTTAGTCCTTTAGTCCATTAATAGACGATCTAAAATAAAAGACCTCTGTTACCATAACACAAATGAAACCCAATATAAAAAAAATGAGATACTATACAAAAATAAATAATAAATAAATTTAAGGACTATATTATTTACATTTCAAAACAGACAATATAACAGTCATTAACACATTGATAAGAACTGAAGCCGCCAGAGTCCCGATATGGCGCTGACATATTGGTTCTTGAGTCTGCGCAGTAGCGATCTCGGGACCAGACATGCGCAGTAGTGAGCAGGAAGTAAAGCCGCGAAATCAACGCTCCGCCCTCACTCTCGCAGAATGCACTGAGGGAGAGTGGATTCTGCACACTTTAAAAAAAAATGATTGCAGTACGACAAGAGGCTTGTTAAAATAATGTAAATACAATCTCCTCAGTCCTCCGAAGATCCCGAAAAAAATGTCCGTTGGTGCTTCAGTGACTACTTCGCTCGAGAACCTGTCAATCATGGCGTTACACCACCGCATCACGTAACTAACTAAAAACCAACTTATTTTTGAAACAGACACTTGAATTTACATCGGCGTGATAAACAGGGGTGCAAACACATGCATGGTCAAAAAAGAGAGAGGTAATCGAAGCCCTCGTCCCGCGGCAAATATCCAGATACTACATTGCCACCATCCCCAACCCACCCCTATAGGCACATAGAGTCAAATGAAATTTAGAAAAACTATCTTGCACTTCTTCTTCTTGCTTTACTGCTACTTCCTGAAAACAATTTCACCTGATGATTTGAATAGCTCTTTTTGTAAAGAATTAATAATTCTAGGATGATTGGGGTAATTGTGTAGGGTAGGCCTAGTGCATCTGCATAGAAACTAATAAACAAAATACAAGCATATATAAATACAATAAAACACAAATACACGAGAAATAAGGCAGTGCTTTATATTTTTCAGGTAAATTAACTGTATAAAGTATTAATACAGTTTATCTTTTGACAAAACGTGATTTTTCTCTTTCTCTTTTGTTGTTTGATTAACTTTGGAGACACAAACAGCTGCAGGTATATTGGGTGCTGTCCCTTTAAGACGAATGCACGTATTTAATACCGGTAATGACACGCATCCGTTTTATTTTGACTGCGTTTACGGGGAAACTCGACGGACACTGGCTTATTTTTTCGTGCACATGTCTGTTCAAACACAAATAGATAAGAAAGAAAAGGGAATTCGGTGTTCACGAACTTCACGTGCTGTCTGTGACTGCATGCTCTGTGCGCCGACAGACCATCTACATTTGGATGTTAAACAATATATGATACAGCAAAGATAACGTCGGCAGTATTGACGGCAAAATAGGCTACAGAATATTTCGTTCTGTAGGCCTATTGACAGGAAGCCTGGCAAGCCAGACCTACATCAAGATGTTAGGTCTGGAAACTCACCATAGACGCGGTTTAATCCGAGGGGCGGGATAAACGGCTGTCTTTCAAATTCCCTCTGCACGCAATAGGACAGCGCTTCAACCAACCAGAGCGTTTTCCCAACAGCGGAGCTTAGTTGATAGATTCAACTTTTGCCATATCTGGCCGGCAAAATGACGAACACATCTTCCTTTTTTTAAGAGTGACTTAAGTGCCGTTCTTTGCTCTTTTCTCAAAGAAAAACTTAACTCCAAGTCCTCCAGAGTCGCGGCCAAAGCTGATTCGAAAGACCGTTGTTCTCCAGCAGCCGTCATTCTTTGTTTTCAAGTTGCAGCCGTCGCAACTCTGTCGTCATACTGTATGTTAAGCCCGCCCCCGCCTACTCTATACACGACGTGATTGGCCTGACCCAATTTAGGTTTTTGCAGCTAGAAGGTCTATTGAGAGTGCCTAGACCCACCTGGCTGCGAAATACATTTTGCTGCCGCTAGGGTGCGTCTAGATTTCTAGGCTAATTGACAGGGGCAATATTTGAAAATCGATAATTAGGCCTATTTTTTAAATGACAATTATATATGCATTTGTCAAAACCGAGAGACTTTCAAGCATCAAAATGTAATTTATTAATATGTATTTGCGCCTTCTATTTTGTCTGAAAACTTCCAACACTCTTGCGTGTCGCGTGAAAAATAGGCGTCGGTTGTGGTTCTATTTCTAGCACGCGGTTTCGGTGCGGCTCAAGAAGTGTGTGTGTCACGCAGGCATTGTGCTCTAACACAAGCTCTAACCAGTTAACACGAGAGCCGACATAAAAACGGACACTCCACGCCACGCAGAGAGAAATGTGATGCAGCGGCAGATACAGACAGAAACACTAGTGGTTCACGCTTGCGCACATACTGCTGGTTTGGCGCGCAGTGTTCTGATTCGCTTATTTCCTATTTACTTGTTGGTGGACGCAATCCAGAATTACTGTTGGTTAAATTATAATCAGATATAATATATATAGATATAAATTATAATCAGACCCTCTCAAACCATCAGACCCCCCCCCCCACCCCCCTTAAAAAAAAACCTCTTCGGATCTGCATGATTCACACAAGTCACCCAAACTGACGTGAAAAAAGCGGGAGGCGCCGAAAGCGCGCTGTTTGCACCCCTGCATAAAAACGACAGCAAGTGAAAGAAACCACATTTGGAAAAAATATATTTGAAGTGTAATTTAATTGTTTACTTGGTCTCACGTCCCGTTGAATAACATGGGGAGGCGGGGCTTATGACCTATACTAGGACCAGCCACCGGGGGGCGATCAAGACGTTTTGGCTTCACTTTTCAGGGCTTGTGCGGCACGCTTGGTTGTGCTTCACAATCTGAGGCAATAAGGGCAGGTAGAGTGATGGAGGGACCATCTCCAGGATTCAGCTCTGGGCTCCTCATCCTCAGTGCTCACACCAGCCTGCTGACATTTCAGATCCTACAAAATGCACAAACATAACACAAAAGCAGTAATTTTAACCGCACAATGTCATTTGATTTCAGTATTATTTAGAAGACAAAAACGCTTTTTTTCCACAAATGCCGCCATCATTTTCTCTTGTAGGTCTTGCTCCACCACAAAAGATCTGCAGCAAATGCACAGAAATCAAGAATCAGAAAGGTGCTGTGATAGCTCTGTTTGAAATTACAATAATTAAAATAAACTACAACTTAAGATTTAAATAGTTGTTATTCATTTCTGTAGTATACTCACTCGCCTTCATGAGCCACTCTCCACCAGATAAACACACATCTGTTCATCTGACCCTGTAACATCCAGACAAGATCCATGTTACCTCTGTGATTTATGAACTCAACACTACATTTACATGTTGAGGTTGTTTTAACTTTTTATCCAACATAAATGTTCCTCATTTTATCAACTACTAATGGACAAATAAAATAGATAATTATGTTTAACGTTAGTTACTTTATAGATTTGTTCTACATAATAGCACACATTTATCACTCAGATGTCTATTTCATGTTGTGATATTTCAAGATTTTCCTGTCAGATGTAAATAGACATTTAAAATAAGCGTCTTTAAGATGTATGGTTTATGTAAATCCACTTTAGAGACGTAACTTACGTGTCTTTACTGGAGCTCCCCTGTTAGCTATAACGTTATACATAATAAAACGTGCTTTTACAGCAAAATCACAACTATACTATACTGTGTAACGTCTTTACACCTTCAATAATTCAACAGTTTACTCTACAGTAGTTCAACACATGCAATTTTAACAAAAAGAACGTGTTTACTCACATTTGAAAGCACCCGCGTCGCTGATCTCTGCGATGTTTGATAATGACGTATCCTCTCGCGTGGCCACCTGGGATAGAAGAGTATCCATCGGTTGAGCACTCGAAAATCTGGCCGGAAGAAGTAAGCCATCCGGGAACTTCTCGCCTACTCTTTTATGAATACTGATGTTTCGAACGTACTGCTTCCTTCACGTACTGTTTTCGCCTACTATATAGTAGGAAAGTAGGCATATTCGAACGCACTTAAATCCGAATCTCGCGATAATTCGTACGTCACCCAGGTAATTCTCGCCTACTCTTTTGGATTCGTACATACTTTTTCGCTCGCCTACTCTTTTTCCCATACTAAATAGTAGGGAAGTATGTGGTTTGGAACGCAGCACATGTTCTCACGCAGTGGAAAAATACATCGCGGAGCAAAGAGGACACTGACAACGTGCAGACAGACCAGGTTCTCTTTCATCATCTCGTTTCGAGATCCACCTATGGGAAGGGCATCCGTACCTGACCTCTGCAGAAGCATCCAATTGCACCAAGTCTGGCTAGACAGACAGAAGCGCGCAGCCAATGCAAGGTAAGGCCACACCCCTTACCTAGGCATATAACTTCTCCGCGCGCTGCTATTCCTCAGTTGACATTCGCTTCTCGCAATCTCTGCACTGACACAGTTCGGTTGGATTAACGTTACGCTGCTCACTTTCGAGTCTTCAGGAGGACATATCGCCAGATCAGCCTCCGCCAGACGTGAGTGACAGTCGTTTATTCAGCCTATCCGCTGTGTTTTTTGCATCCGGAGCCGACCGCGCTCTCGCTGTCCTTCACCTGCTCCTCCTTACATGGCTGCCCGCCACGGATTTTTCCGAGTTCTTCACCACTGGCCCACCCATGGCTATGTGACCGTCTAAACCGCCGCTTCTCCGGGGAACAGCCTATCACGACGAGCCTGCCCGGCCGCGTGTGGTGCCCTCATCGCCGCTAAGGACCCTCTCGTTCTGCGCGGTCTGCTTGGGCTTTACACGCTCAAGAAGCTTAGGAGAACCCGGAGAATTGCGGTCATTGTAATTGCTGTAACGTTAGCTTTTACTAAGCCGGCTTTTAGTTGCACGATCCCGAACGCCGTGCTAGGCCTTTCTAACTCGGATGGAGGACACGGTGATGATGACGCGCTACCGGGGGACTCCCGGAGCGCCACCTCTCTAAAATATTTGAGCTGACATCAGCCCAATCCGCATTCCCTGAAGAGGACATCTTCGCGGGAAAACCTCACTCTCATTGACGAACCGGCCGGTTCCGATGACGAAGCTCGTAAGCACGGCTGGAGCGTCCCGCTAGACTGTTAACACGGTCTCATGGGCCTTGATGTGTTACGATCACGTGTTGAGGTTTTCAATTTATGCCTTCCTAGGAAGGCGGCCCCGAACGCAAGCGGCCTGCCTGTTGTTCGACCGTTGGGAGTATCGAGCCCGCTTTCACGGGCCACGAGCCCTCCGGATTCTCTCCCGGTCCCGGAACCCCTGTCCAAAAGACACAGGGTCTCCCGCGGGTGGTCGGTTAATCCCGTCTCGTGGCTGCCCAGCCTGTGTGTTTAGTGATGCTGTCGTGAGGAAAAGTACATAAGCAGTGTTACCACACCGCACGCACTTGGTTCCCCTCACCCAGTTATTAAAGGCTTCGGCCCCAGTGTTTTCCCAACACAAAACACACACATCACTAAACAACACATTTAACAAACGAATCAGATGAATTCGTGCAGATTTATATATCTGCCAACCTAGAGAGCAAAGCTCTCTGATCCCGTGCATGTCGCCCTGAGTCTGTCCACAAGAGGGCGCCATTGCCTCACAAATCAACCAGCTGGGCTCACACAGCTCAGTTGTGGCTGCCCAGCTCATGTGTTTTTAGTGGCGTTGTGTGTGGAAGGCTTCGGCCCCTGTGTTCCCCAACACAAAACACACACATAACTAAATAACACTTTAAAACAAACAAATTAAATAAATCCGTTACAGAGAGAGTATCTCTCTCCGCGGATATTATTTTTCTGCCTGCACTTGAGACTGCCCAGTTCATGTGTTCAGGAGATGTGTGTTTCCCCCCCACTTAAAAATCAGGGGGCACTTTGTGAGGGAAAGTTTAGCACAGTGGACACCACACTATGTTCCCCTCACTCTGTCAATAAAGGCTTTCGGCCCCAGTGTTTGCCCAACACAATACGCACAAAGTTACGAATCAAATGAGAAAACTTCTCACTGCAGAGAGAGGAAATCCCTCCGAACCCCTGCATGTCGCCTCTAGTGTGCCCACTAGATGGCGCATTTGCAAATGAACCAGCTGGGCCCATACAGCCTCGCTCCGGCCCGAGCGGGGGCGCTCGCGAGTCACGAAGCGGCTTGGCAAGCCGTTTCAGCGCCCGAGTGGGTTTTCCGTACCGTAACCCAGGGTTACAGGCTGCAGTTTGCAATAAAACCTCCGCATTTTAACGGCGTTCTCTCTTCTCACACAGAAGAAAACGCCTCACACATTCTGAAAGAGGAAATTTCCTCTCTCTTAAACAAGGGAGCGATTCAGATGATGCCACCCAATCTGATAAACCATGGTTTTTATTCCTGGTACTTTCATTATCCTAAAGGCGTGGCGCTCCCCCGCTCTATATTGGACCTTCGAGTGTTGAACAAACATTTAAGGAAATACAATTTCAGAATGTGACACAAGGCTCTCTCGCCTGTGCCATAAAGCAGAACGACTGGTTCACATCAGTCGATCTGAAAGATGCTTTCTTTCACATAAGCATCTACCCTCCACACAGGAAATATCTTCGTTTCGCCTACCAAGGCACTTGTTACGAATTCACAGTTCTTCCGTTCGGGTGCAATTTGAGTCCCCGAACTTTCTGTCTGTGTGCGGAGGCAGGCGTGGCGCCCCTGAGACTTATCAGGGCTGAGAATTCGTACTATCATAGACGATTGGCTCATCATAGCCAAATCAAAGGAGGTGGTGTCGCTGGTCACCGGCCGGGTGCTCGCGCACATCACATCCCTCGAGTTCGAGGTGAACGCGAGCAAAAGCAATCTTTGACTCCCAGTCAGAATGTTATTTTCCTGGGCTTGGAATTGAACTCAGTCTCCATGCAACGCGTCTCTCTCAAGAGCGAGTTTGCTCGCTGATGGACTGTCTGTCTCAGTTCAGGGAAGGGGCGAGAGTACAATATCGCACATGCCTCAGGCTGCAGGGTCTCATGGCTTCAACTATCCAAGTTGTGCCGTTGGGTCTCCTGAGAATGAGAGCGTTCACGAAATGGGTTTTGTCAATACATTTCAGCCCGATTCGTGATCTCTGCCGCTCGGTAACGGTGACGCGCGCCTGCTCGGCGGCCCTGCGCCATTGGGAGAGCGAGAACTTTTACGCACGGGGAACCCCCCTCGGGACGGTTACGATGCGGAAAGTTGTGACGACAGATGCATCCTTAACAGGCTGGGGAACCACCCAGGAAGGCAGAATGCTGAACGGTCTGTGGCTGAGCAGACTACGTTCAGCGCACATTAACTATTTAGAGCTTTTACCATTTGGAAAGCTCTGAATCATTTTCTGCCTCGCCTGCAGGGACATCCCGTTCTAGTACGGTACGATAATACCACGGCAGTGGCTTATATCAACCGTCAGGGCGGCATGTGCTCGTCGAAACTCCACGCTCTAGCTTACTGGCTTTTGATGTGGAGCAGATGGGTTTTTCTGTCATAACGCGTGACTCATGTTCCGGGCATTCTGAACAGAGGCGCCGGATCTGCTATCGAGGGTAAACCCAATCTACGGAGATTGGCGTCTTCACCCGCAGATAGTAAAGATGTTTTGGATGCTATGGATGAGATTTGGACAGGCAGCTGTAGATCTTTTCGCCTCGCGCGAAAACCACCATTGTCCTATGGTCCTATGTATGGACATGCCCGTCGGGGCAGATGCACTGGCCTACCCATGGCCCAGAGTGCTCCTGTATGCTTTTCCTCCCCTGTGCCTGATGATTTTCACACTGGCCAGGGTGAGAGAGCATGGCCTGTCTCTCATTCTGATAGCACCCAGGTGGCCCAAAGCCCCGTGGCTGGCAGAGATAATCCCTCTGTTAGGCGGCGCTCACATATCGCGCATAAAAACGCGTCGAAAACGCTAGGCGCGCCGCGTTCTCCTTTTTCCAAAACGCTCGAGGTGGTTGCGCTTCGGAGGCGTCTGTCGTTGCTAAGCTTGGTTCTTGTCACGTGATCTGCGGTGCGCTTGCGGCATTCTGAAAAGTTGAGATGTTTTTATCTCGATGCGGCGCGGACGCGCTTGGAAAAAACGAGCGCGTCGCACCGCGACCGCGTCGCTTCCATTATGAGCGCGCATACCGCGCGGCTACATTTGAAATAACGAACTTGCGCGCGCAAAAGACGCGATATGTGAGCAGGCCCTTATACGCCGAGCCATGGCGCCTCCCCCCTCGCACGGACATACTGTCCCAAGCCAACGGGGAGATTTACCACCCCCATCCGGACAGGGTGGCTCTCTGGGCCTGGCCCGTGAGAGGACGAACCTAAATGCACTGGGGCTCTCGCTGCGTGTAATCGCCACTACTCAGAATGCCAGAGAGTATTTCCCTTAAGCTGCTGTCCCTCAAGACAGCTTTGCTCTCGGCCTTGGCATCTGCTAAACGGGTCAGTGAGCTACATGCACTCTCGGTTCACCCCTCGTGCGCCAAATTCTCCCTAAGTGGAGATAGGGTTTCCCTTAAGCCTAACCCGGCCTTCATGCCGAAACGCTTCCCTGCGTTCACTTCGGAGGTTTTGGAGCTATCCGCTTTTCACCCTCCACCTTTTTGCCTCCCAGCGGATCAGAGGCTGAATGCTCTGTGTCCCGTCCGTGCTCTGCAAGCATGTATGACCAGGACCAGTGCCATTTCCCATTTCAAAGTAATGCCTCTCACATTGGCTTGTGGACGCTATACTATGGCTTATGAAGCAAGGGGAGTGCAGCCCCCAGGGGGGCATCAGAGCTCATTCCACAAGGGGCTTAGCCGCCTCTTGGGCTTTGTTCAGGGGAGTGCTACTGCAGGACATCTGCTCCGCTGCCAGCTGGGCCTCTCCTCATACTTTTGAGCGTTACTACCGATTGGATGTCACCAGAACCTCGGTGGCACACTCGGTCCTAGGGGTAGGGTCCTCTTAGCCCTTTCCCACAGCCCCGTTGGGTTAACCAACGAGGAGTGAATAGGCCGGCTGGCCATGTTCATTCCTGTCACCAAGCATTTGCATTCCTTCTTGGGTTTAGCTATGTGCATTGGTGGTGCGGGGGCCATTATTATGTATGTGTCTCATGCATGTTTCATGCCCTGCTTGCCACAGCAGTTTAGCGTGGCGTCACCCTTGCAGGGTCATGTTTGTGGGACGTGTCAGGCACCGCCTCTCTGAGGTGACGTCCTTCTCTGGCCTTCAGAACCTCACTGTGAGTGTATTGGGCAATCGGGGAGCTGTCCATGTCTCTCCCATAGGTGGATCTCGAAACGAGATGATGAAAGAGAACAATAGGTTACTGTCGTAACCCCAGTTCTCTGAAACATCGAGTGGAGAGATCCACCAGCGTTGCCCCGCTTGCCGCACGAGAAGCAAATATACTTACTGAGGAATAGCAGCGCGTGGAGAAGTTATATGCCTAGGTAAGGGGTGTGGCCTTACCTGGCATTGGCTGCGCGCTTCTGTCTGTCTAGCCAGACTTGGTGCAATTGGATGCTTCTGCAGAGGTCAGGTACGGATGCCCTTCCCATAGGTGGATCTCTCCACTCGATGTTTCAGAGAACCGGGTATTGTTACTTTTGGGTTACTTTTGATATGAAACAAGGTCTCAACTTTCAAATTTGTTCATTTTTTTTAAAACAAATTTAAACAATAAATACCGTTTTGTGGCTCTTTAATGTGTCTTGTCAGATCGCTGTGGCGCCTCAGTTAAAGCTTCTCGTGTACCCATCTCTTCCTTCTAGTTAATTTATAGCATCAAATAAACATGAATGAACATAAGACGGAATGTTGTTTTAACCGCAGAAAGACGTCAGTGCACTCTTTTTCAAGTTCAAATCCTCCAACGTTAATCTACCAACTCTCCTGACTGATTTGTCGGGCGGATGGCGGATTATGATTGGTCAGATCGCCTGTCAATCAAACTCCCTGCAAAGGGTCAATTTTATTAATTAGATTTAACTTGTACATTTTTTCTCCTTTTTTTCCCCCTCTGGTCTATTTAGTTGTTTATTTGTATATGCATATGTTACTGTGATTATATGTTTATTCGTATGCGAGTATTTATTATGCTTGTTTAATTTTTGCTTTTTTCCCTCCATTTAATTATGTAAAAATCTGATACTTGTACTGTGCTTGAGATGCTTTTATTAATAAAAAAAGATTTTAATTTATACAGTTAAGGGACAATGTAGTTATTTTACATTTGATTATCCAATGTCTGAACCTAAATACAGTTAGATTTGCCTAAAAAATAAATAATAATAATAATAATAAAACATTAAGCACTGCTTAAATAATTTGTATCTATGTTCTGTTGTCTTTATCTATGCTTGTAATTGTTTATTATTTTTATATGCAGATTCACTGTCCTAAAAAATCACCCCAATCATCCTAGGATGATTATTCTTTACAAATAAAGCTATACAAATCATCTGGTGAAATTTTCATATTGCAATATATCACAGAAAAAAATAAATTTTGCAATGTTAATTTTTTTCAATATCGTACAGCCCTATACAGTATGGTAAAAAAACAAACAAATGTTCATCCACAGGCTGTAGCTGCTAGCAAGCGTCTGAAAGATGAACTTCAGAAGAGAAGTGAAGTTGCAAAGAAGCATAAAGACGTTCGTGGAACCAAGGGTGTCGCCAGCACAGTCAAGGTACTTAACTTAGAAAAAAAAACAGTTTTCATTTACAGATGGTGTAATTTTCACCATTTTTGGTGTTTGACATTCCGATTTTTCATATTTCTTTATTAATTAACAAGTATTGTATCGGTGAGTATCCTCGTAAACAGTTGGTTATGTGTTGTAAACAATTGAGAAAGTAAACGGATGCGCATCATCATATTGGATGTTGGCTTTATCAATTGACAGTTCGCTATGTTGCTATGTCCGACAAGCCATGCCGCTCTTACGCCACACCATGTTCTCGCGCAGTGGAAAAATACATCGCGGAGCAAAGAGGACACTGACAACGTGCAGACAGACCAGGTTTCTTTTGGGTTACTTTTGATATGAAACAAAGTCTCAACTTTCAAATTTGTTCATTTTTTTTTTAACAAATTTAAACAATAAATACCGTTTTGTGGCTCTTTAATGTGTCTTGTCAGATCGCTGTGGCGCCTCAGTTAAAGCTTCTCGTGGACCCATCTCTTCCTTCTAGTTAATTTATACTAGCATCAAATAAACATGAATGAACATAAGACACAATGTTGTTTTAACCGCAGAAAGACGTCAGTGCACTCTTTTTCAAGTTCAAATCCTCCAACGTTAATCTACCAACTCTCCTGACTAATTTGTCGGGCGGATGGCGGATTATGATTGGTCAGATCGCCTGTCAATCAAACTCCCTGCAAAGGGTCAATTTTATTAATTAGATTTAACTTGTACATTTTTTCTCCTTTTTTTCCCCCCTCTGGTCTATTTAGTTGTTTATTTGTATATGCATATGTTACTGTGATTATGTTTATTCGTATGCAAGTATTTATTATGCTTGTTTAATTTTTGCTTTTTTTCCTCCATTTCATTATGTAAAAATCTGATACTTGTACTGTGCTTGAGATGCTTTTATTAATAAAAAAAGATTTTAATTTATACAGTTAAGAGACAATGTAGTTATTTTACATTTGATTATTCAATGTCTGAACCTGAATACAGTTAGATTTGCCTAAAAAAAATAATAATAATAATAAAACATTTAGCACTGCTTAAATAATTTGTATCTATGTTCTGTTGTCTTTATCTATGCTTGTAATTGTTTATTATTTTTATATGCAGATTCATTGTCCTAAAAAATCACCCCAATCATCCTAGAATGATTAATTCTTTACAAATAAAGCTATACAAATCATCTGGTGAAATTTTCATATTGCAATATATCACAGAAAAACTAAATTTTGCAATGTCCATTTTTTTTCAATATCGTACAGCCCTATACAGTATGGTAAAAAAAAACACAAATGTTCATCCACAGGCTGCAGCTGCTAACAAGCGTCTGAAAGCGTCTGAACTTCAGAAGAGAAGTGAAGTTGCAGAGAAGCGTAAAGACGTTCATAGCCATGGAACCAAGGGTGTCGCCAGCAGAGTCAAGGTACTTAACTTAGAAAAAAAACAGAGTTTGGTTTGACATCCAGCTTATTTGTCATTTATTTTTGGATCTTGGCTGATTGATTCACGTACAGTTTGAATTTATTTTTAAATGGTCTACCAGCTTAGGCTGTATGATGTATCGATACCATATTGTTTATTGGTTGATATTACTGAATTATTTTTTAATTATGTAAATACATTTTTTTTTTTCAATTAACAAGACCTACTGGGAATGCTCCGATCAGGATTTTTGCAGCCGTTACGACTTCTGGATTCTTGTCATCATGATTGGCCAATACTGATCCCGACCTCGATCATTCAAGCTCTATATTTAACTTGATATGTTGATTGTCACTGGTAACATTCATTTTTTTGTGATAAATGTAAGATTAATAAGGGAATTAGGATCAATATAGCCTAACTCAAAGGGGATTGAATTACAGTGAATATACCGAATTAATATGCAAATTATTCAGAATTAATATTTAACACTTTATCAACTATTCGTCCATCCAATAAGTTGAGATTAGGGTATTTTATCAATTCTGGACAGAATATTATCCCGTGGCCTACGGTAATAATATCATAAAATTATGATAACTGATTATGAGCAAGGTAACAGAATCTACAGTTTAAGGCAGTAACTTGTAAGCACACAGCACAAGACGCTTGTATGTAAAATCAACCAAGACTTTATTGAACTACTCTAATACACACAAACTAAACTAACGAAAACACACAGACATTCATTCAAACAGTGACAGAGAAAAGTGATGCTATTAATGGAGGGTAATTGGAGTCCCAAATGTCTAGCGTTAGACACTATTTCTTGACCGCAACCTGAGAGAATCAATCTACTAGCTCTTTAATCTTAGTTTGTTTTCTTAATAAGATTTGCACCAGTTCAGCCAGAATTAGGAGATATTGTGTACTTGCGTTTGAATGCTCCTGGGCGTGTGCATTCCCTTTTGTAACGAAGTTGCTGGAGAGGGAATCTCTGGCGCTGATTGGCTGGCAGTCGGTCGATGATGCGTTCTGAGGGACAGCACTCGATGGTGAGTGGTTGGTTGGCTTTGCCGGGTGGCGCTTCGTTCGCGGGATTTCCTGGATTGCGGGTTGCTATGCAACGGAGTTTCCTCTGAGTCTGGAGCGACTCTGAGAGGGTTTTCTTTGACGAAGTTCAACGAAGGATCTAACGGAAGAATGGATGAGTTTTGAGTGAGCTCTTGGTGGTTTGAAGAGTATGTAAGCATACACGCTGGACGATGGAAAGGTCAGCACAAACATAGGCAAGAGCAGAAGTCACTGCAAAAGCAAGGCAAAAAGAAGGCAAAAAGCAACGCATAGCTGCTTGTCATTGGGTTATAAGCCTGTCCATCTGACCCGTCCTTCCTAGTGCGACAGCCAATCAGACATTGTCTTGGGCGGGACCTACACCCCGTTCTCTGGTTCTTGCATGTAATTAGCGTAATGTCCACGTGATCGCGTATGCCCAAACTCCTGAGAGTTTAGTGAAACGCTTTAATAAGCAAACTTAATAGTTTAAATATGGTGCATCCTACACACATCTACTTTATATCAAAATTCTAGAAGAAATCATTTACCCATCAAGTAGGTACCAAAATACATATACTTCCCATAGTTGAGGTGGGAGTAAATAAGGATTTAGCTGTGATAAGTGTTTAACACACAAAATTAACTTGAGTAATATAAAGCATACATAATACAGAGAATACACATGTATGAGGCAACTTCTGGTGATTAGTTCCTATAACTGAGGTAGAAAACCCTACAAATAGGCTTTAATGAAAGTTAAACACACAGAAAGAACTCCACTAAGATATATGTGAGGTAAATACTGGTGATCAATTCAGCTTATTGGAAGCAATTTTGAGACCGTTGTTTGTATTAAACCACCAGTGGGTTAATTTCAGTCTATTGGTTTTGGAGACAAAAGTCTCTGGAATTTACAGCTGCAGAAAGGAGGTGTCCCCTGGTTTAAGGTTTGTGGTGATTCTGGGCCATAGGAATGCCATAGCATCCTTCGTTTCCTGATAAGGCTGTGGATTTATGCATTGGAGTCAAATTAATCAGCTGAGTTCCATCCTCCTTGATCCTTTGTTTCGACTCGGGATCAAGGGTAACGGAGTGCTATTTGAAATATTTTCTAGATTTTCGCGTTCCGTTTGAGATTCGTCGCCTGATCGAAAGCTAAATCATCGGTATGGAGGATCTACGTACAACTGCATGGCTATAATTATTTGATCGGTTGCGAGAGTGCCATGACGGGTAGCTCACGGGACTCTGCAATCCACGTTTCTGTGCAAGTTTCTGTAGGTTTAAGATTGTTTAGGTGAGAGGAGTGGAGAGTGGAAGAGAAGGAAGGGAATAAAGAAAGTGAGCATTAGTAATGACACCGGTGGGATACTAATTACTTCTTGTTAGTGGGGCAATCTCAAAAGAGTGGGTGCATATCATTTGAACAACTCTGAGTAAAGTGTTTATGAAGACAATTGAGTGTTTCATTACATGGGGTGTAGTGTGTGGTGAAATTGATCTGTGTCAGTCACTTTTGGTTTCCCCCTTTTCTTGTCTGTTGGAGCCCAAGTGCCCTTTTATCTGGTTTCGGTGGACCCAACGTAGGACTGGCTCATTGCGCTTTTGGCTCATCTTGATTCGGTATGCGACAGGTGAGAGCTTTCATGGGGTCCTGTCCAGCGAGGCAGGAACTTCTTTGACAGGCGATGGGGTCCCGATTGTAGTGACTGCACAAAACTGTAGTACCACACTTTGTCTCCGATGTTGAGTTCTTGGTGAGAGGCCTTCTGGTCGTAATAGGCTTTGCGTCCTTCTTCACTTTTCTGTAGTTGTTGTTGCGTAAAGGCAAAGGCGGTTCTTAGATGGCGATGCAACCCTTCAAGATACTGGTGGGTGGTATATGCCATGACAAGGCTCATGTCACCTGGCTGGTAGAGCAGGTGGAGTGGCAGTGTCATTTGCCGTCCCGTCATTAGCTCAAAGAGTGGTACCCCAGTGGACTTGTTAGGAGTTGCTCTGATAGCCATTAGCACTAGCGGGAGCTGGATATCCCAATCCTTTTGGTTCGCAGACACATACTTCTTTAGCATTCTGACCATGGTTCGGTTGGAACGCTCCACTTGCCCAGAGGCGATAGGGTGGTGGCTGTTGTGCAACTTGGCCTGTATGCCCAGGAGTTTCCAGACTTCCTGCATGATTTCGGCAATGAAATGGGTTCCGTGTTCAGAGTTGACTTTCAACGGCAGTCCAAATCTTGAAAAGATATGGTTCATTAGGAGGCAGGCCGTGGTTTGAGCTGTATCATTGGGAGCGGGAAGGCACTCTACCCATTTGGTGAATTCACAGACGACGGTGAGGAAATATTTATTACCCCTTGTTGACCTTGGTAGGGGCCAAGTCAATTTGGAGGTCCAACCATGGGAAGGACATTCCTTTTCGCTGTAGTGGTGCTCTGTGGTTGGGGTTCGCAGGTTGGAATTGGCAACACACCAGGCACCCTTTTACATACTCTGCTACATCTTGCTGCATGCCAGGCCAGTATGCCACTTGTCTTAGCGTTTCATAAGTGACTTTGGCGCCATGGTGTCCGGCACATGGTGCATCGTGGGAATGTGTGAGCATCACCCCACTTTGGCACTAAGGGACAACAAGCTTGGGTGTAGTGAGTTCATCAGGGGCATATACCAGTATGCTATGTTTTAGATGTAGCATGTGCAGGAGTGCATTAACCCTCTGGGGTCTAAGGTGTTTTTGGGGCCCTTGGGATGTTTTGACATGCCCTGACATTTGTGCTTTTTTCAGTTATTTATAAACATGATAATGGCAAAGGTGTAAATTCACTCTATATAGCACAAACAGGGCTACCATAATATGTGAGCATCATGTATGTAGATGTTTGTATTTTTAAGAGAATAATGTTTATACGTGGTTATTGAAAAAAATAAAAATGAAAGTTGCTGAAATAAGACCAATAAGATCATACTAAATATGTGTCCACAAGACTTTTGAGTAATGGATGTTGTCGCTTCGAGTTCTGGCTTCAAAATTATGTGAAAATAGTCTTGCTTTATCGTTCACATAAAACAATACATTGATTTAAATTGTGTAAGACAGGTTTTGCTTGGAAAGCCAATATGCGAGGGGGGCGTGAACGAGGAGTGGTTTACACCTGAGAATACAATGTCCCACCCATTATGCATAATGACTCTGCGTAATGAGCCATTCATTCAGGTGTGACACTGACTGAGCCAGGAATCAATGCAAGGACAAAAGATATATTTAGAAGAAGACTTATATTGACCATTTAAGATTTTGCTTACATCTATCTTGTAAATATGTTTTGCTATTTTATTAAAAAGGTTACAATTACAACAATAATTACAATTTCAACAATATTTCAAGTGTACTCTTTCTTTGTAAAAAAATGATTATAGGCCTACATTTTATCATATGTATTCATTAGTTTGAATATAGCCAACATTGGAACAGCTAACATCTTAGTTGATGAATTTTTTTTTGACAAAAATAGTATATTGTACATATACATATATATAACATATGAGCAGAAATTGCTAAACAAAAGCTTATTTGATGTGGCAGTATATTCTACAGTAAAAACTGTACCCAAATCTAGTCAACAAAATGTTGTCTTTCATATTTCGTCTGACTGTAACATTGTTTTTATGAAATATTAGGGCATATAAATGTTAATTTGCAGTTTAATACGTTGCTTATACAAATAGCTTACATTTTATTTCAACATATTTCAGTCGATTTTTACTCATCTCAGTATACAGGCATGAAAACTCCTCACCTTTCAGCGAAATTCGCCGTTTTAAAACCTAAAAGGGTCACCTACGTGATTTGTGCAGATCCGATGAGAAAATATTTGGGGGGGGGGTAGGTTTCGAGGCCGAGGCCAGCATTTATCCCCTATAAAGTTACCATAAACTTCGCAGCTTTAAAAAACAATCATCATTCCTAATGCCGAAACATGACAGCCAATACGAGTCAGAGTAACGTTAGGGCAGAAATGTTTTCAAAGTCTTTTACACCGCAAGTCTGACAACTGGACACACACTGCCGAACAAAGAACCGCACGTCGGAAAGCAAGCCTGAGGTAAGTTAGCTTACAATGTTAACTGTCCTGTCAGATACAGACAGCGATGTTGCCAATGTCATTATTTTTAATTTTGACATAGAAGTGGGCGAGATTATATCGCGAGCAGGCGCGGGCGCCGTGAGCGCTGAGCGAGCAGGAACAGTGCAGTGTTATTCATTGCGCGGCTCGCGAGCCTCATGTGGCTCACCAAGCTTTAATTTGTGTCTCGCATGGCGGTAAATAATACGGTGATATGATAATGCATTCACTAGAGATATTTCATAAAAACATTAATAACAAGTACATAACCCGTTAAAAACTTCTTTTACAAATAATTTCGATTGGATTGAAAGGGGTGGTTTATAGAGAGAACGTGAAAAAACTTGATCGATTGAAAACCGAAACTGAAAGGACGACGTATGACGCGCGGAACGAGCTGTTCTCCTGATGAATAAAGTGTCATATAAATGAGTATCCTTTCATTCTATAATTCTCCTTTCACTCAGCATCTGTGAAGTGAAGCAGGACAACGGCTCACCAGTCCTTGTTTCAGATCATCATACAGACGACTGGTTTGGGGCATTTTTAATGCGTGATAAATAGAAGTAGTAAATCGTTTTTTTTCTCTGACACCCTATGAAACACGTAGATCAGCGGCCCATTGGTTCTTTTCTTGATTTCCACTGGGCTAGCCCAATCACATCTTTAATGTGAAGTATAGAAATATACTCTTTCAAGTATAGAAATTAGTACAAAACTATGAAAGTTTCCTCTTTTTCAGTGCATTTGTTTTACAATATATGGCTATTACTATCATGGGATTAATATTATAACAGTTATTGTAGCAGTAATGTAGACAGACACTTTAACTAAAGGAGTTTTGAAATTTTCTTTGTTTAATTTGCACCAGATTGATGAATTTAACATTAAAAATCACAAAATTTTCTTACGGGGGAGCATGCCCCGAACCCCGCTAGAGTGGCAAAGGTCTACTCATCACAGTGATCCAAAAATCCTGTGACAAACACTGGTAATACTATGCCAATGCAGCTTACAGGGTTTGGGGGACATTCATCACTGTGGAGTATAGTTAAATTATATTAATAAGTGAGAATTTCATCTGTTCGTGTTAACTCTTACGCGTTACTCACTCATTACAATTTTTTTTTGGGGGGGGGGGGTATATATGCCGCATCCTTCTCACCTTTTTTACCCCTGACTTGTTTTCATGCCTGCAGTATAGCAATACAGTAAAAACATGATGCTAAAACATCATCATTCATTCACACACAGAAACGCGATTTAAATTTAAACTGTTTTTTTGCGAGCTGTGGTTAACAGCGCGCATCTCTGCCGTTCATTCATTCACACACAGAAACTCGATTCACTTGAGAAGGAAAAAAACTTACTACACTATTCCTCAGCTCAGTCAGATCCCTTGCTCCTCGAAATACCCGCACTTCTGAGGTACATTTTCCATTATTATTATTCCTCACAGCGCTGCGAGACGGTGTAAGTTAAACAAGTAGGCTACAATGATCTGATTAAACTTGTGTTTTCTCGAGCTGATATGGGGGCGTTCACAGGTTTGCGTGAATTGCCTCAGTCATTTGCGTTTGAATAGCGCATGCTCTCCGTGGGCGGGGTCACATTAAAAATAATTAGATGAGATGAGAACGACTGACATCTCGCTCTTTTCTTACAGATTACATGAACTGAGAATATTTGTTTTTTATATAAATTACTTCATTTAAAAGAAGAGAATTCAAGCTTCATGCCTGTGTGTCTGTATGGCTGATTGACTGAGTATTCGCTGAGTTATTGTTCATTTTCATCGCGTTTCAGAATGGACTACACTGACAGAGAGAAGGCAGAACTCGCTTCGTGTTTATTTTTCTTTATTTGGCAAAAAGCACAACACTTTGTTTTTATTGTGAGTATACACAAAAATAATACACATTTAACAGAATCGATTGATGTATGAAACTTGTTTGTAAAATCAAAGTCAAAAGAGTATTTCGGGTCTCAATTCAACTGATAAGGAAAAAAGCGAGCAGATCACGCCGGCGTGATTGCCTACCTCAGAGGGTTAAGATGCCGGAGGTCAGAGGAAGCAGCAAGGTCAGAGGTGGTTATGGGGTTTGATTGTGGGTCAGAGAGGTGATTAACAATAGTTTGGATGGCTGCATCCGAAGTTTGGACAGTTATAATGTCGTCTTTGGAAATTTGGGGTGAGATGCTGATTTGGGAGGAGGCAGGGTTTTGCACGGCTTGTGCGTGCTGGTGGCGTGTGATGACAGAAACACATGGGCTGGATGGGAGGGGTTTAAAAGTCCAAGGATCGCAATGTAGCGGGCCAGCTTTGGCAAGGGCATCAGTTTGGTCATTGTAGTCTTTGTCTTGCCCTGGTTGCCATGAGTGACCGCGGACCTTTTACCAATAGACGAGCATGTCGTGTTTCGTGACTATGTCGTCGCATGCTTGGAAGAGATCTTGATGCTTGACGTGGGCAGGGGTTGTCGTTGAGCCAGACCACACCTGCTTCCGCCTTGAGGTTACCCTGGTGATTATATGAGCAGCTGTCAACATATGCTGTGGGCATCCCTTGACACATGTTCTCCTCAAAGTATCTGTGGTTTGTTTGTGCTGGTTGTGGAGGTTCTTTAGGTTCAGGTAATACGTTTGGGGTGTCGTCGGAGCAGTTTTGACAGGCTGCCAGTCCATTGCCTAAGGAGGATTTGTGGTTTTGGGCATAGCATGCTTCGACATCACGTCCTTGGAGTGTCATCAGCCATGTGGCTATGCGAGCATTGGTGACCACGCCGTCTCTGATTCTCTGGCTGTTAAGGAAAGTTACAGGTTGGTGGCATGTCTCTATGCTGTAGTTTGAGAAACGTTGAATAGCCCACACTGTGCAGAGCAAGGCCTTTTCACAGTCTGAGTATTTGGACTCTGGTGGAAGCAACGTCTTGCTAGCATAGGCGACCACTCGCTTATCTCTGTCGTGGAATTGGTATAGGCCCGTACTGAGACATTGGCTGGAGAATCCGGCTTCCAGGTAAAATTCTTTCCCTGGGTCAGGGTAGGCCAGACATGGGGCAGAGCAGAGGCGTTGTTTTAGCTCCAGAGTTGAAAGAAATGTTGCACCTTTGATTTTTGGAATTTCTTGGTCCAGCTGTGACATGGGCCATCGTGATAAGGGCACTTTTTGGTTCAACTTACGATAGGACTGGCCATATGGGGGCTGAGTAGGTGCTGTTGCAAGGACGGATGACTCCGTTTTTCAACATTGAGTCGATGATTTTCTGCACGGGCTCATATGATGCAACTGGAATTTTGTACTGCCGTACAAAAGTTGGTGGCGCACTTGGGTGCGTCGGTATGCGTACCGTGTGGATGTTGGTGAGTCCACAGTCCAAAGAGTCTTTTGCAAAGGAGTCTTTGTACGTATACAGGACTTTGTGAAGTCCCTGCTGGTCAGTGTCATTGTGGAGGGCGTCTGCCTCGTTCAGAATTTGTTGGAGCTGAGCGTTGAACCCTGCATACGGCTCTTCCACTGTAGGGTCGTTGGAGAGGCCCTTGACTGTGGTGATTACCGGTTTGTTTGGTTCTGTCACAGGTTGTGTTGAGATGGTGTACACAGCGAGGTGTGCGTCATCCGTAAGTTCTGATCTGCAGACGTTTTCTTGGGACACTGGCAGGATGGAGGTGATGGCAATGGTTTTGAGGGGTGCTGTGAAAACTCTGTGGTTCCCGAACTTGGGCCCATATCTTTAGGTGCTTAAAGTCTATTAAGGGCTCAAAGCGATTCAGCAGGTCTTTGCCGGTGAGAAGGGGGTATGTGTCCAACGGCGAGATGTACACAGGGTGTATAAGGCTCATTGGTCCGACGGTCAGGTGGATTGGGGGCACCTGCTCTAACCGCAGTCCCGTGTGGGAATTGGCTTGAACGTTGAGTGCACACTTTTGAAGTCTGAGGGTTCCACTGGTTCTTTTGGTTCTTTCTTGAATTTCTTCTAAGAGCTGAGTGGACATTAGGGTGATGTCGGCTCCCATGTCTACTAGGGCCTCTAGTTTGACATGGTATTTTAGCGTGATGGAGAGAGAGAACTTCCTTGCCACACCTTTCTCGATGAGGTCACCCAAAAGTTGAGGAACTGGAGTTTGGGTTGAGACAGGTAGAGTGTTGTGGTTTGTTTGCTGTTGCTCACAGGGGTGACAGACAACCAAGATGGCGCTTTCTGGTACTTGAGTGGTTATATCCTCCTCTGGTTGTCGGAGGTTTCCGTGGTATGTGTTGACGTGTCGGATCAGGTTCTGAATCTGTTGCTAGGCATTCAGGTTCAGTCTCTTGTTTCCTTGACAATGGTGTTATGGCAGTGTTACTTGTCGTGTTTTGAGGGTGGTGAGTGTGAGAGAGGTGGTTATTGCTCTGGATGATGTGTACCAGGTGGTCGCTGTTCCCTTGCTTCACCTCTAGTCATGCTGAATCTAGTCATGCTGAATCTGACTTGTCTTTCTTTTCCCATTTCCTGTCCTCTTCATTGCGTCTGAAGAATTCTTTCATGAACATGAGGTATCACCCATCCAATTGTGAGATAAAAAGTCGCTTTTATTTATTATTCAGTGGCGGAAACAAGCTTCCATAGGTCACACCACACAACTTTGTCATTAAATTTAATGAATTGTTTAAATACTTCTTTTTTTTTTTTTTTATCTTGCCCATTCTTATTTGTCATTGACCCTGAAAGTAACAGCATACTGCTTCAAGAATGTCGTGAATAATTATGTTAAGGTAATTAGGAGTAAATTATGACGTGTAGTAGGCTAGGCTATTCCTTTAAAATCACTCTTGATTTAAACACACTTGTTTGCTGTATCATAAACAGGAGATTGGAGACGTGGGCTGCCTGCCTGCTAATCTGAAGCTTGAAAAAAAGCCAGTTGCTGCTGACAACGAAAGTGACAGCGATGACTCTTGAAGCAATGAACAACACTTCCAGCTTCCTCCGGAGGAACAAGAGAGGCCTAAATAACTTCAAAAACAGCTTCTTCTCTGGCTGCACACCCATCCGTGAAGAACATTTGTAGTACAGTAGTAGAATGTAGTAGTTAAACCTGCTAATTATCTTGTCTTGTCTTTTTCATGTGGTTTAAATGTATACATCTGTTTGTTAAATTGGTAGTTTATCATTAATGGTAATTCATTTGAATTAATGGTTAATGCACTAACTAACAATATGAGATGCACACATCAGGAGTAATTTTATAGACTTTTAAGCAATTTTATTTCTATTAAAAGTCTGTTGACTTAATTTTTATTTTTGTGGTGTTCATTTCTTAACATATTGCTGTTAAAATATCTAAATACACAATTCCTTTTTAAATTCTGCCTGGAAAAAGGCTGTTCTAGTCAAGTCACCTTTATTTATATAGCGCTTTTTACAATACAGATTGTATAAAAGCAGCTTCACAGTAATAACATGAAAATAATACAACAAAGTTTGTATCTAGAAGAAAATTGCGTCATCATCCACCTGAAGGCAGATCAATAATGTTGAATATTAAATGTCCCCAACTAAGCAAGACAAAAGCCAAGGCAACAGTGGCAAGGAATCAAAACTCCATCAGGTGACAGAATGGAGAAAAAAACCTTAGGAGAAACCAGTCGGGGGCCAGTTCTCCTCTGGCCAATGAAGGAACAGTGTATGATTGATTCAGGCAGTATTACAGGTCAGAAGTCAGATTGGATCACAACATTCAGAATATTTATCCAGTTTAATCTTGTTGGAAGTCTGAGTCATCACGTGGGTATGGAGACGAGTTTGTTGAGGATGCCTAATGCTGTAATCAGTTTTAGAATGCTGTAGTGTTATGCAAGGTTAATTCCAATATTATATTGTTGGTGACGGGTGCATATTTTATCCAAGTGCTGCAGACTTTTTTTTGCTCGGGTGAAAAATTAATATAGACTCACTTTGAAGGAGGGACTGGAGTCATATCTACAGACAGTGTTGGGGATCACAGTTAGAGGCCACTATGCCCAAATTTGAAGTTCGATCAGCTGGCAGAGTTTACTGAAGACTAGAGCTGAGTAAAAGTATCAATTTCTCAATTTTGAAGAACCAATATCGATTCTTAAATCTCAAGAATCCATCTTCCACCAACAGTCACCCTTACGAAAAAAAAGTATACTTTAAGTTCATTTTATGAAGTATACTTGAGTAATGTTCAAGTATATTTTTAAGTATACTTTATGTAGTAAGTATACTAATGTCAATATAGTAGTAAACTTGTAAGTGTACTATTTTAATACCGCTTGGGACTAAATTGGCCCACTTGAAGTATATAAAAGTATATGTTTAAGTGTACTATAAGTGTAACAGTAGTAAACTTTAAGTGCACAACTAGTTCATAATTATGTTTCTTATTTGTACTGCAAGTGAACTTATGAGTATACTAGTAGATTACTATTTTAATACTTGTAGCAACTTTGAAGTATACTCTCAGTAAACTACTAGTTTAGTGGTTTTATTCTACATGTTTTCTTTTAATGTACTCTCAGTAAACTACTAGTTTAGTAGTTTTATACTACAAGTTTTCTTTAAGTGAACTTAACATCATGCTTATAGTTTACCATTTATATATTATTTTTACTCTTTTAGTGTACTCTCAGTAAACTACCAGTTTAGTAGTTTTATACTACAAGTTTACTGAGAGTACACTAAAAGAGTAAATTGATTGGTTACTTTTAGCCCACCCTAGGCCTTATCGCACAGTGATTTGATTGGTTGTAGGCCAGCTATGCAGATATTGCTCAGTATACACTAAACCCCCCTTCCCCCAATTTTAATACATTCAAATCTAATTTTAAAAACACACACAAAGAACAATGAGAAAGTCTGACATTTCTAAACAAAAAAACAGTTGATCTGTAGTTTATTTTCATAAGTGAATTAAGTACAGAAAATTATCAACAATTTAGGAATACAAAATCATTCTAAAAGTTATTACAAAAAAAATTTATTGCAAATTGACACCAAGGTTTATGCACAAAAACAAATTTAGAATTGTGATGAGCCACACCAGGCCGTAACTTCTCAGAAGTGATTGAACAAGTGGTGCAGTCTTTCTCCAAACCATCTGAGGACAAACTTCCCTACTGGGTGTGGGCTGAACCTTTTAGTCTACAGAAGGACCCTGTGATGATAAAGTATCTGCTATGTATGGAGTAGAAAGTAAGAGGATGGATTTTACTGAATAATGCTGAAAAGCAAACGCTGGAGTAAGAAGCCATGAAAGGGTTGTAGATTTTTAATGAGATCAGTTATGACGCCTGTCCCTCCAGCTCCGACGCGGGGGTGTCTGGCTCTTCATCATTGTAGATGTTCTCAGCCTAAACGAGAGAAGTTTATGATATCAGTGCAAAGTCCTAATATCAAATACATAAATAAATGGAAATCTTAAGAATCTACAGTTTTGCTGTACTTACCATCTGCCATACTTGCATAATGTTGTCCTCTGACACAGAACAGATTACCCAGGGTTCATTTGGGTTCCAGGAGAAATCTGAGATCTTAGCTGTGTGCCCACCATGAATGAACTGCCAAAACAAACAAAAGTGGATTATTAGACTGTCAAAACTGGCATGCAAAATTGTACATGCATTGAAATTCTATCAATATTTTCAAGCTTCAATAATGATACACATCATAACAGTAATCCACATGAATCAAGCGGTTTAATCCAAGGCTTCTAAAGAGACAAGATTTTGAATCTAATTTTGATTCTATATGTTATACTTAATCCATTACCATTACAATTATCTCACTTAAATGCTTGCTCACTCAATGTATTTGTGTTTTTACAATGGGGTAATGTTGTTGCGCAATAGCTTACACAGCGCACAAGGAAGCTTGGTTTCAAACTTTAAATTTCATTTACATAAAAATACAAACAGTCAATAATAAAATAAGAAAAAATAGACAAATAAATAGCACTATTTCTTCCATTTGTATATTTATTCTATTGTAAGTTTTTCAGGTACTGTAAGTCTAATAGTAGCATTCAGGTAATAAATACTACATAATCAAATGTAAAATAACACTGGATATTCTTCATTGTAAAAAATAAATACAGATTAATCCTTACAATTAAAGTTAAAAGTTATTCAGCGAGTGATTTTCTCTTTTCTTTTGTTCATTGATTAACAGGAATATTAGGCTGCTGTCACATTAAGACTGAATGCATGGATCCAATACACTGATACACATCCATTTTCTTCAGTTTACCTTCAATAAAGACACAACCGACTGTGTTTGTTTATGTAAATACTCGCCAAGATGAGCATTTTGACAATTTTCTCAAGCTGTTTAAGAGGCAGCTTTATGTGTGTGCGCTTTGACTGTGAAATCTGTGAGTAGTAGTAAAATGATGCGCTATACCCACAATCCCACATTGAAATTCATGCCCTATAACACCAACACTATCAGAGTGCATTGAGACGAGTGAGTAAGAGGAGGCGTGCGTGTGTGTGTGTGTGTGTGTGTGTGTGTGTGTGTGTGTGTGTGTGTGTCAACTCGCTGTCGGAGAGAACAGAGAGCAATAAAGCGCAGATGGTATCGATGTATTGATACGGCAGAAATTTAATATTGGACCCTATTTAACTTGAGTTAAATTTACCATTTCTGACAACACTACTCAAGATATTAATACTTTTATTCAGAAAGGATGTATTAAATTGATCAAAATTGACAGTAAATACATTTCTTACAAAGATTTCTATTTTAAATAAATGCTTTCTTTTGAACTTTCTATTCATCAGAATGATTCTCTTCATTTAGAATTTCTATTCAGTCAGAATCCTGAAAAAAATGCATCAAGTAACACAACTTTTTTTCAATATTGATAAAAATGTATCTTGACCATCAAATCAGCATATTAGAATGATTTTTGAAGGATCATGTAACTCTGCAGACCGGAGTAATGATGATAATTTCAGCTTGGCTATTCAGGAATGAATTGCAGCATTTTATATTAAATAGAAATCTGTTATTTTAAATTGTAATATTCCACAGTATTACTGTCAAAAACTGTATTTTTGATCAAATAAATGCAGCTTTGATGAGCATAAGAGACATTTAAACCCCCAAAAATTTTAAAATATATATTAATTAAATATGTTATTTACACTTGTATTCAACTTTATACTAAAATAGAGTGTGATCAATAGTGTGTGTTTTTTGCTGTGGTATTGAAATAGTTATCAATAATCATATCATTATAGCTCCATCTGTCACAATAAATATTTTCAGCAAATCTATCTCGACTCACCAGCAGCTCAGGTGGCCCGTCCTCGGCGTCCTCCGCAGACTGCTCTTCTCCAATTTTACTAGAGGACATAAATGTAACAAAGCAATCAATATAAGATAAAAGCATTTGTGGATCCAAATACAGTTAGCACAAATGAACGGTTCAAATTAAACCAGGAATGAGCATCAAGAAAGAAAAAAAGTATATTTTCAGGATCAATTATAAAAGAGTAGTAATGCCATACCTCAGGTCCCAAACATTGAGGCGTCTGTCTGTGCCACTGGAGGCCAGGATGGTCTCGTTATGAGGAGACCACTGGACCTGTCAAGAGAATCAGCATTATTATTATCATTATCATCATCACTACACTATTGCTTACGGATTGCATGTTGTTGTTATATTGTAACAGAATCTTGAGTTACCTGGAAGATTTCATCCTTATGTGACTCAAAAGAGTGAAGCTTCAACTTCAGGTTGCGCAGATCCCACAATGCAACAGTCTACAGCCATAAACAAACAGTGAGCATGTCATTTTTTTATAAACATTTTTTTATATATTGTCTTATGAGCATGTCATAAGACAATGTAACAGCACAGCGCAAGGTCAGAACGTAGGCTCACTATTGGCTGAAGCTGGTCATGTGTGTGATGCTGGCCAATAGTGAGCCTACATTCTGACGTTGCGCTGTGCTGTTACACTACATGAACTCACGTCAGACGCCCACACAGAAGAAAATGAATAGTTGAATAAAGTCGGTATTTTGGGGGGTTTTTGCACACAAAAAGTATTTTCGTCGCTTGATAAACTTCTGGTTGAACCACTGTAGTCACTTGGACTATTTTAAGAATTGTCTTTACTTACTTTCTGGGCCGGCAAGTTTCAATATCATAGAAGCCAATGGAGAAGTGAGACAGCTCTCAGATTTAATCAAAAATATCCGAAGATGAACAAAGTCTTACGGGGTTGGAACAACATGAGGGTGAGTAATTACTGACAGAATTTTCATTTTTGGGTGAACTAACCCTTTAAATGTTTCTCTTTTTCTTAAAAAAACAAAAAAAGTCCTACAGTTTCACTGATTCCTGCACAGCAGAGGGAGAACAGTACGTCTTGCTTACTCACATCAAGAGTTTCTGGTCATCAGCCACAGAGCCAAACAGCGATTCATGTAGTAGGTGCCAGGACACAACCTCCACCACAGCTGTGTGCCCTGTGAAGATGGTCTTGGCATCTACTATCTTCCCCTCCTTTGGAACGGCACTGATATCCCACAGACAGATTGTCTAGAGTTGAAGAACAACAGATGATCCTACATCATACAAGTTTTAAGTAGGGATGAGTTAATCCAATACTTAAAATCAAGATTCGGATTGGGTATCGGTCAGTCATGGAACGGATATTCCGATACTGTGAGTTATGGTTGTTACTCACAAGCTCTATAAAAGACAAAAAACTACTATAAAAGCACCATAAGCTTTTCGTGCATTATATTTTGAAGCTTCTGAAACCATTTGAAAGCTTTATTTGAGGAACAGAAATATTACATATATGTCCTTATTCAGTTGGCTATCTTCGGTAAGATGAGATGTTATCAGGCCAAATGTCAGTAAAACTAACTTTTCTGTCATACGGCTGACAGCCGTTGTACTGTGCTTGCACATTACGCGCAAATGCGGCGTGCTGTAGCCGTAGTTGTCGTTAATTAACTCATGTAAGAATCAAAGAGGCGATTAAAGCTGTCAAAACTGCATGCATGTATTTGTTATACTATGCGTCACATGTGTCTGGATTCAAATATTCTGCTATGTGAGATCACAATATAAGGCACAAACTGATACGTAATGTTTTAATGTCCAAATAAATGTGAGCACTGTGCATTTGTACTAGAAGATATGCATTCATTTTGCGTTCATTTGCAAAGGACAAACAAAAATGGATAATTTTTAAATCCATAAAATAACTAATTTTACATTCTGTTTACATTACATTATGAAAAACATAACATTTTACAGTATGTGCTGTTGACTTCTGCCTTGTTCACATTCTTGCACATGGGGATTCAAAAGAGAACTTTTGTTTTCCTTTTTAATTTCGGTATGATAGAACTGTTGCAATTATTTATTTTGACAACTAATATAGAAAGTTAAACTTTTTTTTGACAAACTCAGAATTGGTTGAATAGTTCATTGATTATAAAAAAACGCATTGAAGGTTGAATAATCTTTGGACTACAGTATTTATCTGCATGTTATCTCATCCATGAAGATGCAACAATGTAAAACAAGCTATTGGAGATTTTGAGAACCAGAACCAAGCTAACTGAGCAAGTTGAACTTGAGCTATAGTGTGTGCCCTTTTATTACTATTTAATTCATTTTAATATGAGGTGGTGGGTAATAAAAAAAAATAGATAAAATTCACTGTCGGACCGGGACAAACCTCAACTTCTGCCACTGTCCTGTTTGCTTCGGCTCTCCGAAACATCACCACTCCACCTCCATTCAGCGCTGTACGAGCCGCTGCTGCTCAGCCTAGACGACTCTCTGCATAACCGCCTCTCCACATTGTCCTCAGAGATGGACAAAGGTGATGATGAGTCTGGAAAATTTTAGAATTTCAAATTAATTTTTTTGTTGTTGTTGACAATATTAATAATCAATGTAGGGACTGGTCAAAGCCTATTCTGAGTGTTTCGATGAAGTGAACGGACGTCCATCATCTGGGTTCTTCTGGCTGCCGCTCTGCCACTCTCTCTTCCTGTGAGCCAGACCTGTCAGAACAGAAACAGACAACTCAGAAGACAAAGACTGTGTTAAATATCCATGAAGCTCCTGGATCGGTGTCTGGGTCGGGTCTGGCAGCGGATCCTGATCACGGTCATCGGAACCGGGTCTCCAAACCTCCTGACCAGCTCTCTGAGAGAAAGCAGCTCTCCTGGATCTGGAGTGGCCTGAGGCTGGAATATTTCACACATCACATAGTATTAATGTTTTAAATAATAACCAATACTCAATGTCAGTGGTCAATTACAAATTGTTACTATACATAACTTTAGTTACTCAAATTGAAAAGTTGATTTCTTATGCAAGGAACCAAATACATGTGATAAAATTTACATCGCACAAGTTTCTACACATTAATTTACTTAATCAATGTACAACAACATACCATAAACAAATAAAAAAAACTAAAGCACTCACCTCCTATTCCTCCCATGTGAGCAATCGACAGCCTCCTCAAATCTTATGGAATTATTTTTGTGCCTATAATAAAGAACAGAACTTTTCAAGAAACTAATGAAAATATCAATTGAAACTGAATAAAATACCTTTGAAACTGAAAAAGACAGCTTCTGTGACTTCGTTTTTAATATAATGCATGGTTTGCTAACTGTTTTCTCATCTTTTTTTTTTTGAGAAACAATTGATAATAATCCTCTGTCTCTGTTACACTTCCTCACACCTGAAATCACTGATCGAGTGAATCTCCTGAACTCCTCCGATCTACAGTAGATCATTTCTAATCCATTTGTTGTGACATCTGCTCTAACGTGGGCCGTTTCGTTGGATCCCGGGCTAGGCACTGGCTAATCAGATCTCTGCATTCTGCACAAATGTTAATAAGGAGAGAGCTGGTTAGTCATGACCATGTGACTTGGCATCTATGAAAACAGCATCTAAAACGTGATTAATATCATGTAAAATGTTCCTCATCTTTACTTTAAAAGTGAAGTATGTGGTTTCTGCGACACCTAGCGGAATTAGCAAAGGCCCCTTTTGTGCAATCGCGTCGTCCCCAACTTAAACATCACAAACCCAGCTCTTACTTGCTCTTGTGAAGGCATGTTTCAGGTCCAACATATTAGGAATACTTTTAGCTGTGTTGCATTTGTCTTTCTGAAAATGTGTGTTTCTGAATGGGAGCATGATGATGCTGTATGGTATTGAAGCATGCTTTGTAGCGTGTAGCAAGACAATGCTCTGTTCACTTTGACGTGTTCATGACCTGTTTAATCTTTGAAGGTAGCCTATAAATGCAGCGAATTTCGGCTTTCACTTCTGTAACTAAAGCTGAATTTCTAAAAGCGGTGTGTTTATCAGTGTTTTCAATATTATTCACTCACCTCTGGATAAGTTGGAATTCTGAAATGTAACTTTAGCTTCTATGATTTCTGTTTCACTGCAAAAAGGAAGAGATGCGTTCACCATCTGATAAAACATCACTCCTAGAGCCCAGACATTTGCTGGGACGGCGTGGAATCTGGGTTCTGTGAAGACTTCAGGTGGGCAGTGATCCTGTCTTCCTGTAAGTACGACATTTGCACATTGTTGAGCTTTTTTTCTTAAAGCGTCACTACATTCAGGTTTCCACGCTCTCAAAATGCTCACCAACGTATATGTCGCTCTCGTAGCCCTCACTACTGAATAGCTGACCGCAGCCAAAGTCTATCAGCTTGAGGAATAATGAGCTTCTCTTCAACAGGAAATTCTGCGCTTGAATGTCATTATGAAAAACGCCATGCTCGATGCAGTGTTGTACTGCCAGCACAGCCTGTCCCATTAAGTCCCATACTATTGTTTCGCACACTTCAGGATTATGACGAGTGATGAAGTCCAGCAAGCTCTCGCAGGGTTCGGGGAACTCCATGATGAGAGTGAATTTGCGAGGATGTTCAAACCACTCGAATAGTTGTATGACGTAGGGGCTTATGGGTTCTCGTCTCATCATTAGCAGGAGCGCCACTTCTGTAATGAGAGGTTCTGGATGTCCAGGCTAGAGAAAAGCAGTAGACAGAAGGCAAGCTGGGTAAAAACCTGACGAAAACATGTCATTTTTAAACATACTTTTCTTTGATCTTTTTAGATACGTTGAAAAGAACCTCAAAAGAGCTCAAAGTTTTTTCTTTTGTGCCTCTAGACTTATTTGTCAATCACATTTACACCTAGTGCGCCCTGTTGAAGTGTATTAACTACAGCAATCTGCACTTAAACAACTAAATACATATTCAGGTTTTGGCCGACTTACAATATCAAGATAAAGGAAATTGTCAAACTTGCGCATCCGCTTGATGGCAACCTGCCAAAAAAAAAAAAAGAGTTTCAGTAACAGTATTCCAGCACATGACCTTGCGCTAAGTATTAAACCATCTGTAAATGTTTTGAATATGTTTTGATGCACGCAAAACCAAAATGTTTGCACAATTCGGGAAGATTTACCTTTTTGCCATCAAATTTGCGTGTTCCCCTGTACACACTGCCAAACATTCCACATCCAATCATCTGTCCCGCTTTATAGAGAGACTCAAAGGACTCTGAAAAACAAACAGAAAAATATGGGAAATATATACGAGATAAAATATCAGTCCTGGTTGTGTCGATAAAATAATGTTAATATGGGGAAAATAATATGAATATTCTCTGAAAACAAGCCGTAAGATATTTTTAGTGGAAAACAAGACGACAACACTGTTTAAAATAATGTCGGAGAAATAAGTACTGGCGATTTACCATTATTTGGCTCGACGTCGCAGAGATATTGTGCAGCGGATGATGGATCAGGATCAGGTGATGATGGATCAGGATCAGGTGATGATGGATCAGGTGATGATGGATCAGGATCAGGCTCTGGCTCCAGATCTGCTGTAGGGAGAAAAGGCTCCACAACATCCACAGCACAACTGTGGCAACAGCAGCAGAAAAAACCCTTCACAGCCGTCCATACCCTGTTGAGGAAACGACCAATTCTTTTCCTCTTCCTTGTAGGTTTTTCTGAAATGAAGAGAAACATCTCTGATGTCAAATTAATGATATCATGACATAACTTACATTTTACTGTTAAATTATTATCTGTAATGTTAAAAATCCAAAGTAATGGAAATATTTCCAAGCTACCCACCTGACTTCTGCTAAATGCCTACATAAATGTCCCAAAATCGTATTTCACAATATCAAAAGTCCTTTTATTTCACAATTTTTATTAATCACATAAAATAATAATGTAATCCTCTGCACGACGGCCATTTTGACAATTTTGTGAGTATTTGACAATTCAAGTGCAATAAGTCAGAAATATAATTCTACTGGGAATGGAATGCTGTCTGAGAATCGTCTTTCTGTGCGCGTGTTTCTGGTGTGTGTATAAATAAAGTTTTCTAATTAAGTTAAGCAATCGTTATTTCTAAATTTTCCCTGAACGTTCATAACGTCCAGTTTTTTTCAATGTTTCAAAAATGTTTTTTCTTGGTTAAAGGAACATTATATTTAATAATTTTGCATTATGGGAATGCTACTTTTGAATGTTCTCTTAATGCTCTGAAAATGTTCCAATTAAAATATATATAAAAAAAAATCAGAAAGCAAAATTCAGCTGAGCACCAGTAAATGTGACCTGACATTAACATGCTAAAAACTTGAAGCAGTTTTGCATGGAATAGCAAAATCTCTATCTGTACACATTACACTGCCCAGCCTTATTTCAGTCTCACCTGTTGAGCTCTTGTTCACAGGAGAATTCTCCATGGCACCCTGAGCAGTTCGGCCACTTGAAGTCTCTGTCGGCTCGACGGCAACTTGACCCGGGAGTGGATGGCACCGCCACCACGCTTCCATGCTGTCGGACCGGGACAAACCGCAGCTGCTGCCACTGTCCTGTTTGCTTCGGCTCTCCGAAACATCACCACTCCACCTCCATTCAGCGCTGCACGAGCCGCTGCTGCTCAGCCTAGACGACTCTCTGCATAACAGCCTCTCCACATTGTCCTCAGAGATGGACAAAGATGATGATGAGTCTGGAAAATTTCAGACATCAAAAACTGTTTTTTTTTCTTCTTTTTTTTGTAATAATATTTATAATCAATGTAAAAATTGGTCAAAGCCTATTCTGACCTCTGCGAGAGTGTTCCGATGAAGTGGACAGGCGTCCATCATCTGGGCTCTTCTGGCTGCCGCTCTGCCACTCCTTCTTCCTGTGAGCCGGACCTGTCAGAACAGAAACAGATACTAAATACTATTACTAATATACTATTTCACATAGTTAGTATTAATGGTTTAATAACAACAACCAATACTAAATGTCAGTTGACAAATTGACAATTACAAATTGTTACAATAGATAACTTTAGTTACTCAAATTGAAAAGTTGATTTCATATGCAAGGAATCAAATACATGTGATCACTTAGCTGGGAAAATTGGGGGATCAAATTTACCTTGCACAAGTTTCTTCACACTTACTCAATCATTGTACAACAATATTATACCATAACATACATTTACAAATAAAAAACCAAAGCAATCACCTCCTCTTCCCCCCATGTGAGCCATCGATCCTCCAATCTGCAATAAAAACAATACAAAAAACAATACAAAAAGAACAAAATACAACTCTCCTCAGAAATGCAACAACAATAATAAAAATAATAATAAAATAATAAACAAAAAAAAAGAAATAAAACGCCAAACTCCTTCTAACGTAAAGAACAATTAAATAAAAGTCTCCACAAAAACAATATGAACTCTTTAAAAAATAAAAATGTGTAAAGGATATATGCGTATATATGCGCCGATCTTCTAGAATAAAAGTCTCTTCTCCGCTTCAGCTTCACAAGATTTGCATAGAAAATACTTTGCAAAAGTCTCTGAATTGTTCGCCTCGTCTCTCAACCAACTCAGAAAACGATCAGTTCGAGTGTATACAAATGCAGTCAAAATTCAAAACATGCGTCGCGATAGCAAATAAAATTCAAATAATTCATAACCACGCACGTACACCTGAAGTCGCACATCGAATATCAACACATTTATTGAAAAGTAACCAACTTAATATTAAACAGTTATTGTTATTATTATTATTATTATTGTTATTATCCGTGGAATTATTCTTGCCCAAAATCTGCATTAGCTATTCAGAATTGAGCAAATTAGCACCGACTTCGCAAGGCACTTACAGTCTGGACTGTAGTTGCTTCTGTCCAAAATGCGTGCAAAAAGGCACAATTAAGGGGGGATAAATCGGACATCACCTTAAAGTCTAGACAAATTAAATTTCCGCATGTAAACATAGAGCCAATCAGATTTCAATATCACTGATGCGTCATCACATCGGTTAGTAGTAGGTGGTGAAGAAAAGAAAATTAAAATTAATATAAAGCCCATTTATGATTTTACTAATCAAGGAGTGGAGGATGACGTTCATCATTTATTTTACAATGATCATTATCTTTCTCAAACAATGTTTAACAGATTATTATGCACTGTAATGTTGGCTAATGAAATGATATTGAGTTCCCAGGGCTGCCAACTCTCACGCATTGAGCGTGAGACTCACGCAATTGACACTTTTCACACGCTCTCACGCCACACATCCATTTTCTCACGCACAGAAAAATTGCGGAGCAAAGAGGTACTTTTAATATTAAACTAATTCTCAGCTCTTGAGAACCGATCAGCTGTTACTCTTTTATTTAAAGATGCAGTACAACTTACCGAAAGTATACATGATATCGACCAATTAGTGTTTTTCAACCACGGAAAGAGGTCAGTATAACAGCAGAAAAACAATTATGTCACATAACGTTACATTTACCTCAGGAAAGCCATTTAATAACCATAGCATGTTAAATGAATAGAAAAAATGGCTCGAGAGGAGATTTTACTGAGCACTATATTACATATTTATTATATTTTTACTTATATGTCATTAAATAATTGTTATTATAACAAAAACAGCATTATATTTCATTTAATTTGTTATTTTTAACCTTTAATAATACCAGCAGATTGGGCCCTCTGTTTACAGCATTAGGTGAGATTATTTTTTTAAATAAAATTTTAAATAAACATGTAGGCTATCCAAATTAGTCAATATTGAATCAAAATCGGAATCAAATCACAAGAATGGAATTGAAATCTTGAAATTTTTGTCAAGCAATAATAAAAACTGTATCCTACCAGTAATTGTACAATGTAAACATTGTAACATGTTGTCACTAAACTTCATAAAATTCTATTTAGTTACCAAATGTTTTGACAATCACAATTACACTTATTGTGATGCAACATTTGTTTTGCATTCCGAATGATCATTATCTTTCTCAAACAATGTTTAACAGATTATTATGCACTGTAATGTTGGCTAATGAAATGATATTGAGTTCCTTTGCTCAAATTTAGTCAGTCAATTCATCTTTTTCAACGAGTGATTAGTTCGAGTCGAATCATAGGAGTCGGACTACGCTTTCGGCGCCATAGTTCTCTATACAGGCGACTCTTTCTGATTTGATTCACTATAATCTTTCAAAAGAGTCATTTGTAATGTGAATCGAACTACACTGACCACCACGCTGTTACTGCATTACACCCGCGGAGACAAAATTAAAAATAAGATTTATTTGGTTTTAAGACTCGTGTGGGGAACTCGGAAACGGAAAAGCTTTATAGATAGAGAAGCTGCAAAGAAGTGCATATAGTTCTATATGCATATGGTTCTCATAAATGAACCGAGACTCAGCGTAGGCCTATAAGGTAGCCAACTGCCTCACAGACCTGAGACATATAACGTTAGATAGCTTGAAATGTCTACTCTTTAGCGGAACAATTCAAAACGAAAGAAAACAGACTGCGCTGCTTATGTAATTCGTAAGAAATGTGCATTTCTCTCTGGCGCTGCGAAGATCGCGAGTCGTCAACTTCATCTGTCTAGCCGACAGACACTGACATAACTGTTTTATTAGTAAACAATTAAAATGTCTCCTGCTATATTTTACATATTTGCATGTTCCTTACAAAACACTGACAGTGGGTTTTTTTTTTGTTTTTTTTTTGAGCAGCTGCGGACAAATTCTTTCGACACACACACACACACACACACACACACACACACACACACAATATTACATAACACTCTGCGCTTATGTTATAAAAATATAATTTAACATATAAATAACCATTTTTAAATAGCCCACTTAAAGTGTTTATTACAAATAAATGACTAAATGCTAAAAATTAATACATTTTAATGAACAAACATATGCGTTGCATTTACAATTCTGTGAAAACAGCACCCCCACACTGCATGAAAAGAGGTGTATCCAGACCAGTATACTCCTGTATACACTGCTGAAATTCGGAAGAATCCAGGAGTATACTGGCCGGATAGCTCAAATTCCATAGATCTGTATATATCCGTTTACATCCGAAATGATACCAAATCGGATGTATGTTGTGGACGTATACTTCCGTGCTACAGCCATTTGTTGCCATGGCAAGTAATCCCATCAAAGGTTTTTTCAAGAGAACATTTTCACACCTTTGTGCACCTTTTGGCCTTCCCCCCTTCCTCCCATTACCCAGACCACTATTGGAGGACAGGACACATTGAAAACCCAGGAAAGTGATTTGATTGGTTACTTTTAGAACATAGCCCACCCTAGGCCTTATCGCACAGTGATTTGATTGGTTGTAGGCCAGCTATGCAGATTTTGCTCAGTATACACTAAACCCCCCTTCCCCCAATTTTAATACATTCAAATCTAATTTTAAAAACACACACAAAGATCAATGAGAAAGTCTGACATTTCTAAACAAAAAAAACAGTTGATCTGTAGTTTATTTTCATAAGTGAAATAAGTACAGAAAATTATCAACAATTTAGGAATACAAAATCATTCTAAAAGTTATTACAAAAGATTTATTGCAAATTGACACCAAGGTTTATGCACAAAAACAAATTTAGAATTGTGATGAGCCACACCAGGCCGTAACTTCTCAGAAGTGATTGAACAAGTGGTGCAGTCTTTCTCCAAACCATCTGAGGACAAACTTCCCTACTGGGTGTGGGCTGAACCTTTTAGTCTACAGAAGGACCCTGTGATGATAAAGTATCTGCTATGTATGGAGTAGAAAGTAAGAGGATGGATTTGACTGAATAATGCTGAAAAGCAAACGCTGGAGTAAGAAGCCATGAAAGGGTTGTAGATTTTTAATGAGATCAGTTATGACGCCTGTCCCTCCAGCTCCGACGCGGGGGTGTCTGGCTCTTCATCATTGTAGATGTTCTCAGCCTAAACGAGAGAAGTTTATGATATCAGTGCAAAGTCCTAATATCAAATACATAAATAAATGGAAATCTTAAGAATGTACAGTTTTGCTGTACTTACCATCTGCCATACTTGCATAATGTTGTCCTCTGACACAGAACAGATTACCCAGGGTTCATTTGGGTTCCAGGAGAAATCTGAGATCTTAGCTGTGTGCCCACCATGAATGAACTGCCAAAACAAACAAAAGTGGATTATTAGACTGTCAAAACTGGCATGCAAAATTGTACATGCATTGAAATTCTATCAATATTTTCAAGCTTCAATAACGATACACATCATAACAGTAATCCACATGAATCAAGCGGTTTAATCCAAGGCTTCTAAAGAGACAAGATTTTGAATCTAATTTTGATTCTATATGTTATACTTAATCCATTACCATTACAATTATCTCACTTAAATGCTTGCTCACTCAATGTATTTGTGTTTTTACAATGGGGTAATGTTGTTGCGCAATAGCTTACACAGCGCACAAGGAAGCTTGGTTTCAAACTTTAAATTTCATTTACATAAAAATACAAACAGTCAATAATAAAATAAGAAAAAAATAAACAAAATCACAAACAATAGCACAAATAAATACAATAGAATAAATATACAAATGGAAGAAATAGTGCTTTATGTTTTTCAGGTACTGTAAGTCTAATAGTAGTATTCAGGTAAGAAATACTACAGAAATTGAAGTAATCAAATGTAAAATAACACTGGATATTCTTCATTGTAAAAAATAAATACAGATTAATCCTTACAATTAAAGTTAAAAGTTATTCAGCGAGTGATTTTCTCTTTTCTTTTGTTCATTGATTAACAGGAATATTAGGCTGCTGTCACATTAAGACTGAATGCATGGATCCAATACACCGATACACATCCATTTTCTTCGGTTTACCTTCAATCAAGACACAGCCGACTGCGTTTATGTAAATACTTGCCAAGATGAGCATTTTGACAATTTTCTCAAGCTGTTTAAGAGGCAGCTTTATGTGTGTGCGCTTTGACTGTGACTGTGAAATCTGTGAGTAGTAGTAAAATGATGTGCTATACCCACAATCCCACATTGAAATTCATGCGCTATAACACCAACACTATCAGAGTGCATTGAGACGAGTGAGTAAGAGGAGGCGTGCGTGTGTGTGTGTGTGTGTGTGTCAACTCGCTGTCGGAGAGAACAGAGAGCAATAAAGCGCAGATGGTATCGATGTATTGATACGGCAGAAATTTAATATTGGACCCTATTTAACTTGAGTTAAATTTACCATTTCTGACAACACTACTCAAGATATTAATACTTTTATTCAGAAAGGATGTATTAAATTGATCAAAATTGACAGTAAATACATTTCTTACAAAGATTTCTATTTTAAATAAATGCTTTCTTTTGAACTTTCTATTCATCAGAATGATTCTCTTCATTTAGAATTTCTATTCAGTCAGAATCCTGAAAAAAATGCATCAAGTAACACAACTTTTTTTCAATATTGATAAAAATGTATCTTGACCATCAAATCAGCATATTAGAATGATTTTTGAAGGATCATGTAACTCTGCAGACCGGAGTAATGATGATAATTTCAGCTTGGCTATTCAGGAATGAATTGCAGCATTTTATATTAAATAGAAATCTGTTATTTTAAATTGTAATATTCCACAGTATTACTGTCAAAAACTGTATTTTTGATCAAATAAATGCAGCTTTGATGAGCATAAGAGACATTTAAACCCCCAAAAATTTTAAAATATATATTAATTAAATATGTTATTTACACTTGTATTCAACTTTATACTAAAATAGAGTGTGATCAATAGTGTGTGTTTTTTGCTGTGGTATTGAAATAGTTACCAATAATCATATCATTATAGCTCCATCTGTCACAATAAATATTTTCAGCAAATCTATCTCGACTCACCAGCAGCTCAGGTGGCCCGTCCTCGGCGTCCTCCGCAGACTGCTCTTCTCCAATTTTACTAGAGGACATAAATGTAACAAAGCAATCAATATAAGATAAAAGCATTTGTGGATCCAAATACAGTTAGCACAAATGAACGGTTCAAATTAAACCAGGAATGAGCATCAAGAAAGAAAAAAAGTATATTTTCAGGATCAATTATAAAAGAGTAGTAATGCCATACCTCAGGTCCCAAACATTGAGGCGTCTGTCTGTGCCACTGGAGGCCAGGATGGTCTCGTTATGAGGAGACCACTGGACCTGTCAAGAGAATCAGCATTATTATTATCATTATCATCATCACTACACTATTGCTAACGGATTGCATGTTGTTATATTGTAACAGAATCTTGAGTTACCTGGAAGATTTCATCCTTATGTGACTCAAAAGAGTGAAGCTTCAACTTCAGGTTGCGCAGATCCCACAATGCAACAGTCTACAGCCATAAACAAACAGTGAGCATGTCATTTTTTTATAAACATTTTTTTATATATTGTCTTATGAGCATGTCATAAGACAATGTAACAGCACAGCGCAAGGTCAGAACGTAGGCTCACTATTGGCTGAAGCTGGTCATGTGTGTGATGCTGGCCAATAGTGAGCCTACATTCTGACGTTGCGCTGTGCTGTTACACTACATGAACTCACGTCAGACGCCCACACAGAAGAAAATGAATAGTTGAATAAAGTCGGTATTTTGGGGGGTTTTTTGCACACAAAAAGTCCAAATAAATGTGAGCACTGTGCATTTGTACTAGAAGATATGCATTCATTTTGTGTTCATTTGTAAAGGACAAACAAAAATGGATCATTTTTAAATCCATAAAATAACTAATTTTACATTCTGTTTACATTACATTATGAAAAACATAACATTTTAAATGATGTGCTGTTGACTTCTGCCTTGTTCACATTCTTGCACATGAGGATTCAAAAGAGAACTTTTGTTTTCCTTTTTAATTTCGGTATGATAGAACTGTTGCAATTATTTATTTTGACAACTAATATAGAAAGTTCAACTTTTTGACAAACTCAGAATTGGTTGAATAGTTCATTGATTATAAAAAAACGCATTGAAGGTTGAATAATCTTTGGACTACAGTATTTATTTGCATGTTATCTCATCCATGAAGATGCAACAATGTAGAACAAGCTATTGGAGATTTTGAGAACCAGAACCAAGCTAACTGAGCAAGTTGAACTTTAGCTATAGTGTGTGCCCTTTTATTACTATTTAATTCATTTTAATATGAGGTGGTGGGTAATAAAAAAAAAAAAAAAAAAAAAATTCACTCAGTATGCTGTCGGACCGGGACAAACCTCACCTTCTGCCACTGTCCTGTTTGCTTCGGCTCTCCGAAACATCACCACTCCACCTCCATTCAGCGCTGTACGAGCCGCTGCTGCTCAGCCTAGACGACTCTCTGCATAACCGCCTCTCCACATTGTCCTCAGAGATGGACAAAGGTGATGATGAGTCTGGAAAATTTTAGAATTTCAAATTTATTTTTTTGTTGTTGTTGATAATATTAATAATCAATGTAAGGATTGGTCAAAGCCTATTCTGAGTGTTTCGATGAAGTGAACGGACGTCCATCATCTGGGTTCTTCTGGCTGCCGCTCTGCCACTCTCTCTTCCTGTGAGCCGGACCTGTCAGAACAGAAACAGAAAACTCAGAAGACAAAGACTGTGTTAAATATCCATGAAGCTCCTGGATCGGTGTCTGGGTCGGGTCTGGCAGCGGATCCTGATCACGGTCATCGGAACCGGGTCTCCAAACCTCCTGACCAGCTCTCTGAGAGAAAGCAGCTCTCCTGGATCTGGAGTGGCCTGAGGCTGGAATATTTCACACATCACATAGTATTAATGTTTTAATAATAACCAATACTCAATGTCAGTGGTCAATTACAAATTGTTACTATACATAACTTTAGTTACTCAAATTGAAAAGTTGATTTCTTATGCAAGGAACCAAATACATGTGATAAAAATTTACATCGCACAAGTTTCTACACATTAATTTACTTAATCAATGTACAACAACATACCATAAACAAATAAAAAAAACTAAAGCACTCACCTCCTCTTCCTCCCATGTGAGCAATCGACAGCCTCCTCAAATCTTATGGAATTATTTTTGTGCCTATAATAAAGAACAGAACTTTTCAAGAAACTAATGAAAATATCAATTGAAACGGAATAAAATACCTTTGAAACTGAAAAAGACAGCTTCTGTGACTTCGTTTTTAATATAATGCATGGTTTGCTAACTGTTTTCTCATCTTTTTTTTTTTGAGAAACAATTGATAATAATCCTCTGTCTCTGTTACACTTCCTCACACCTGAAATCACTGATCGAGTGAATCTCCTGAACTCCTCCGATCTACAGTAGATCATTTCTAATCCATTTGTTGTGACATCTGCTCTAACGTGGGCCGTTTCGTTGGATCCCGGGCTAGGCACTGGCTAATCAGATCTCTGCATTCTGCACAAATGTTAATAAGGAGAGAGCTGGTTAGTCATGACCATGTGACTTGGCATCTATGAAAACAGCATCTAAAACGTGATTAATATCATGTAAAATGTTCCTAATCTTTACTTTAAAAGTGAAGTATGTGGTTTCTGCGACACCTAGCGGAATTAGCAAAGGCCCCTTTTGTGCAATCGCGTCGTCCCCAACTTAAACATCACAAACCCAGCTCTTACTTGCTCTTGTGAAGGCATGTTTCAGGTCCAACATATTAGGAATACTTTTAGCTGTGTTGCATTTGTCTTTCTGAAAATGTGTGTTTCTGAATGGGAGCATGATGATGCTGTATGGTATTGAAGCATGCTTTGTAGCGTGTAGCAAGACAATGCTCTGTTCACTTTGACGTGTTCATGACCTGTTTAATCTTTGAAGGTAGCCTATAAATGCAGCGAATTTCGGCTTTCACTTCTGTAACTAAAGCTGAATTTCTAAAAGCGGTGTGTTTATCAGTGTTTTCAATATTATTCACTCACCTCTGGATAAGTTGGAATTCTGAAATGTAACTTTAGCTTCTATGATTTCTGTTTCACTGCAAAAAGGAAGAGATGCGTTCACCATCTGATAAAACATCACTCCTAGAGCCCAGACATTTGCTGGGACGGCGTGGAATCTGGGTTCTGTGAAGACTTCAGGTGGGCAGTGATCCTGTCTTCCTGTAAGTACGACATTTGCACATTGTTGAGCTTTTTTTCTTAAAGCGTCACTACATTCAGGTTTCCACGCTCTCAAAATGCTCACCAACGTATATGTCGCTCTCGTAGCCCTCACTACTGAATAGCTGACCGCAGCCAAAGTCTATCAGCTTGAGGAATAATGAGCTTCTCTTCAACAGGAAATTCTGCGCTTGAATGTCATTATGAAAAACGCCATGCTCGATGCAGTGTTGTACTGCCAGCACAGCCTGTCCCATTAAGTCCCATACTATTGTTTCGCACACTTCAGGATTACGACGAGTGATGAAGTCCAGCAAGCTCTCGCAGGGTTCGGGGAACTCCATGATGAGAGTGAATTTGCGAGGATGTTCAAACCACTCGAATAGTTGTATGACGTAGGGGCTTATGGGTTCTCGTCTCATCATTAGCAGGAGCGCCACTTCTGTAATGAGAGGTTCTGGATGTCCAGGCTAGAGAAAAGCAGTAGACAGAAGGCAAGCTGGGTAAAAACCTGACGAAAACATGTCATTTTTAAACATACTTTTCTTTGATCTTTTTAGATACGTTGAAAAGAACCTCAAAAGAGCTCAAAGTTTTTTCTTTTGTGCCTCTAGACTTATTTGTCAATCACATTTACACCTAGTGCGCCCTGTTTAAGTGTATTAACTACAGCAATCTGCACTTAAACAACTAAATACATATTCAGGTTTTGGCCGACTTACAATATCAAGATAAAGGAAATTGTCAAACTTGCGCATCCGCTTGATGGCAACCTGCCAAAAAAAAAAAAAGAGTTTCAGTAACAGTATTCCAGCACATGACCTTGCGCTAAGTATTAAACCATCTGTAAATGTTTTGAATATGTTTTGATGCACGCAAAACCAAAATGTTTGCACAATTCGGGAAGATTTACCTTTTTGCCATCAAATTTGCGTGTTCCCCTGTACACACTGCCAAACATTCCACATCCAATCATCTGTCCCGCTTTATAGAGAGACTCAAAGGACTCTGAAAAACAAACAGAAAAATATGGGAAATATATACGAGATAAAATATCAGTCCTGGTTGTGTCGATAAAATAATGTTAATATGGGGAAAATAATATGAATATTCTCTGAAAACAAGCCGTAAGATATTTTTAGTGGAAAACAAGACGACAACACTGTTTAAAATAATGTCGGAGAAATAAGGACTGGCGATTTACCATTATTTGGCTCGACGTCGCAGAGATATTGTGCAGCGGATGATGGATCAGGATCAGGTGATGATGGATCAGGATCAGGTGATGATGGATCAGGATCAGGTGATGATGGATCAGGTGATGATGGATCAGGATCAGGCTCTGGCTCCAGATCTGCTGTAGGGAGAAAAGGCTCCACAACATCCACAGCACAACTGTGGCAACAGCAGCAGAAAAAACCCTTCACAGCCGTCCATACCCTGTTGAGGAAACGACCAATTCTTTTCCTCTTCCTTGTAGGTTTTTCTGAAATGAAGAGAAACATCTCTGATGTCAAATTAATGATATCATGACATAACTTACATTTTACTGTTAAATTATTATCTGTAATGTTAAAAATCCAAAGTAATGGAAATATTTCCAAGCTACCCACCTGACTTCTGCTAAATGCCTACATAAATGTCCCAAAATCATATTTCACAATATCAATAGTCCTTTAATTTCACAATTTTTATTAATCACATAAAATAATAATGTAATCCTCTGCACGACGGCCATTTTGACAATTTTGTGAGTATTTGACAATTCAAGTGCAATAAGTCAGAAATATAATTCTACTGGGAATGGAATGCTGTCTGAGAATCGTCTTTCTGTGCGCGTGTTTCTGGTGTGTGTATAAATAAAGTTTTTTAATTAAGTTAAGCAATCGTTATTTCTAAATTTTCCCTGAACGTTCATAACGTCCAGTTTTTTCAATGTTTCAAAAATGTTTTTTCTTGGTTAAAGGAACATTATATTTTATAATTTTGCATTATGGGAATGCTACTTTTGAATGTTCTCTTAATGCTCTGAAAATGTTCCAATTAAAATATATATATATATATATATATATATATATATATATAAAAAATTAAAAATCAGAAAGCAAAATTCAGCTGAGCACCGGTAAATGTGACCGGACATTAACATGCTAAAAACTTGAAGCAGTTTTGCATGGAATAGCAAAATCTCTATCTGTACACATTACACTGCCCAGCCTTATTTCAGTCTCACCTGTTGAGCTCTTGTTCACAGGAGAATTCTCCATGGCACCCTGAGCAGTTCGGCCACTTGAAGTCTCTTTCGGCTCGATAGCAACTTGACCCGGGAGTGGATGGCACCGCCACCACGCTTCCATGCTGTCGGACCGGGACAAACCGCAGCTGCTGCCACTGTCCTGTTTGCTTCGGCTCTCCGAAACATCACCACTCCACCTCCATTCAGCGCTGTACGAGCCGCTGCTGCTCAGCCTAGACGACTCTCTGCATAACAGCCTCTCCACATTGTCCTCAGAGATGGACAAAGATGATGATGAGTCTGGAAAATGTCAGACATCAAAAACTGTTTTTTTCTCTTTTTTTGTAATAATATTTATAATCAATGTAAAAATTGGTCAAAGCCTATTCTGACCTCTGCGAGAGTGTTTCGATGAAGTGGACAGGCGTCCATCATCTGGGCTCTTCTGGCTGCCGCTCTGCCACTCCTTCTTCCTGTGAGCCGGACCTGTCAGAACAGAAACAGACATACTAAATACTATTACTAATATACTATTTCACATAGTTAGTATTAATGGTTTAATAACAACAACCAATACTAAATGTCAGTTGACAAATCGACAATTACAAATTGTTACAATAGATAACTTTAGTTACTCAAATTGAAAAGTTGATTTCATATGCAAGGAATCAAATAAGTTACATGTGATCACTTAGCTGGGAAAATTGGGGGATCAAATTTACCTTGCACAAGTTTCTTCACACTTACTCAATCATTGTACAACAATATTATACCATAACATACATTTACAAATAAAAAACCAAAGCAATCACCTCCTCTTCCCCCCATGTGAGCCATCGATCCTCCAATCTGCAATAAAAACAATACAAAAAACAATACAAAAAGAACAAAATACAACTCTCCTCAGAAATGCAACAACAATAATAAAAATAATAATAAAATAATAAACAAAAAAAAGAAATAAAACGCCAAACTCCTTCTAACGTAAAGAACAATTCAATAAAAGTCTCCACAAAAACAATATGAACTCTTTAAAAAATAAAAATGTGTAAAGGATATATGCGTATATATGCGCCGATCTTCTAGAATAAGTCTCTTCTCCGCTTCAGCTTCACAAGATTTGCATAGAAAATACTTTGCAAAAGTCTCTGAATTGTTCGCCTCGTCTCTCAACCAACTCAGAAAACGATCAGTTCGAGTGTATACAAATGCAGTCAAAATTCAAAACATGCGTCGCGATAGCAAATAAAATTCAAATAATTCATAACCACGCACGTACACCTGAAGTCGCACATCGAATATCAACACATTTATTGAAAAGTAACCAACTTAATATTAAACAGTTATTGTTATTATTATTATTATTATTATTGTTATTATCCGTGGAATTATTCTTGCCCAAAATCTGCATTAGCTATTCAGAATTGAGCAAATTAGCACCGACTTCGCAAGGCACTTACAGTCTGGACTGTAGTTGCTTCTGTCCAAAATGCGTGCAAAAAGGCACAATTAAGGGGGGATACATCGGACATCACCTTAAAGTCTACTCTAGACAAATTAAATTTCCGCATGTAAACATAGAGCCAATCAGATTTCAATATCACTGATGCGTCATCACATCGGTTAGTAGTAGGTGGTGAAGAAAAGAAAATTAAAATTAATATAAAGCCCATTTATGATTTTACTAATCAAGGAGTGGAGGATGACGTTCATCATTTATTTTACAATGATCATTATCTTTCTCAAACAATGTTTAACAGATTATTATGCACTGTAATGTTGGCTAATGAAATGATATTGAGTTCCCAGGGCTGCCAACTCTCACGCATTGAGCGTGAGACTCACGCAATTGACACTTTTCACACGCTCTCACGCCACACATCCATTTTCTCACGCACAGAAAAATTGCGGAGCAAAGAGGTACTTTTAATATTAAACTAATTCTCAGCTCTTGAGAACCGATCAGCTGTTACTCTTTTATTTAAAGATGCAGTACAACTTACCGAAAGTATACATGATATCGACCAATTAGTGTTTTTCAACCACGGAAAGAGGTCAGTATAACAGCAGAAAAACAATTATGTCACATAACGTTACATTTACCTCAGGAAAGCCATTTAATGACCATAGCATGTTAAATGAATAGAAAAAATGGCTCGAGAGGAGATTTTACTGAGCACTATATTACATATTTATTATATTTTTACTTATGTCATTAAATAATTGTTATTATAACAAAAACAGCATTATATTTCATTTAATTTGTTATTTTTAACCTTTAATAATACCAGCAGATTGGGCCCTCTGTTTACAGCATTAGGTGAGATTATTTTTTAAAATAAAATTTAAAATAAACATGTAGGCTATCCAAATTAGTCAATATTGAATCAAAATCGGAATCAAATCACAAGAATGGAATTGAAATCTTGAAATTTTTGTCAAGCAATAATAAAAACTGTATCCTACCAGTCATTGTAACATGTTGTCACTAAACTTCATAAAATTCTATTTAGTTACCAAATGTTTTGACAATCACAATTACACTTATTGTGATGCAATATTTGTTTTGCATTCCGAATGATCATTATCTTTCTCAAACAATGTTTAACAGATTATTATGCACTGTAATGTTGGCTAATGAAATGATATTGAGTTCCTTTGCTCAAATTTAGTCAGTCAATTCATCTTTTTCAACGAGTGATTAGTTCGAGTCGAATCATAGGAGTCGGACTACGCTTTCGGCGCCATAGTTCTCTATACAGGCGACTCTTTCTGATTTGATTCACTATAATCTTTCAAAAGAGTCATTTGTAATGTGAATCGAACTACACTGACCACCACGCTGTTACTGCATTACACCCGCGGAGACAAAATTAAAAATAAGATTTATTTGGTTTTAAGACTCGTGTGGGGAACTCCGAAACGGAAAAGCGTTATAGATAGAGAAGCTGCAAAGAAGTGCATATAGTTCTATATGCATATGGTTCTCATAAATGAACCGAGACTCAGCGTAGGCCTATAAGGTAGCCAACTGCCTCACAGACCTGAGACATATAACGTTAGATAGCTTGAAATGTCTACTCTTTAGCGGAACAATTCAAAACGAAAGAAAACAGACTGCGCTGCTTATGTAATTCGTAAGAAATGTGCATTTCTCTCTGGCGCTGCGAAGATCGCGAGTCGTCAACTTCATCTGTCTAGCCGACAGACACTGACATAACTGTTTTATTAGTAAACAATTAAAATGTCTCCTGCTATATTTGACATATTTGCATGTTCCTTACAAAACACTGACAGTGGGTTTTTTTTTTTGTTTTTTTTTTGAGCAGCTGCTGCGGACAAATTCTTTCGACACACACACACACACACACACACACACACACACACACACACACACACACACACACACACACACACACACACACAATATTACATAACACTCTGCACTTATGTTATAAAAATATAATTTAACATATAAATAACCATTTTTAAATAGCCCACTTAAAGTGTTTATTACAAATAAATGACTAAATGCTAAAAATTAATACATTTTAATGAACAAACATATGCGTTGCATTTACAATTCTGTGAAAACAGCACCCCCACACTGCATGAAAAGAGGTGTATCCAGACCAGTATACTCCTGTATACACTGCTGAAATTCAGAAGAATCCAGGAGTATACTGGCCGGATAGCTCAAATTCCATAGATCTGTATATATCCGTTTACATCCGAAATGATACCAAATCGGATGTATGTTGTGGACGTATACTTCCGTGCTACAGCCATTTGTTGCCATGGCAAGTAATCCCATCAAAGGTTTTTTCAAGAGAACATTTTCACACCTTTGTGCACCTTTTGGCCTTCCCCCCTTCCTCCCATTACCCAGACCACTATTGGAGGACAGGACACATTGAAAACCCAGGAAAGTGATTTGATTGGTTACTTTTAGAACATAGCCCACCCTAGGCCTTATCGCACAGTGATTTGATTGGTTGTAGGCCAGCTATGCAGATATTGCTCAGTATACACTAAACCCCCCTTCCCCCAATTTTAATACATTCAAATCTAATTTTAAAAACACACACAAAGAACAATGAGAAAGTCTGACATTTCTAAACAAAAAAACAGTTGATCTGTAGTTTATTTTCATAAGTGAATTAAGTACAGAAAATTATCAACAATTTAGGAATACAAAATCATTCTAAAAGTTATTACAAAAAAAAATTATTGCAAATTGACACCAAGGTTTATGCACAAAAACAAATTTAGAATTGTGATGAGCCACACCAGGCCGTAACTTCTCAGAAGTGATTGAACAAGTGGTGCAGTCTTTCTCCAAACCATCTGAGGACAAACTTCCCTACTGGGTGTGGGCTGAACCTTTTAGTCTACAGAAGGACCCTGTGATGATAAAGTATCTGCTATGTATGGAGTAGAAAGTAAGAGGATGGATTTTACAGAATAATGCTGAAAAGCAAACGCTGGAGTAAGAAGCCATGAAAGGGTTGTAGATTTTTAATGAGATCAGTTATGACGCCTGTCCCTCCAGCTCCGACGCGGGGGTGTCTGGCTCTTCATCATTGTAGATGTTCTCAGCCTAAACGAGAGAAGTTTATGATATCAGTGCAAAGTCCTAATATCAAATACATAAATAAATGGAAATCTTAAGAATGTACAGTTTTGCTGTACTTACCATCTGCCATACTTGCATAATGTTGTCCTCTGACACAGAACAGATTACCCAGGGTTCATTTGGGTTCCAGGAGAAATCTGAGATCTTAGCTGTGTGCCCACCATGAATGAACTGCCAAAACAAACAAAAGTGGATTATTAGACTGTCAAAACTGGCATGCAAAATTGTACATGCATTGAAATTCTATCAATATTTTCAAGCTTCAATAATGATACACATCATAACAGTAATCCACATGAATCAAGCGGTTTAATCCAAGGCTTCTAAAGAGACAAGATTTTGAATCTAATTTTGATTCTATATGTTATACTTAATCCATTACCATTACAATTATCTCACTTAAATGCTTGCTCACTCAATGTATTTGTGTTTTTACAATGGGGTAATGTTGTTGCGCAATAGCTTACACAGCGCACAAGGAAGCTTGGTTTCAAACTTTAAATTTCATTTACATAAAAATACAAACAGTCAATAATAAAATAAGAAAAAAAGAAACAAAATCACAAACAATAGCACAAATAAATACAATAGAATAAATATACAAATGGAAGAAATAGTGCTTTATGTTTTTCAGGTACTGTAAGTCTAATAGTAGTATTCAGGTAAGAAATACTACAGAAATTGAAGTAATCAAATGTAAAATAACACTGGATATTCTTCATTGTAAAAAATAAATACAGATTAATCCTTACAATTAAAGTTAAAAGTTATTCAGCGAGTGATTTTCTCTTTTCTTTTGTTCATTGATTAACAGGAATATTAGGCTGCTGTCACATTAAGACTGAATGCATGGATCCAATACACCGATACACATCCATTTTCTTCGGTTTACCTTCAATCAAGACACAGCCGACTGCGTTTATGTAAATACTTGCCAAGATGAGCATTTTGACAATTTTCTCAAGCTGTTTAAGAGGCAGCTTTATGTGTGTGCGCTTTGACTGTGACTGTGAAATCTGTGAGTAGTAGTAAAATGATGTGCTATACCCACAATCCCACATTGAAATTCATGCGCTATAACACCAACACTATCAGAGTGCATTGAGACGAGTGAGTAAGAGGAGGCGTGCGTGTGTGTGTGTGTGTGTGTGTCAACTCGCTGTCGGAGAGAACAGAGAGCAATAAAGCGCAGATGGTATCGATGTATTGATACGGCAGAAATTTAATATTGGACCCTATTTAACTTGAGTTAAATTTACCATTTCTGACAACACTACTCAAGATATTAATACTTTTATTCAGAAAGGATGTATTAAATTGATCAAAATTGACAGTAAATACATTTCTTACAAAGATTTCTATTTTAAATAAATGCTTTCTTTTGAACTTTCTATTCATCAGAATGATTCTCTTCATTTAGAATTTCTATTCAGTCAGAATCCTGAAAAAAATGCATCAAGTAAGGGACCGTTCGGTATTTATGGAAGGGGCCACCGGAGGAAAATAGGGGAGGGTCATGTCTTTTTATTCTTTGTTGAGGGGAGGGTCATCCATCTTTTTTTAGTCTAGGGGGAGGGTCACCCAAATTTTATATTCATGAAAACAGCAACATTTCAAAGTGGCTTGTTTGGTGCTATTTTTTTCCATTTTACTCCATGTTGATCTCGCGTTATCAGACCCCCTTCGATATCAGATGGGTCTGACCCAACAAAAATCCAGTTTGGCGCTGTTTGACAGTGCGTGCGCACTAGTTCAGTTGGCGCTTAGAAAAAGTGCATCATGTTAGAACAGAATGCCAAAGAAATGTTTACCCGGCAAAGCTTTAAAGCACGAGCAAATAATGAACTTTTGTTAAGTGCACAGTGTCCTGAACTCTACCGCTGCATTAACATGTGATGTGAATGTACGTCGAGTTTTACAGTTGGGACTGAGGCGCCAGATCTGCAGCTGATAGAATGTGCGCTGTAGGGCGATACTGCATATTTTAGTTTCCATTCTTATTTTGTTTCCACGATGTGTAAGATGTAGGGCTTCCACATCTTTAAATTACTATTAGTATTATTTAAGTTAACTTAAACTACATAGACCTACACCACAAAAACTAGTTGAGGATAAATTCGTTAAAATTGTGTGATTCCAGTGTTATGGTTGTGACATTTGCAGTCAAAACTTAAAATAAAAATTCTCAGAAAATGCATTTAATACCAATATTTTGAAACGTCTGAAAGGAGTCAAGACATTAGAAAAATATCAGTCTACACATGAGTTTTATATTTAATATGAGGGAAATACACATGTGACGTGACACAAAAAATCTTTAACTTTTAGGTGGCAAAATATTTTTTAGTAATTCTATAAATTACACTGTGCAAACCAAAAGATATCCACCGGATAAATAAAGATCGGCCTCCACAGAACATAAAATATTATATTATTTTTATTTTATTTTTCGTGTTCGCATTTATGTGAAAAAAAAACAAAAAAACAATGTTACGGGCATGACAGTTCTCCATTACGGACATGACTGCTCTGAAGCAACTTTAAAAATTTCACAGAAACCTCAAACAGAAAGCACAAAGCCTTTCTTTAAAGTGAATTTCGTTTTTTATTCATTTTATCTTAATTTTAATCAATCTTTCATCTGGATTTAATAAATAAGAAGTAGTCTAAATATAGTAGAAAATAGATAATCATGACACGGAGGCGCGGGCGAGTGAACTGAATCTTGTCTCATAAATAAACCGAAACTCAGCATAAGATAGGCTATGCTACTTGCCTCACAGACCGGAGAAATATATAGAAAGCTTGAAATGTCTACTTTTAATCAGAACAATACATAACGAAAGAAAACAGACTGCTTTCTGCTTATGAAATGTGCATTTCTCATGGCGCGTTCTGAGAAGATCGCGACGCATCGTCAACTTCATCTTTGCAGTAGACACAGAAAACACTTGTTTATTAATAAACAATTAAAATGTCTCCTTGCTATATTTGACATATTAATAATCATTATTTTTGCCGGTTCTTTGTGACAGCTTTTAGATGCTTTGTTGGCTGCGCCAACCACATGTTGAACGAGTCACACCGCATTAGCACCGAAAACATGATTTTTTTCAAATCTAAAATCAAAAATCGTGATACGAACCGAATCGTAGGTTTGGTCTATCGTTACAGCCCTAGTAAGATGAGAAAGCAAGAGTTTATGGTTTAAAAAACAAACAAACAATGGCTATCTGACCATCTTTGCCAAGCGCAAACTAGTACAGAATTAGGCTAATCAATAAATTATCGGGGAGGGTCATGCCTTTTTTCACAATTATTTTGGAGGGTCATAGAAAAAATTATTGCTGGCGAAGGGAGGGTCATGTCTTTTTTGACAACAGATCTCAAAACTCCTCCGGTGGCCCCTTAAATAAATAACGAACAGTCCCTAACACAACTTTTTTTCAATATTGATAAAAATGTATCTTGACCATCAAATCAGCATATTAGAATGATTTTTGAAGGATCATGTAACTCTGCAGACCGGAGTAATGATGATAATTTCAGCTTGGCTATTCAGGAATGAATTGCAGCATTTTATATTAAATAGAAATCTGTTATTTTAAATTGTAATATTCCACAGTATTACTGTCAAAAACTGTATTTTTGATCAAATAAATGCAGCTTTGATGAGCATAAGAGACATTTAAACCCCCAAAAATTTTAAAATATATATTAATTAAATATGTTATTTACACTTGTATTCAACTTTATACTAAAATAGAGTGTGATCAATAGTGTGTGTTTTTTGCTGTGGTATTGAAATAGTTACCAATAATCATATCATTATAGCTCCATCTGTCACAATAAATATTTTCAGCAAATCTATCTCGACTCACCAGCAGCTCAGGTGGCCCGTCCTCGGCGTCCTCCGCAGACTGCTCTTCTCCAATTTTACTAGAGGACATAAATGTAACAAAGCAATCAATATAAGATAAAAGCATTTGTGGATCCAAATACAGTTAGCACAAATGAACGGTTCAAATTAAACCAGGAATGAGCATCAAGAAAGAAAAAAAGTATATTTTCAGGATCAATTATAAAAGAGTAGTAATGCCATACCTCAGGTCCCAAACATTGAGGCGTCTGTCTGTGCCACTGGAGGCCAGGATGGTCTCGTTATGAGGAGACCACTGGACCTGTCAAGAGAATCAGCATTATTATTATCATTATCATCATCACTACACTATTGCTAACGGATTGCATGTTGTTATATTGTAACAGAATCTTGAGTTACCTGGAAGATTTCATCCTTATGTGACTCAAAAGAGTGAAGCTTCAACTTCAGGTTGCGCAGATCCCACAATGCAACAGTCTACAGCCATAAACAAACAGTGAGCATGTCATTTTTTTTCTAAATCATGCACAATATTAAATAGACTATACTTTAAAAGCTTATGCATTAGGCTGTATGCATACATCAAAACTGATGTGTACTTTGGGCTTAAACAGATAGTTCACACAAAAATGATAATTCTGTTATTAATTACTCACCCTCATGTTGTTCCAAACCCGTAAGGCTTCCGTTCATCTTCAAAGCACAAAATATATTTTTGATAAAATCTGAAAGATTTGTCTGCACAACTACCACTTTGATGTTTCAAAAAGTTTATAAAAAAGATTGTAAACCAATCCATATGAATCGAGCGGTTTAGTCCAATTTTTTTTAAGAGACTCGATCGCTTTATATGATAAACAGATTTAATTTAGGCTTTAATTCATATATAAACATTGATCAGCAAACACAAACAGAAGCTCAACCGAACTTGACATGCGAGAATGAACCTCATTGTTTCTCGCATGTCAAACGAACATGCTTGAGCTTCCGTTTACCACAACTGATGTGTGAGTTGATGAATGTTAATATGTGAATAAAAGCCTAAATTCAATCAGTTTATCATATAAAGCGATCAAATCTCTTCAGAACATTTGGACTAAACCATTCAATTCATCTGGATTCGTTTTACGATCTCTTTATTAACTTTTTGTCAAAGTGGTAGTTCTGTAGACTGTCAATAGAGGGACAGAAATGTCTAAGATTTCATTAAAAATATCTTAATTTGTGCTTTGAAGATGAACGAAAGTCTTATGGGTTTGGAACGACATGAGGGCGAAAAATTAATGACAGAATTTCTATTTTTGGGTGAACTAACTCTTTAAGGGGATTGTGTCCCCTCCGCATGAGGACGGATCTCTAAAGCAAATTCTTCCTACAGATGAGTGTGCATGTGTGATTATGTAGATCGCAACATGTACAGACCTTGTCTGCTGAGCCACTGGCCAGAATAAACTCGCTGTATGGGTTGAAGGACAGGCAGTTGACTTCGGCCGTGTGGGCGTCCACAGAGTGACTGGGCTTTGATGTGTTATTGGATCGTGTGTCCCAGCTGTAGAAGACAGACATTTCATAGTGTAATACAACTTAAAGGGTTAGTTCACCCCAAAAATAAAAATTCTGTCAGTAATTACTCACCCTCATGTTGTTCCAACCCCGTAAGGCTTTCGTTCATCTTCGGAACACAAATTCAGATATTTTTGATTAAATCTAAAAGAGCTGTCTCACTACTCCATTGGCTTCTATGTTATTGAAACTTGCCAGCCCAGAAAGTTAGTAAGGACAATGTAACAGCACAGCGCAAGGTCAGAACGTAGGCTCACTATTGGCTGAAGCTGGTCATGTGTGTGATGCTGGCCAATAGTGAGCCTACATTCTGACGTTGCGCTGTGCTGTTACACTACATGAACTCACGTCAGACGCCCACACAGAAGAAAATGAATAGTTGAATAAAGTCGGTATTTTGGGGGGTTTTTTGCACACAAAAAGTCCAAATAAATGTGAGCACTGTGCATTTGTACTAGAAGATATGCATTCATTTTGCGTTCATTTGTAAAGGACAAACAAAAATGGATCATTTTTAAATCCATAAAATAACTAATTTTACATTCTGTTTACATTACATTATGAAAAACATAACATTTTAAATGATGTGCTGTTGACTTCTGCCTTGTTCACATTCTTGCACATGAGGATTCAAAAGAGAACTTTTGTTTTCCTTTTTAATTTCGGTATGATAGAACTGTTGCAATTATTTATTTTGACAACTAATATAGAAAGTTCAACTTTTTGACAAACTCAGAATTGGTTGAATAGTTCATTGATTATAAAAAAACGCATTGAAGGTTGAATAATCTTTGGACTACAGTATTTATTTGCATGTTATCTCATCCATGAAGATGCAACAATGTAGAACAAGCTATTGGAGATTTTGAGAACCAGAACCAAGCTAACTGAGCAAGTTGAACTTTAGCTATAGTGTGTGCCCTTTTATTACTATTTAATTCATTTTAATATGAGGTGGTGGGTAATAAAAATAAAAAAAAAAAATAAATTCACTCAGTATGCTGTCGGACCGGGACAAACCTCACCTTCTGCCACTGTCCTGTTTGCTTCGGCTCTCCGAAACATCACCACTCCACCTCCATTCAGCGCTGTACGAGCCGCTGCTGCTCAGCCTAGACGACTCTCTGCATAACCGCCTCTCCACATTGTCCTCAGAGATGGACAAAGGTGATGATGAGTCTGGAAAATTTTAGAATTTCAAATTTATTTTTTTGTTGTTGTTGATAATATTAATAATCAATGTAAGGATTGGTCAAAGCCTATTCTGAGTGTTTCGATGAAGTGAACGGACGTCCATCATCTGGGTTCTTCTGGCTGCCGCTCTGCCACTCTCTCTTCCTGTGAGCCGGACCTGTCAGAACAGAAACAGAAAACTCAGAAGACAAAGACTGTGTTAAATATCCATGAAGCTCCTGGATCGGTGTCTGGATCGGGTCTGGCAGCGGATCCTGATCACGGTCATCGGAACCGGGTCTCCAAACCTCCTGACCAGCTCTCTGAGAGAAAGCAGCTCTCCTGGATCTGGAGTGGAGTGGCCTGAGGCTGGAATATTTCACACATCACATAGTATTAATGTTTTAATAATAACCAATACTCAATGTCAGTGGTCAATTACAAATTGTTACTATACATAACTTTAGTTACTCAAATTGAAAAGTTGATTTCTTATGCAAGGAACCAAATACATGTGATAAAAATTTACATCGCACAAGTTTCTACACATTAATTTACTTAATCAATGTACAACAACATACCATAAACAAATAAAAAAAACTAAAGCACTCACCTCCTCTTCCTCCCATGTGAGCAATCGACAGCCTCCTCAAATCTTATGGAATTATTTTTGTGCCTATAATAAAGAACATAACTTTTCAAGAAACTAATGAAAATATAAATTGAAACTGAATAAAATACCTTTGAAACTGAAAAAGACAGCTTCTGTGACTTCGTTTTTAGTATAATGCATGGTTTGCTAACTGTTTTCTCATCTTTTTTTTGAGAAACAATTGATAATAATCCTCTGTCTCTGTTACACTTCCTCACACCTGAAATCACTGATCGAGTGAATCTCCTGAACTCCTCCGATCTACAGTAGATCATTTCTAATCCATTTGTTGTGACATCTGCTCTAACGTGGGCCGTTTCGTTGGATCCCGGGCTAGGCACTGGCTAATCAGATCTCTGCATTCTGCACAAATGTTAATAAGGAGAGAGCTGGTTAGTCATGACCATGTGACTTGGCATCTATGAAAACAGCATCTAAAACGTGATTAATATCATGTAAAATGTTTCTCATCTTTACTTTAAAAGTGAAGTATGTGGTTTCTGCGACACCTAGCGGAATTAGCAAAGGCCCCTTTTGTGCAATCGCGTCGTCCCCAACTTAAACATCACAAACCCAGCTCTTACTTGCTCTTGTGAAGGCATGTTTCAGGTCCAACATATTAGGAATACTTTTAGCTGTGTTGCATTTGTCTTTCTGAAAATGTGTGTTTCTGAATGGGAGCATGATGATGCTGTATGGTATTGAAGCATGCTTTGTAGCGTGTAGCAAGACAATGCTCTGTTCACTTTGACGTGTTCATGACCTGTTTAATCTTTGAAGGTAGCCTATAAATGCAGCGAATTTCGGCTTTCACTTCTGTAACTAAAGCTGAATTTCTAAAAGCGGTGTGTTTATCAGTGTTTTCAATATTATTCACTCACCTCTGGATAAGTTGGAATTCTGAAATGTAACTTTAGCTTCTATGATTTCTGTTTCACTGCAAAAAGGAAGAGATGCGTTCACCATCTGATAAAACATCACTCCTAGAGCCCAGACATTTGCTGGGACGGCGTGGAATCTGGGTTCTGTGAAGACTTCAGGTGGGCAGTGATCCTGTCTTCCTGTAAGTACGACATTTGCACATTGTTGAGCTTTTTTTCTTAAAGCGTCACTACATTCAGGTTTCCACGCTCTCAAAATGCTCACCAACGTATATGTCGCTCTCGTAGCCCTCACTACTGAATAGCTGACCGCAGCCAAAGTCTATCAGCTTGAGGAATAATGAGCTTCTCTTCAACAGGAAATTCTGCGCTTGAATGTCATTATGAAAAACGCCATGCTCGATGCAGTGTTGTACTGCCAGCACAGCCTGTCCCATTAAGTCCCATACTATTGTTTCGCACACTTCAGGATTACGACGAGTGATGAAGTCCAGCAAGCTCTCGCAGGGTTCGGGGAACTCCATGATGAGAGTGAATTTGCGAGGATGTTCAAACCACTCGAATAGTTGTATGACGTAGGGGCTTATGGGTTCTCGTCTCATCATTAGCAGGAGCGCCACTTCTGTAATGAGAGGTTCTGGATGTCCAGGCTAGAGAAAAGCAGTAGACAGAAGGTAAGCTGGGTAAAAACCTGACGAAAACATGTCATTTTTAAACATACTTTTCTTTGATCTTTTTAGATACGTTGAAAAGAACCTCAAAAGAGCTCAAAGTTTTTTCTTTTGTGCCTCTAGGCTTATTTGTCAATCACATTTACACCTAGTGCGCCCTGTTGAAGTGTATTAACTACAGCAATCTGCACTTAAACAACTAAATACATATTCAGGTTTTGGCCGACTTACAATATCAAGATAAAGGAAATTGTCAAACTTGCGCATCCGCTTGATGGCAACCTGCCAAAAAAAAAAAAAGAGTTTCAGTAACAGTATTCCAGCACATGACCTTGCGCTAAGTATTAAACCATCTGTAAATGTTTTGAATATGTTTTGATGCACGCAAAACCAAAATGTTTGCACAATTCGGGAAGATTTACCTTTTTGCCATCAAATTTGCGTGTTCCCCTGTACACACTGCCAAACATTCCACATCCAATCATCTGTCCCGCTTTATAGAGAGACTCAAAGGACTCTGAAAAACAAACAGAAAAATATGGGAAATATATACGAGATAAAATATCAGTCCTGGTTGTGTCGATAAAATAATGTTAATATGGGGAAAATAATATGAATATTCTCTGAAAACAAGCCGTAATATATTTTAAGTGGAAAAAAAGACGACAACACTGTTTAAAATAATGTCGGAGAAATAAGGACTGGCGATTTACCATTATTTGGCTCGACGTCGCAGAGATATTGTGCAGCGGATGATGGATCAGGATCAGGTGATGATGGATCAGGATCAGGTGATGATGGATCAGGTGATGATGGATCAGGATCAGGCTCTGGCTCCAGATCTGCTGTAGGGAGAAAAGGCTCCACAACATCCACAGCACAACTGTGGCAACAGCAGCAGAAAAAACCCTTCACAGCCGTCCATACCCTGTTGAGGAAACGACCAATTCTTTTCCTCTTCCTTGTAGGTTTTTCTGAAATGAAGAGAAACATCTCTGATGTCAAATTAATGATATCATGACATAACTTACATTTTACTGTTAAATTATTATCTGTAATGTTAAAAATCCAAAGTAATGGAAATATTTCCAAGCTACCCACCTGACTTCTGCTAAATGCCTACATAAATGTCCCAAAATCGTATTTCACAATATCAATAGTCCTTTTATTTCACAATTTTTATTAATCACATAAAATAATAATGTAATCCTCTGCACGACGGCCATTTTGACAATTTTGTGAGTATTTGACAATTCAAGTGCAATAAGTCAGAAATATAATTCTACTGGGAATGGAATGCTGTCTGAGAATCGTCTTTCTGTGCACGTGTTTCTGGTGTGTGTATAAATAAAGTTTTTTAATTAAGTTAAGCAATCGTTATTTCTAAATTTTCCCTGAACGTTCATAACGTCCAGTTTTTTCAATGTTTCAAAAATGTTTTTTCTTGGTTAAAGGAACATTATATTTTATAATTTTGCATTATGGGAATGCTACTTTTGAATGTTCTCTTAATGCTCTGAAAATGTTCCAATTAAAATATATATATATATATATATATATATATATATATATATATATAAAAAATTAAAAATCAGAAAGCAAAATTCAGCTGAGCACCGGTAAATGTGACCGGACATTAACATGCTAAAAACTTGAAGCAGTTTTGCATGGAATAGCAAAATCTCTATCTGTACACATTACACTGCCCAGCCTTATTTCAGTCTCACCTGTTGAGCTCTTGTTCACAGGAGAATTCTCCATGGCACCCTGAGCAGTTCGGCCACTTGAAGTCTCTTTCGGCTCGATAGCAACTTGACCCGGGAGTGGATGGCACCGCCACCACGCTTCCATGCTGTCGGACCGGGACAAACCGCAGCTGCTGCCACTGTCCTGTTTGCTTCGGCTCTCCGAAACATCACCACTCCACCTCCATTCAGCGCTGTACGAGCCGCTGCTGCTCAGCCTAGACGACTCTCTGCATAACAGCCTCTCCACATTGTCCTCAGAGATGGACAAAGATGATGATGAGTCTGGAAAATGTCAGACATCAAAAACTGTTTTTTTCTCTTTTTTTGTAATAATATTTATAATCAATGTAAAAATTGGTCAAAGCCTATTCTGACCTCTGCGAGAGTGTTTCGATGAAGTGGACAGGCGTCCATCATCTGGGCTCTTCTGGCTGCCGCTCTGCCACTCCTTCTTCCTGTGAGCCGGACCTGTCAGAACAGAAACAGACATACTAAATACTATTACTAATATACTATTTCACATAGTTAGTATTAATGGTTTAATAACAACAACCAATACTAAATGTCAGTTGACAAATCGACAATTACAAATTGTTACAATAGATAACTTTAGTTACTCAAATTGAAAAGTTGATTTCATATGCAAGGAATCAAATAAGTTACATGTGATCACTTAGCTGGGAAAATTGGGGGATCAAATTTACCTTGCACAAGTTTCTTCACACTTACTCAATCATTGTACAACAATATTATACCATAACATACATTTACAAATAAAAAACCAAAGCAATCACCTCCTCTTCCCCCCATGTGAGCCATCGATCCTCCAATCTGCAATAAAAACAATACAAAAAACAATACAAAAAGAACAAAATACAACTCTCCTCAGAAATGCAACAACAATAATAAAAATAATAATAAAATAATAAACAAAAAAAAGAAATAAAACGCCAAACTCCTTCTAACGTAAAGAACAATTCAATAAAAGTCTCCACAAAAACAATATGAACTCTTTAAAAAATAAAAATGTGTAAAGGATATATGCGTATATATGCGCCGATCTTCTAGAATAAAAGTCTCTTCTCCGCTTCAGCTTCACAAGATGTGCATAGAAAATACTTTGCAAAAGTCTCTGAATTGTTCGCCTCGTCTCTCAACCAACTCAGAAAACGATCAGTTCGAGTGTATACAAATGCAGTCAAAATTCAAAACATGCGTCGCGATAGCAAATAAAATTCAAATAATTCATAACCACGCACGTACACCTGAAGTCGCACATCGAATATCAACACATTTATTGAAAAGTAACCAACTTAATATTAAACAGTTATTGTTATTATTATTATTATTATTATTGTTATTATCCGTGGAATTATTCTTGCCCAAAATCTGCATTAGCTATTCAGAATTGAGCAAATTAGCACCGACTTCGCAAGGCACTTACAGTCTGGACTGTAGTTGCTTCTGTCCAAAATGCGTGCAAAAAGGCACAATTAAGGGGGGATAAATCGGACATCACCTTAAAGTCTACTCTAGACAAATTAAATTTCCGCATGTAAACATAGAGCCAATCAGATTTCAATATCACTGATGCGTCATCACATCGGTTAGTAGTAGGTGGTGAAGAAAAGAAAATTAAAATTAATATAAAGCCCATTTATGATTTTACTAATCAAGGAGTGGAGGATGACGTTCATCATTTATTTTACAATGATCATTATCTTTCTCAAACAATGTTTAACAGATTATTATGCACTGTAATGTTGGCTAATGAAATGATATTGAGTTCCCAGGGCTGCCAACTCTCACGCATTGAGCGTGAGACTCACGCAATTGACACTTTTCACACGCTCTCACGCCACACATCCATTTTCTCACGCACAGAAAAATTGCGGAGCAAAGAGGTACTTTTAATATTAAACTAATTCTCAGCTCTTGAGAACCGATCAGCTGTTACTCTTATTTAAAGATGCAGTACAACTTACCGAAAGTATACATGATATCGACCAATTAGTGTTTTTCAACCACGGAAAGAGGTCAGTATAACAGCAGAAAAACAATTATGTCACATAACGTTACATTTACCTCAGGAAAGCCATTTAATGACCATAGCATGTTAAATGAATAGAAAAAATGGCTCGAGAGGAGATTTTACTGAGCACTATATTACATATTTATTATATTTTTACTTATGTCATTAAATAATTGTTATTATAACAAAAACAGCATTATATTTCATTTAATTTGTTATTTTTAACCTTTAATAATACCAGCAGATTGGGCCCTCTGTTTACAGCATTAGGTGAGATTATTTTTTTAAATAAAATTTTAAATAAACATGTAGGCTATCCAAATTAGTCAATATTGAATCAAAATCGGAATCAAATCACAAGAATGGAATTGAAATCTTGAAATTTTTGTCAAGCAATAATAAAAACTGTATCCTACCAGTAATTGTACAATGTAAACATTGTAACATGTTGTCACTAAACTTCATAAAATTCTATTTAGTTACCAAATGTTTTGACAATCACAATTACACTTATTGTGATGCAATATTTGTTTTGCATTCCGAATGATCATTATCTTTCTCAAACAATGTTTAACAGATTATTATGCACTGTAATGTTGGCTAATGAAATGATATTGAGTTCCTTTGCTCAAATTTAGTCAGTCAATTCATCTTTTTCAACGAGTGATTAGTTCGAGTCGAATCATAGGAGTCGGACTACGCTTTCGGCGCCATAGTTCTCTATACAGGCGACTCTTTCTGATTTGATTCACTATAATCTTTCAAAAGAGTCATTTGTAATGTGAATCGAACTACACTGACCACCACGCTGTTACTGCATTACACCCGCGGAGACAAAATTAAAAATAAGATTTATTTGGTTTTAAGACTCGTGTGGGGAACTCGGAAACGGAAAAGCTTTATAGATAGAGAAGCTGCAAAGAAGTGCATATAGTTCTATATGCATATGGTTCTCATAAATGAACCGAGACTCAGCGTAGGCCTATAAGGTATAGCCTATTGCCACACAGACCTGAGACATATAACGTTAGATAGCTTGAAATGTCTACTCTTTAGCGGAACAATTCAAAACGAAAGAAAACAGACTGCGCTGCTTATGTAATTCGTAAGAAATGTGCATTTCTCTCTGGCGCTGTGAAGATCGCGAGTCGTCAACTTCATCTGTCTAGCCGACAGACACTGACATAACTGTTTTATTAGTAAACAATTAAAATGTCTCCTGCTATATTTTACATATTTGCATGTTCCTTACAAAACACTGACAGTGGGTTTTTTTTTTTTTTTTTTTTTTTGAGCAGCTGCGGACAAATTCTTTCGACACACACACACACACACACAATATTACATAACACTCTGCGCTTATGTTATAAAAATATAATTTAACATATAAATAACCATTTTTAAATAGCCCACTTAAAGTGTTTATTACAAATAAATGACTAAATGCTAAAAATTAATACATTTTAATGAACAAACATATGCGTTGCATTTACAATTCTGTGAAAACAGCACCCCCACACTGCATGAAAAGAGGTGTATCCAGACCAGTATACTCCTGTATACACTGCTGAAATTCGGAAGAATCCAGGAGTATACTGGCCGGATAGCTCAAATTCCATAGATCTGTATATATCCGTTTACATCCGAAATGATACCAAATCGGATGTATGTTGTGGACGTATACTTCCGTGCTACAGCCATTTGTTGCCATGGCAAGTAATCCCATCAAAGGTTTTTTCAAGAGAACATTTTCACACCTTTGTGCACCTTTTGGCCTTCCCCCCTTCCTCCCATTACCCAGACCACTATTGGAGGACAGGACACATTGAAAACCCAGGAAAGTGATTTGATTGGTTACTTTTAGAACATAGCCCACCCTAGGCCTTATCGCACAGTGATTTGATTGGTTGTAGGCCAGCTATGCAGATTTTGCTCAGTATACACTAAACCCCCCTTCCCCCAATTTTAATACATTCAAATCTAATTTTAAAAACACACACAAAGATCAATGAGAAAGTCTGACATTTCTAAACAAAAAAAACAGTTGATCTGTAGTTTATTTTCATAAGTGAATTAAGTACAGAAAATTATCAACAATTTAGGAATACAAAATCATTCTAAAAGTTATTACAAAAGATTTATTGCAAATTGACACCAAGGTTTATGCACAAAAACAAATTTAGAATTGTGATGAGCCACACCAGGCCGTAACTTCTCAGAAGTGATTGAACAAGTGGTGCAGTCTTTCTCCAAACCATCTGAGGACAAACTTCCCTACTGGGTGTGGGCTGAACCTTTTAGTCTACAGAAGGACCCTGTGATGGATAAAGTATCTGCTATGTATGGAGTAGAAAGTAAGAGGATGGATTTGACTGAATAATGCTGAAAAGCAAACGCTGGAGTAAGAAGCCATGAAAGGGTTGTAGATTTTTAATGAGATCAGTTATGACGCCTGTCCCTCCAGCTCCGACGCGGGGGTGTCTGGCTCTTCATCATTGTAGATGTTCTCAGCCTAAACGAGAGAAGTTTATGATATCAGTGCAAAGTCCTAATATCAAATACATAAATAAATGGAAATCTTAAGAATGTACAGTTTTGCTGTACTTACCATCTGCCATACTTGCATAATGTTGTCCTCTGACACAGAACAGATTACCCAGGGTTCATTTGGGTTCCAGGAGAAATCTGAGATCTTAGCTGTGTGCCCACCATGAATGAACTGCCAAAACAAACAAAAGTGGATTATTAGACTGTCAAAACTGGCATGCAAAATTGTACATGCATTGAAATTCTATCAATATTTTCAAGCTTCAATAATGATACACATCATAACAGTAATCCACATGAATCAAGCGGTTTAATCCAAGGCTTCTAAAGAGACAAGATTTTGAATCTAATTTTGATTCTATATGTTATACTTAATCCATTACCATTACAATTATCTCACTTAAATGCTTGCTCACTCAATGTATTTGTGTTTTTACAATGGGGTAATGTTGTTGCGCAATAGCTTACACAGCGCACAAGGAAGCTTGGTTTCAAACTTTAAATTTCATTTACATAAAAATACAAACAGTCAATAATAAAATAAGAAAAAAAGAAACAAAATCACAAACAATAGCACAAATAAATACAATAGAATAAATATACAAATGGAAGAAATAGTGCTTTATGTTTTTCAGGTACTGTAAGTCTAATAGTAGTATTCAGGTAAGAAATACTACAGAAATTGAAGTAATCAAATGTAAAATAACACTGGATATTCTTCATTGTAAAAAATAAATACAGATTAATCCTTACAATTAAAGTTAAAAGTTATTCAGCGAGTGATTTTCTCTTTTCTTTTGTTCATTGATTAACAGGAATATTAGGCTGCTGTCACATTAAGACTGAATGCATGGATCCAATACACCGATACACATCCATTTTCTTCGGTTTACCTTCAATCAAGACACAGCCGACTGCGTTTATGTAAATACTTGCCAAGATGAGCATTTTGACAATTTTCTCAAGCTGTTTAAGAGGCAGCTTTATGTGTGTGCGCTTTGACTGTGACTGTGAAATCTGTGAGTAGTAGTAAAATGATGCGCTATACCCACAATCCCACATTGAAATTCATGCGCTATAACACCAACACTATCAGAGTGCATTGAGACGAGTGAGTAAGAGGAGGCGTGCGTGTGTGTGTGTGTGTGTCAACTCGCTGTCGGAGAGAACAGAGAGCAATAAAGCGCAGATGGTATCGATGTATTGATACGGCAGAAATTTAATATTGGACCCTATTTAACTTGAGTTAAATTTACCATTTCTGACAACACTACTCAAGATATTAATACTTTTATTCAGAAAGGATGTATTAAATTGATCAAAATTGACAGTAAATACATTTCTTACAAAGATTTCTATTTTAAATAAATGCTTTCTTTTGAACTTTCTATTCATCAGAATGATTCTCTTCATTTAGAATTTCTATTCAGTCAGAATCCTGAAAAAAATGCATCAAGTAACACAACTTTTTTTCAATATTGATAAAAATGTATCTTGACCATCAAATCAGCATATTAGAATGATTTTTGAAGGATCATGTAACTCTGCAGACCGGAGTAATGATGATAATTTCAGCTTGGCTATTCAGGAATGAATTGCAGCATTTTATATTAAATAGAAATCTGTTATTTTAAATTGTAATATTCCACAGTATTACTGTCAAAAACTGTATTTTTGATCAAATAAATGCAGCTTTGATGAGCATAAGAGACATTTAAACCCCCAAAAATTTTAAAATATATATTAATTAAATATGTTATTTACACTTGTATTCAACTTTATACTAAAATAGAGTGTGATCAATAGTGTGTGTTTTTTGCTGTGGTATTGAAATAGTTACCAATAATCATATCATTATAGCTCCATCTGTCACAATAAATATTTTCAGCAAATCTATCTCGACTCACCAGCAGCTCAGGTGGCCCGTCCTCGGCGTCCTCCGCAGACTGCTCTTCTCCAATTTTACTAAAGGACATAAATGTAACAAAGCAATCAATATAAGATAAAAGCATTTGTGGATCCAAATACAGTTAGCACAAATGAACGGTTCAAATTAAACCAGGAATGAGCATCAAGAAAGAAAAAAAGTATATTTTCAGGATCAATTATAAAAGAGTAGTAATGCCATACCTCAGGTCCCAAACATTGAGGCGTCTGTCTGTGCCACTGGAGGCCAGGATGGTCTCGTTATGAGGAGACCACTGGACCTGTCAAGAGAATCAGCATTATTATTATCATTATCATCATCACTACACTATTGCTTACGGATTGCATGTTGTTGTTATATTGTAACAGAATCTTGAGTTACCTGGAAGATTTCATCCTTATGTGACTCAAAAGAGTGAAGCTTCAACTTCAGGTTGCGCAGATCCCACAATGCAACAGTCTACAGCCATAAACAAACAGTGAGCATGTCATTTTTTTATAAACATTTTTTTATATATTGTCTTATGAGCATGTCATAAGACAATGTAACAGCACAGCGCAAGGTCAGAACGTAGGCTCACTATTGGCTGAAGCTGGTCATGTGTGTGATGCTGGCCAATAGTGAGCCTACATTCTGACGTTGCGCTGTGCTGTTACACTACATGAACTCACGTCAGACGCCCACACAGAAGAAAATGAATAGTTGAATAAAGTCGGTATTTTGGGGGGTTTTTTGCACACAAAAAGTCCAAATAAATGTGAGCACTGTGCATTTGTACTAGAAGATATGCATTCATTTTGCGTTCATTTGTAAAGGACAAACAAAAATGGATCATTTTTAAATCCATAAAATAACTAATTTTACATTCTGTTTACATTACATTATGAAAAACATAACATTTTAAATGATGTGCTGTTGACTTCTGCCTTGTTCACATTCTTGCACATGAGGATTCAAAAGAGAACTTTTGTTTTCCTTTTTAATTTCGGTATGATAGAACTGTTGCAATTATTTATTTTGACAACTAATATAGAAAGTTCAACTTTTTGACAAACTCAGAATTGGTTGAATAGTTCATTGATTATAAAAAAACGCATTGAAGGTTGAATAATCTTTGGACTACAGTATTTATTTGCATGTTATCTCATCCATGAAGATGCAACAATGTAGAACAAGCTATTGGAGATTTTGAGAACCAGAACCAAGCTAACTGAGCAAGTTGAACTTTAGCTATAGTGTGTGCCCTTTTATTACTATTTAATTAATTTTAATATGAGGTGGTGGGTAATAAAAAAAATAAAATAAAATTCACTCAGTATGCTGTCGGACCGGGACAAACCGCACCTTCTGCCACTGTCCTGTTTGCTTCGGCTCTCCGAAACATCACCACTCCACCTCCATTCAGCGCTGTACGAGCCGCTGCTGCTCAGCCTAGACGACTCTCTGCATAACCGCCTCTCCACATTGTCCTCAGAGATGGACAAAGATGATGATGAGTCTGGAAAATTTTAGAATTTCAAATTTATTTTTTTGTTGTTGTTGATAATATTAATAATCAATGTAAGGACTGGTCAAAGCCTATTCTGAGTGTTTCGATGAAGTGAACGGACGTCCATCATCTGGGTTCTTCTGGCTGCCGCTCTGCCACTCTCTCTTCCTGTGAGCCGGACCTGTCAGAACAGAAACAGAAAACTCAGAAGACAAAGACTGTGTTAAATATCCATGAAGCTCCTGGATCGGTGTCTGGGTCGGGTCTGGCAGCGGATCCTGATCACGGTCATCGGAACCGGGTCTCCAAACCTCCTGACCAGCTCTCTGAGAGAAAGCAGCTCTCCTGGATCTGGAGTGGCCTGAGGCTGGAATATTTCACACATCACATAGTATTAATGTTTTAAATAATAACCAATACTCAATGTCAGTGGTCAATTACAAATTGTTACTATACATAACTTTAGTTACTCAAATTGAAAAGTTGATTTCTTATGCAAGGAACCAAATACATGTGATAAAAATTTACATCGCACAAGTTTCTACACATTAATTTACTTAATCAATGTACAACAACATACCATAAACAAATAAAAAAAACTAAAGCACTCACCTCCTCTTCCTCCCATGTGAGCAATCGACAGCCTCCTCAAATCTTATGGAATTATTTTTGTGCCTATAATAAAGAACAGAACTTTTCAAGAAACTAATGAAAATATAAATTGAAACTGAATAAAATACCTTTGAAACTGAAAAAGACAGCTTCTGTGACTTCGTTTTTAGTATAATGCATGGTTTGCTAACTGTTTTCTCATCTTTTTTTTGAGAAACAATTGATAATAATCCTCTGTCTCTGTTACACTTCCTCACACCTGAAATCACTGATCGAGTGAATCTCCTGAACTCCTCCGATCTACAGTAGATCATTTCTAATCCATTTGTTGTGACATCTGCTCTAACGTGGGCCGTTTCGTTGGATCCCGGGCTAGGCACTGGCTAATCAGATCTCTGCATTCTGCACAAATGTTAATAAGGAGAGAGCTGGTTAGTCATGGCCATGTGACTTGGCATCTATGAAAACAGCATCTAAAACGTGATTAATATCATGTAAAATGTTCCTCATCTTTACTTTAAAAGTGAAGTATGTGGTTTCTGCGACACCTAGCGGAATTAGCAAAGGCCCCTTTTGTGCAATCGCGTCGTCCCCAACTTAAACATCACAAACCCAGCTCTTACTTGCTCTTGTGAAGGCATGTTTCAGGTCCAACATATTAGGAATACTTTTAGCTGTGTTGCATTTGTCTTTCTGAAAATGTGTGTTTCTGAATGGGAGCATGATGATGCTGTATGGTATTGAAGCATGCTTTGTAGCGTGTAGCAAGACAATGCTCTGTTCACTTTGACGTGTTCATGACCTGTTTAATCTTTGAAGGTAGCCTATAAATGCAGCGAATTTCGGCTTTCACTTCTGTAACTAAAGCTGAATTTCTAAAAGCGGTGTGTTTATCAGTGTTTTCAATATTATTCACTCACCTCTGGATAAGTTGGAATTCTGAAATGTAACTTTAGCTTCTATGATTTCTGTTTCACTGCAAAAAGGAAGAGATGCGTTCACCATCTGATAAAACATCACTCCTAGAGCCCAGACATTTGCTGGGACGGCGTGGAATCTGGGTTCTGTGAAGACTTCAGGTGGGCAGTGATCCTGTCTTCCTGTAAGTACGACATTTGCACATTGTTGAGCTTTTTTTCTTAAAGCGTCACTACATTCAGGTTTCCACGCTCTCAAAATGCTCACCAACGTATATGTCGCTCTCGTAGCCCTCACTACTGAATAGCTGACCGCAGCCAAAGTCTATCAGCTTGAGGAATAATGAGCTTCTCTTCAACAGGAAATTCTGCGCTTGAATGTCATTATGAAAAACGCCATGCTCGATGCAGTGTTGTACTGCCAGCACAGCCTGTCCCATTAAGTCCCATACTATTGTTTCGCACACTTCAGGATTACGACGAGTGATGAAGTCCAGCAAGCTCTCGCAGGGTTCGGGGAACTCCATGATGAGAGTGAATTTGCGAGGATGTTCAAACCACTCGAATAGTTGTATGACGTAGGGGCTTATGGGTTCTCGTCTCATCATTAGCAGGAGCGCCACTTCTGTAATGAGAGGTTCAGGATGTCCAGGCTAGAGAAAAGCAGTAGACAGAAGGCAAGCTGGGTAAAAACCTGATGAAAACATGTCATTTTTAAACATACTTTTCTTTGATCTTTTTAGATACGTTGAAAAGAACCTCAAAAGAGCTCAAAGTTTTTTCTTTTGTGCCTCTAGGCTTATTTGTCAATCACATTTACACCTAGTGCGCCCTGTTGAAGTGTATTAACTACAGCAATCTGCTGCACTTAAACAACTAAATACATATTCAGGTTTTGGCCGACTTACAATATCAAGATAAAGGAAATTGTCAAACTTGCGCATCCGCTTGATGGCAACCTGCCAAAAAAAAAAAAAACAGTTTCAGTAACAGTATTCCAGCACATGACCTTGCGCTAAGTATTAAACCATCTGTAAATGTTTTGAATATGTTTTGATGCACGCAAAACCAAAATGTTTGCACAATTCGGGAAGATTTACCTTTTTGCCATCAAATTTGCGTGTTCCCCTGTACACACTGCCAAACATTCCACATCCAATCATCTGTCCCGCTTTATAGAGAGACTCAAAGGACTCTGAAAAACAAACAGAAAAATATGGGAAATATATACGAGATAAAATATCAGTCCTGGTTGTGTCGATAAAATAATGTTAATATGGGGAAAATAATATGAATATTCTCTGAAAACAAGCCGTAAGATATTTTTAGTGGAAAACAAGACGACAACACTGTTTAAAATAATGTCGGAGAAATAAGGACTGGCGATTTACCATTATTTGGCTCGACGTCGCAGAGATATTGTGCAGCGGATGATGGATCAGGATCAGGTGATGATGGATCAGGATCAGGTGATGATGGATCAGGATCAGGTGATGATGGATCAGGTGATGATGGATCAGGATCAGGCTCTGGCTCCAGATCTGCTGTAGGGAGAAAAGGCTCCACAACATCCACAGCACAACTGTGGCAACAGCAGCAGAAAAAACCCTTCACAGCCGTCCATACCCTGTTGAGGAAACGACCAATTCTTTTCCTCTTCCTTGTAGGTTTTTCTGAAATGAAGAGAAACATCTCTGATGTCAAATTAATGATATCATGACATAACTTACATTTTACTGTTAAATTATTATCTGTAATGTTAAAAATCCAAAGTAATGGAAATATTTCCAAGCTACCCACCTGACTTCTGCTAAATGCCTACATAAATGTCCCAAAATCGTATTTCACAATATCAAAAGTCCTTTTATTTCACAATTTTTATTAATCACATAAAATAATAATGTAATCCTCTGCACGATGGCCATTTTGACAATTTTGTGAGTATTTGACAATTCAAGTGCAATAAGTCAGAAATATAATTCTACTGGGAATGGAATGCTGTCTGAGAATCGTCTTTCTGTGCGCGTGTTTCTGGTGTGTGTATAAATAAAGTTTTCTAATTAAGTTAAGCAATCGTTATTTCTAAATTTTCCCTGAACGTTCATAACGTCCAGTTTTTTTCAATGTTTCAAAAATGTTTTTTCTTGGTTAAAGGAACATTATATTTAATAATTTTGCATTATGGGAATGCTACTTTTGAATGTTCTCTTAATGCTCTGAAAATGTTCCAATTAAAATATATAAAAAAAAAATAAAAAAAAATCAGAAAGCAAAATTCAGCTGAGCACCAGTAAATGTGACCGGACATTAACATGCTAAAAACTTGAAGCAGTTTTGCATGGAATAGCAAAATCTCTATCTGTACACATTACACTGCCCAGCCTTATTTCAGTCTCACCTGTTGAGCTCTTGTTCACAGGAGAATTCTCCATGGCACCCTGAGCAGTTCGGCCACTTGAAGTCTCTGTCGGCTCGACGGCAACTTGACCCGGGAGTGGATGGCACCGCCACCACGCTTCCATGCTGTCGGACCGGGACAAACCGCAGCTGCTGCCACTGTCCTGTTTGCTTCGGCTCTCCGAAACATCACCACTCCACCTCCATTCAGCGCTGCACGAGCCGCTGCTGCTCAGCCTAGACGACTCTCTGCATAACAGCCTCTCCACATTGTCCTCAGAGATGGACAAAGATGATGATGAGTCTGGAAAATGTCAGACATCAAAAACTGTTTTTTTTTCTTCTTTTTTTGTAATAATATTTATAATCAATGTAAAAATTGGTCAAAGCCTATTCTGACCTCTGCGAGAGTGTTCCGATGAAGTGGACAGGCGTCCATCATCTGGGCTCTTCTGGCTGCCGCTCTGCCACTCCTTCTTCCTGTGAGCCGGACCTGTCAGAACAGAAACAGACATACTAAATACTATTACTAATATACTATTTCACATAGTTAGTATTAATGGTTTAATAACAACAACCAATACTAAATGTCAGTTGACAAATTGACAATTACAAATTGTTACAATAGATAACTTTAGTTACTCAAATTGAAAAGTTGATTTCACATGCAAGGAATCAAATACATGTGATCACTTAGCTGGGAAAATTGGGGGATCAAATTTACCTTGCACAAGTTTCTTCACACTTACTCAATCATTGTACAACAATATTATACCATAACATACATTTACAAATAAAAAACCAAAGCAATCACCTCCTCTTCCCCCCATGTGAGCCATCGATCCTCCAATCTGCAATAAAAACAATACAAAAAACAATACAAAAAGAACAAAATACAACTCTCCTCAGAAATGCAACAACAATAATAATAATAATAATAAAATAATAAACAAAAAAAAGAAATAAAACGCCAAACTCCTTCTAACGTAAAGAACAATTAAATAAAAGTCTCCACAAAAACAATATGAACTCTTTAAAAAATAAAAATGTGTAAAGGATATATGCGTATATATGCGCCGATCTTCTAGAATAAAAGTCTCTTCTCCGCTTCAGCTTCACAAGATTTGCATAGAAAATACTTTGCAAAAATCTCTGAATTGTTCGCCTCGTCTCTCAACCAACTCAGAAAACGATCAGTTCGAGTGTATACAAATGCAGTCAAAATTCAAAACACGCGTCGCGATAGCAAATAAAATTCAAATAATTCATAACCACGCACGTACACCTGAAGTCGCACATCGAATATCAACACATTTATTGAAAAGTAACCAACTTAATATTAAACAGTTATTGTTGTTATTATTATTGTTATTATATCCGTGGAATTATTCGTGCCCAAAATCTGCATAGCTATTCACAATTGAGCAAATTAGCACCGACTTCGCAAGGCACTTACAGTCTGGACTGTAGTCATTGCTTCTGTCCAAAATGCGTGCAAAAAGGCACAAGGGGGGATAAATCGGACATCATCTTAATATATTATAAAGTCTAGAAAAATTACATTTCCGCATGTAAACATAGAGCCAATCAGATTTCAGTATCACTGATGCGTCATCACATCGGTAAGTAGTAGGTGGTGAAGAAAAGAAAATGAAAATTAATATGAAGCCCATTTATGATTTTACTAATCAAGGAGTGGAGGATGACGTGGAGGATGACGTTTACAATGATCATTGTCTTTCTCAAACAATGTTTAACAGATTATTATGCACTGTAATGTTGGCTAATGAAATGATATTGAGTTCCTTTGCTCAAATTTAGTCAGTCAATTCGTCTTTTTCAACGAGTGATTAGTTCGACTCGAATGAATCACAGGAGTCGGACTACGCTTTCGGCGCCATAGTTCTCTATACAGGCGACTCTTTCTGATTTAATTCACTATAATCTTTCAAAAGAGTCATTTATGATGTGAATCGAACTACACTGACCACCACGCTGCATTACACCCGCGGAGACAACATTAAAAATAAGATTTATTTGGTTTAAAGACTCGTGTGGGGAACTCGGAAACGGAAAAGCGTTATAGATAGAGAAGCTGCAAAGAATATAGTTCTATATGCATATGGTTCTCATAAATGAACCGAGACTCAGCGAAGGCCTATAAGGTATAGCCTATTGCCTCACAGACCTGAGACATATATCTAGCTTGAAATGTCTACTCTTTAGCGGAACAATTCAAAACGAAAGAAAACAGACTGCGCTGCTTATGTAATTCGTAAGAAATGTGCATTTCTCTCTGGCGCTGCGAAGATCGCGAGTCGTCAACTTCATCTGTCTAGCCGACAGACACTGACATAAAAAATAACTGTTTTATTAGTAAACAATTAAAATGTCTCCTGCTATATTTTACATATTTGCATGTTCCTTACAAAACACTGACAGTGGGGATTTTGACTGGGGTTGTTTTTTGAGCAGCTGCGGACAAATTCTTTCGACACACACACACACACACAATATTACATAACACTCTGAGCTTATGTTTTAAAAAGATAATTTAACATATAAATAACAATTTTTAAATAGCCCACTTAAAGTGTTTATTACAAATAAATTACTAAATGCTAAAAAATAATACATTTTAATGAACAAACATATGCGTTGCATTTACAATTCTGTGAAAACAGCACCCCCACACTGCATGAAAAGAGGTGTATCCAGACCAGTATACTCCTGTATACACTGCTGAAATTCGGAAGAATCCAGGAGTATACTGGCCGGATAGCTCAAATTCCATGGGTCTGTATCAAGCGTGCCGCACAAGCCCTGAAAAGTGAAGCCAAAACGTCTCGATCGCCCCCCGGTGACTGGTCCTAGTATAGGTCATAAGCCCCGCCTCCCCGTGTTATTCAACGGGACGTGAGACCAACTAAACAATTAAATTACACTTCAAATATCTTTTTTCCAAAGGTGGTTTCTTTAATTTGCTGTCATTTTTATCACGCTGATGTAAGTTCAAGTGTCTGTTTCAAAAATAAGTTGGTTTTTAGTTAGTTACGTGATGCGGTGGTGTAACGTCATGATTGACAGCTGTGATTGACAGGTTCTCGAGCGAAGTAGTCACTGAAGCACCAACGGACATTTTTTTCGGGATCTTCGGAGGACTGAGGAGATTGTATTTACTTTATTTTAACAAGCCTCTTGTCGTACTGCAATCAATTTTTAAAAAAGTGTGCAGAATCCACTCTCCCTGAGTGCGTTCTGCGAGAGTGAGGGCGGAGCGTTGATTTCGCGGCTTTACTTCCTGCTCACTACTGCGCATGTCTGGTCCCGAGATCGCTACTGCGCAGACTCAAGAACCAATATGTCAGCGCCATTTCGGGACTCTGGCGGCTTCAGTTCTCATCAATGGAAGAGAGCGAAGGGGCGTCGTCCATCTTTTTTTACAGTCTATGGTCTGTATATATCCGTATGCATCCGAAATGATACCAAATCGGATGTATGTTGTGGACGTATACTTCCGTGCTACAGCCATTTGTTGCCATGGCAAGTAATCCCATCAAAGGTTTTTTCAAGAGAACATTTTCACACCTTTGTGCACCTTTTGGCCTTCCCCCCTTCCTCCCATTACCCAGACCACTATTGGAGGACAGGACACATTGAAAACCCAGGAAAGTGATTTGATTGGTTACTTTTAGAACATAGCCCACCCTAGGCCTTATCGCACAGTGATTTGATTGGTTGTAGGCCAGCTATGCAGATTTTGCTCAGTATACACTAATCCCCCCTTCCCCCAATTTTAATACATTCAAATCTAATTTTAAAAACACACACAAAGATCAATGAGAAAGTCTGACATTTCTAAACAAAAAAAACAGTTGATCTGTAGTTTATTTTCATAAGTGAATTAAGTACAGAAAATTATCAACAATTTAGGAATACAAAATCATTCTAAAAGTTATTACAAAAGATTTATTGCAAATTGACACCAAGGTTTATGCACAAAAACAAATTTAGAATTGTGACGAGCCACACCAGGCCGTAACTTCTCAGAAGTGATTGAACAAGTGGTGCAGTCTTTCTCCAAACCATCTGAGGACAAACTTCCCTACTGGGTGTGGGCTGAACCTTTTAGTCTACAGAAGGACCCTGTGATGATAAAGTATCTGCTATGTATGGAGTAGAAAGTAAGAGGATGGATTTTACTGAATAATGCTGAAAAGCAAACGCTGGAGTAAGAAGCCATGAAAGGGTTGTAGATTTTTAATGAGATCAGTTATGACGCCTGTCCCTCCAGCTCTGACGCGGGGGTGTCTGGCTCTTCATCATTGTAGATGTTCTCAGCCTAAACGAGAGAAGTTTATGATATCAGTGCAAAGTCCTAATATCAAATACATAAATAAATGGAAATCTTAAGAATGTACAGTTTTGCTGTACTTACCATCTGCCATACTTGCATAATGTTGTCCTCTGACACAGAACAGATTACCCAGGGTTCATTTGGGTTCCAGGAGAAATCTGAGATCTTAGCTGTGTGCCCACCATGAATGAACTGCCAAAACAAACAAAAGTGGATTATTAGACTGTCAAAACTGGCATGCAAAATTGTACATGCATTGAAATTCTATCAATATTTTCAAGCTTCAATAACGATACACATCATAACAGTAATCCACATGAATCAAGCGGTTTAATCCAAGGCTTCTAAAGAGACAAGATTTTGAATCTAATTTTGATTCTATATTTTATACTTAATCCATTACCATTACAATTATCTCACTTAAATGCTTGCTCACTCAATGTATTTGTGTTTTTACAATGGGGTAATGTTGTTGCGCAATAGCTTACACAGCGCACAAGGAAGCTTGGTTTCAAACTTTAAATTTCATTTACATAAAAATACAAACAGTCAATAATAAAATAAGAAAAAAAGAAACAAAATCACAAACAATAGCACAAATAAATACAATAGAATAAATATACAAATGGAAGAAATAGTGCTTTATGTTTTTCAGGTACTGTAAGTCTAATAGTAGTATTCAGGTAAGAAATACTACAGAAATTGAAGTAATCAAATGTAAAATAACACTGGATTTTCTTCATTGTAAAAAATAAATACAGATTAATCCTTACAATTAAAGTTAAAAGTTATTCAGCGAGTGATTTTCTCTTTTCTTTTGTTCATTGATTAACAGGAATATTAGGCTGCTGTCACATTAAGACTGAATGCATGGATCCAATACACCGATACACATCCATTTTCTTCGGTTTACCTTCAATCAAGACACAGCCGACTGCGTTTATGTAAATACTTGCCAAGATGAGCATTTTGACAATTTTCTCAAGCTGTTTAAGAGGCAGCTTTATGTGTGTGCGCTTTGACTGTGAAATCTGTGAGTAGTAGTAAAATGATGCGCTATACCCACAATCCCACATTGAAATTCATGCGCTATAACACCAACACTATCAGAGTGCATTGAGACGAGTGAGTAAGAGGAGGCGTGCGTGTGTGTGTGTGTGTGTGTGTCAACTCGCTGTCGGAGAGAACAGAGAGCAATAAAGCGCAGATGGTATCGATGTGTTGATACGGCAGAAATTTAATATTGGACCCTATTTAACTTGAGTTAAATTTACCATTTCTGACAACACTACTCAAGATAATAATACTTTTATTCAGAAAGGATGTATTAAATTGATCAAAATTGACAGTAAATACATTTCTTACAAAGATTTCTATTTTAAATAAATGCTTTCTTTTGAACTTTCTATTCATCAGAATGATTCTCTTCATTTAGAATTTCTATTCAGTCAGAATCCTGAAAAAAATGCATCAAGTAACACAACTTTTTTTCAATATTGATAAAAATGTATCTTGACCATCAAATCAGCATATTAGAATGATTTTTGAAGGATCATGTAACTCTGCAGACCGGAGTAATGATGATAATTTCAGCTTGGCTATTCAGGAATGAATTGCAGCATTTTATATTAAATAGAAATCTGTTATTTTAAATTGTAATATTCCACAGTATTACTGTCAAAAACTGTATTTTTGATCAAATAAATGCAGCTTTGATGAGCATAAGAGACATTTAAACCCCCAAAAATTTTAAAATATATATTAATTAAATATGTTATTTACACTTGTATTCAACTTTATACTAAAATAGAGTGTGATCAATAGTGTGTGTTTTTTGCTGTGGTATTGAAATAGTTACCAATAATCATATCATTATAGCTCCATCTGTCACAATAAATATTTTCAGCAAATCTATCTCGACTCACCAGCAGCTCAGGTGGCCCGTCCTCGGCGTCCTCCGCAGACTGCTCTTCTCCAATTTTACTAGAGGACATAAATGTAACAAAGCAATCAATATAAGATAAAAGCATTTGTGGATCCAAATACAGTTAGCACAAATGAACGGTTCAAATTAAACCAGGAATGAGCATCAAGAAAGAAAAAAAGTATATTTTCAGGATCAATTATAAAAGAGTAGTAATGCCATACCTCAGGTCCCAAACATTGAGGCGTCTGTCTGTGCCACTGGAGGCCAGGATGGTCTCGTTATGAGGAGACCACTGGACCTGTCAAGAGAATCAGCATTATTATTATCATTATCATCATCACTACACTATTGCTAACGGATTGCATGTTGTTATATTGTAACAGAATCTTGAGTTACCTGGAAGATTTCATCCTTATGTGACTCAAAAGAGTGAAGCTTCAACTTCAGGTTGCGCAGATCCCACAATGCAACAGTCTACAGCCATAAACAAACAGTGAGCATGTCATTTTTTTTCTAAATCATGCACAATATTAAATAGACTATACTTTAAAAGCTTATGCATTAGGCTGTATGCATACATCAAAACTGATGTGTACTTTGGGCTTAAACAGATAGTTCACACAAAAATGATAATTCTGTTATTAATTACTCACCCTCATGTTGTTCCAAACCCGTAAGGCTTCCGTTCATCTTCAAAGCACAAAATATATTTTTGATAAAATCTGAAAGATTTGTCTGCACAACTACCACTTTGATGTTTCAAAAAGTTTATAAAAAAGATTGTAAACCAATCCATATGAATCGAGCGGTTTAGTCCAATTTTTTTTAAGAGACTCGATCGCTTTATATGATAAACAGATTTAATTTAGGCTTTAATTCATATATAAACATTGATCAGCAAACACAAACAGAAGCTCAACCGAACTTGACATGCGAGAATGAACCTCATTGTTTCTCGCATGTCAAACGAACATGCTTGAGCTTCCGTTTACCACAACTGATGTGTGAGTTGATGAATGTTAATATGTGAATAAAAGCCTAAATTCAATCAGTTTATCATATAAAGCGATCAAATCTCTTCAGAACATTTGGACTAAACCATTCAATTCATCTGGATTCGTTTTACGATCTCTTTATTAACTTTTTGTCAAAGTGGTAGTTCTGTAGACTGTCAATAGAGGGACAGAAATGTCTAAGATTTCATTAAAAATATCTTAATTTGTGCTTTGAAGATGAACGAAAGTCTTATGGGTTTGGAACGACATGAGGGCGAAAAATTAATGACAGAATTTCTATTTTTGGGTGAACTAACTCTTTAAGGGGATTGTGTCCCCTCCGCATGAGGACGGATCTCTAAAGCAAATTCTTCCTACAGATGAGTGTGCATGTGTGATTATGTAGATCGCAACATGTACAGACCTTGTCTGCTGAGCCACTGGCCAGAATAAACTCGCTGTATGGGTTGAAGGACAGGCAGTTGACTTCGGCCGTGTGGGCGTCCACAGAGTGACTGGGCTTTGATGTGTTATTGGATCGTGTGTCCCAGCTGTAGAAGACAGACATTTCATAGTGTAATACAACTTAAAGGGTTAGTTCACCCCAAAAATAAAAATTCTGTCAGTAATTACTCACCCTCATGTTGTTCCAACCCCGTAAGGCTTTCGTTCATCTTCGGAACACAAATTCAGATATTTTTGATTAAATCTAAAAGAGCTGTCTCACTACTCCATTGGCTTCTATGTTATTGAAACTTGCCAGCCCAGAAAGTTAGTAAAGACAATGTAACAGCACAGCGCAAGGTCAGAACGTAGGCTCACTATTGGCTGAAGCTGGTCATGTGTGTGATGCTGGCCAATAGTGAGCCTACATTCTGACGTTGCGCTGTGCTGTTACACTACATGAACTCACGTCAGACGCCCACACAGAAGAAAATGAATAGTTGAATAAAGTCGGTATTTTGGGGGGTTTTTTGCACACAAAAAGTCCAAATAAATGTGAGCACTGTGCATTTGTACTAGAAGATATGCATTCATTTTGCGTTCATTTGTAAAGGACAAACAAAAATGGATCATTTTTAAATCCATAAAATAACTAATTTTACATTCTGTTTACATTACATTATGAAAAACATAACATTTTAAATGATGTGCTGTTGACTTCTGCCTTGTTCACATTCTTGCACATGAGGATTCAAAAGAGAACTTTTGTTTTCCTTTTTAATTTCGGTATGATAGAACTGTTGCAATTATTTATTTTGACAACTAATATAGAAAGTTCAACTTTTTGACAAACTCAGAATTGGTTGAATAGTTCATTGATTATGGACTTCCGGCTGACATGTGCGGGGAGTAGCAGCATTTCGCCCGTGCTCCCACAGTTTTCAATTTAAAGTTTTTTTTTTTGGCCCAACAACGACTTGATTATCCAGTTAATCAGTCAGCTTACTACTTTGAAACTTTCTGGGCGAAAATGGCTTCGAAATCTAGACAAAACACCAAGAAAGACGAAGTTAAGAAAGACGAAACACAGACTAGCGGGAATTTAGCAGATATTGCTACCCTGACGACGCTGCTGGAAGAACACAGGGCGGCATTGTCTTCGGAATTTAAATCAGCATTCTCCACCTTGGAATCGAGACTGGACATTTTACATACAACGGTAAACGACCACGAGCAGAGACTTTGCTCACTTGAAGCAAATGCGGACACTAGCGGCCTGAGCGTCGGAGCCCTAGAGTCGAAGTTTGCGGCTTTAACTGACGAACACGCTAAACTCAAAGCCAAGGTTATGGATCTAGAAGGGAGGAGCCGCAGAAATAACATACGAATCTTTGGCTTACCTGAGACGATTGAGGGCCCTCGTCCGACTACTTTTTTTTCGGAGCTCTTAGTGGAAATTTTTGGTGCAAGCCTATTTACCTCTCCTCCTGATTTGGATCGTGCCCATCGCGCCCTCACAGCGAAACCAAAGTCGGGGGAGAGACCTAGGTCTGTGATAATTCGTTTTCACAAGTTCCAGACCAAGGATTTGGTGATTCGCGAAGCCCGCAAGCTAAGAGGAAAGCTTCAATATCGCGGTAATCCGGTCTTCATCAATGAGGACTACAGTCCCGAAGTTTTGGAGATGCGTGCCGAATATCGAGCGGTGATGAAGGAGCTGTACCAGCTTGGTCTGAGACCATCTCTTCATTTCCCATCTAAACTTTTCATCACGACGTCGGATGGTAAGAAGAGGCGGTTGTCGTCAGTTCATGAGGCTGGTGAGTTTATTAAAACCCACCGGCGTGAGTCGACAGAAGCTACATGAGCAGTTGACTTTTCTGACTAACGCTACTCGCGTCTACTCGTCTCACACGATGCTGGGTTCCGGATTTAATTTTTATTTTTTCATTTATATTATCATCTAGTATACAATATCTGGACACCGAAGTTCGTAGCTATTTTTTATGATATACAAGATGCGTAGTTTTCACTCTTTTCGCTCATCTTGCTCCTGGATGATCATAAGACTGACAAGACCGTAATTTTTGTACATCTGCTGCCCAGGAGAACTTTTATGCAGACTGTTAAGGGTCATACAACGTTGTTTTGTGTTACTGGTAGTTTGATTTTGATCAGTTTTTGTTTTTCATTCATGGGCTAAAATACATATTTTTGTGGAGCCGGGGTCCTTTGTGCAATTTGATAGTAAATTTTGTAATTTTGAGAAATTGCATTGAGATGCTGATGTTTAGCAGGTTCTCTGCGTGGTTCTGGGTTGATATGTTAAGAATGGGATTTAGGATTTTGAAATGGGTTTTTGTTTCTCTTTCTTTTTTGAATGCTATGGCTTTCCAAATTGCTTTATTGTGTTTTATTTTATTTTCCTTGAAGTGTTTCTTTTCTCCTTTATTTTTTTGCGTTTGGCTCAGATTTGAAACTGTCGTGTGGCCGATTGATAATGGCTAAGATTAAAGAGAGTTCCAGTATTCGTTTCTTATCATGGAATGTTAAAGGGGTGAACAATAATATTAAAATTAACCGCATTATGTCTCATCTCCAACATCTTCGGGGGGATGTGTTCTTTCTTCAAGAAACCCATCTTAAGACAAGTGATATTCAGCGGCTTAAAAGAGCATGGGTGGGCCATTTATATCATTCAAATTTTAGTGCTCGAGCAAGAGGTGCTGCTATTCTTATTCACAGAAGTATCCCTTTCGAGTTGGCTAGTGTTTTGTCCGATCCTAATGGACGTTATGTCCTAATTACTGGCAAACTCAGAGATGTGCCTATCGTTATGGCAAGTATTTATGCCCCTAACTGGGATGATGACAAGTTTATATCCAATTTCTTTTCATCCATTTCTGATATTGACAGAAGACATGTTATAATAGGGGGTGATTTTAACTTTGTTCAAGACACTGTTTTAGATCGATCCTCGAGCAGACCTTGTGTATCAACTAACTCGGCCAAAACTTTGAATACCTTTGCTGGGCGATTGGGCCTGTCCGATCCCTGGAGATCAAAATTTCCCACGAATAGGGCCTACTCATTTTTCTCCCACGTTCATCAGTCATATTCACGAATAGATTTTTTCCTATTAGACAATAGACTACTTTCAAACCTATCGAGCTGTGAGTATCACAGCATTGTCATTTCAGATCATGCACCCACTTCTGTTGACGTTAATATTTCCCAGTTTACACATTCTCCCAAACAGTGGCGCTTCCCCTCTCTCTTTCTGGCTAGTGATGATTTCAAGAAATTTTTGGCTGAGCAAATAGCCCTATTTTTTGAGGTCAACGATATGCCAATTATTAATAGAGGGACTCTCTGGGAAACATCTAAGGCATATTTGAGAGGTATGATAATTTCTTATTCTTCTGGTAATAACAAGGCTGACAAGCTTAAATTAGATACAATCCTTAAGGACCTACAAAGTTTAGATCATCAGTATGCTGTTGATCCAAATAAAGATCTGTATAAAGAACGCCTTCGTTTACAAACGGAATTTGATCTTTTGACCACGAATAAGGCTGAAGTGCAGTTGCTTAAATCTAAGCAATGTTTTTTTGAACTAGGTGATAAGGCAGGTAAATTATTAGCTCATCAAGCCAGAGCATCAGCAGCATCAAGGCTGATTAATGGAATAAGGTCGCCACAAGGAGACGCGTTTCATGATCCACATAAAATTAATAACATTTTCCTAGAGTTTTACTCAGGCCTTTATACTTCTGAGCTTTCCTTATGTTCTGATTGTGGGGAATGGCCCTTGGATAAGATCACTTTTCCCAACATTGATAGTAACATGGCTAAGACCCTTGGTGACCCAATATCAGTTTCTGAGGTGGTGGAAGCTATCAAACTTTTACAGAACGGCAAGTCACCAGGCCCTGACGGGTTAACTACGGAGTTTTATAAAGCATTTTCTACATCCCTCGCACCTGCATTACAGAATATGTTTAACGAGTCTTTTTCTAAAGGCTGCCTGCCTCCCACCCTGTCGTTAGCGTCAATCACTTTGATTGCTAAAAAAGACAAAGACCCTTTACTGTGTAACAGCTATAGACCCATTTCACTTTTGAATGTGGACTATAAAATTTTAACTAAGATTTTAGCGTTGCGTTTACAACAAGTCTTGCCCCAAATAATTTCGGATGACCAAACAGGTTTTATGATTGGAAGACATTCTTTCTTTAATACAAGGAAACTTTTCAATATCCTCAATATGCCTAGTTCAGATGTGCCAGAAGTGGTTCTGGCACTAGACGCGGAAAAGGCGTTTGATAGAGTCGAGTGGGGATATCTATTTCGTATAATGGAAAGCTTTGGTTTTGATGATCGTTTTATTTCCTGGATCAAACTATTGTATGTCTCCCCACAGGCATCTATTTTAACTAATGGTGTGGTTTCACCACCTTTTTTGCTTCAGAGGGGCACTAGGCAGGGCTGCCCTTTGTCGCCTTTGCTTTTTGCCATTGCCATTGAGCCCTTAGCTATCTGGCTTCGTGAAGATGTAAATTTTAAAGGTATAAATCGGCTAGGTAGAGAGTATAAATTATCCCTATATGCAGACGATCTTCTACTCTTTATTTCTGATCCAGAGACTTCTGTTCCCGTTATTCTGAACATTTTAAACCATATCGGTAAAATTTCAGGGTATAAGATTAATTTTCATAAGAGTGAGTTGTTCCCTGTAAATTCTTTGGCGAATAACCTTGCACACTCACTTCTACCATTTAAATGGGCGGCTGATGAATTTAAGTATCTGGGTATTACTGTGACCAAATCTTTAACTGGAATGTATGTTTCTAATTTTGTCCCCTTACTTAAAAAGGTTGAGTCTGACATGGAACGTTGGGCTAACCTCCCTCTTTCTCTTGCTGGGCGTATAAGCCTAATCAAGATGACTGTTCTTCCCAAGTTTTTGTATTTATTTCAGCATATTCCAATTTTTCTTAAGAAAAAGTTTTTTATGGATTTGGACAAACGAATAATTTCCTTTTTATGGGGAAATAGACCAGCTCGAATTAAGAAATCAGTTTTAGAGCTCCCTAAAAACAAGGGAGGTCTTGCACTCCCAAACTTTTTGCACTATTATTGGGCCTGCAATATCCAGAAAATTGTATACTGGAGGAACAATCTGAATTCTGAACCCCCTTGCTGGGCCTACCTGGAACAATCCTCAGCGCGCCTCTCTCTGCACTCAGTTATATGCTCTCAACTACCATTGCCTACCAACATTAGTTCAAATTTAGTAGTATCTCACTCAGTTAAGATATGGACTCAATTTAGAAAACAGACTGGGTTGCATAGGTCTTCTACACTCTCTCCGATAATTAAAAACCACAGTTTTGCACCCTCTAATATGGATGAGGCGTTTCGAATATGGTTTGATAAAGGCATAAGGACCATTGATGATCTCTATGAGTGTGGAGTTTTCTCGTCCTTTAATAACCTTTCCAAAAGATTTGACTTACCTAATTCCCACTTATTTCGTTTCTTTCAAGTCAGGCATTTTGTGCAAAAACTATTCCCTCACTTTCCGAATCGCCCCCCTGAATCGCCATTGGATGACTTCTTAAAGCTTGAACCACATTCAAAACACTGTATTTCTGTAATTTATAATTTGATTCACAATAATAATCCAGCCTCTACAAGTAGGGCCAGAGCGGCATGGGAGGGAGACTTGGGATTTGAAATCTCTGATGAACATTGGGAGCGCATTCTTGCTCTCATACACACATCATCTATAAGTGCAAGACATGGCCTGATACAGTGTAAGATTCTACATAGGGTTTACTATACAAATGCTAAACTTGCTAAAATATACCCATCTGTCAGCGATGCATGTAATAGGTGCAAGCAATCACCAGCAGATCTCATTCATATGTTATGGGGATGCCCTAAATTATATGACTATTGGACTAAAATATTCAAAATTCTGAGAGAAGCCTTCGCCATAGATCTTAACATAAATCCTCTTCTGGCCATCTTTGGGATGACCGTTGAAGTTAACCTTTCTGTAACGGTTCAAAAGGCTCTAGCCTTTACTACTCTGCTAGCAAGACGTCTCATACTTCTGAAGTGGAAACATGCCTCACCCCCTTCTTTTGATTCATGGCTGAAAGAAGTGTTCACTTGCATTAAATTGGAAAAAATCAGACTGTCACAGACGGGATCTTTAAGGACCTTTGATAAACTGTGGCGCCCCTTTTTAGACTATTTACTAGCTAATTCTCAAGACACTTAAGCTGAGCATCCTCTGATGATTTATTTATTTTATTTTGAAAATGCTTTAAGATATCAATATTGTATTTTTATTTATTTATTTATTTTTTTTTATTTTTATTTATTATTATTATTATTATTATATATGTATATGTTTTATTTTATTTATTTATTTATTTTTTTTTATTGGAGGCTGTAGGTTGTTTACTTGAGGGAGGGTTTTAATGGGGTATTAACAGGGAGGGTTTTAATGGGGTATTAACAGTGTGGAACGATTACTTTATAAAATCATTGTTATTATACGTTGACTTGATGTTCCCAGCAGAAAAACCAATAAAGAAATTTAAATTAATAGTTCATTGATTATAAAAAAACGCATTGAAGGTTGAATAATCTTTGGACTACAGTATTTATCTGCATGTTATCTCATCCATGAAGATGCAACAATGTAGAACAAGCTATTGGAGATTTTGAGAACCAGAACCAAGCTAACTGAGCAAGTTGAACTTTAGCTATAGTGTGTGCCCTTTTATTACTATTTAATTCATTTTAATATGAGGTGGTGGGTAATAAAAAATAAATAAATAAATAAATTCACTCAGTATGCTGTCGGACCGGGACAAACCTCACCTTCTGCCACTGTCCTGTTTGCTTCGGCTCTCCGAAACATCACCACTCCACCTCCATTCAGCACTGTACGAGCCGCTGCTGCTCAGCCTAGACGACTCTCTGCATAACCGCCTCTCCACATTGTCCTCAGAGATGGACAAAGATGATGATGAGTCTGGAAAATTTTAGAATTTCAAATTTATTTTTTTGTTGTTGTTGATAATATTAATAATCAATGTAAGGATTGGTCAAAGCCTATTCTGAGTGTTTCGATGAAGTGAACGGACGTCCATCATCTGGGTTCTTCTGGCTGCCGCTCTGCCACTCTCTCTTCCTGTGAGCCGGACCTGTCAGAACAGAAACAGAAAACTCAGAAGACAAAGACTGTGTTAAATATCCATGGAGCTCCTGGATCGGTGTCTGGGTCGGGTCTGGCAGCGGATCCTGATCACGGTCATCGGAACCGGGTCTCCAAACCTCCTGACCAGCTCTCTGAGAGAAAGCAGCTCTCCTGGATCTGGAGTGGAGTGGCCTGAGGCTGGAATATTTCACACATCACATAGTATTAATGTTTTAATAATAACCAATACTCAATGTCAGTGGTCAATTACAAATTGTTACTATACATAACTTTAGTTACTCAAATTGAAAAGTTGATTTCTTATGCAAGGAACCAAATACATGTGATAAAAATTTACATCGCACAAGTTTCTACACATTAATTTACTTAATCAATGTACAACAACATACCATAAACAAATAAAAAAAACTAAAGCACTCACCTCCTCTTCCTCCCATGTGAGCAATCGACAGCCTCCTCAAATCTTATGGAATTATTTTTGTGCCTATAATAAAGAACATAACTTTTCAAGAAACTAATGAAAATATAAATTGAAACTGAATAAAATACCTTTGAAACTGAAAAAGACAGCTTCTGTGACTTCGTTTTTAGTATAATGCATGGTTTGCTAACTGTTTTCTCATCTTTTTTTTGAGAAACAATTGATAATAATCCTCTGTCTCTGTTACACTTCCTCACACCTGAAATCACTGATCGAGTGAATCTCCTGAACTCCTCCGACCTACAGTAGATCATTTCTAATCCATTTGTTGTGACATCTGCTCTAACGTGGGCCGTTTCGTTGGATCCCGGGCTAGGCACTGGCTAATCAGATCTCTGCATTCTGCACAAATGTTAATAAGGAGAGAGCTGGTTAGTCATGACCATGTGACTTGGCATCTATGAAAACAGCATCTAAAACGTGATTAATATCATGTAAAATGTTCCTCATCTTTACTTTAAAAGTGAAGTATGTGGTTTCTGCGACACCTAGCGGAATTAGCAAAGGCCCCTTTTGTGCAATCGCGTCGTCCCCAACTTAAACATCACAAACCCAGCTCTTACTTGCTCTTGTGAAGGCATGTTTCAGGTCCAACATATTAGGAATACTTTTAGCTGTGTTGCATTTGTCTTTCTGAAAATGTGTGTTTCTGAATGGGAGCATGATGATGCTGTATGGTATTGAAGCATGCTTTGTAGCGTGTAGCAAGACAATGCTCTGTTCACTTTGACGTGTTCATGACCTGTTTAATCTTTGAAGGTAGCCTATAAATGCAGCGAATTTCGGCTTTCACTTCTGTAACTAAAGCTGAATTTCTAAAAGCGGTGTGTTTATCAGTGTTTTCAATATTATTCACTCACCTCTGGATAAGTTGGAATTCTGAAATGTAACTTTAGCTTCTATGATTTCTGTTTCACTGCAAAAAGGAAGAGATGCGTTCACCATCTGATAAAACATCACTCCTAGAGCCCAGACATTTGCTGGGACGGCGTGGAATCTGGGTTCTGTGAAGACTTCAGGTGGGCAGTGATCCTGTCTTCCTGTAAGTACGACATTTGCACATTGTTGAGCTTTTTTTCTTAAAGCGTCACTACATTCAGGTTTCCACGCTCTCAAAATGCTCACCAACGTATATGTCGCTCTCGTAGCCCTCACTACTGAATAGCTGACCGCAGCCAAAGTCTATCAGCTTGAGGAATAATGAGCTTCTCTTCAACAGGAAATTCTGCGCTTGAATGTCATTATGAAAAACGCCATGCTCGATGCAGTGTTGTACTGCCAGCACAGCCTGTCCCATTAAGTCCCATACTATTGTTTCGCACACTTCAGGATTATGACGAGTGATGAAGTCCAGCAAGCTCTCGCAGGGTTCGGGGAACTCCATGATGAGAGTGAATTTGCGAGGATGTTCAAACCACTCGAATAGTTGTATGACGTAGGGGCTTATGGGTTCTCGTCTCATCATTAGCAGGAGCGCCACTTCTGTAATGAGAGGTTCTGGATGTCCAGGCTAGAGAAAAGCAGTAGACAGAAGGCAAGCTGGGTAAAAACCTGACGAAAACATGTCATTTTTAAACATACTTTTCTTTGATCTTTTTAGATACGTTGAAAAGAACCTCAAAAGAGCTCAAAGTTTTTTCTTTTGTGCCTCTAGACTTATTTGTCAATCACATTTACACCTAGTGCGCCCTGTTTAAGTGTATTAACTACAGCAATCTGCACTTAAACAACTAAATACATATTCAGGTTTTGGCCGACTTACAATATCAAGATAAAGGAAATTGTCAAACTTGCGCATCCGCTTGATGGCAACCTGCCAAAAAAAAATAAAGAGTTTCAGTAACAGTATTCCAGCACATGACCTTGCGCTAAGTATTAAACCATCTGTAAATGTTTTGAATATGTTTTGATGCACGCAAAACCAAAATGTTTGCACAATTCGGGAAGATTTACCTTTTTGCCATCAAATTTGCGTGTTCCCCTGTACACACTGCCAAACATTCCACATCCAATCATCTGTCCCGCTTTATAGAGAGACTCAAAGGACTCTGAAAAACAAACAGAAAAATATGGGAAATATATACGAGATAAAATATCAGTCCTGGTTGTGTCGATAAAATAATGTTAATATGGGGAAAATAATATGAATATTCTCTGAAAACAAGCCGTAAGATATTTTTAGTGGAAAACAAGACGACAACACTGTTTAAAATAATGTCGGAGAAATAAGGACTGGCGATTTACCATTATTTGGCTCGACGTCGCAGAGATATTGTGCAGCGGATGATGGATCAGGATCAGGTGATGATGGATCAGGATCAGGTGATGATGGATCAGGATCAGGTGATGATGGATCAGGTGATGATGGATCAGGATCAGGCTCTGGCTCCAGATCTGCTGTAGGGAGAAAAGGCTCCACAACATCCACAGCACAACTGTGGCAACAGCAGCAGAAAAAACCCTTCACAGCCGTCCATACCCTGTTGAGGAAACGACCAATTCTTTTCCTCTTCCTTGTAGGTTTTTCTGAAATGAAGAGAAACATCTCTGATGTCAAATTAATGATATCATGACATAACTTACATTTTACTGTTAAATTATTATCTGTAATGTTAAAAATCCAAAGTAATGGAAATATTTCCAAGCTACCCACCTGACTTCTGCTAAATGCCTACATAAATGTCCCAAAATCGTATTTCACAATATCAAAAGTCCTTTTATTTCACAATTTTTATTAATCACATAAAATAATAATGTAATCCTCTGCACGACGGCCATTTTGACAATTTTGTGAGTATTTGACAATTCAAGTGCAATAAGTCAGAAATATAATTCTACTGGGAATGGAATGCTGTCTGAGAATCGTCTTTCTGTGCGCGTGTTTCTGGTGTGTGTATAAATAAAGTTTTCTAATTAAGTTAAGCAATCGTTATTTCTAAATTTTCCCTGAACGTTCATAACGTCCAGTTTTTTTCAATGTTTCAAAAATGTTTTTTCTTGGTTAAAGGAACATTATATTTAATAATTTTGCATTATGGGAATGCTACTTTTGAATGTTCTCTTAATGCTCTGAAAATGTTCCAATTAAAATATATAAAAAAAAAATAAAAAAAAATCAGAAAGCAAAATTCAGCTGAGCACCAGTAAATGTGACCGGACATTAACATGCTAAAAACTTGAAGCAGTTTTGCATGGAATAGCAAAATCTCTATCTGTACACATTACACTGCCCAGCCTTATTTCAGTCTCACCTGTTGAGCTCTTGTTCACAGGAGAATTCTCCATGGCACCCTGAGCAGTTCGGCCACTTGAAGTCTCTGTCGGCTCGACGGCAACTTGACCCGGGAGTGGATGGCACCGCCACCACGCTTCCATGCTGTCGGACCGGGACAAACCGCAGCTGCTGCCACTGTCCTGTTCGCTTCGGCTCTCCGAAACATCACCACTCCACCTCCATTCAGCGCTGCACGAGCCGCTGCTGCTCAGCCTAGACGACTCTCTGCATAACAGCCTCTCCACATTGTCCTCAGAGATGGACAAAGATGATGATGAGTCTGGAAAATTTCAGACATCAAAAACTGTTTTTTTTTCTTCTTTTTTTGTAATAATATTTATAATCAATGTAAAAATTGGTCAAAGCCTATTCTGACCTCTGCGAGAGTGTTCCGATGAAGTGGACAGGCGTCCATCATCTGGGCTCTTCTGGCTGCCGCTCTGCCACTCCTTCTTCCTGTGAGCCGGACCTGTCAGAACAGAAACAGACATACTAAATACTATTACTAATATACTATTTCACATAGTTAGTATTAATGGTTTAATAACAACAACCAATACTAAATGTCAGTTGACAAATTGACAATTACAAATTGTTACAATAGATAACTTTAGTTACTCAAATTGAAAAGTTGATTTCACATGCAAGGAATCAAATACATGTGATCACTTAGCTGGGAAAATTGGGGGATCAAATTTACCTTGCACAAGTTTCTTCACACTTACTCAATCATTGTACAACAATATTATACCATAACATACATTTACAAATAAAAAACCAAAGCAATCACCTCCTCTTCCCCCCATGTGAGCCATCGATCCTCCAATCTGCAATAAAAACAATACAAAAAACAATACAAAAAGAACAAAATACAACTCTCCTCAGAAATGCAACAACAATAATAATAATAATAATAAAATAATAAACAAAAAAAAGAAATAAAACGCCAAACTCCTTCTAACGTAAAGAACAATTAAATAAAAGTCTCCACAAAAACAATATGAACTCTTTAAAAAATAAAAATGTGTAAAGGATATATGCGTATATATGCGCCGATCTTCTAGAATAAAAGTCTCTTCTCCGCTTCAGCTTCACAAGATTTGCATAGAAAATACTTTGCAAAAATCTCTGAATTGTTCGCCTCGTCTCTCAACCAACTCAGAAAACGATCAGTTCGAGTGTATACAAATGCAGTCAAAATTCAAAACACGCGTCGCGATAGCAAATAAAATTCAAATAATTCATAACCACGCACGTACACCTGAAGTCGCACATCGAATATCAACACATTTATTGAAAAGTAACCAACTTAATATTAAACAGTTATTGTTGTTATTATTATTGTTATTATATCCGTGGAATTATTCGTGCCCAAAATCTGCATAGCTATTCACAATTGAGCAAATTAGCACCGACTTCGCAAGGCACTTACAGTCTGGACTGTAGTCATTGCTTCTGTCCAAAATGCGTGCAAAAAGGCACAAGGGGGGATAAATCGGACATCATCTTAATATATTATAAAGTCTAGAAAAATTACATTTCCGCATGTAAACATAGAGCCAATCAGATTTCAGTATCACTGATGCGTCATCACATCGGTAAGTAGTAGGTGGTGAAGAAAAGAAAATGAAAATTAATATGAAGCCCATTTATGATTTTACTAATCAAGGAGTGGAGGATGACGTGGAGGATGACGTTTACAATGATCATTGTCTTTCTCAAACAATGTTTAACAGATTATTATGCACTGTAATGTTGGCTAATGAAATGATATTGAGTTCCTTTGCTCAAATTTAGTCAGTCAATTCGTCTTTTTCAACGAGTGATTAGTTCGACTCGAATGAATCACAGGAGTCGGACTACGCTTTCGGCGCCATAGTTCTCTATACAGGCGACTCTTTCTGATTTAATTCACTATAATCTTTCAAAAGAGTCATTTATGATGTGAATCGAACTACACTGACCACCACGCTGCATTACACCCGCGGAGACAACATTAAAAATAAGATTTATTTGGTTTTAAGACTCGTGTGGGGAACTCGGAAACGGAAAAGCGTTATAGATAGAGAAGCTGCAAAGAATATAGTTCTATATGCATATGGTTCTCATAAATGAACCGAGACTCAGCGAAGGCCTATAAGGTATAGCCTATTGCCTCACAGACCTGAGACATATATCTAGCTTGAAATGTCTACTCTTTAGCGGAACAATTCAAAACGAAAGAAAACAGACTGCGCTGCTTATGTAATTCGTAAGAAATGTGCATTTCTCTCTGGCGCTGCGAAGATCGCGAGTCGTCAACTTCATCTGTCTAGCCGACAGACACTGACATAAAAAATAACTGTTTTATTAGTAAACAATTAAAATGTCTCCTGCTATATTTTACATATTTGCATGTTCCTTACAAAACACTGACAGTGGGGATTTTGACTGGGGTTGTTTTTTGAGCAGCTGCGGACAAATTCTTTCGACACACACACACACACAATATTACATAACACTCTGAGCTTATGTTTTAAAAAGATAATTTAACATATAAATAACAATTTTTAAATAGCCCACTTAAAGTGTTTATTACAAATAAATTACTAAATGCTAAAAAATAATACATTTTAATGAACAAACATATGCGTTGCATTTACAATTCTGTGAAAACAGCACCCCCACACTGCATGAAAAGAGGTGTATCCAGACCAGTATACTCCTGTATACACTGCTGAAATTCGGAAGAATCCAGGAGTATACTGGCCGGATAGCTCAAATTCCATGGGTCTGTATCAAGCGTGCCGCACAAGCCCTGAAAAGTGAAGCCAAAACGTCTCGATCGCCCCCCGGTGACTGGTCCTAGTATAGGTCATAAGCCCCGCCTCCCCGTGTTATTCAACGGGACGTGAGACCAACTAAACAATTAAATTACACTTCAAATATCTTTTTTCCAAAGGTGGTTTCTTTAATTTGCTGTCATTTTTATCACGCTGATGTAAGTTCAAGTGTCTGTTTCAAAAATAAGTTGGTTTTTAGTTAGTTACGTGATGCGGTGGTGTAACGTCATGATTGACAGCTGTGATTGACAGGTTCTCGAGCGAAGTAGTCACTGAAGCACCAACGGACATTTTTTTCGGGATCTTCGGAGGACTGAGGAGATTGTATTTACTTTATTTTAACAAGCCTCTTGTCGTACTGCAATCAATTTTTAAAAAAGTGTGCAGAATCCACTCTCCCTGAGTGCGTTCTGCGAGAGTGAGGGCGGAGCGTTGATTTCGCGGCTTTACTTCCTGCTCACTACTGCGCATGTCTGGTCCCGAGATCGCTACTGCGCAGACTCAAGAACCAATATGTCAGCGCCATATCGGGACTCTGGCGGCTTCAGTTCTCATCAATGGAAGAGAGCGAAGGGGCGTCGTCCATCTTTTTTTACAGTCTATGGTCTGTATATATCCGTATGCATCCGAAATGATACCAAATCGGATGTATGTTGTGGACGTATACTTCCGTGCTACAGCCATTTGTTGCCATGGCAAGTAATCCCATCAAAGGTTTTTTCAAGAGAACATTTTCACACCTTTGTGCACCTTTTGGCCTTCCCCCCTTCCTCCCATTACCCAGACCACTATTGGAGGACAGGACACATTGAAAACCCAGGAAAGTGATTTGATTGGTTACTTTTAGAACATAGCCCACCCTAGGCCTTATCGCACAGTGATTTGATTGGTTGTAGGCCAGCTATGCAGATTTTGCTCAGTATACACTAATCCCCCCTTCCCCCAATTTTAATACATTCAAATCTAATTTTAAAAACACACACAAAGATCAATGAGAAAGTCTGACATTTCTAAACAAAAAAAACAGTTGATCTGTAGTTTATTTTCATAAGTGAATTAAGTACAGAAAATTATCAACAATTTAGGAATACAAAATCATTCTAAAAGTTATTACAAAAGATTTATTGCAAATTGACACCAAGGTTTATGCACAAAAACAAATTTAGAATTGTGACGAGCCACACCAGGCCGTAACTTCTCAGAAGTGATTGAACAAGTGGTGCAGTCTTTCTCCAAACCATCTGAGGACAAACTTCCCTACTGGGTGTGGGCTGAACCTTTTAGTCTACAGAAGGACCCTGTGATGATAAAGTATCTGCTATGTATGGAGTAGAAAGTAAGAGGATGGATTTTACTGAATAATGCTGAAAAGCAAACGCTGGAGTAAGAAGCCATGAAAGGGTTGTAGATTTTTAATGAGATCAGTTATGACGCCTGTCCCTCCAGCTCCGACGCGGGGGTGTCTGGCTCTTCATCATTGTAGATGTTCTCAGCCTAAACGAGAGAAGTTTATGATATCAGTGCAAAGTCCTAATATCAAATACATAAATAAATGGAAATCTTAAGAATGTACAGTTTTGCTGTACTTACCATCTGCCATACTTGCATAATGTTGTCCTCTGACACAGAACAGATTACCCAGGGTTCATTTGGGTTCCAGGAGAAATCTGAGATCTTAGCTGTGTGCCCACCATGAATGAACTGCCAAAACAAACAAAAGTGGATTATTAGACTGTCAAAACTGGCATGCAAAATTGTACATGCATTGAAATTCTATCAATATTTTCAAGCTTCAATAACGATACACATCATAACAGTAATCCACATGAATCAAGCGGTTTAATCCAAGGCTTCTAAAGAGACAAGATTTTGAATCTAATTTTGATTCTATATTTTATACTTAATCCATTACCATTACAATTATCTCACTTAAATGCTTGCTCACTCAATGTATTTGTGTTTTTACAATGGGGTAATGTTGTTGCGCAATAGCTTACACAGCGCACAAGGAAGCTTGGTTTCAAACTTTAAATTTCATTTACATAAAAATACAAACAGTCAATAATAAAATAAGAAAAAAAGAAACAAAATCACAAACAATAGCACAAATAAATACAATAGAATAAATATACAAATGGAAGAAATAGTGCTTTATGTTTTTCAGGTACTGTAAGTCTAATAGTAGTATTCAGGTAAGAAATACTACAGAAATTGAAGTAATCAAATGTAAAATAACACTGGATTTTCTTCATTGTAAAAAATAAATACAGATTAATCCTTACAATTAAAGTTAAAAGTTATTCAGCGAGTGATTTTCTCTTTTCTTTTGTTCATTGATTAACAGGAATATTAGGCTGCTGTCACATTAAGACTGAATGCATGGATCCAATACACCGATACACATCCATTTTCTTCGGTTTACCTTCAATCAAGACACAGCCGACTGCGTTTATGTAAATACTTGCCAAGATGAGCATTTTGACAATTTTCTCAAGCTGTTTAAGAGGCAGCTTTATGTGTGTGCGCTTTGACTGTGAAATCTGTGAGTAGTAGTAAAATGATGCGCTATACCCACAATCCCACATTGAAATTCATGCGCTATAACACCAACACTATCAGAGTGCATTGAGACGAGTGAGTAAGAGGAGGCGTGCGTGTGTGTGTGTGTGTGTGTGTCAACTCGCTGTCGGAGAGAACAGAGAGCAATAAAGCGCAGATGGTATCGATGTGTTGATACGGCAGAAATTTAATATTGGACCCTATTTAACTTGAGTTAAATTTACCATTTCTGACAACACTACTCAAGATAATAATACTTTTATTCAGAAAGGATGTATTAAATTGATCAAAATTGACAGTAAATACATTTCTTACAAAGATTTCTATTTTAAATAAATGCTTTCTTTTGAACTTTCTATTCATCAGAATGATTCTCTTCATTTAGAATTTCTATTCAGTCAGAATCCTGAAAAAAATGCATCAAGTAACACAACTTTTTTTCAATATTGATAAAAATGTATCTTGACCATCAAATCAGCATATTAGAATGATTTTTGAAGGATCATGTAACTCTGCAGACCGGAGTAATGATGATAATTTCAGCTTGGCTATTCAGGAATGAATTGCAGCATTTTATATTAAATAGAAATCTGTTATTTTAAATTGTAATATTCCACAGTATTACTGTCAAAAACTGTATTTTTGATCAAATAAATGCAGCTTTGATGAGCATAAGAGACATTTAAACCCCCAAAAATTTTAAAATATATATTAATTAAATATGTTATTTACACTTGTATTCAACTTTATACTAAAATAGAGTGTGATCAATAGTGTGTGTTTTTTGCTGTGGTATTGAAATAGTTACCAATAATCATATCATTATAGCTCCATCTGTCACAATAAATATTTTCAGCAAATCTATCTCGACTCACCAGCAGCTCAGGTGGCCCGTCCTCGGCGTCCTCCGCAGACTGCTCTTCTCCAATTTTACTAGAGGACATAAATGTAACAAAGCAATCAATATAAGATAAAAGCATTTGTGGATCCAAATACAGTTAGCACAAATGAACGGTTCAAATTAAACCAGGAATGAGCATCAAGAAAGAAAAAAAGTATATTTTCAGGATCAATTATAAAAGAGTAGTAATGCCATACCTCAGGTCCCAAACATTGAGGCGTCTGTCTGTGCCACTGGAGGCCAGGATGGTCTCGTTATGAGGAGACCACTGGACCTGTCAAGAGAATCAGCATTATTATTATCATTATCATCATCACTACACTATTGCTAACGGATTGCATGTTGTTATATTGTAACAGAATCTTGAGTTACCTGGAAGATTTCATCCTTATGTGACTCAAAAGAGTGAAGCTTCAACTTCAGGTTGCGCAGATCCCACAATGCAACAGTCTACAGCCATAAACAAACAGTGAGCATGTCATTTTTTTTCTAAATCATGCACAATATTAAATAGACTATACTTTAAAAGCTTATGCATTAGGCTGTATGCATACATCAAAACTGATGTGTACTTTGGGCTTAAACAGATAGTTCACACAAAAATGATAATTCTGTTATTAATTACTCACCCTCATGTTGTTCCAAACCCGTAAGGCTTCCGTTCATCTTCAAAGCACAAAATATATTTTTGATAAAATCTGAAAGATTTGTCTGCACAACTACCACTTTGATGTTTCAAAAAGTTTATAAAAAAGATTGTAAACCAATCCATATGAATCGAGCGGTTTAGTCCAATTTTTTTTAAGAGACTCGATCGCTTTATATGATAAACAGATTTAATTTAGGCTTTAATTCATATATAAACATTGATCAGCAAACACAAACAGAAGCTCAACCGAACTTGACATGCGAGAATGAACCTCATTGTTTCTCGCATGTCAAACGAACATGCTTGAGCTTCCGTTTACCACAACTGATGTGTGAGTTGATGAATGTTAATATGTGAATAAAAGCCTAAATTCAATCAGTTTATCATATAAAGCGATCAAATCTCTTCAGAACATTTGGACTAAACCATTCAATTCATCTGGATTCGTTTTACGATCTCTTTATTAACTTTTTGTCAAAGTGGTAGTTCTGTAGACTGTCAATAGAGGGACAGAAATCTCTAAGATTTCATTAAAAATATCTTAATTTGTGCTTTGAAGATGAACGAAAGTCTTATGGGTTTGGAACGACATGAGGGCGAAAAATTAATGACAGAATTTCTATTTTTGGGTGAACTAACTCTTTAAGGGGATTGTGTCCCCTCCGCATGAGGACGGATCTCTAAAGCAAATTCTTCCTACAGATGAGTGTGCATGTGTGATTATGTAGATCGCAACATGTACAGACCTTGTCTGCTGAGCCACTGGCCAGAATAAACTCGCTGTATGGGTTGAAGGACAGGCAGTTGACTTCGGCCGTGTGGGCGTCCACAGAGTGACTGGGCTTTGATGTGTTATTGGATCGTGTGTCCCAGCTGTAGAAGACAGACATTTCATAGTGTAATACAACTTAAAGGGTTAGTTCACCCCAAAAATAAAAATTCTGTCAGTAATTACTCACCCTCATGTTGTTCCAACCCCGTAAGGCTTTCGTTCATCTTCGGAACACAAATTCAGATATTTTCAGATATCTAAAAGAGCTGTCTCACTACTCCATTGGCTTCTATGTTATTGAAACTTGCCAGCCCAGAAAGTTAGTAAAGACAATGTAACAGCACAGCGCAAGGTCAGAACGTAGGCTCACTATTGGCTGAAGCTGGTCATGTGTGTGATGCTGGCCAATAGTGAGCCTACATTCTGACGTTGCGCTGTGCTGTTACACTACATGAACGCACGTCAGACGCCCACACAGAAGAAAATGAATAGTTGAATAAAGTCGGTATTTTGGGGGGTTTTTTGCACACAAAAAGTCCAAATAAATGTGAGCACTGTGCATTTGTACTAGAAGATATGCATTCATTTTGCGTTCATTTGTAAAGGACAAACAAAAATGGATCATTTTTAAATCCATAAAATAACTAATTTTACATTCTGTTTACATTACATTATGAAAAACATAACATTTTAAATGATGTGCTGTTGACTTCTGCCTTGTTCACATTCTTGCACATGAGGATTCAAAAGAGAACTTTTGTTTTCCTTTTTAATTTCGGTATGATAGAACTGTTGCAATTATTTATTTTGACAACTAATATAGAAAGTTCAACTTTTTGACAAACTCAGAATTGGTTGAATAGTTCATTGATTATAAAAAAACGCATTGAAGGTTGAATAATCTTTGGACTACAGTATTTATCTGCATGTTATCTCATCCATGAAGATGCAACAATGTAAAACAAGCTATTGGAGATTTTGAGAACCAGAACCAAGCTAACTGAGCAAGTTGAACTTTAGCTATAGTGTGTGCCCTTTTATTACTATTTAATTCATTTTAATATGAGGTGGTGGGTAATAAAAAAAAAAAATTAAAAAAAATTCACTCAGTATGCTGTCGGACCGGGACAAACCGCACCTTCTGCCACTGTCCTGTTTGCTTCGGCTCTCCGAAACATCACCACTCCACCTCCATTCAGCGCTGTACGAGCCGCTGCTGCTCAGCCTAGACGACTCTCTGCATAACCGCCTCTCCACATTGTCCTCAGAGATGGACAAAGGTGATGATGAGTCTGGAAAATTTTAGAATTTCAAATTTATTTTTTTGTTGTTGTTGATAATATTAATAATCAATGTAAGGATTGGTCAAAGCCTATTCTGAGTGTTTCGATGAAGTGAACGGACGTCCATCATCTGGGTTCTTCTGGCTGCCGCTCTGCCACTCTCTCTTCCTGTGAGCCGGACCTGTCAGAACAGAAACAGAAAACTCAGAAGACAAAGACTGTGTTAAATATCCATGAAGCTCCTGGATCGGTGTCTGGGTCGGGTCTGGCAGCGGATCCTGATCACGGTCATCGGAACCGGGTCTCCAAACCTCCTGACCAGCTCTCTGAGAGAAAGCAGCTCTCCTGGATCTGGAGTGGAGTGGCCTGAGGCTGGAATATTTCACACATCACATAGTATTAATGTTTTAATAATAACCAATACTCAATGTCAGTGGTCAATTACAAATTGTTACTATACATAACTTTAGTTACTCAAATTGAAAAGTTGATTTCTTATGCAAGGAACCAAATACATGTGATAAAAATTTACATCGCACAAGTTTCTACACATTAATTTACTTAATCAATGTACAACAACATACCATAAACAAATAAAAAAAACTAAAGCACTCACCTCCTCTTCCTCCCATGTGAGCAATCGACAGCCTCCTCAAATCTTATGGAATTATTTTTGTGCCTATAATAAAGAACATAACTTTTCAAGAAACTAATGAAAATATAAATTGAAACTGAATAAAATACCTTTGAAACTGAAAAAGACAGCTTCTGTGACTTCGTTTTTAGTATAATGCATGGTTTGCTAACTGTTTTCTCATCTTTTTTTTGAGAAACAATTGATAATAATCCTCTGTCTCTGTTACACTTCCTCACACCTGAAATCACTGATCGAGTGAATCTCCTGAACTCCTCCGATCTACAGTAGATCATTTCTAATCCATTTGTTGTGACATCTGCTCTAACGTGGGCCGTTTCGTTGGATCCCGGGCTAGGCACTGGCTAATCAGATCTCTGCATTCTGCACAAATGTTAATAAGGAGAGAGCTGGTTAGTCATGACCATGTGACTTGGCATCTATGAAAACAGCATCTAAAACGTGATTAATATCATGTAAAATGTTCCTCATCTTTACTTTAAAAGTGAAGTATGTGGTTTCTGCGACACCTAGCGGAATTAGCAAAGGCCCCTTTTGTGCAATCGCGTCGTCCCCAACTTAAACATCACAAACCCAGCTCTTACTTGCTCTTGTGAAGGCATGTTTCAGGTCCAACATATTAGGAATACTTTTAGCTGTGTTGCATTTGTCTTTCTGAAAATGTGTGTTTCTGAATGGGAGCATGATGATGCTGTATGGTATTGAAGCATGCTTTGTAGCGTGTAGCAAGACAATGCTCTGTTCACTTTGACGTGTTCATGACCTGTTTAATCTTTGAAGGTAGCCTATAAATGCAGCGAATTTCGGCTTTCACTTCTGTAACTAAAGCTGAATTTCTAAAAGCGGTGTGTTTATCAGTGTTTTCAATATTATTCACTCACCTCTGGATAAGTTGGAATTCTGAAATGTAACTTTAGCTTCTATGATTTCTGTTTCACTGCAAAAAGGAAGAGATGCGTTCACCATCTGATAAAACATCACTCCTAGAGCCCAGACATTTGCTGGGACGGCGTGGAATCTGGGTTCTGTGAAGACTTCAGGTGGGCAGTGATCCTGTCTTCCTGTAAGTACGACATTTGCACATTGTTGAGCTTTTTTTCTTAAAGCGTCACTACATTCAGGTTTCCACGCTCTCAAAATGCTCACCAACGTATATGTCGCTCTCGTAGCCCACACTACTGAATAGCTGACCGCAGCCAAAGTCTATCAGCTTGAGGAATAATGAGCTTCTCTTCAACAGGAAATTCTGCGCTTGAATGTCATTATGAAAAACGCCATGCTCGATGCAGTGTTGTACTGCCAGCACAGCCTGTCCCATTAAGTCCCATACTATTGTTTCGCACACTTCAGGATTATGACGAGTGATGAAGTCCAGCAAGCTCTCGCAGGGTTCGGGGAACTCCATGATGAGAGTGAATTTGCGAGGATGTTCAAACCACTCGAATAGTTGTATGACGTAGGGGCTTATGGGTTCTCGTCTCATCATTAGCAGGAGCGCCACTTCTGTAATGAGAGGTTCTGGATGTCCAGGCTAGAGAAAAGCAGTAGACAGAAGGCAAGCTGGGTAAAAACCTGACGAAAACATGTCATTTTTAAACATACTTTTCTTTGATCTTTTTAGATACGTTGAAAAGAACCTCAAAAGAGCTCAAAGTTTTTTCTTTTGTGCCTCTAGACTTATTTGTCAATCACATTTACACCTAGTGCGCCCTGTTTAAGTGTATTAACTACAGCAATCTGCACTTAAACAACTAAATACATATTCAGGTTTTGGCCGACTTACAATATCAAGATAAAGGAAATTGTCAAACTTGCGCATCCGCTTGATGGCAACCTGCCAAAAAAAAAAAAAGAGTTTCAGTAACAGTATTCCAGCACATGACCTTGCGCTAAGTATTAAACCATCTGTAAATGTTTTGAATATGTTTTGATGCACGCAAAACCAAAATGTTTGCACAATTCGGGAAGATTTACCTTTTTGCCATCAAATTTGCGTGTTCCCCTGTACACACTGCCAAACATTCCACATCCAATCATCTGTCCCGCTTTATAGAGAGACTCAAAGGACTCTGAAAAACAAACAGAAAAATATGGGAAATATATACGAGATAAAATATCAGTCCTGGTTGTGTCGATAAAATAATGTTAATATGGGGAAAATAATATGAATATTCTCTGAAAACAAGCCGTAAGATATTTTTAGTGGAAAACAAGACGACAACACTGTTTAAAATAATGTCGGAGAAATAAGGACTGGCGATTTACCATTATTTGGCTCGACGTCGCAGAGATATTGTGCAGCGGATGATGGATCAGGATCAGGTGATGATGGATCAGGTGATGATGGATCAGGATCAGGCTCTGGCTCCAGATCTGCTGTAGGGAGAAAAGGCTCCACAACATCCACAGCACAACTGTGGCAACAGCAGCAGAAAAAACCCTTCACAGCCGTCCATACCCTGTTGAGGAAACGACCAATTCTTTTCCTCTTCCTTGTAGGTTTTTCTGAAATGAAGAGAAACATCTCTGATGTCAAATTAATGATATCATGACATAACTTACATTTTACTGTTAAATTATTATCTGTAATGTTAAAAATCCAAAGTAATGGAAATATTTCCAAGCTACCCACCTGACTTCTGCTAAATGCCTACATAAATGTCCCAAAATCGTATTTCACAATATCAATAGTCCTTTTATTTCACAATTTTTATTAATCACATAAAATAATAATGTAATCCTCTGCACGACGGCCATTTTGACAATTTTGTGAGTATTTGACAATTCAAGTGCAATAAGTCAGAAATATAATTCTACTGGGAATGGAATGCTGTCTGAGAATCGTCTTTCTGTGCGCGTGTTTCTGGTGTGTGTATAAATAAAGTTTTTTAATTAAGTTAAGCAATCGTTATTTCTAAATTTTCCCTGAACGTTCATAACGTCCAGTTTTTTCAATGTTTCAAAAATGTTTTTTCTTGGTTAAAGGAACATTATATTTTATAATTTTGCATTATGGGAATGCTACTTTTGAATGTTCTCTTAATGCTCTGAAAATGTTCCAATTAAAATATATATATATATATATATATATATATATATATATATATATATATATATATAAAATTAAAAATCAGAAAGCAAAATTCAGCTGAGCACCGGTAAATGTGACCGGACATTAACATGCTAAAAACTTGAAGCAGTTTTGCATGGAATAGCAAAATCTCTATCTGTACACATTACACTGCCCAGCCTTATTTCAGTCTCACCTGTTGAGCTCTTGTTCACAGGAGAATTCTCCATGGCACCCTGAGCAGTTCGGCCACTTGAAGTCTCTGTCGGCTCGATAGCAACTTGACCCGGGAGTGGATGGCACCGCCACCACGCTTCCATGCTGTCGGACCGGGACAAACCGCAGCTGCTGCCACTGTCCTGTTCGCTTCGGCTCTCCGAAACATCACCACTCCACCTCCATTCAGCGCTGTACGAGCCGCTGCTGCTCAGCCTAGACGACTCTCTGCATAACAGCCTCTCCACATTGTCCTCAGAGATGGACAAAGATGATGATGAGTCTGGAAAATGTCAGACATCAAAAACTGTTTTTTTCTCTTTTTTTGTAATAATATTTATAATCAATGTAAAAATTGGTCAAAGCCTATTCTGACCTCTGCGAGAGTGTTCCGATGAAGTGGACAGGCGTCCATCATCTGGGCTCTTCTGGCTGCCGCTCTGCCACTCCTTCTTCCTGTGAGCCGGACCTGTCAGAACAGAAACAGACATACTAAATACTATTACTAATATACTATTTCACATAGTTAGTATTAATGGTTTAATAACAACAACCAATACTAAATGTCAGTTGACAAATCGACAATTACAAATTGTTACAATAGATAACTTTAGTTACTCAAATTGAAAAGTTGATTTCATATGCAAGGAATCAAATAAGTTACATGTGATCACTTAGCTGGGAAAATTGGGGGATCAAATTTACCTTGCACAAGTTTCTTCACACTTACTCAATCATTGTACAACAATATTATACCATAACATACATTTACAAATAAAAAACCAAAGCAATCACCTCCTCTTCCCCCCATGTGAGCCATCGATCCTCCAATCTGCAATAAAAACAATACAAAAAACAATACAAAAAGAACAAAATACAACTCTCCTCAGAAATGCAACAACAATAATAAAAATAATAATAAAATAATAAACAAAAAAAAGAAATAAAACGCCAAACTCCTTCTAACGTAAAGAACAATTCAATAAAAGTCTCCACAAAAACAATATGAACTCTTTAAAAAATAAAAATGTGTAAAGGATATATGCGTATATATGCGCCGATCTTCTAGAATAAAAGTCTCTTCTCCGCTTCAGCTTCACAAGATTTGCATAGAAAATACTTTGCAAAAGTCTCTGAATTGTTCGCCTCGTCTCTCAACCAACTCAGAAAACGATCAGTTCGAGTGTATACAAATGCAGTCAAAATTCAAAACATGCGTCGCGATAGCAAATAAAATTCAAATAATTCATAACCACGCACGTACACCTGAAGTCGCACATCGAATATCAACACATTTATTGAAAAGTAACCAACTTAATATTAAACAGTTATTGTTATTATTATTATTATTATTATTATTGTTATTATCCGTGGAATTATTCTTGCCCAAAATCTGCATTAGCTATTCAGAATTGAGCAAATTAGCACCGACTTCGCAAGGCACTTACAGTCTGGACTGTAGTTGCTTCTGTCCAAAATGCGTGCAAAAAGGCACAATTAAGGGGGGATACATCGGACATCACCTTAAAGTCTAGACAAATTAAATTTCCGCATGTAAACATAGAGCCAATCAGATTTCAATATCACTGATGCGTCATCACATCGGTTAGTAGTAGGTGGTGAAGAAAAGAAAATTAAAATTAATATAAAGCCCATTTATGATTTTACTAATCAAGGAGTGGAGGATGACGTTCATCATTTATTTTACAATGATCATTATCTTTCTCAAACAATGTTTAACAGATTATTATGCACTGTAATGTTGGCTAATGAAATGATATTGAGTTCCCAGGGCTGCCAACTCTCACGCATTGAGCGTGAGACTCACGCAATTGACACTTTTCACACGCTCTCACGCCACACATCCATTTTCTCACGCACAGAAAAATTGCGGAGCAAAGAGGTACTTTTAATATTAAACTAATTCTCAGCTCTTGAGAACCGATCAGCTGTTACTCTTTTATTTAAAGATGCAGTACAACTTACCGAAAGTATACATGATATCGACCAATTAGTGTTTTTCAACCACGGAAAGAGGTCAGTATAACAGCAGAAAAACAATTATGTCACATAACGTTACATTTACCTCAGGAAAGCCATTTAATGACCATAGCATGTTAAATGAATAGAAAAAATGGCTCGAGAGGAGATTTTACTGAGCACTATATTACATATTTATTATATTTTTACTTATGTCATTAAATAATTGTTATTATAACAAAAACAGCATTATATTTAATTTAATTTGTTATTTTTAACCTTTAATAATACCAGCAGATTGGGCCCTCTGTTTACAGCATTAGGTGAGATTATTTTTTTAAATAAAATTTTAAATAAACATGTAGGCTATCCAAATTAGTCAATATTGAATCAAAATCGGAATCAAATCACAAGAATGGAATTGAAATCTTGAAATTTTTGTCAAGCAATAATAAAAACTGTATCCTACCAGTAATTGTACAATGTAAACATTGTAACATGTTGTCACTAAACTTCATAAAATTCTATTTAGTTACCAAATGTTTTGACAATCACAATTACACTTATTGTGATGCAATATTTGTTTTGCATTCCGAATGATCATTATCTTTCTCAAACAATGTTTAACAGATTATTATGCACTGTAATGTTGGCTAATGAAATGATATTGAGTTCCTTTGCTCAAATTTAGTCAGTCAATTCATCTTTTTCAACGAGTGATTAGTTCGAGTCGAATCATAGGAGTCGGACTACGCTTTCGGCGCCATAGTTCTCTATACAGGCGACTCTTTCTGATTTGATTCACTATAATCTTTCAAAAGAGTCATTTGTAATGTGAATCGAACTACACTGACCACCACGCTGTTACTGCATTACACCCGCGGAGACAAAATTAAAAATAAGATTTATTTGGTTTTAAGACTCGTGTGGGGAACTCGGAAACGGAAAAGCTTTATAGATAGAGAAGCTGCAAAGAAGTGCATATAGTTCTATATGCATATGGTTCTCATAAATGAACCGAGACTCAGCGTAGGCCTATAAGGTAGCCAACTGCCTCACAGACCTGAGACATATAACGTTAGATAGCTTGAAATGTCTACTCTTTAGCGGAACAATTCAAAACGAAAGAAAACAGACTGCGCTGCTTATGTAATTCGTAAGAAATGTGCATTTCTCTCTGGCGCTGTGAAGATCGCGAGTCGTTAACTTCATCTGTCTAGCCGACAGACACTGACATAACTGTTTTATTAGTAAACAATTAAAATGTCTCCTGCTATATTTTACATATTTGCATGTTCCTTACAAAACACTGACAGTGGGTTTTTTTTTTTTTTTTTTTTGAGCAGCTGCGGACAAATTCTTTCGACACACACACACACACACACACACACACACACAATATTACATAACACTCTGCGCTTATGTTATAAAAATATAATTTAACATATAAATAACCATTTTTAAATAGCCCACTTAAAGTGTTTATTACAAATAAATGACTAAATGCTAAAAATTAATACATTTTAATGAACAAACATATGCGTTGCATTTACAATTCTGTGAAAACAGCACCCCCACACTGCATGAAAAGAGGTGTATCCAGACCAGTATACTCCTGTATACACTGCTGAAATTCGGAAGAATCCAGGAGTATACTGGCCGGATAGCTCAAATTCCATAGATCTGTATATATCCGTTTACATCCGAAATGATACCAAATCGGATGTATGTTGTGGACGTATACTTCCGTGCTACAGCCATTTGTTGCCATGGCAAGTAATCCCATCAAAGGTTTTTTCAAGAGAACATTTTCACACCTTTGTGCACCTTTTGGCCTTCCCCCCTTCCTCCCATTACCCAGACCACTATTGGAGGACAGGACACATTGAAAACCCAGGAAAGTGATTTGATTGGTTACTTTTAGAACATAGCCCACCCTAGGCCTTATCGCACAGTGATTTGATTGGTTGTAGGCCAGCTATGCAGATTTTGCTCAGTATACACTAATCCCCCCTTCCCCCAATTTTAATACATTCAAATCTAATTTTAAAAACACACACAAAGATCAATGAGAAAGTCTGACATTTCTAAACAAAAAAAACAGTTGATCTGTAGTTTATTTTCATAAGTGAATTAAGTACAGAAAATTATCAACAATTTAGGAATACAAAATCATTCTAAAAGTTATTACAAAAGATTTATTGCAAATTGACACCAAGGTTTATGCACAAAAACAAATTTAGAATTGTGACGAGCCACACCAGGCCGTAACTTCTCAGAAGTGATTGAACAAGTGGTGCAGTCTTTCTCCAAACCATCTGAGGACAAACTTCCCTACTGGGTGTGGGCTGAACCTTTTAGTCTACAGAAGGACCCTGTGATGATAAAGTATCTGCTATGTATGGAGTAGAAAGTAAGAGGATGGATTTGACTGAATAATGCTGAAAAGCAAACGCTGGAGTAAGAAGCCATGAAAGGGTTGTAGATTTTTAATGAGATCAGTTATGACGCCTGTCCCTCCAGCTCCGACGCGGGGGTGTCTGGCTCTTCATCATTGTAGATGTTCTCAGCCTAAACGAGAGAAGTTTATGATATCAGTGCAAAGTCCTAATATCAAATACATAAATAAATGGAAATCTTAAGAATGTACAGTTTTGCTGTACTTACCATCTGCCATACTTGCATAATGTTGTCCTCTGACACAGAACAGATTACCCAGGGTTCATTTGGGTTCCAGGAGAAATCTGAGATCTTAGCTGTGTGCCCACCATGAATGAACTGCCAAAACAAACAAAAGTGGATTATTAGACTGTCAAAACTGGCATGCAAAATTGTACATGCATTGAAATTCTATCAATATTTTCAAGCTTCAATAATGATACACATCATAACAGTAATCCACATGAATCAAGCGGTTTAATCCAAGGCTTCTAAAGAGACAAGATTTTGAATCTAATTTTGATTCTATATGTTATACTTAATCCATTACCATTACAATTATCTCACTTAAATGCTTGCTCACTCAATGTATTTGTGTTTTTACAATGGGGTAATGTTGTTGCGCAATAGCTTACACAGCGCACAAGGAAGCTTGGTTTCAAACTTTAAATTTCATTTACATAAAAATACAAACAGTCAATAATAAAATAAGAAAAAAAGAAACAAAATCACAAACAATAGCACAAATAAATACAATAGAATAAATATACAAATGGAAGAAATAGTGCTTTATGTTTTTCAGGTACTGTAAGTCTAATAGTAGTATTCAGGTAAGAAATACTACAGAAATTGAAGTAATCAAATGTAAAATAACACTGGATTTTCTTCATTGTAAAAAATAAATACAGATTAATCCTTACAATTAAAGTTAAAAGTTATTCAGCGAGTGATTTTCTCTTTTCTTTTGTTCATTGATTAACAGGAATATTAGGCTGCTGTCACATTAAGACTGAATGCATGGATCCAATACACCGATACACATCCATTTTCTTCGGTTTACCTTCAATCAAGACACAGCCGACTGCGTTTATGTAAATACTCGCCAAGATGAGCATTTTGACAATTTTCTCAAGCTGTTTAAGAGGCAGCTTTATGTGTGTGCGCTTTGACTGTGAAATCTGTGAGTAGTAGTAAAATGATGCGCTATACCCACAATCCCACATTGAAATTCATGCGCTATAACACCAACACTATCAGAGTGCATTGAGACGAGTGAGTAAGAGGAGGCGTGCGTGTGTGTGTGTGTGTGTGTCAACTCGCTGTCGGAGAGAACAGAGAGCAATAAAGCGCAGATGGTATCGATGTATTGATACGGCAGAAATTTAATATTGGACCCTATTTAACTTGAGTTAAATTTACCATTTCTGACAACACTACTCAAGATAATAATACTTTTATTCAGAAAGGATGTATTAAATTGATCAAAATTGACAGTAAATACATTTCTTACAAAGATTTCTATTTTAAATAAATGCTTTCTTTTGAACTTTCTATTCATCAGAATGATTCTCTTCATTTAGAATTTCTATTCAGTCAGAATCCTGAAAAAAATGCATCAAGTAACACAACTTTTTTTCAATATTGATAAAAATGTATCTTGACCATCAAATCAGCATATTAGAATGATTTTTGAAGGATCATGTAACTCTGCAGACCGGAGTAATGATGATAATTTCAGCTTGGCTATTCAGGAATGAATTGCATTTTATATTAAATAGAAATCTGTTATTTTAAATTGTAATATTCCACAGTATTACTGTCAAAAACTGTATTTTTGATCAAATAAATGCAGCTTTGATGAGCATAAGAGACATTTAAACCCCCAAAAATTAAAATATATATTAATTATCAATTAATATATATTAATTAAATATGTTATTTACACTTGTATTTAACTTTATACTAAAATAGAGTGTGATCAATAGTGTGTGTTTTTTGCTGTGGTATTGAAATAGTTATCAATAATCATATCATTATAGCTCCATCTGTCACAATAAATATTTTCAGCAAATCTATCTCGACTCACCAGCAGCTCAGGTGGCCCGTCCTCGGCGTCCTCCGCAGACTGCTCTTCTCCAATTTTACTAGAGGACATAAATGTAACAAAGCAATCAATATAAGATAAAAGCATTTGTGGATACAAATACAGTTAGCACAAATGAACGGTTCAGATTAAACCAGGAATGAGCATCAAGAAAAGAAAAAAAGTATATTTTCAGGATCAATTATAAAAGAGTAGTAATGCCATACCTCAGGTCCCAAACATTGAGGCGTCTGTCTGTGCCACTGGAGGCCAGGATGGTCTCGTTATGAGGAGACCACTGGACCTGTCAAGAGAATCAGCATTATTATTATTATCATCATCACTACACTATTGCTAACGGATTGCATGTTGTTATATTGTAACAGAATCTTGAGTTACCTGGAAGATTTCATCCTTATGTGACTCAAAAGAGTGAAGCTTCAACTTCAGGTTGCGCAGATCCCACAATGCAACAGTCTACAGCCATAAACAAACAGTGAGCATGTCATTTTTTTTCTAAATCATGCACAATATTAAATAGACTATACTTTAAAAGCTTATGCATTAGGCTGTATGCATACATCAAAACTGATGTGTACTTTGGGCTTAAACAGATAGTTCACACAAAAATGATAATTCTGTTATTAATTACTCACCCTCATGTTGTTCCAAACCCGTAAGGCTTCCGTTCATCTTCAAAGCACAAAAGATATTTTTGATAAAATCTGAAAGATTTGTCTGCACAACTACCACTTTGATGTTTCAAAAAGTTTATAAAAAAGATTGTAAACCAATCCATATGAATCGAGCGGTTTAGTCCAATTTTTTTTAAGAGACTCGATCGCTTTATATGATAAACAGATTTAATTTAGGCTTTAATTCATATATAAACATTGATCAGCAAACACAAACAGAAGCTCAACCGAACTTGACATGCGAGAATGAACCTCATTGTTTCTCGCATGTCAAACGAACATGCTTGAGCTTCCGTTTACCACAACTGATGTGTGAGTTGATGAATGTTAATATGTGAATAAAAGCCTAAATTCAATCAGTTTATCATATAAAGCGATCAAATCTCTTCAGAACATTTGGACTAAACCATTCAATTCATCTGGATTCGTTTTATGATCTCTTTTTTAAACTTTTTGTCAAAGTGGTAGTTCTGTAGACTGTCAATAGAGGGACAGAAATCTCTAAGATTTCATTAAAAATATCTTAATTTGTGCTTTGAAGATGAACGAAAGTCTTATGGGTTTGGAACGACATGAGGGCGAGAAATTAATGACAGAATTTCTATTTTTGGGTGAACTAACTCTTTAAGGGGATTGTGTCCCCTCCGCATGAGGACGGATCTCTAAAGCAAATTCTTCCTACAGATGAGTGTGCATGTGTGATTATGTAGATCGCAACATGTACAGACCTTGTCTGCTGAGCCACTGGCCAGAATAAACTCGCTGTATGGGTTGAAGGACAGGCAGTTGACTTCGGCCGTGTGGGCGTCCACAGAGTGACTGGGCTTTGATGTGTTATTGGATCGTGTGTCCCAGCTGTAGAAGACAGACATTTCATAGTGTAATACAACTTAAAGGGTTAGTTCACCCCAAAAATAAAAATTCTGTCAGTAATTACTCACCCTCATGTTGTTCCAACCCCGTAAGGCTTTCGTTCATCTTCGGAACACAAATTAAGATATTTTTGATTAAATCTAAAAGAGCTGTCTCACTACTCCATTGGCTTCTATGTTATTGAAACTTGCCAGCCCAGAAAGTTAGTAAGGACAATGTAACAGCACAGCGCAAGGTCAGAACGTAGGCTCACTATTGGCTGAAGCTGGTCATGTGTGTGATGCTGGCCAATAGTGAGCCTACATTCTGACGTTGCGCTGTGCTGTTACACTACATGAACTCACGTCAGACGCCCACACAGAAGAAAATGAATAGTTGAATAAAGTCGGTATTTTGGGGTTTTTTTGCACACAAAAAGTATTTTCGTCGCTTGATAAACTTCTGGTTGAACCACTGTAGTCACTTGGACTATTTTAAGAATTGTCTTTACTTACTTTCTGGGCCGGCAAGTTTCAATATCATAGAAGCCAACGGAGAAGTGAGACAGCTCTCAGATTTAATCAAAAATATCCGAAGATGAACAAAGTCTTACGGGGCTGGAACAACATGAGGGTGAGTAATTACTGACAGAATTTTCATTTTTGGGTGAACTAACCCTTTAAATGTTTCTCTTTTTCTTAAAAAAACAAAAAGTCCTACAGTTTCACTGATTCCTGCACAGCAGAGGGAGAACAGTACATTTTGCTTACTCACATCATGAGTTTCTGGTCATCAGCCACAGAGCCAAACAGCGATTCATGTAGTAGGTGCCAGGACACATCCTCCACCACAGCTGTGTGCCCTGTGAAGATGGTCTTGGCATCTACTATCTTCCCCTCCTTTGGAACGGCACTGATATCCCACAGACAGATTGTCTAGAGTTGAAGAACAACAGATGATCCTACATCATACAAGTTTTAAGTAGGGATGAGTTAATCCAATACTTAAAATCGGTCCGACACGGGCCCTTTTTGTCGGATTGGGTATCGGTCAGTCATGGAACGGATATTCCGATACTGTGAGTTATGGTTGTTACTCTCAAGCTCTATAAAAGATAAAAAACTACTATAAAAGCACCATAAGCTTTTCGTGCATTATATTTTGAAGCTTCTGAAACCATTTGAAAGCTTTATTTGAGGAACAGAAATATTACAATGTTAAATATTACAATAAAACTCTACACTGCAGCAGTCTGGTCATTCTGCATTTAGCATTTAAACTGCGAGCCGCATTCGGTTTCGACAGTCAGCAAAACTCAGTCTCTCCAAGATGTTTTAGTGTTCCCATTATTATGCACCATCTGTACGTAAAGGTCTATGCTTTTGTTTAAAAGGACTGTATTTTCACTCGCTGCCAGGCGTGTTAGATTAAGGCACTGGAGTATCAGACTGAATGAAACGTGTCATTCACACGCATATAGTAACTGGTATTTAAAACTCTATGAAAAGGCTCAGTAAACTGTTGGGTGGATGCAATAGACCAGGTGTTGCACACACAAAATATCTTTTCTGTTTGAGTTAAACAGACTTTTAATGCTGGAGGGAATCTCGCCCGTGAAAGTGATGTTACGGGATGCGCATCAACACACTTTTGAGCTGCTCTGCATTAAAGCTTTTCATGATAGTTGTATTTATTTGTTTTATCATATCTATCATGTTTGTTGTCCTATTAAAAATCTGCACCATACATTGTGAAGAAATGCTGTTTATAGTGTGTATAGCCTATATTTATGTAATTGCAAGTTTTTTTTTTAATTAAAGGTAATTAAAGGTGACCCATTATGCAAAATTCACTTTAACATGGTGTTTGAACATAAATGTGTCGGAAGTGTGTGTACACAACCACCCAATAATAGTAAAAATCCACTCACTCTTTTTTTAATCCCCATAAATCATAAGCAGTGTCTCAGAACAAACGGTTTGCAGATTATAGCTTTTGTGATGTCACAAATGTTTAGGCCCCGCCCACAACTGCTGACAGACTCTGCCCTATTAGCATAGCCCCTCCCTGAGTGAGCTGTACACAGTCTGACATGTTCATCTCCTCGCCAGAGCAGCATTTAAGAAATGTATTATTATTAAAGATAATAAGAAAATCACTCACTGCTCTAGACTGAATTAACAGTTTTTCTTTTGCTAGAAAAGAAACGTTTTTATACTGAAGTTTAGACTGATTTTGCTTTAAAACGCATGCAGACAATTAACTTTCATGATGATGAAGAACTGCAATGTCACGCAAGCGTGACCGCGATAGAGATGATAATCAAAACCAAACAGATGTTTTAGTGTTTGGCAGAGTATCAGAGGCACAAGCTGTAGTGGCTCCGCCCTCTTCTGGAAAGCAGCAGCTCATTTGCATTTAAAGACACAGGCATGAAAACAGCATGTTTTTCATTCCACTCAAAAATGGGCATTTACTACATGAAATAATAAATGATCTGTTGGGTATTTTGAGCTGAAACTTCACAGACACATTCTGGGGACACCAGAGACTTATATTACATCTTGTAAACAGGGGCATAATAAGTCCCCTTTAAGATTTTACCAGATGTAGATGTAAAAGGTCTACACTATTGTTGGATTTAAGAGGTTTACTGGAATTACTGTTCATTTTGATGCTGTATCCAGTAGCCTAGATAAAAATATCTACCTTTTTTGTCATAGGCTATTAGGCCTATGTACTTTTTTCTGTTATCTCTTTTTTTATAATGAAGACCTGTACAGTTAGTGAGGAAAAGTAAGTGAGGTATAGATTTTATCTGCCGATACCTCTACCAATCCAATACCAAGCTTTCAGTACTGTTATTGGTACTGGACATGGAAAAAGTGGTATCGAAATATGTGAGGTCAGTTTGAATTTGAGATCACTCACATGGTCGTCTGATGCACTAAGTAAGTTTCCACTCAGGTTGGGGTTCCAGGACAAACCGTATCCCTCCTTCTGATGTCCCCGCAGTCTCAGGTCTGGACTACACTCTCCACTGGGGTCTGCAAATGGACAACTCAGACATATTAATCAAAGCAAGCGACTTCACACATGATTTAATATAGAGCTGCAACAACTAATCGATAATAATAATAGACTAATCGAATTATTGATTAATCGCGTTGCTGTCCGACAGTCACGTCACTTTACAGCAGTGAATAACAATTCTATTAACAAAAACGCACCTGAAAAATAATGGAGGCCAGAGTGTTAGCTGATGCGGGACCAGAGTTGTCCTAAACATGAGCTTAGAAGCTTTATATTAAGCTTCAAACAAACTCAGTATTTAACACGATGTGTCCTGTTTAAGAGCTCAGCATAAAGCGTGAGGTGTTCAACTAAGGCTGCACGATATATCGTTTTTGATTTTGCGATATTGCGATGTGTGCATCCGCCATAGTCACATTGCAGGATGTGCAATGTCAAGTACAGGGATCATAGTTGATCGGTTCCAGTTCGGAACGCATGTGATTCGATTACTCGCTAAGTTTAACCATCATAGATTGAAAATGTATCATTTGCATATGTTTTTAAGTCCTGTCAGTTCAAACATCAAGCCCAAGACTGTAACTTGCGCACTGTTTTCTGTGCACGCACACAGAGCTACGCAAACAGCACGTGAGCACCGAATTCAGGTCTCTTTCTCTTCTTTTGAGCTTGAACGTACACGCAAAATTAAGTCAAAATGCCCGTCTCGGTGAGCATCCTCGTAAACACAGTCAGTTATGTGTTGTAAACAATTGAGAAAGAAAAGAGATGTGAATCATTATATCGGATCCATGCATTCATCTTAAAGTGACAGCAGCTCAATTTACCCGCAGCAGTTTGTGTCACCAATGTATATCAAACAACAAAAGAGAAAGCTTAAGAGAAATAATTCTGATACATGTTGTATATAAATTTTGTTAGATTAAACATGCAGTTTGTTGGACTTGTTTTACATGTAGCATTTTAAATATACAAGTACTTGTATTTTCATGAGAGCAGTAACTGTAAATGGACTAATGTAATGACGTTTATTAATAATTGTGGTTTCGTTTTTTTTCATACTGTGCGCAAGTTTTACCACTCAATTTTAAGTTTTAAACCCTTTTTTTGCAAATAATGTATATCATAGTCCACATAGTTTCATTGCCTTCAATTTGCATGTTTTAAAGGACAACATTGGGAAGAATAACTTACTTTTAAATAAAATACAGAAAATAAAATTTGGCTCTTTTTATCTGATTTATCGAAGATGCAATCAACCAATTAATCGATAATTAAAAATCATTATTAGTTGCATCCCTAATTTAAAGATACACTGTCACTTATTTGTTCCAAATGAACAAAATTTTAATAATGAGTCAATACACCATCAGTTCTTCTTCCAAAACTAGTTTTTGACTTACCCTGATAAACTATAGTAAGCCTATTATTTTAAGTGTTCATATTTTAAACCTGGTGGGATGGTTTTCATGGGAAATAGCGTACATGCGTCACTCACCCACGCATGTCTCGTCATATCCGTAAATAGAGAAAAGTTGCTCTGGCTACTTTGGCGTGTATATGGTGTGAGAGTGGCATAGGTTAGTTGTCACAACGGGTGAGAAATTTTTACATAGAGCAGCTAAATCTCGAACCTCCGGGGAATCACCCGTTTAAAAAAGAAATGCAGAACAGAGGAGAGTCTGCCGGCAAAAAGAGAACTAGTAATAAAACTAGAATCAGCATTGTCTTGGCTTTTCAGAGATAGTGAGAACTGAGGGATTTGAAATGTTGTAAAAGTGATGGCGTTTTTATTACTCAACGGGTGAGTAAGGTATTTTATTGAAAAGAAAAATTGTGTGTAGCTGTCTAACAGAGTTCATTGTAAAGAATTATCTATTGTGAAGGGTCAATTCATTATGGGTTGTTGTAGCGCTGTGCTGAATTTATTTTCAAAGAACCGTGTCTGGGTTATAACGTCTTCAGCTAGTCAGCTTGAGATCCTTTCCATCTAAACTGGTTATTTCTCTTAAGTCTAGAAGTGTATATTCATCCGCACAGTCACGCAAAGCTGAAGCACAACTAAAACAATGATCTTCCGCAAAATGCATGCAGTTTTTTTTAACCACTAAAGGGCCAAAAGTTACAGAGTGCACCTTTAAAATATATCAGGGCTTCTATGTATCAACTGAAAGCCACTGACCTGGTTTAGATGGGTGTTTGGTGTAGTCAAACACCAGCACGTCAGAGGTGGGGGTCTTGGTGGCGATGATGCAGGGGTTTTGTGGCATGTATCTGGCTCTGTTCACTTCTCCTTCATGGTTGATCTTAATCTCAATCTCAATCTTTCCGCTCACTGACCCAAACCCTCCAAACTCTGGGGGGAAAAATTATATACAATCATTATTGTCCAACGCCTGATCTCTGTCCTAGTTTGATCAGCTTTATTTGTGAAAAGTATCAGTTTGAAGCATTCAACTAAATAAAAAATTTACTTTCAAATTCATTGGCCCAGTTTACACTTGGTATTAAAGGGTTAGTTCACCCAAACCTGAAAATTGTCTCATCATTTACACATACTCATGTCATAAACCCATAAGACTTTCATTCATCTTTGAAACATAAAAGATATTTCTAATTAAACCTGAAATCTGTATGATTCGAGCAGTTTAATCCAAGTTTTCTGAAGAGGCACGATTGGTTTATATGATGAACAGATTTAATTTAGTCTTCACATATAAACAGTGATCAACGGGAATTCAACCGTGTCTGCTTTTCATTTGGATTACTTTTACAGTGGCTTCATATACTTTTTGAAGCTTGACATTTTGGTTAAATTTTACTTTCAATAGAGGGAGTCTTAAATATTAAAAAATATCATAATTTGTGTTTTCAAAAATGAAAAGTCTTATGGGTTTGGAACAACATGAGGGTGAGTAAATGAAGACAGAATTTAAAACTATCCCTTTAACATCCATATAAACACTAAATACATGTATAAAAAAGATCCATCACATTCTGAAGTTGTCAAAAATGCATGTGGCCGCATCATATTTGTGGAAAGATTCAGTCTTATTGATCAACTGAATCTGGATTTCCCCCCAACGTCCTGACCATACCTGCTGAAGAAACACATACGCAAAACTGATTTTAGTATAATGACTTCAACACAAAAAATACAAAATTAGCATTCATTCATAGTCAGATCAGCTCTAACCTCCTTTCTCGCTGTCGTAGTGGGACGCGTCAAACTGAGCATCGTCATTAGGGATCTGGACACTGGCGATGACTAAGTGGTTCTGCTCATCCGAAGTGTGTGTGCCCAACACCAGCCGATGAACCGCATAGTCCTTTCCCTCAGGCCTGCACAATGATGGACAATGATTTGTAGAACGCTAGTCATCTGTTACGTTTCAGAAGGTGGACAGGCTAGTTATCAGATTACCTGTTCACATCAGGAAGCCACTGCACCGTTAAACTCGGCCACTCGAGCGCATGTGTCATGACAAGATCGTACAGGAATGGTGTGTTTTTCTTCCAGATCTTGTATTCCTCATTTATTACTCTCTCCTCCACTGCATCATCATACACTGAGAAGAGAGAACAGAAGGATAGATTCAGGCCAAATGCATTCAAATGAACATTTCTCAATAAATGCATTGTGGGAGTGCATTGGACAGCAAAAGGTTGCTGTATTCTAATAAATTAGCAGAAACTGAAGTTTAACATGGTAAAGTTCCTCAACTTATAGTTAAACTGCAGCTTATGAATGATGGAGGGAACTTGGAGAACAACAGCATTTCGATCTGATTTGAAACCATTTTCTGTATTATTCAAGTTAGTAGAATCATTTATCAATACCAGAGGCTTTAACCAAAGTCAACCGTGAGTACTTGGTAAAAACGTGCTTAGGTTGTGGCACTCATTCATTCTTATGTTAGAATGTGGGTCACATCCATTAGCACTTTAGGCTAAAGCTAGCAAACTCTGCCAAAGAAAAAAAAAATATGCACGTTAATCACAACGAAAAAAGTTTACCTTCTTTGTCTGCCATTTTGGCGTGCTTTTCTGCGGGTTAGCCACTGAATGAATTGTGGGGTTTAAAGCCAAAAAAGCAGAAAACAGGTTTTTAGGGTTTTGCGCTCACGACTCCGTCACTTACAACACCAGCTCGCACATCCCAAAAGCGCAAAATCTAGCTGGTGCTGTCCGATTCACAAGCGAGTCGTTCTTCTGAACCGACTCTTATTTATGATTCGGTCAAACCGATTCACAAAGAGCTACTAAATCACTTACAGATGGCCTTGGGTGGCGTTTAACTAGTGATATAAAAATTAGTATTTAATTAAATTGCTGATTAAAAATAATTGCTGCTTATTATATTCATTAAGTCAAATGGAATGGAATATACTTATGTTTTAACGATTTAAAATTGATATGAAAACGTACCTGTCTTGTGTGTACAATTTGCTTGGTTCTCAAAAAAATGCTTGAATGTCCAAAAGCAAATGGCTTTGAGTAGGAAATTCTGAATTTGAAATTCATATGAATTATTATTATTAATAATAATACTGGGAACAATAAAGGAAATGGTGAAACCAAAAAAACAGTGAACAATTGATTCAATTCATTTCAGCTCATTCAATAGATTCAAAATTCAATCGAACAAGTTAATTGAAACGAGCCATTCATATGAACCGATTCGCTGAAATGAATTGACCGCCCAATGCTAAGCTGAGCATGCGCGTTTAGGTTTACACGCGTTTAGAGTACGACAAAAAAATGTGATGTCATCTTTGCGCGCGCGTTCTTTGATCGGTGTAAAATGTGTTGCCTACATAGAGAGCCTTTGCTGCTGTTGTTGTCTACCTACGTAATGTGTAAATAGTGGTTTAAAATGACGGATAATGATTGTTGCTCGTTGCAGACAGACCCGTCAGAGACGCAGGACTCTGAGAGTCGCTTAGATGAGTGTGAAACTGCTGCTCTTGTGCTCAGGTGTTGTATGGGCTTTTTATTCTGTAGCTATGTTTAAATTATTATCAGAATTTTTTTTTATTGCTATTTATTTATAACTATGTATAAACTCATTTTTAGTCAAAAACAACGACGAGCTGTTCTTAAACGAGAGAGAAGGAAAAGGAAACGTCAAGCTCTTGCTAAAATAAGAGAAGAAGGTAATTTATTTTAATGTTTATTTGAGGTGTGTATATATATATAAGTGCTGTCAGTAACAAACGCATCTTTTTCAACTGTAGGTCATTCACAAAATAAAGAGAACCAAGAGTACAAGTCTGAAGATGAGGAAGAACAGAAGGCTGATGAGGAGAGGTTTGTCATCTTAAGTTCAGTATGATAAGCTAATATTAATCGGACAAAATACAAAATATGTCACACTGTTTTACAATACCAGTGAGCGATTACACCAGATATGGATGGAGAGAGAAAAGATTGCACAAGAAGAATTTAGGCTGAAGAGGGAGAAAGAAGAGGCAGCGCGAAAGAGAAAGGAGGAAGAAGAGGTGAGCATTTTGCAAGAAAAGTCCAATTGCTGACATTAAATCCTTGACATTCTGCAATGGCCTGGACAAATCTCAATTAAAATACATATTATGCTCCAATATCTTGTTTTTCTGTAACCAAAGCGGAAAATAAGAGAAGAATGGGAGGAGCAGCAAAAGAAAGAGAAAGAGGAGCAGGAGAAGAAGGAACAGGAGAAGAAACAGAGAGAGGTGATCCCTGCACTGGGAGGATAAAGAGGCTGATGTCTACATATATCCTCTATCAGATATCAAAACATTTCATGCTACCTGCAACAAATCAGCCTTTAAAATTTCAAGCTGTTTGCCAATCATGGTTTTACATACACACCACATTCCAGAAGTCTCTGTTTCATGTTTACATTTTGTGAGTTTGTTTGTTTAGCAAAATATTGTCTTCATTTCCTTAACTAAGATACACAAAATCGATTTAAAATGCAGCAAGTGTCCACTTCCAATGAAGAACATGTATCTTTTCGTGTCAGCTGGGTGTATAGTGATAATGTTGCTTACTTATGCCACAATAAAGAACATGTGCAAATTTGAATTACAAAATACTGATAATATCAGTCCATAATGTACAAATTATCTCCCAGATTGTCTTAACCAGTTCTAACAGACATGTGCTTGCACACCACACAATTTCACCTGCCATACTGTGTATGTTTGCACCATTTATAGGAAGCGGTACAGAAAATGCTGGATGAAGCAGAGAGTCAGGTAACATCTTGCTTTTCATGTCAAATGCATATTGGAAAATGCAGTTCTGTTTGCAATAATCTCATTATTTTGTTGCATTTAGCTGGAAAATGGTGTTCCTTGGAAAAACCCTGATGCCCCAAAGGATTATGGGACTGAAAAGGATAGGGCAAACTGCCCCTTCTTCCTTAAAACGGGTGCTTGTAGGTTTGGGGACCGGTAAGTGTTTGCAAGGTTTTGACTGACAGTCAAAGTGCAATTTCTGATCAGATTCTAGATGATGATTTTTTTTTTTTACTGTGCGTAATGAACAGGTGCTCCCGAAAACACGAACACCCAACATCCAGCACCACTCTGATGGTGAGGGCGATGTTTGTGACGTTCGGGATGGAGCAGAGCAGACGTGATGACTATGACACTGACGCCAGTCTTGAGTACTGCGAGGAGGAAACGCAACAGCAGTTTCTGGATTTCTATGAAGACGCTCTGCCAGAGTTCAAGAACGCAGGGAAGGTGGTGCAGTTCAAGGTAACTAAAATAAAAAACAAAAATAATCAACATAAATAAAAAAAAATATTCAACTGTATCAGTCTGGTTTGGTGCTTCTGTGTCATGGAGAGCAATTGATGAAACTATTGATTATCTGTATGAACTGAAGCATCTTGCTTTTTCAGGAGTCGCTGCTTTGGCAGTGTAAATCACAATTTGGTCCTATTGTAACTCATTTCCTCTCCACATGGAGGATAATCGAAAGATGATCGCAACAAGTTATAATCTGGCACTGGCATTGGCCTATTTTCCACAATAATCATTTTTTGTTAGGCAATGTTCCCTTTCACTGGCCAACAACAAAGGAAATACTATCTTTGATGATAGTGGTCTGAAATCCTTTCAGAACATTAAAACCCAATATTATTTACCAGGTACCTCTTTTTTATGTTTTTGCATATCAGATAGGCCCTTCGGGTATATGGGGTGCCCTGTAAACGTCTGGTATTAAGATGCGTTTTGGACAATCGGATCACAGTTAGACGAGGGAGACACATTCATATTCATATTCATTTTTTATTGTCCTCGACAGGAAATTTGTTTACAGACTGTACCAGGAGCAACATGCATAAGCATGCACATACCACACAGAATTTATACTATTAAAGGGTTAGTTCACCCAAAAATGAAAATTCTGTCAGTAATTACTCACCCTCATGTTGTTCCAACCGCGTAAGACCTTCGTTCATCTTCGGAACACAAATTAAGATATTTTTGATGAAATCTGAGTGCTGGATCACTCCTCCATAGGCTGCTAGGTGACCGAAACTTGCTGGCCCAGAAAAGTTATTAAAGAGATCGTTAATATAGTCCAAGTGACTACAGTGGCTTAATCTTAAGTATATCAAGCGACGAGAATACTTTTTGTGCGCACAAACAAACAAAAATAACGACTTTATTCCACTATTCATTTCCTTCTCTCTGGGCCTCGTAGTGTTTTTGCGCTGCGCGTCTGTGTTACACGTCACCACGTAGGCTCACAATTGGCCGACGCTGGTCATGTGTGTGATGCGTGTTGACGTGCAACACAGACGCGCAGCGCAAAAACACTACGAGGCCCAGAGAGAAGGAAATGAATAGTGGAATAAAGTCGTTATTTTTGTTTGTTTGTGCGCACAAAAAGTATTCTCGTCGCTTGATATACTTAAGATTAAGCCACTGTAGTCACTTGGACTATATTAACGATCTCTTTAATAACTTTTCTGGGCCAGCAAGTTTCGGTCACCTAGCAGCCTATGGAGGAGTGATACAGCACTCAGATTTCATCAAAAATATCTTAATTTATGTTCCGAAGATGAACGAAGGTCTTACGGGGTTGGAACAACATGAGGGTGAGTAATTACTGACAGAATTTTCATTTTTGGGTGAACTAACCCTTTATCATAAATAGACATATTGCACACAAAAAAACAACAACACACATTTACAGTAGATAAATTAGGCATTCTGTGAATTCAACGCTCTTATAGCTGAGATTACAAAACTTTTCCCTAGCCGTGATTATTTTATGGGGTAGCTGTCTTTATCTGCGGCCTGAGGGAAGAAGGGTGAAACTTGAGTCAAGAGGGTGGCTGGGATTTTGTACAATGGTGTTTGCTCTACGAATGGTAGCTGTCCTCAGTGAGAGCCGGCAAGTTGGCTGTGGGAAGACCAATTATTTTTGAGGAAGTGTTAGTGATTTTAAGGAGCTTGTTTCTATTAGTGAGAGAAAGCATAGTGAAATAGCAGGTGGCACAATACAGGATGGGTTCAATGATACTACGGTACAAGAGGAGAAGAAGGTGTGGTTTGACTGAGAAAGTCCTGAGTTTACGTATGACAAATAGTCTCTGTTGGCACTGGCATCACCTATGAATGTCTGTGATGTGATGGTCAAAACTCAATTTATTGTCCAAAATAATGCCAAGGTTCCTGAAACTGTCAACAATGTCTACTGACTTGCCATTGATGGAGATAGGGCAGTGAGCGGTGGAGAGTTTCCAGGATAAGTTCCTTTGTTTTAGTAATGTTAAGGAGGAGATGACTATCTGTACACCATTGGGTGAAATGGGCGGGGAGGGCGAGTATGGCTGTGTTATCCAAGTATTTGAAGTACTTTGTGATGTCGGAGGGGCTACGGCTGTCGTTAGTATATTCTTCAAACCAAACTTGGGTCTTCAGCCGACAGAGTTTAAATCCCGTCTGGCTAGCGCGCTTCCCATCATTTTTACGCATTAAGTCAGTAGGCGGAGAGTATGCGGTCATTAATGGCTGTTCAAACACATTCGACCACATGTGCATCTACACTACAAAAGCTATTTGGTCAAATGGAAGTGGTCGAAAGTGGACAAGCTCAAAACGTTTTAGACCCCGTTTACACCTGTATTTAGCATCGTGGACTTGTGATCCGATCGACCAAAATGCATCTTAATACTAGGTGTAAACAGGGCCTAAGTGTAATCTGTGTTCTCAAGGATCTCAGGGCACGTACTTGTGCTTCTTCTGGGAGTGTCCCTGACTCTCACCTCACTCCTATCTGTTAGGCACTGATATATGTTTGACTCCATGTCATTTCTTTTTGAATGATTTTGGGGATCTTACCTTATCCGTTCAACAAAGATGTTTACTGTTAGCTGCTCTCACAGCGGCAAAACATTTTTTTATAGTTAAGCACTGAAATCCTCCTCACACAATAGACAGACAAATGTGAACTGTGTCTTTGTTGGACATTGTCAATGGAACTCTCTACCTTTCGTATACATGGATCCCCACATCAAGACTGTGAATATATGGCATGATGCTTTTGACATTTTCAACCTTTTTATCTTCTTTGTTGACCTGTATTTTCTTTTTATTTAGTTTATTTATTTTGTATAAATGTTTAGTTTATTTCCTTTTATTTATTTTGTATCTAGATTCTGTGTTTGTATTCTATTTCTATATTATTGAAGTCTTTCAGGGGTGGGTTCTAGGTTTGTATAGTTGCTTTTTGCTTTCTATTCTTGTTTTTCTTTGTCTGTAAAAATGGAAACTCAATATAACGGTTGTCAAAAAAAAAAGAAAAGAAATGTATTGTTTAAATGTAATTTTATAATTTTATAATAATTGTAAACATTTTAAATTTGAATGTAATTTATATTAAATTAATAAAAAATAATTCCAATTTTGTCAAATTAACAATATTATTTCCCCATATTTTAATAGGTGAGCTGCAACTTTGAACCTCACTTGAGAGGAAACGTTTACGTTCAGTATGACACGTAAGTCCCTTATTATTAGCCATTGCTGTAGAAGGAGAAGTGTTGTAAATATTATTTTATTTTTGATATCTCTGTTATATATATATATATTCCTGCAGAGAGGAGCAATGTAAAGAAGCTTTCATGATGTTCAATGGCCGCTGGTATGCTGGAAAACAACTGCAATGTGAATTCTCCCCAGTAACTAGATGGAAAACGGCCATATGTGGTAAGAAAAAGAGAAGTTTCTTCGTAATTACTTTAAGTCTTTCTTTAGTTATCATTTAAAATATGCCTATATTCTTTTTCCTATATGTTCTCAGGACTTTTCGACAGACGGAAATGTCCGAAAGGGAAGAACTGCAACTTTCTTCATGTCTTCAGAAATCCAAGCAATGAATTCTGGGAGGCAGACCGTGATCTTCATATGTCCCCTGACCGCGGTGGAGGCTTTTCTAGTCGGCATTCGGGCAGCAGAGATGGAATGTGGTCCCAGCGTGGAAATAGCCCTGAACGATCCCAGCGCAGGTGGACGGATCGAATGAGTCAGAGCCGTGAGCGGTACAGTTACAGGGGAAGGCGGAGCCGTAGCAGAGAAAGGCACAGTCGAAACAGGGAAAGGTGGAGTCGTAGCAGAAGCAGAGAGAGAAGGAAGCCAGATCAATCGATAAGGAGATCTCAGAGAGAGCAATCCAGGAGGAGCAGGAGTCGATCCCACAGCAGAGACCGGTTAAAGCAGAGCGAAGATTCATCAGCAGACTCGAGAAGAAAGAGGTCAAAATCAAACAGTCCGGACCACGCGTCCAAAAACGGGTCTGTGAAACGGAAGGGTCACAGGAAGGAAAGCCAAAGCCCAGAAAACTCTGACCGAATGGATACTACACATCAGCACAAGCACTCTAAAAAGAGCAAGAAGAAGAAAAAGGGTAAAAAGAAACACAAAAGAAAGAAGAGTAAATCACGCAGCTTGAGCTCGTCTGCTGGATCTGGCGAAGATTCCCACAATGAGGAGTGTAGCAAGACGCCGTCTAAATCTGAAGCTCCTGCTGAAGAATGTACAGCTGTGGCATCCAGCGCAGGTTCGCCAGAAGATAAAGTAGAGACTGCAACTTCGGGGTTGTGTCATCCTGATGAGGAGATCCAGTGCGCGCTTACAGACTCTACCAAATCAGATAGCATCACACAGTAAAAATAAAAATACATAAACGGCTTCTGTTGTCTTAAAGCAGCTGTTGTTATTTTAGTTTGCATAACAAAATGCCTAGTTTTTACGATTTTTGCTGATGAATACATTGCCCTGTACATTTGTAATTAAATCTAGCATTTTCTGAAATCTTGTTGAAAGTGTTGGTGGTAAAAAAATTATTCATTTTCAGTTTTGGTGCTCAGACATTACTTGGGTAAGCAGTTCTTGGGGATTATTATTGCCATTTTATTTAAAGTTGCGACGTAACAGAATCATTTCTTCCATCGGATGTACATCGAATGAAACGCATTAAGTGTTGCGTGGGAAATTGGTTTTATTCATTGATTGTTGAATGGATGGATACAGATCTGAATGTGAGCTTGAGTTGATTATAAGAAATATGGGTTTAAGCAAATGTCGCCATTTTAAGAAGTATGGGCTCAAAAAATATGATCTCAAATAATAATACAAAATGAATTGTATGCATTCATTAATTGTTCTCAATAAGATCAGGATGCATTTAGATCAGAGGTTCTCAACAAAGGGGCCCGGGGCCCACTAGAGGCCCTCAGCAAACATTCAGAGGGGCCTCAGTAAGTCTAAAAATGTCATTAAATTAACAATTTTAATTCAAATGCTGGGGAAAAAATACACTAAAATAAAGATGACATTGTGTAATCTGACATCATATTATGAATTTATTTTTATTACAACAGAAGTACCAGAGGTAGTACCGGAGGGGGGGTCAAGAAGGATGAGACTGCTGATTTAGATGCATTTTGTTGCCAACTACAAGAAAAAATTACTAAACATATCAAATGATGTTCTTTATTAGTAAGAGATCGTCAAAGATTTGGACAACACACTGCAATACCTGACTTTATTCATCATTTGTTTTTGTTTTTATGCTTCAAAAGACATTTTTTCAAGAGTAAGTCTGACAAACAGTCCAATACAATAGCATACAAAGATGATTTTATGGGGAAAAAAGGCATGAAGATGGTGAAAAAAATTCTTTGGCATTAGAAATTAACCAACTAATGAATGGCAAATGCCTGATATGCCTGAACCAATTAAGTGTTCACAGGAACCAATCATTACAGTGTTTTTGGTCAGGAATTCGCTAATACTGGTGTTTACTCGTGCCTTAGCTAATACAATCATTGAATTTATGCCAAAATATTCTGAATGTCTAGTTTACATTATCTCTGTTCCCCCGTCTGAATAAGAATGTTTGGTCCGTAACACTTCAGCAAGTCTTGAACCTCTGGCTTCTACTGGATCTACTGAGAGTTGCAAAAAATACTAGCGAACTGTGTGTGAGCTGGAAAAGAGTGTTTTAAGGCAGCTGAAGGTAAGAGGTAATGTTTTAATACAGAGAAGACGTCATGGGAAAAGTGGGGATGCTGACACTAATCTTTGCTACACGTACTGATCCAAACCTGAATTCAAAGTCAAACACTGGGAAATTTGCATAACTGCTAAGATAGTGGCACAGGTGAACTTTTCGATGAGCTCGATTCCCTCAGATGTTTGGCAGTAGAAATGCAGGCATCAATACCTTACCAGGAAGTGCTGATTATTTTAAACACTATTTTGTATGATAACCTAAAATACAGACATTTTATATAGAGAATGCCCACAGAAAAAAGAAAAGAATATGTGTGTTAGTGTTTTGGTAGGTTTGTTAGTCCTCAACATTTATGTCAGTCCAATCTCCTCCAGAACGCTACGTGGCGTCTCGGCTTCCTGTTAGAGGTAAAAAAAATTTTTTTTAAAAATCCATTCATATGCTAAAAAAACTGCCAGTATTTTTCCCAAGCATGTTTAGAATGAGAAGTGTGTGCATTCCTCACCTCCTGCAACATGTCAGCCTGCTCTATGGCCTTCAGAACATTCTTCTTCGATGTCTCCTGGGCTTCACCACCCAGGATAAACTCATCCAGTATGTAATAGGCTTTCTCAAAGTTGAAGATAATGTCCAGTTCACACACCTGGTTTTCAAACACACAGTGAGTTTAACAATGAGTGGTTGCAAGAGTTTTATCCGAAACTGTTAAAATATAGCAACAGATCTGGTCATTGGTTTAAAGGAATAGTTAGATGAAAATTCTGACATTATTTACTAAAAACCTTTCAAAACCTCACTTTCTTTTATTTTGCTCAGCTGCTCTTTTCAATACAATGCTGTTGAATGGTCAAATGTCATTCTTTTCCTCACACAATGCTATCATTCGGCTTCAGAAAATTTGAAATCAAGCAATAAGGACTTGTTTATTATGTTTTAATGGGGATCTTTTGTACTTTTTGGAGTCGTTTAGTCATACAGCTTTGAAAAAACATGAGGGGCAAGTTGTCATTCTTTGGGTGAATTATTACTAAAGTAAGCATGAAACGGAAGTCGCAATAGTCTTTTCTTCCCTATTGTGACGTACTGTATATCCGACTGAAGAGACATATGTCATGAAGATTTTGATTAAAAGATTTCAAGGGCATATGAATTTTATTAAAATAATGATGTGCATGGATTTATAATTTATAATAAGCACTGCAACATTATGTAAATAAAAATAAGAATTGCCAATTTTGATGTCATGGTGACTTTAACAAGCCAAAAACAACAAACTCTTTTATAGCTCCTTGAGGCTGAAAAGCAAAAGCTGACATAAATCTTAACTCACACTGCCAAAATATTTGTCCAGCAGTTCCACGTATCTGTGGATGATCTCCAGGGTTATCAACTCGTTTTCTTGGTCTTCCACAGCACAGCAAAAGTACAGGCTGGCATATCTGAAATGCAAAATAAGCAGTACAAAGTACAAAGAAAGTGAAACACTTTTCTCTGTTCCTCTTTCTGTCAGGACACAGTACAGAGTTACACATTGTTACAAAATATCAAAAACAGGATCTTTTTGTTCTAAGCAGTCCTTCTTATTTACCTTGTTGACAATATCACAGATATATGACTGTTACGAAAGTTGAGATTTGACTGCAACAAATTACATTTGCGTTAAATGTAAATATAAAAAAAACTCAACCACAGGAATTGGCACTTTCCACAAATAAAGAACCAAGTAAGTAATAAGGACAACTGTCTGTGCCTGTAAATACAATCATATTATATAATATACAATCATAATACTTTCATTCACAATGCTTTATGGGATTGTAGTTTTTCCCATCATTAAAGCTTTTAGGACACAGTCTTGTAACTTTTTCTTTTTCCCCAATTTTCATATATTTTTTTTGCTTCGAATACAAGTTTGTAATGGCATGATTCAACTTGTAGCTGGTTGGTTTGGTTGGCTTAACTCTTTAACGATAAATTATTTTTAAAAAATCCCTATGAAATATTAGAAGAAATATTTCCAGAACCAAGGCCGCTGAAAAAAGTGGACTCTAATTAAATAAATGTAATAAATAAATGCTTCTTTACAACAATGAACTGAACATTCTTGTTGTTTTAATTGCTGAATACGGTTGAGAAGGTCAGGATCTCTAAGACGGGATGGACCATGTTCACCATTTTAAGGGGGATATACAGACATTTGAAGTGTTTAAAACTAGCTACTTTTCTAGCTAGATTGATATATGTCAGATAATAGTTTATCAAATATGCCTCACAACACAAAAGACATGGGAGTTGTGCCTTTAATATTTATAAAAATAAAATAATAAAAGTCAGGGAACACCCAAGTCTACCATATCATGGAAAATGCCAAATACAATGGATCTGCAGTTCCGTCCATGCAGTCCTTATCATTCAGTGTCGTTTTCTAACCTTTTATAGACTATTTTCAGATCCCTCCATTCCAGAAAACTGCACATTTTGGGTTTGCGTGCCAGCACCATCTGAATAACCTCCCGGGAGATCTTTTTCTTCTGTACGTCAGACAGCGGCACGTACCATTTCTGAAGACGTAGCTTCCCCTGCCTGCTAAAGAGCAGCATAAACTGCATCTGAAAAGAAAGATAAACAAAAATGAGTCTCACACCTAGACATCGTGTTTGTGCATCACCATAATGTGCCTAGTCAAGCCAAGCCAAAATAGATCCCAGCTCTTCCGCATGGAAACGTTCGTCATGTCGCTTATTTCAAAAGTCAGTACATAAAACGACCAAACCGAAGCGTTGTCGTGTTTCGTGAATTACTTCTGTTTGTTGCAACAAAAGAGGAAGGATCGCGTTAGCAAGAAGGCTACGGTCGTGTAAATGATACATTTATAAACTATCAACACCATTCACCCATAAGTATTTGCACAAGCAAGTCCAAATAACCCAATAATGTCCATCAATGCAAGAGATAAAATTGAGCTTTTACCTTAAAGTTTATATTACACTCGATTCCGCGAGCATGGGCTTTGTGGCTGATGGCAGTAAACGCAGATGTGAGGAGTCCCGTTACATGGACGGACCATAGGGACGGACGCATCTCTCTTTCGCTAGATCACTGGAATCGTGTCCTTTCATTGGCTTCGAGACTCACCGATGACACTCTGTATTGGTCCAGACTCGAGCAGGATGGGTGAAGCTCTGCCTGAGACGGAGGCTTTTGTTATGCAGTGAAATTTATCATGAAAATCGTGACTCTGTCATAGAAAAAAAAAAGAAAAAAAATTGATACATTATAAGATCCTATCTGAGATGCATCGTGCTGGTGATTTTTTTTAATAACAAAGATTAGTTCCCTGTGACTTTTTTAGAAACACTCTTATAGACTTTTTTTTTTTTTTTTTTTTTTTGGCGTCCTGTCAGTAAAAGTGATAATAGGCATATTCATTTTTTTTTTTTAAAGTAAAAAGATATTATTTTTCTGCAGTGTTTCTTCAGTCCGACTTAAAGTATAAAGTAAATTTAATTTGTTGTCTGAATGAAAATAAGATTTTAGATGCTATATATTAGTTGTCGCACTGGACATAGATCTATAGTAGCCTATATAAAATTGATATTGAGTTGGCCTATTGATATTGATATTGAGTAACACTGAATAACATAAAAATGACACAATGAGAAAGTGTTAGTGTTTTTTGTCCAAATTGACATTCACACAGAACACGTTTTTCCATTCAACTGCGATTCTTTTCCATTATTTTTCAATGTTAACGCGCGCTAGACTGACGTATTTAACTGTTGCGCTCACGCCTTGCGTCCTTTGCAGTGTCTCGCGCATGATACTGGGTTCAGTTTTTAAAAGCTCTTTAGTCCTTGCGCTTTTTTTGTTCTACAGGCCTGTGTCTCGCATTTTTAGCAGCAAAAACACTTTCTGTGTCAACCGGCCTACACTTCCAATAGGCTATATGAAAAAAATATATATCCCCATTCCCCCTTTTTCTCACGCTTTCTTGTCAAGAAAAAAATATTTATTTAAATAAATTATAATTATTTATTTTAAAAAAAAAATCAAATATATGTTAAAATGAATGAGAACAGATTAACAAATAATCTTATGCAAACCAGATGAAAGTTATGTCTTGAACGGTTACTGTGTGATTGTATTGTGCTAAAACAACATGAGTCATCAGTTTGTTTGTTTGTTTTTTAAATGCAATTTTGAACACACTTATCTCTGACAAAAAAAGCTACAAAAGAGATAAAAGCTTCAGTTCACCCTGCTTACTTAGTCTAACAGTCTGCTTTCATATAGGCCATTATGAATAAATACTCTTATATTAATTGCATAATGAAAGGCAATAACTCTTGATGAAAGTTATGGAAAACTTAAATGTGGTAAAACTATTGTGTGTGTTTTTGTGTTGTGCTGAATTAACTTGAAGCATGAATTTGAAAACAAATAATTATGAAAAATATATAGATATTAAAAAATAAAAAAAGCTACCAAGGAGATTATAAAAAGCTTTAATTCACATTAAATCGACATTGACTAACAACATGAGGCATCAGTTTTGTTTAAAAAAAATGCAATTCTGAAGACACTGACAAAAAAAGCTACAAAAGAGATAAAAGCTTCAGTTCACCCTGCTTACAGTCTAACAGCCTGTTTTCATAGGCCATTATGAATAAATACTCTTATATTGATTGCATAATGAAAGGCAATTAGCCTACTCTTGATGAAAGTTATGGAAAACTTAAATGTGGTAAAACTATTGTGTGTGTTTTTGTGTTGTGCTGAATCAACTTGAAGCATGAATTTGAAAACAAATAAATATGAAAAAATATATAGCCTATACTTAATTTTTTTTTTTTTAAAAGCTACCAAGGAGATTATAAAAAGCTTTAATTCACCCTGCCTTATTGTAACCTAATCATCCGTCTTCATACAGTAGATGGCGCTGTGAGCCACTAGATTCAGTGTCAGCGCTGATTCTCGCAGCTCTCGCCGGGTGCAGTGGCGCGCGCCTGTAATCCAAGATACTGGGAGGCTGAGGCTGGAGGATCGCTTGAGCTCAGGGGTTCTGGGCTGCAGTGGACTGTGTCGATCGGGTGTCCGCACTAAGTTCGGTATCGATATGGTGCTCCTGGGGGAGCCCGGGACCACCAGGTCGTCTAAGGAGGGGTGAACCGGCCCAGGTCGGAGACGGAGCAGGTCAAAGTCCCCGTGCCGATCAGTAGTGGGATCGCGCCTGTGAATAGACACTGCAGTGCAGCCTGAGCGATACAGCGAGACTCAGTCTTTTATGTCCACAGTTATACCCAGTGTCAAATAAATGTAATTACAACAATTCATTATTTTTAAGGCTTTCAAGATTAATTAGATGTCAATATTTTGCATTTAGCCTATAATATAGTCTATTAAACAACTCTGAAAATCTATACATATCCTATAGCCTAGCAAATTATTCATTTATTAAACTATAAATCAGTTTGATTTAAAAAAAAAAAAATCAAATATGTTAAAATGAATGAGAACAGATTAACAAATAATCTTATGCAAAGGCTAGATGAAAGTTATGTCTTGAAAACTTCGGCTATGTGGTTAAATGGTTACGGTGTGATTTGGTGTATTGTGCTAAAACAACATGAGGCATCAGTTTTTGTTTTGTTTTTAAAATGCAATTTTGAAGACACTATCTCTGACAAAAAAAGCTACAAAAGAGATAAAAGCTTCAGTTCACCCTGCTTACAGTCTAACAGCCTGCTTTCATAGGCCATTATGAATAAATACTCTTATATTAATTGCATAATGAAAGGCAATAACTCTTGATGAAAGTTATGGAAAACTTAAATGTGGTAAAACTATTGTGTGTGTTTTTGTGTTTTGCTGAATCAACTTGAAGCATGAATTTGAAAACGAATAATTATAAAGAAAATACCACTTACCTTTAAAAAAAAAAAAAAAAAGCTACCAAGGAGATTATAAAAAGCTTTAATTCACCCTGCCTTATTGTAACCTAATCATCCGTCTTCATGCACTAGATGTCGCTGTGAGCCACTCGATTCAGTGTCAGCGCTGATTCTCGCAGCTCTCGCCGGGTGCAGTGGCGCGCGCCTGTAATCCAAGATACTGGGAGGCTGAGGCTGGAGGATCGCTTGAGCTCAGGGGTTCTGGGCTGCGGTGGACTATGTCGATCAGGTGTCCGCACTAAGTTCGGTATCGATATGGTGCTCCTGGGGTAGCCCGGGACCACCAGGTCGTCTAAGGAGGGGTGAACCGGCCCAGGTCGGAGACGGAGCAGGTCAAAGTCCCCGTGCCGATCAGTAGTGGGATCGCGCCTGTGAATAGACACTGCAGTGCAGCCTGAGCGATACAGCGAGACTCAGTCTTTTATGTCCACAGTTATACCCAGTGTCAAATAAGTTTTAATTACAACAATTCTTTATTTTTAATTATAGGCTTTCAAGAGTAATTAGATGTCAGTATTTTGCATTTAGCCTATAATAATACATGTAGCCTATTTAACAATCGAAAAACAAACTCTGAATATCTATACATATCCTATAGCCTAGCAAATTAATCATTTATTAAACTATAAATCAGTTTGATTTAAAAAAAAATCAAATATGTTAAAATGAATGAGAACAGATTAACAAATAATCTTATGCAAAGGCTAGATGAAAGTTATGTCTTGAAAACTTTGGTTTTAGGTTACTGTGTGATTTTGTGTATTGTGCTAAAACAACATGAGGCATCAGTTTTGTTTAAAAAAAAATGCAATTTTGAAGACACTGACAAAAAAAAGCTACAAAAGAGATAAAAGCTTCAGTTCACCCTGCTTACAGTCTAACAGCCTGTTTTCATAGGCCATTACGAATAAATACTCTTATATTAATTGCATAATGAAAGGCAATTAGCCTACTCTTGATGAAAGTTATGGAAAACTTAAATGTGGTAAAACTATTGTGTGTGTTTTTGTGTTGTGCTGAATCAACTTGGAGCATGAATTTGAAAACAAATAAATGTGAAAAAATATATAGCCTATACTTAATTTTTTTTTAAAAAAGCTACCAAGGAGATTATAAAAAGCTTTAATTCACCCTGCCTTATTTTAACCTAATCATCTGTTTTCATACACTAGATGTCGCTGTGAGACACTAGATTCAGTGTCAGCGCTGATTCTCGCAGCTCTCGCCGGGTGCAGTGGCGCGCGCCTGTAATCCAAGATACTGGGAGGCAGGCCCGGGGTGGGTAATCGGGAGAATCCCCGGTGGGCCGCTTCACTTTTGGGCCGGTCGAGGATTTTTTTTTATTTTTTATTTTTTACATTTGTCACGTTAGTTACATTAGGCTACACACGTTCCGCATTCTGACACCGCAGCGCGCAGCCTCTGCATGGGTTGTACCATGAGAGGGAGTTCTCCCCTCCCCTTCCATGGAGTTGGTTGGGTCCATAGCCCATCTTTTCCAAAACGTTTTCTCAGGTAGGCTACCGTGGCACCGCCGGCGCCTACCGATAGCTGGGCCGGCCCTATGGCGGAAAATCAATGACAAAATTAACGGAGCGCACAACTGATGCTTGGCGCGCGCAGTAAATGACATTCGCGAGAGGATAACAGCTCTACAAGCGAGGAAACGGGAACTCGCGAGCTCATTCAAACCCTGCGCGCGTGCATGACATCTCCTCTGCACGCAATACAAGCCTTCGCACGCGCATGATCATTCCCCACGCTCTTGATCTCCTGCTTTTGCTCGCTCGAACACTTTTACTTTTGGCAGTCGATGGGCGGGACTTACTGTTTTAATAACCTCAAATGTCATTAGGTATCACGTTTTTTTTTTATTAAAAAAGCATTATTTTTGAATACAAATAAATCTGTAAACATTAGTTCAATATGCCTCTTTGTGGAAGAGTGGGATACATTTCAAATGCTTTCTTTCTTTCTTTCTTTCTTTCTTTCTTTCTTTCTTTCTTTCTTTCTTTCTTTCTGCTTTTGTTAATTTATCAACCTATCCTTGTGGAATAGTGGAACATTTTTTGTTAACTTCTCAGCTTAAGTGAATTATTATTTAACCTTTACATTATTTGTTGAACCATGTTATTAATAAAAACTACACAATGGTAAGAGCTGAACTGTTGCTTCATTTATCCAATTTGGAAAAAGTGCTAATTTGGAATTCCACCATGGAAAAAGAGGGCCAGTCTTGGGCCTGAAACTCCCGGGCTGAAAAGTGGCCCCACTCCGGCCCTGCTGGGAGGCTGAGGCTGGAGGATCGCTTGAGCTCAGGGGTTCTGGACTGCAGTGGACTATGTCGATCGGGTGTCCGCACTAAGTTTGGTATCGATATGGTGCTCCTGGGGGAGCCCGGGACCACCAGGTCGTCTAAGGAGGGGTGAACCGGCCCAGGTCGGAGACAGAGCAGGTCAAAGTCCCCGTGCCGATCAGTAGTGGGATCGCGCCTGTGAATAGACACTGCAGTGCAGCCTGAGCGATACAGCGAGACTCAGTCTTTTATGTCCACAGTTATACCCAGTGTCAAATAAATGTAATTATAACAATTCATTATTTTTAAGGCTTTCAAGATTAATTAGATGTCAATATTTTGCATTTAGCCTATAATATAGCCTATTAAACAACTCTGAAAATCTATACATATCCTATAGCCTAGCAAATTATTCATTTATTAAACTATAAATCAGTTTGATTTAAAAAAAAAAAAAAATATGTTAAAATGTATAAAAACAGATTAACAAATAATCTTATGCAAAGGCTAGATGAAAGTTATGTCTGGAAAACTTCGGCTATGTGGTTAAATGATTACGGTGTGATTTGGTGTATTGTGCTAAAACAACATGAGGCATCAGTTTTTGTTTTGTTTTTTAAATGCAATTTTGAAGACACTATCTCTGACAAAAAAAAGCTACAAAAGAGATAAAAGCTTCAGTTCACCCTACTTACATAGTCTAACAGTCTGCTTTCATATAGGCCATTATGAATAAATACTCTTATATTAATTGCATAATGAAAGGCAATAACTCTTGATGAAAGTTATGGAAAACTTAAATGTGTTAAAACTATTGTGTGTGTTTTTGTGTTTTGCTGAATCAACTTGAAGCATGAATTTGAAAACGAATAATTATAAAGAAAATACCACTTACCTTTAAAAAAAAAAAAAAAAAAAGCTACCAAGGAGATTATAAAAAGCTTTAATTCACCCTGCCTTATTGTAACCTAATCATCCGTATTCATACAGTAGATGGCGCTGTGAGCCACTAGATTCAGTGTCAGCGCTGATTCTCGCAGCTCTCGCCGGGTGCAGTGGCGCGCGCCTGTAATCCAAGATACTGGGAGGCTGAGGCTGGAGGATCGCTTGAGCTTAGGGGTTATGGGCTGCAGTGCACTATGTCGATCGGGTGTCCGTACTAAGTTCGGTATCGATATGGTGCTCCTGGGGTAGCCCGGGACCACCAGGTCGTCTAAGGAGGGGTGAACCGGCCCAGGTCGGAGACGGAGCAGGTCAAAGTCCCCGTGCCGATCAGTAGTGGGATCGCGCCTGTGAATAGACACTGCAGTGCAGCCTGAGCGATACAGCGAGACTCAGTCTTTTATGTCCACAGTTATACCCAGTGTCAAATAAATTTTAATTACAACAATTCTTTATTTTTAATTATAGGCTTTCAAGAGTAATTAGATGTCAGTATTTTGCATTTAGCCTATAATAATACATGTAGCCTATTTAACAATCGAAAAACAAACTCTGAAAATCTATACATAGCCTATAGCCTAGCAAATTAATCATTTATTAAACTATAAATCAGTTTGATTTTTAAAAAAAATCAAATATGTTAAAATGAATGAGAACAGATTAACAAATAATCTTATGCAAAGGCTAGATGAAAGTTATGTCTTGAAAACTTTGGTTTTAGGTTACTGTGTGATTTTGTGTATTGTGCTAAAACAACATGAGGCATCAGTTTTGTTTTAAAAAAAAATGCAATTTTGAAGACACTGACAAAAAAAAGCTACAAAAGAGATAAAAGCTTCAGTTCACCCTGCTTACAGTCTAACAGCCTGCTTTCATAGGCCATTATGAATAAATACTCTTATATTAATTGCATAATGAAAGGCAATTAGCCTACTCTTGATGAAAGTTATGGAAAACTTAAATGTGGTAAAACTATTGTGTGTGTTTTTGTGTTGTGCTGAATCAACTTAAAGCATGAATTTGAAAACAAATAAATATGAAAAAATATATATACTTAATTTTTTTTTAAAAAAAAGCTACCAAGGAGATTATAAAAAGCTTTAATTCACCCTGCCTTATTTTAACCTAATCATCTGTTTTCATACACTAGATGTCGCTGTGATCCACTAGATTCAGTATCAGCGCTGATTCTCGCAGCTCTCGCCGGGTGCAGTGGCGCGCGCCTGTAATCCAAGATACTGGGAGGCTGAGGCTGGAGGATCGCTTGAGCTCAGGGGTTCTGGACTGCAGTGGACTATGTCGATCGGGTGTCCGCACTAAGTTCGGTATCGATATGGTGCTCCTGGGGGAGCCCGGGACCACCAGGTCGTCTAAGGAGGGGTGAACCGGCCCAGGTCGGAGACGGAGCAGGTCAAAGTCCCCGTGCCGATCAGTAGTGGGATCGCGCCTGTGAATAGACACTGCAGTGCAGCCTGAGCGATACAGCGAGACTCAGTCTTTTATGTCCACAGTTATACCCAGTGTCAAATAAATGTAATTACAACAATTCATTATTTTTAAGGCTTTCAAGATTAATTAGATGTCAATATTTTGCATTTAGCCTATAATATAGCCTATTAAACAACTCTGAAAATCTATACATATCATATAGCCTAGCAAATTATTCATTTATTAAACTATAAATCAGTTTGATTTAAAAAAAAAAAATCAAATATGTTAAAATGTATAAGAACAGATTAACAAATAATCTTATGCAAAGGCTAGATGAAAGTTATGTCTGGAAAACTTCGGCTATGTGGTTAAATGGTTACGGTGTGATTTGGTGTATTGTGCTAAAACAACATGAGGCATCAGTTTTTGTTTTGTTTTTTAAATGCAATTTTGAAGACACTATCTCTAACAAAAAAAAGCTACAAAAGAGATAAAAGCATCAGTTCACCCTACTTACATAGTCTAACAGTCTGCTTTCATATAGGCCATTATGAATAAATACTCTTATATTAATTGCATAATGAAAGGCAATAACTCTTGATGAAAGTTATGGAAAACTTAAATGTGGTAAAACTATTGTGTGTGTTTTTGTGTTTTGCTGAATCAACTTGAAGCATGAATTTGAAAACGAATAATTATAAAGAAAATACCACTTACCTTTAAAAAAAAAAAAAAAAAAGCTACCAAGGAGATTATAAAAAGCTTTAATTCACCCTGCCTTATTGTATCCTAATCATCCGTCTTCATACAGTAGATGGCGCTGTGAGCCACTAGATTCAGTGTCAGCGCTGATTCTCGCAGCTCTCGCCGGGTGCAGTGGCGCGCGCCTGTAATCCAAGATGCTGGGAGGCTGAGGCTGGAGGATCGCTTGAGCTCAGGGATTCTGGGCTGCGGTGGACTATGTCGATCGGGTGTCCGTACTAAGTTCGGTATCGATATGGTGCTCCTGGGGTAGCCCGGGACCACCAGGTCGTCTAAGGAGGGGTGAACCGGCCCAGGTCGGAGACGGAGCAGGTCAAAGTCCCCGTGCCGATCAGTAGTGGGATCGCGCCTGTGAATAGACACTGCAGTGCAGCCTGAGCGATACAGCGAGACTCAGTCTTTTATGTCCACAGTTATACCCAGTGTCAAATAAATTTGAATTACAACAATTCTTTATTTTTAATTATAGGCTTTCAAGAGTAATTAGATGTCAGTATTTTGCATTTAGCCTATAATAATACATGTAGCCTATTTAACAATCGAAAAACAAACTCTGAAAATCTATACATAGCCTGGGTTATGGAAAACTTAAATGTGGTAAAACTATTGTGTGTGTTTTTGTGTTTTGCTGAATCAACTTGAAGCATGAATTTGAAAACAAATAAATATGAAAAAATATATATACTTAAATTTTTTTTTTTAAAAGCTACCAAGGAGATTATAAAAAGCTTTAATTATTCTGTGTGTATTTACACTGAACAAACATCAATAACAAAATGAACACAAAATGTTATTTATAGTAAATTCATTCATTGTTTGCTTGTAATGAAATTAAGAAGTCAACATTAGCAGAAGACTATTAAATCATAAAATCAACACTGATATGCCAACTTCCAAATTTAATTTTCACGATCTCCAATTTTTACAAATTTGCTCTGTAGCCTTCACAATTTACTGCTATAAAATATGACAAACAGTGAAATAAATTGTAACAGTGTGACTTCATCAAGCTTATAAGATTGACTAGTTATACATTTAAGAAAAGCACATAGAACCTGTTAAAAAAAACAGGTGTGTTAGAGCAGGGTTGTTAAACTCTGGGTTGATTAAGGAGCTGAGTTTGACACCTACTCTTATTCTTCGAGAAATAACTCATTTTTAATGTGACAAATGATGTGACAAACCATTGTTCAGTTGCGACAATCATTACACATTTTGTGTCGTTTGAATGAGTTATCACTTCTGACACTTTGCAGTAAGTTGCTGATGGTCATCTTAGCAGAATGAAAAGCAAAAAATATTATTGCAACAGAAAGTGAGCAAAGAATGCTTGCTTTAGTCAGAGCTGTAAGGCTCTGAAATCAGTGTTCTGCAGAAACTCTAAAGTTATATTCAAAGATGCTGACAACTGCATGTAAGGCTGTAAAAACTGGAACAGAGGGCGACTCTCTGAGAGAACAAAGGAAATTAACATTTGAACTCTCTCTTGTGAAACTTGCACCATCATTCGAGACGCAAGTCTCACCTAAGCAATCCTAATCTACATCTTTTTCCCTTGACCCCCCCATTCCCGCGTTCCCTCTTTCTATCATGCTGAGATCACCTGAAATTTACCCAAAAATCTATATGGTTTAATGCGAATAATTATTATACAGTATTACACGTTTGGTATAATTTGAAATGTCTCAGTGCGACTGGTACAAAGGTCTCATTCATTCCCTCATTCATTCTCTTCTCTTTTTCCAGAACATTTGATGTTTTGCATTGATTTATATTTGAACAGATTATGTAATTGGCATGATACTTATACCTGACATAATAAATTGTAAACATTTGATTTTATTCTAACGGACTCGGACATTATTTTCAGTAAAGAGTTAAAAAGAATAGTCAAACATCTGCTCACATTTAATGATGCACAGATATCATTAAAACCTTTTCATTTATGGAGTCAGATGAAATAACGAGAAAATACATATGAGAAAATGTGTTTCATTTAATCAAATTACTTTGCTTCGAGGAGAGACAGTAGCACGCAAAAACCTTCACCCGCTGACCGGATGCCTCCATTGGGCCGATCGAGTCGGGCTTACTGCACAATGAATCTCTTACTTACATTGTGTCTGTGGCAGACGTTCTGGATAAGCTCAAGCATGTAAATCCAAGAGCCATGCAAAACAGTACAAAGACTTTGTCCCACAGCTCTTAAAGATGACTGTTCTATACCATTAGGAGGACTTCATGAATTAGCTGAGAATGAAGGTTTGACACATATGTTCAGTGGAAGCTTGTTGAACAGAAGACAAAGGGACATCAAGGATCTGGTAGACCTACAGATGAGGCAGGATAACTGCTTCCGAGTTTGATGTGGTATATACCCAGAGTCAGCAAAGTTTAAAACTGCAGCCAACAAGGAATAATTCATTTATTTTAAGTTTAAAAGTTATCTTTCAGTAAAGGATGGGAATGATGAAACTATTGAAATATAATATATTTATGCACCCACTTACTCTGTGTTTTATTAAATATTTCCAGGTGGGGCATTCAGCAGGAGACCGAGGCAAATGAGGCAAGACAATGTCATCAAAACACCACAATTTTGATGAACCTGCACTGGACTTTGTTTGTGAAGACATGAGCAATAGAAGTTCAATATGTACTGGTGTGAAATCTTGGCTAAATTACCAGAATGCAAACTTTAAATCTGCAGTATTGCAGTTGAAGGGGGTGGATTAGAATCCACTGCTGCTTCAATGTATATGTAATGAGTAATTATAATCAAGGTATTAATCAATATTTTTCCTTCTAAATATCACATGGGTTGAATGACTTCTCTGGAGATTTTAGTTTGTTATTGAAGTTACCAGTGTGATTACTGAAATGTTCTTTTCATGTATTCTTTTTAATGTCTGTATTTGATGTCTGAATGCAGTAACATTGCTTGTCTATTTATCCCAGCTTCCAGAAATGAAATAGGGACTGGTTTTGTGTTTGAGAAAGGTCTTCAACATGTTAAAACATATAGGGGTCATTGAAGTCTATAGTTTAAGGGACCATTTCTCAGTTAAAGCCTTATTTTCCATTTAGACTAAAGTGTCCTATATCCTTGAGAAAAAAGAACTTATCTTGATGTTTTGAGACGAGACTCCTGTTTATAGTTAGAGCCTGGCCAAATCCAACCTTGAGAAAGCTGTGTGTCGGTGTGTGTGTGTTAGTCTTCTTTGTTACAGGTTAAGGAATCAGTGGCATTGTTGGAGATTGACTGAGTTGTTGTTCGAGACATGCAGGCACCCAGCAACCCAAATCTGAGAACTAGAAGGTCACGACGTGTCAATGACGTAGTTTAGACCTTGGAAATGGTGTAACTGCTGTGATCTTTGTAACCGTAAGTGGGGCAGCCTACGAACTCCTGTGTGAGTCTTGAAGCTGACTTCTGCTGATTAAACTGCAAACTATCTTCAGTAAAACTTTTATTCAATTTTTTATAATTCTGACTCCGGGTCTTCTTTCAAACATCTGGTCCATGGGTCCTAAACTGTTAACCCCTAACACAGTCAAGTAGATAGTATATTTTAACATTTCGGTTGAATTATATGTTGAACTGTTTTCAAACAAGATGACAGTTGCAGTGCCCGTTCAAATTTTGCATGCTCAAAGTCTAGTCTGACCGCTAGGGGTGCGCCAAAATATCGATATGGCGATATCTCGCGATATTTTCTCCCGCGATCGATTCTCGATGCGCTCTTGCCAAGTATCGATCTTAAAAGCCGTTAGGGCGGGCGTATACGGTGCGAGTTCGCTGTATGGTTGCCACTGAGGTATAGCCCCATCGACGTGGTTGTGTATGATTTGGCAATAGGGGACAGCTGGTGGAAAAACATGTTTAAATATTATCGGGAGGTGCTTGTAACGTGCTCGGCTCCGCTTGTAATTCCTCTCACACGCTGCGAGCCGCGACCACGCGAGCATCGATTCCACTCGATTTCTCCCGAGTGAAAAAAATCATCTGCAGCAAAACAAAAATAGTGTCTGTGACTGTTTTGTTGCAACTGATAAGACAAGTTGTTTTTGTTATTGTGTTTCATCCAAAAAAATAAATGGAGATTCATTTTCCTTATTAAAAAAAATCTTTTTATTTCTTAAAACATGATATATTGTGAGTTATTACTGATGATATATCGATTATCGCCATATCGTGATATTATCGGTATCGTGAACAATGTATCGCGTATCGTATCGTATCAATGTCGCGTATCGTATCATATCGTGAAGTACCCAGTGATTCCCAGCCCTACTGACCGCTGCATTATTAAGACCAAGATTATTATGTTTTTCCAAGTGTGTTCCCAGAATTGTTGGGAAAACGGTTTACACGAAATGTAGTGCTGAATAATTAGCACATCTAAACAACTTTGATGGTGTAAAAACTAGTGAAATAGTCAAAACTGTAGAAGAAATGTCTCTGCACACCATAATGCGGAGTAACATTTTTTATTTGACAAGCTTGCTTTACAAATATCAATCTCAGTCTTCATCAGAGCATCACAGGGATGCCATTTGCCAATCACACAAAAAATGCAAAACTATTATACACATAATTAATGTGAAATAACAAGAATATTTACAAAATGTACATTTTCCACTGTCTAATACTGATGAAATAAGTAACCTACTACATTCGGCAAGGTGTCTCAAACTACAGCATTGACGTCTGCTTACAAATCAGGTGAAATGCAGTCAATTTCTTCCCACTAAGAAAAAATTGTGATTAAGCTAACATAAAAAAAGTAAATCTGACACATGTTGTGTTCTAAATGTGACTCAAACTCACAGCACAGGATGGAGTTTGTGTGAAATGGCATTTACTGCGAGTCGCTGCAATGACAGTTTTACAATTTTACGATTAAAAAAAGCAACTAGCGTTTTTTTTAACGCTAACTAAGGCCTTAATTTTACATTAAGGAATTAAAGGCTCCTTGGACATGTATCCAACGTCGAAGAATTCTTGATACCGTTGACTGATGAATCCTGAAGAGCTGACCTAAGAATTCCTCAGACAGTTTGAGGTGCAGCTTCATCAGAGTAAGAAGAAGTTCCTGAGTAGGCTTGAGCGACTGTTTTGCACTAATAGGAACAACTGATGACACAGAACTGAACAATAGCATGAAAGCATGTAAATTAGGTAGTCCTGTGAAAATTTTAATTTTGCTGTCATCAAAATGTGACGGATCAAGAGAATGAAGTTTTAAGTCACTTTCTAATCCGTAAACTTTTTCTCTCAGTAATTGGCATTCAGTGTTTAAAGATTTGAGCTGTTCATGTAAAGAGGAGATGTCCCTGTGTGTTTCATCCGTCTGGACCTCAGTGCCTTGGACTTCAACCGCCTGGACCTCAGTGCCTTGGATTTCAACCGTCTGTAGCTCTTTCTTTAAAGCAGAACTTTGATGCAGGTTCATAAGAGCTGTTGCAGCTAGCTCTTTACTTGTGTTGGCACTGACAAATCTTTTCACAGAAACTTCTCGAAATCGTTGATATCTCTCCAGGTTGTTGACCGCCCGAATTCGATCAGCGATGGGTGTGAAACTGAATAAACTTGGCACATAGTCAGGGTGTAGAGGATCATCACTCTTTTTTCCTGAAAGAAACAAAAAATGCTTTACTAGTAACAACATCTGGACTAAATTTCTCGCTAGGTGACTAAATAATCTCTATTGTTAGTCACTGGCTAATAAATTGTTAGATTTTATTCGCCACACTGTAAAAAAAAAAGAATTGCTGCTTTAAATTTTTAAGTACAATCAACTTGGATGTTTAAGTTGAAATGACATAAACATCCAAGTTGATTGTACTTAAAAATTGAAGGCAGCAATTTTTTTTTTACAGTGTGGCGAATACAATCTAACCATTTATTGAAAATTATATAATCAATAAGTTATGGCATGTTTTGCATTGCTTAACTTATTTTGATGAGCCAAAGCAATGCAAAAACATGTCATAACTTATTGATCATATAATTTTTTACAGTGCAGTGTTCGAGTTACAGGCAACGACTAAGTTTAGCACATATATTTTCACTCACCTAAACTTGAACACACTGAGCTTTTGTGACTTTCACTGTCTGTGTCTTTCCAGCAAGCGCATTACCTATATTAATATCAACAGATGCGCTGAGTATTTGACGCATAAACTCTAGTGTGTAGACGTCCGACTCACCGTCGCTTGTCTGTGTGTGCTCTGTGTTTCTCTCACATGCAAAGAGAGAGAATTGACATGTTACATGTAAATCATTTTTTTAAATTTTTTTTTTTGACTAATCAGAAGCCACTGATGGTGTTCTGAAATATTCAGTGTCTGAGATATTAGGTGGAACTGGGCAGCGCATACAAGAATAATCATGAGTTTCCTGTTTTGTGTTAAAGTGAAAATATTAGTGAGTGCTCTCTGGACCACAGAAACTTTCAAAAAGGTAATTACATCAGTGTCGAACAAAGTTAAGAATATATAATTGTTTATCTATGCACATAATTGTATAAATTATGTTGTGTGTTATGTTTATTTAAAGATTAGGATATGCTAAAGGTAAATGGGCCAACAGCTGTTATACAAACTTATAACAAACATTTAATAGTGAAATTACAGCAGGGTTACTTATTTTAATTGACCGACACACATTTGATAGTTTCATCATAGATGTTCTAGTGACTCCTATCCACTAAATATCTCGTTTTGGAGAAAAAAGATTGGGAATGTTTACACCATTCATGCGTGTGAAAAACTTAAAACACTTCGCTTTGTGATTAAAAGCCTTTTGGAATAGATTAAATGAGCAAGAAATTAAGGACTGGCAAAAAATAATCATAAACATAAAATGAATTTACTCATTTCATAAAATTAAAATAGAATTGAAAAAGGAAACCAAAATTAACATTAACATTTACTTCGTCGTAATTTCAAAATAAAGCTCACTACAAAATTAATAGTAATAGTATAGTTTAATAGTAAACACGTCGATGATTATTGGAGAGAATGTCAGTTCATAAAGGGGAAAACCCAAACAGTTCTGACACCAGCAAACATTGACTAAATGAACAAACTGACATCAATGGGTGCCGATCTATATTTTCGGACTAGGGTGAAGCAAGCCAGCAGGTTAAATTAAAATATCAGGGAGGTGTAGTTAAATGTTGAATCTCATGGGGGACTTAAACAGAATATTTTACGCCTAAGTGGTTCGGCTGACAAAAACCGTCGGGAACTCCTGATCCCAAAATTCACCATACCTGACACAAAATGGCAACTGCAAATCCACGTTTCGCTGCCTGGATTCCAGTTGTTTCTGCAAAGTGCATCGATCCATTTGGTTCTCTTTTCTTTTGCTTTCGGCAGTCTATAAAAAGATAGATTCGATTTCTTGTCGAATCTGTTTTTACAGTCAATCGCAGAACAGCTCTTTCCCATTTTTGTGTTTTTTTTTCTGCTTTCAAGCTGAACACAGTGACAGCACTGCCACCATAGACTGCCACTCAGTGGGTTAAGCAACCACAGTTACTTCCGCTTATGACGTCAAGTGCAGCAGAGCCATCAGGTACGGTGGCCGAGAGAACTCAACGCACTGCAGAAAACGCATGCATATAGAGAGGACACCAGCAAATAGGGCTGTCTACACGACACCGTTTTCAACTAAAAACGGAAGACTTTTTGTGCGTTTTGGCCGTTCATTTACACGACAACAGTGTTTTGGCATATCTCCGTGTAAAGTACAAAATCGAATCTGCGAAAACGGTGACGTCACATGGGGGGGTGGGGGGAGATTTATGGCAAGCCATTTTAACATTTAAAAGCTAGACTGGATATGTGTTGCAGATATCTGTAATTCAGTTTTGCCTAGTCAAAAAGAACATTTCAGATATCCACAACTACATTCTTCCTATCCATAATTGTCATTTCAGATATCCACAAAGACATTCTTCCTAGGACAAATGACGTCACTTTTGCCATTCATTTGTATGGGGTTTATCATTACAGATATCTACAATTCAGTTGCAGATATCCACTATGTGAATTACGGATATCTGCAACTGAATTGTAGATATCTGTAATTCTAGTTTGAGATATCTTCAATTTGATTCTGACTAGTCATTACTCCAGTTCAAGATATCTTTAATTCACCTCAATTCAAGATATCTACATGTTCCTTTTCAGATATCTTAAATTAAGTTTTGACTAGGCGAAATGACGTTGTAGATATCTGTAACTGGAGTTGTGACTAGTCAAAATGATTATTTATATATATTTATATATATTATTTATATATATATAAATAATTAGTGCATCACCATTATGCAGGCAGAAATTTTCAATTATTGATATTAATTTATTAATAATATTGATATAAATTATATAGTCTCAATCTATATTCCGTTAACTCTATATTGGCCAGCTCTAGTGTGCAACCTAGCAAAAGTGAATGACTGTAATTAGTTAAAAATGATTGTCAACAATGCTTTTCTTGAGCAATAATTTTTTTCTTTTTCTTATTTGGCAGACGCAGTGATGACCAACTTTCCCTCGGCGACTGAATGGGAAATAAAAAATGTAATTTCTGGTCATTTTAAACAAGCACCAGGGAGAGCAGGGGGTGGTGGTTATGGATATAAAGCTAACAATTAATTCTTAAAAATTTTAGTATCTTAAGTTGTTTTACATATTTTCCAATATTTTATTTGTTTATTTTTATGTTTGAATGTTGTCTAAGTTGTTAATATAATTGTTCTAAATAAATCCTTTATATTCAATTAGTTTGGATGGATTTTCATTTATGAGAACCTTTTTTCAACATCCCTTACATATTTGAATGAAAAGAATCCTTATGCCTCATTTTGTTGTCTATTACATGTATATGTAGTGTAATTGATGACTAGTCTATTCTTGGGCTATGGTTAGACATCTATTAGATTTTCACTGACAGCCCAAAATCAGCCTTGTTTTAGCCTAGACCCATATTGCCTGTCTATTAGACATATATATGTAGTCGTTTAATAGCTGTCTAATTGATGACTAGTCTATTCTTGGGCTATGGTTAGACGTCTATTAGACGTATAAATATAGTCATTCAATAGCTGTCTAATTGTCTATTCTTGGGCTATGGTTAGACGTCTATTAGACGTATATATGTAGTCATTCAATGGCTGTCTATTCTTGGGCTATGTTTAGACGTCTATTAGATTTTCACTGACAGCCCAAAATTAGCCTCGTTTTAGCCTAGACGTCTGGGCTGTGTTTTGATGGCTATTAGACGTCTATTAGATGCAAAATTGCTTGCTGGGCTCTTTCACGCATAAATCTTACGGCAACAATAACCTTTTAAGCATGATCATAAACATAGTATTGCAACATTTTTTTTTTTTTTTTTTTTGTATATAAAAATTATTTTCTGGTGTTTTTTTCGATTACAGCCAACGCCATGACTGCTTCTTTCTTCTTCCATTCATAGAAATAAGGAAATGAACCCACTTCTTCTTTGAACATGGCGGGGAGGGGAAATGGATATCTAAAATAGAGCAATGTCATGCACAATAATTTGCACTAGTCATAATGACGTTTGAGATATCTTTAACTTTCATTCTGCCTAGTCAAAACTGAATTACAGATATCTGCAATTGTCATTTAAGATGTGTGACGAGTTGAATGTCATTCAATGACATATCTCTATCTGTCGATTCGACTAGTCACAATTACGTTACAGATATCTTGAATGACAATTCCAACTATCCAAAATGTAATTACGACTAGTCAGAAAGACATTGTTGATATCTACAATGTTAATTCCGGATAGTCAAAATTAGCTTTTAAATGTTAAAATGGCTTGCCATAGTGATTAACATTCTATGACTGCACTGTAGTGAAATAATCTAATGCGTATGTGCGTAGGTGCGTAGTCTTTCTTTACAAAGTGCAAGTGGCATGGCCAACCAGACTTCTCTAGAGCTTAGATTCTCTGCCCGAGCCCGAACTTGACCCGACCCGGGGCCGGGCCCTTGATCAAGCATTTGTGTTACAAAATGCAACACGTCGCATGTCATGGGCAGCATCTCCTTCACTCGCACACATCACACCGGGGCCTGAGGCTTTAAAAATATTTATTTTGTTTAAAAAATATCCTATATTCTAAAACATTGTGAATTATATTAGAGTAGGCTAGTAGGCCTACTCCTCCTAGGCCATCCAAAGTTCATTCTTGTTCATTTTCGGTGTTCATCATTGTTAACGTTTTTATTTTATTTTTGTTTTTATGTTTCTTCATTCGGATCCATTTGCGATCCATTCCATTCTGAATCAACAAACAATGCAGTTTACATGCTTCATCCTTGTTGAATTATTCATTAAAATAATAATTCATAAATGCACGCACAATTATCCGTGAACTTGATAAATGTTGCAGATGTGTTTTTCTATGCACAAACAAATGCCTTTCAACTTATGTGTGCAAAATTCAGAATTAAATAATGTGCAGCAATTTGTACAAATAGAGAGTCTGTAGGCCTACTACATGTTATAGCCATTAAATAAGTGCATTTAGTTTTATATTTGTTTAAATATTATAATGTTATTTTTTTCCCATCTATGTTGATTATGAAAAGTGAACAGCATGAGTAAGATAGGATGCGCAATATATCGGGAGACATGGAGTGGGTCAGACATGATTTTGACCACTTCATTAAGTTTTGTTTTGCCTTTCTTTAAAGTGAATTTCGTTTTGTATAATTGTATCTTAATTTTGATCCATTTTTCATCAACCAATTGACTGGATTTAATAAATAAGAATATAGAATATAATCATGACATGGAGGCGCAGGTGCACCATGGTCACTTGCACGTGAACTGGAGCGCATCTCATAAATTAACCGAAACTCAGAGTATGCCTCACAGACATGAGAAATAAATCTAAAGAAAGCTTGAAATGTCTTTAAACGAAACAATTCAAAACGAAAAGAAATATTCTACTCTCTGATTATGTAATCCATGATGTGCATTTCTCTCTTTAGGCACGTTCATGGAGATGGCGATCGTCAACTTCATCTTTGCAGCCGACACTGACAAAAAACACTAGTTTATTAATAAAAATCAATTAAAATAATTGAATATTAAATATTAAGTGGCCAATTTTAGTAATAGTATTTATATAGGCTATAATATATCTAGCACCCCCTCAGCACCTGATTCTCTGGCGCCGCCCCTGGTTATAACGGCCCACGTATTAAAAAAATGGTTGGGTTTATATCGGGCTCGGGCTCATGTTAATGTGACACAACGAGCACGGGCTTGGGTAGTTGTTTTTGACAGATCTGTGTGAACGGGGATAACGTTGTCATCTGTACAAAGAAAAAAACTTTCTGTTTTCAGCACATAGCCTAGGCCTAGTTGTCGTTTAAACGTACCCTCAGAAAACATCTTCATTTGACAACACGTGCTGCAAATAATCACAATGCATCTGATGTTTTAAAAAAATCACCTTTCAGGTCATAGACAAAATAGTCATCTCCTATGAATATTGGATGTCTTCAGTTCATTAAGCAAACAATAAATGAATTTACTATCAATAACATTTGTGTTCATTTAGTTAAAATGACATCGAAATTACATTTGTGATAGGCCTACAGTATGAAAAAAATATAGGCTAATGCATTGGTGTGAATTTATCTAACAGGTAGCGAGACAGAACAATAGAGTAATAGAGTATAATAATAAAGACTGGACTGGGTAACTTAAGGTTTGATCAATAAGGGCTTTATATTGTGTTCAGCTGTTGTTGCTGCTGTTTATTAGATTCCCATAAAATAAACTGTACACACAAAAGACTGGGTCTCGCTGTATCGCTCAGGCTGCACTGCAGTGTCTATTCACAGGCGCGATCCCACTACTGATCGGCACGGGGACTTTGACCTGCTCCGTCTCCGACCTGGGCCGGTTCACCCCTCCTTAGACGACCTGGTGGTCCCGGGCTCCCCCAGGAGCACCATATCAATACCGAACATAGTGCGGACACCCGATCGACATAGTCCACTGCAGTCCAGAACCCCTGAGCTCAAGCGATCCTCCAGCCTCAGCCTCCCAGTATCTTGGATTACAGGCGCGCGCCACTGCACCCGGCGAGAGCTGCGAGAATCAGCGCTGATACTGAATCTAGTGGCTCACAGCGACATCTAGTGTATGAAAACACAATACTACAGAACAATTAGGCAGGGTGAAAGTATTTTAGTATGTCTTTGGTAGCTTTATTGCTAAAGGTAAGTGGTATTTTTTTTCTTTTCTTTTTTACATTTGCTTGCCTAGCATTTTTATCTTAGTTAATTTTAATAGCCTACCTGTTTTTTTTAGGGTTTTTTTTAATAGTTTTTACATGTTTTTTTTTATGAACACAACATGTTCCCATACCATTTACCTGTTAGAATGGTTCATGGCTTGTAATGCTTTAACAAAGACTTTTGTGAATTTTGTGGTATGGTTAAGATCAGTGTGGCACAAGTTTGTGTTTACAACTTAGGACTGAATTCACTCCTTGGCTACTCAGAAAATATAGAACACTCAGAGATGTTACCCAAATGCTCAGAATTATGCAGAGCACACATCCAACAACCAATCAGAAACAAGACTTACAGTAAGTGAAAGTGTGTCCTGGATTACCTTCTGAAGTCAAGTTGGTCTTGGCATCCTTATTGGCTGAAGATCTTGTGAGTTTAGAAACAATAAACTTCAGACAGTTTTGATTATGGGTTCCCTAGATGAAATAAACTCACTATACTAAGACATCATGAACTTAAAGGGATAGTTTCATTTTCAAAAAATAAAAATTCTGTCATCATTACTCACCCTCAATTTGTTTCAAACCTGTATGCATTTCTTTCTTCTGCTGAACACAAAGGAAGGTATTTTGAAGAATGTGGGTAACCAAGCAGTTGACAGACCCCATTTATTTCCATAGAATGAAAAAGAAAATACTATGGAGCAATTTGTCTGTTTAATTTGCCTGTTTGATACACCTTGTTTGTGTCATGTTTTATACAGAAGTCTGATTATCACCCAAATTAAAAGTTAATCATATACGCCAAAGTTAGCAATTACCTTAATGACTGCCCTGTAGCACTCACACCCATGATGTGCTTTTAGCTTGTCATGACCAACATCATTGCCACTGTCCCACCCACACTGGACCCCTACAGTTTAGATTCAACACTGCAGATGCCATATCACATGTAGGCTATGTCATCTTCAGCCTGTTCACTCTGGACAATAAAGACACTTACATCAGAATGCTTTTCACTGACTTTCATCACAATAGTAAACTCACCAGGAAACTCTCCATACTTGGACATAGAATTCACACAAAAAAATTGTGTCTAATCACAAGCCCCCGTTGCTAATTTCAAAACGTCATTTTAGAGCTAGTAGTAATGGAGGTTTGAGCCACTGTTCTGACTAATGCAGTTATTAAAGAGAGAGAGAGAGAGAGAGAGAGAGAGAGAGAGAGAGATTGTTTAATTGTTGTGAAAACAATATTATTTTATTTATTTCTTTATTAATTCATTCGTTTTAATTCATTCGTTAATTTTTTTTTTTTCTCTATTATTGACAGGCTAGCCTAATAAATGAAACACAAAGCCCTTTTAACAACAAGTGGGCCTATCAATATTTATTTATTTGTTATATTATCTGCAATAATAACGAAAACCCGTGCAGCAGGACTATCAATTTATATATTCAGTTTACTTTTCTATTGATTATAGATAGGACTATATACTTTATTTATTAAAATTATACTGCACGTTTCCACTGATTGTGAAGATAGTCATCGAAAATGGCAGATTGCGCATGCGGCTAGCCTATAGCCTACATGTTTTTTCTTGTTATGAATTGTATCCTACTTTCCGTTATTACAGTTAACTACGCTAAATTATATTCAAATGTAATGCGGCCAAGACCTGCCTTGAATTACTTTAGCCGTGCGTTTCCCTGAAAATAATCAGTTTCAGGCATTCAACCCCGTAGTAGCCTACAAATTGTTTGGATAAAACAATTAATGAATTTTGATATATTTTGTCATTGAATGCATTTAGTGTCAAGCATGAAAACTGTCTGAAGAGTTTTTAAGATGAAGAAGATGAGGATGAGGATGGACTGAAGACAGGATACAAACGTAAACGAGGTTTAAACAAAAAGGCAGACAGTGTTCAATCATAGCACTATTAGTCCAGTCATTTTGTGAAAAAAGGTTGAACAAATTGCAACAGAAGCAAACTCAACTGATTTTGTATCCTCAATATGTCCTGAGAAAAAAAAAAAAAAAGCCCCGAAGAATCTCATTAGGGGAAAGTTTCGAAAAAGACCCAAATATAGCCTATTCATAGGCCTATGCATTTTTTTCCCCACGTGAATAGGGTAAAACATGAAAATTACTGAGTTGATTACTTACATCAAGACAAACAAAAAATGTATTACAAGTTTTTTTTAAATTGTTTGTTAACATGGACAAATGGTGCATAATCTAATTAGGTAACACAGACCCAGCCCCAAACCCCATCTCTTAATAATTAATAAAGGCTGGTTTCTAAAGTACTTCTTCCTGCCTCTATGTATTAATGCTCATGGGTAGCCTAAATGGGTTCCATTCAGACCTTAACATTAAGTATTTTACTGTTATGTGTCAACAAGATTCAACAAGACATTTTCACCTGGCTAGACCCAATGTTTAGATCTGTTGTGGTATTTATGCAAATTAGCACATATGTAATTAGATTATGCACCGTTTGTCCAAACGGTGAGGTTTTTTTTAACAAACAATTAAAAAAAAACTTGTAGCCTAATACATTTTTTGTTTGTCTTGATGTAAGTAATCAACTCAGTAATTTTCATGGTGATATCTAAAGGTTAAAAATAGGCGTATGAATAGGCTATATTTGGGTCTTTTTCGAAACTTTCCCCTAATGGGATTCTTCGGGACTTTTTTTTTCCTTACTCAGGACATATTGAGGATACAAAATCAGTTGAGTTTGCTTCTGTTGCAATTTGTTCAAGGTTGACCCCCATTTTGGCTTAAAATGACTCGACTATATACACACGAAAAACAAATGACCAAGAGTGAATGTGAGGAATTAAAATACACATGGTGATGAACTAAATTATGAACAGCTGTGATGATTTATGTCTATGGAAACAGATGAGTGGCGGGAAACAAAGACAAAAAACACAAGTGTGAAAACAAAACTAAAAGTCTATGAAAACGAACCTAACTAACTAAAAGTGTAACAGAAGAAATTTACCGTTTGGGGAGATGCAGATGTTTTAGAGCACATTTTGTTTCTTTGTCTGTTTTTTGTGCTGTCTCAAACGTTTATATTTTCACATTTATCTGATTTTATAGTTTAGAAATATACAATGTATCACTAAACTGTGTTAATATCAAGTACAGACAATATACTGACTGTAGTTTCAACCAACTCACTATCAGGGTGTGTTAAAGCATCAATCAAATTTAGCTAATCTTTGATTTTAATCTGTAGGCTATAACCAGCACACAATAGATTAAATTAAAGACACTTCCTTAATCTAGACCTAAGGTAACAACCTACTGAGTGATCAATTATAATGTTCAAAACTATTATGAAAGTACACTCAGTCATAGCTTAATTCAAAACCAGACATGGGCGAGACTATAATTTTCTCTAATGTCACTTATGGAAACTGTCCATTTACATAGCCGAATAACAGCAGGTGCTTGACTAGGCAAGTCAGACATTTTAAAATCTCACGTTCAAGTGTTATCAACTCAATCATATATCAGAGAGCGTAAGGTGGGGTGAAACCATTTGACTTCACACTCAGTCAGCATATATGATTCAGATAGGTCTGTGATGATGAAGGGCATGGTCCCATGTTTATTTCACATATATAACTTTAAAGTGATTACTAGGGCAGAGTTCCACTTATTTGCTTAGCCCTACCAGCCACACTTGTGCACATCAAAGAAAGCTTTCGTTTTGGACTTTTCCCATGATACACCCACACCACTCCATAAATATGAAAATATTGTCTTATTTTTTGATAATGAATATTTACTATTGCAATGGCTTACAGAATGAATAAAATGCAACATGGATGGTTAGCAATAACAAAACCTACAGAATGCTGCATGGTGAACTGAAGTTGTGTTCACAGTTGTATTTGCTGTGAAATATGTGCATTTGACCATTTCTTAACAAAATCTGTGATTCTCTCAGTGAAACCTATTGCGGCATCCAAGAATGTAGTTGAAATTTCAATCTCATGGCATTTTATAACTATTTTATGTTTTGGCAAATTTGTGGTCAAACCTCAAATCTCATTTGTCTTCATCTCATGTGTAAGTTTTGTACAATTTGCTTATGCCTACGACTCATTGATACAAATTCATATGAAATTTCCACCTCATACACTGTAAAAAATTATTGTTGGTTTAACTTTAACAAAATAAAGTTGCCTTACAATTTTAAGTTAATATTTGAGTTAATACAATAAAGGAGATTGGTTTGATCAACAGAAACTCAAAATATTATGTTATCTGAACCACATAAATTATCTAAGTTACAATTACAATGCATTTTTCTCTGAGAGATGTTTTAATCTCTTTTATATCACACTGCAAAGAAACTGGCCAACCAATTTTGGTCACATGCCCAGAGTCGCTGCTGTTACATAAAACTACGACTTGGTGGCACTCATGAACAGACCAACAAATTTACTAAGTGACAGTGAAAAGCAGATATTTTAACATTTCCATTCTAACTTTGACAGTACAGTAGCCCTATAGTTTTAGCGGGACAAACCATTTGCTTATAGTATAAAGCAAACTGTGAGAAAAAGACAGGTGTGGAAGAATTTCATAGATCAAGATTTGTGTCACAAATTCACCATCCTTGCATAACCTTAAATTGCATGACCTCTTTTTTCAGCTCTTAATTGACAAAGGGCGTTAAACTGGCACAAATCACTTTCACACACACCCTGCCTCCTTCTCCCATCGACAAAGTGCAGGACCCGCCCTGGGTTTCCATCTCTATAAGAGGTCAGAGCCAGGCTCAAAGGTGCAATCCTCACCAGGACAATCTACCGGTTTCCTTCAGCGTCCTCTCTGGGTTCATCTCATCTCTGCATTCATCCACCATGTCGTGCTCTCTCCTTTCATCATCCTGCGGTCCCAAGACCATGACCTCAAAATCCATAGTTACTCCAATTAGCTATGGTACAATCATTGCCTGTACACCTAAAGCCTACAGTGTGTGTGGCTATGATTTTGGAAGAAACCCTCGCATCTCTTCCTCCTGTTATCGCAGCGTTGGTTGCTACCCAGATCTGCGTTGCAAAATTGGTGGAGGACTTGGTGGTTATGGCAGACTGAACAATGGAGGATTGGGAGTCATGTTTGGGAACTGTGACTACATGCAGCTGAATGAGAAGGCCACCATGCAGAGCCTGAACGACCGTCTGGCGTCCTACCTGGAGAAGGTGCGCTGTCTGGAGGCTGCCAATGCCACTCTGGAGAGGCAGATCCGCGAGTACTATGAGAAGAAGGGGCCGATCTGCCAGAGGGACTACAGCGCCTACTGGAACACCATCAATTGCCTGAAGGAAAAGGTACACGTGTACTTTCATAAGGGATGAAATGATGAAAAACTTAAGTATGCTCTACATTAATATATTTTTATATCAATGTTCTACATTGATAGATTCGAGATGCTACCATCCACAATGCCAACATACTCCTGCAGATCGACAACTCTAACCTGGCTGCTGATGACTTCAGGATGAAGTGAGTTCTCTTAAATAATATTCATCTGTAACCAATTTGGTAGCTTCAGCATCTTAACAGATTGTATTGGCCAAACATGATTGGTGAGTTTATTCCCCATCCTGCCACTCCACCAATTAGATATGAGCATGAGTTAGCAGTGCGGCAGTCTGTGGTGGCTGACATCGCCAACATGCGTCGCTTGCTGGACCAGATGACCCTGGCAAAGGCCGACCTGGAGGCCCAGATTGAGACTCTGCTGCAAGATCTAGCGTGTTTGAAGAAGAACTATAAGGAGGTCAGTTTGCCTGTAGCAGATTAAACTGTGAGTGGTCTTGACAGCTTGAGTCATGAGCAATGTAAGGTGGGCTTAGAAAGAACTTTAGGAGCCATGTGTAAATGATATAGTCAAGACCTGATGCAGGAGTCATGTGTGGTTACAGGATGTGGAAGCACTACTGTGTCAGTTGACAAACACAAAAGTGTGTGTGGAAGTGGATGCTGCTCCTCAGCAAGACCTGAACAAGGTTTTGGACGAGATCCGTTGTCATTACGAGACCATCATTGACAAACACCGCAGAGAACAGGAGTGCTGGTTCAAAGAGAAGGTGAGACTTCAGCCTCTGTTTCTTTGATTCCTCTGGAGGTGAATCCAAATTTGCCATCATAGTGGCAGACATTTGATATTAAAACAGTAACAGTACAGTATGACAGTTTGCATTACAAATTATTATAGTTCTCATGTTGTGTGTGTTTCTTATTTTTAAGACGGCACAACTGTGCAAAGATGTGGCCTGCCACACAGAGTGCCTAGAAAACTCTAGGTCACAGATCTCAGATTTGCGGCGTACCTTGCAGTGTCTGGAGATCGAGCTACAGTCTCAGATCAGCATGGTGAGAAAATCATGTTTTACATGTGCATTAGCTAAACTAGCCTGAAAAATATAATTGCTTATGTGATTTGAGCTAGAATATCATGCATGACTGTTGAAATTTGAACAGATTTTAAAACACTGCATCATAAACTTGCCAATGTTGTAAATGTTTAAAGAGAAAAACTGGGTATCAACCACTGAGGATCACACACTCACAGACTTTTATGTCATTTTAGTTATATTTCGGGTCTGTTATGAATATGGCCCCCGAGTGAACTGGCATGCCTTAAAGAGACTTTGGTGAGATAGGAGGAGGAATTATCTAGAAATTGTCTAGTAATCCTTTATTCCTTCTGCCTCTTGTCTTTACACACACAGAAAGGAGCACTGGAGTGCTCACTGTTGGAAACAGAGGATAGCTACAGCGCTATGCTAGCAGGCTTTCAGAAGCATATCAACTCATTGGAGGCAGAGCTTTGTCAGGTGCGCTCTAGCATTGAGCAGCAGGGCAGAGACTATGCTGTACTGCTGGACATCAAGAGCCGTCTGGAGCAGGAGATCGCCACCTACAGGTGCCTCCTGGAAAATCAGGGCGTTCAGTAAGTTCATCTTTTTATTTCAAACAACTGAATAACACAAGGATGGGGAAATGGGTGTTACGTGATGTTTTCTTCTGAAAGGACTTCACTAATGGACTAATATTTTTCCCACTTACAGGACTCACGGACAGGGTAAATAAAATCTCTCTTATTTTGTGGCTGTGGGGGTGTTTTGGGTCAGCTTCAGATTGTATGTTGTTTATTAATCTCTTTTTATTTCTCTTTCAGGTGACATGTTTGTGTGTGCAACGCCAGTCGAAACAGTAGTCAAATGTAAACAAGTCATTTGAACAACATCAAATGTAAACAAAGAATGTAACAAGGTTGTAATGCAGCTGTATTAAACATTCTGTATTGACAATCTTACAATTCAAAATTAAAGTTGAGAAGCACAGTTTTCTTTTCTGTCTTGATGTATTTCTGGTTAAAACAGGTAGCTTTGAAATCTGCAGAAAGTAAATTTTGACTAACCCTTAAACAGGCAAGAGTGGAAAATGATAAGCAAAAAATCATTTCATGTCATTTTTTATAGCATCTGGACTTAAGTAAAACATATCCAAAATAATTTTTGAAATATTTGATATAATTTGGATTTTATGAGTTGTGACTCCCAGTTCATGTTGCCTGATTAGGGTATAAAAAAAGGACCAAGTCATTAATCTGTTAACTGTTACTGTCCCACTTGCCACTGCATGTTTAAAACAATTATATACTATACTTAACCTGATCTAATGTTGACAAATTATATATCATTTGAAAGCTTACAAACTCAAGATTGAGCCTGTGAAAACTGTTTTGAAATCGGACCTTGCATTACCATAAAAATGGTACTTTAATTATTTTTTTAGAGCTCCTCACCTAGTGGGTGGTGTCAGGTATCTTATTACAAAATTTATTTTAACTACTTTATAATAAAAAACTTTTCTAATCTTGACAAAACACATATTGTCGGAAATAAATTTGTTACAGGAGAATGCATAAAAAACACCCAGTGGCTATTTTTGGTACAGCGCCTTAATATCATGGGAACTTAAATTTTGTGTTATCAACTTAAAATTTGGAACACAAATTGGTTAGACATATGGCTTTGATTTTATAGTAATTTTAGAGTAAAACATTTTTTGTAAAATATATATTTTATATAAAATATTTAGTAGAGTATATTTGATTTACAGTAAATTTAAACTTCCATAACTTTTTCTTATTTTCATTTTTTTTAAGTTACTTTTTCATTTTTTTAAAACAAGATCAAACTTATGTCTATATTCCAAAGCATTCTTGAATTACAACCGTTTAAATTTGGATAGTGAAATATTATGTATATTCTCAAAAAGGGGGGTGACAGTTTTTTAATATTGTTTTTTTTTTTTTGCAGCAGCAGCAAATATTGTTCATTTGTCCATTTTTCTTGCATTTTAACAAAGTATGAGCAGTTCTTAGTCAAACATTGTCACTAACATTTTCCAAGGGTATAAACAGAGATTCTCAGAAATAAACACAAATAAACATTTTGAATTAATTCTGAATAAAAAATAAAAAAAAACATTAAACAGGTACTGACTGTCACCCGCCATTCTGATGTTGCTGGTCTTTGGATTCATTTGGTGAGAGTATTATCCTCTTTTTCTTTGAGGGCCTTCCATTTTATTTCTCATGGAAGTTTTGAAAACAATTTTGTGGGTTTTATCACTTGTCTCAGAATCTGAAGAGTTTTCTGGTATCTGCTCTATAACTTTCATCCTCTTTTCTCTACTCTCATTCCTTCTACCGTAAAATTAGCTAGGTGGGAAGCCCTGAAAGAAAATATCCAGTTAAAAATACTAAGATATAGTCACCTAGACTATCAGTTTAACCTGTAAATTTTATAATTTGTAAAAAAACAACAAAAAAAAACAACCTCAAAATACAAAGCTGGTCAAAATTAGGGTTAATCCCTTTTTTATACCCTAAACAGGCAACGTAACTCAGGAGTCACATAGCCTACATTTCAAAACATGCAACATGAACAACATATGAATTCATTTTCTTCTTCAGCACCTTAAAACAATGTAACTCGTGGTTCACATTGCCTGTTTTAGGGTTAAGAGTCCATTAAACTCTTATTTTATTTTAAGAGGCCCTTTTCAACAACTGATATTCTGACTGGGAGAGTCACTATATTTCAATGGAATGTATGAATCAATGATAAAACACCTTGTGATTATGTTAGATGAATTAGAATTCCTTTTTCATAGTTGATAGGTTATAATAACAAAGTGTAGGCATTTAAACTTTATTCATGCACTTTATTTATTAAATATGAATTATGTATTCATATTAGGCTATTACTTTTGTTTAAATAATAGACAATATTTACATGTGTATATTTAAACTGAATCGTTGAAATATATATTTCTACATTTATTTTTATTTATTTTCTATAATTTATATCCTTGAGGTTTACAAATGTTTAACATTTTAAAACAAAACTAATATTTTTGACAATAACATTAGGCTACTACTGACCTGTTATAGGTTGATTTCATATCGGCCTGCAGCTGAATTCTTAACCCATCAATATGAGTAATAAAATGACGCTAGATAGACATAAACACACAAAAGACTGGGTCTCGCTGTATCGCTCAGGCTGCACTGCAGTGTCTATTCACAGGCGCGATCCCACTACTGATCGGCACGGGGACTTTGACCTGCTCCGTCTCCGACCTGGGCCGGTTCACCCCTCCTTAGACGACCTGGTGGTCCCGGGCTCCCCCAGGAGCACCATATCGATACAGAACTTAGTGCGGACACCCGATCGACATAGTCCACTGCAGTCCAGAACCCCTGAGCTCAAGCGATCCTCCAGCCTCAGCCTCCCAGTATCTTGGATTACAGGCGCGCGCCACTGCACCCGGCGGGAGCTGCGTGAATCAGCGCTGATACTGAATCTAGTGGCTCACAGCGACATCTAGTGCATGAAAACACAATACTAGGGAGCGATATATATATATATATATATATATATATATATATATATATATATATATATATATATATATATATATATATATATATATATATATATATATATATATATATATATATGTGTGTGTATGTATGTATGTATGTATGTATGTATGTATGTATATATGTATATATATATATATATATATATATACATATATACATACATACATACATACATATAATAAATAAATAAATAAATGCAGACTTGATGCAAATTTATATATATATATAAATTTGCATCAAGCCTGCATTTATTTGATTTATTTTATTTGATGCATTAAATTGACTTTTGGTGCTGCATGGCTTTGTGTAGGCTAAGGCTACGATATTGCATTTATTTTTTATATTTATTTTTTGTATTTAAAGTGTGGTAAATAGGCTACTGGTAAAATGTATCAACAATCACATTCAGAAATAAACACTTTATGGCATATAGCTACGATAAAAATGAACCATAAAAGTTCTCATTTAGCAGATTTCACTATCACTATGTCTGATTTCTCAACTTTTATGTACAGTGACAGGTGGCATGTCAAAAAACACAGGTGTTTGATCCGCATTACCTGGTTATCTGATCTAGGGGGGATATGAATGTTTTTTCTTAGGCCGATCACATAGCGCAGAAAAGACAGCATACTCTCTGTAGTCGGAGGGCAAGCGCTAATCCATTATGCTGCATCAAAACGGCCGCTTCGAGGATATTGACAGGCAAGTGCGTAAGTAGGCTGTAGCCGAAATAAGAAATGATGGGCCTCGCTCGGCAATATTTTACAAATAGCCTATGATCAAACAGCTGAAAATATATAGCAAATGATTAATTGATTAAACTAAGATCACTCTATTAAACAAAATTAACCAGATGTATTCAAACTAACTAGAACAGATTAAGATAAATAGGCTTCATTTAGATGGAAAACTCAGGCTGGGGCCTATGTGGTTAGACAGCTATAGTTTAATTTTGTGTATTGTGCTGAATTCATTTAGCAATTCTTTCTTAAAAAGGTATTTTTGAAGAAATGTACCACTTACCTTTAACAATGTAGCTACCAAAGAGATTGTAAAATGCTTTAGTTCACCCTGCCTAATCGTTCCCTATTGTGTTTTCATGCACTAGATGTCGCTGTGAGCCACTAGATTCAGTATCAGCGCTGATTCTCGCAGCTCTCGCCGGGTGCAGTGGCGCGCGCCTGTAATCCAAGATACTGGGAGGCTGAGGCTGGAGGATCGCTTGAGCTCAGGGGTTCTGGACTGCAGTGGACTATGTCGATCGGGTGTCCGCACTAAGTTCGGTGTCGATATGGTGCTCCTGGGGGAGCCCGGGACCACCAGGTCGTCTAAGGAGGGGTGAACCGGCCCAGGTCGGAGACGGAGCAGGTCAAAGTCCCCGTGCCGATCAGTAGTGGGATCGCGCCTGTGAATAGACACTGCAGTGCAGCCTGAGCGATACAGCGAGACTCAGTCTTTTGTGTGCACAGTTTATTTTGTGGGAATAATAAACAGCAGCAACAGCTGAACACAAAATAAAGCCTTTATTGGTCAAACCTTAAATTACCCAGTCCAGACTTTATAATTATAATAAAGTAGGCCTGCTCTGTTGTTCTGTCTCGCTAATCTGTTAGATAAATTTACACTAGTGCGTTATTTTTTTTTTTTTATCACAAATGTAATTTAGATGTCAGTATTTTACAAATAGCCTATAATACATGTTTAATGATCAAACAGCTGAAAATCTATAGTTATAGCAAATGATTAATTGGTTAAAACCAATTAGAATAGATTAAGATAAATAGGCTACTCATGTGGTAGATAAAAAAAAACTCAGGCTAGGGCCTACATATGGTTGGACAGCTATAATTTAAATGTATTGTGTTAAAATAATTTAGCAAATTTTAAAAATATATGTTTTTATTTTATTTTTGAAGAAAATGTACCACTTACCTTTAACAATATAGCTATACCAAAGATATTGTAAAATGCTTTAGTTCATCGGAACCTGCCTAATCGTTCCCTGGTATTGTGTTTTCATGCACTAGATGTCGCTGTGAGCCACTAGATTCAGTATCAGCGCTGATTCTCGCAGCTCTCGCCGGGTGCAGTGGCGCGCGCCTGTAATCCAAGATACTGGGAGGCTGAGGCTGGAGGATCGCTTGAGCTCAGGGGTTCTGGGCTGCAGTGGACTATGTCGATCTGGTGTCCGCACTAAGTTCGGTATCGATATGGTGCTCCTGGGGGAGCCCGGGACCACCAGGTCGTCTAAGGAGGGGTGAACCGGCCCAGGTCGGAGACGGAGCAGGTCAAAGTCCCCGTGCCGATCAGTAGTGGGATCGCGCCTGTGAATAGACACTGCAGTGCAGCCTGAGCGATACAGCGAGACTCAGACTTTTGTTTGAACAGTTATTCTGTGGTTAATAAACAGCAGCAACAACAAATGAACACAAAATAAAGCCCTTATTTGCCAAATAAAATTATCCAATCCAGTCTTCATTTATTATAATAAAGTATTTTTTTTCTATATGGCTAATCTTGTTAGATAAATTTACACCAATGCATTATATTTTTTGTACTGTATCACAAATCTAATTTAGATTTCAATATAATATTTAATATTGATGGGGTAATAATTCAGCTGCAGGCCGATATGAAATCAACCTGTTAATAACAGATCAGTAATGTTATTGTCAAAATATTTGTTTAGTCTTAAAATGTTAAACATTTGTAAACCTCAAGAATGGAAAATAAATAAGAATAAATGTAGAAATATATATTTAAACGATTCTGTTTACACATGTAAATCTTGTCTATCATTTAAACATGTAAAAATAGTACTATTAATAGCCTAATATAAATACATAATTAATATTTAATAAAGTGCCTACACTATGTTATTATAACCTCTTAACTATGAAATATGAGCTCTAATTCATCTAACATAATCTCAAGGTGGTGTTTTATTATTGATTCATACATTCCATTGAGTGAATAATCTAAATATAGAAACTAAAATATTGGGATTGAATTTTATTAAATCTTTATGCTGATGCATAATGATGACTCTTCCCAGTCAGAATATCAATATTTGAAAAAGGCTTGTTAAAATAAAATCAGAGCTTAATGGACTCTTAAACATAGTCAAAACTAGCTTTCTGTAGATTTCCAAGCTACCTGTAATTATATAAAAAATATGGATCCAAATTAAATTATCCAGTCCATTCTTTATTTATTATAATAAAGTATATTGTTCTATAGGGTCCTTTTAGATCAGTTTATATTATACATTTATATGCATTATATTTTTTATACTGTATCACAAATGTAGCCTAATTTAGATGATATTTTACAAATAGCCTATAATACATGTTTTATTATCAAACAGCTGAAAATCTATAGATATAGCAAATGATTAATTGATTAATTAATTTAGAAAAATTAACCAGATGTATTAAAATGAACTAGAATAGATCAAGATAAATAGGTTACTCTTATAGAAAACTCAGGCTATACGGCCTACACATGGTTAAGCACCTATAATTTAATACCTACTATTACGTCTTCATACAGTAGATGTCGCTGTGAGCCACTAGATTCAGTATCAGCGCTGATTCTCGCAGCTCTCGCCGGGTGCAGTGGCGCGTGCCTGTAATCCAAGATCCTGGGAGGCTGAGGCTGGAGGATCGCTTGAGCTCAGGGGTTCTGGGCTGCAGTGGACTATGTCGATCGGGTGTCCGCACTAAGTTCGGTATCGATATGGTGCTCCTGGGGGAGCCCGGGACCACCAGGTCGTCTAAGGAGGGATGAACCGGCCCAGGTCGGAGACGGAGCAGGTCAAAGTCCCCGTGCCGATCAGTAGTGGGATCGCGCCTGTGAATAGACACTGCAGTGCAGCCTGAGCGATACAGCGAGACTCAGACTTTTGTGTGCACAGTTATTCTGTGGGAATCTAATAAACAGCAGCAACAACAAATTAACACAAAATAAATCCCTTATTGGCCAAATTAAATGATCCAGTCCAGTCTTTATTTATTATAATAAAGTATATTGACTGACATGAGAGATTGTATTTTTTTAAGACAGCTGAAAAAGTTTGGAGTATCTAAAGTTGGTATGTCCAGGTTTTATAGAGCTGTGATTGAAAGCGTCCTGTCTTTCTCAATATAGTGTGGTTTGGCAGCTCCACAGTCCAGCAGAAAAGTCAGATTCGTAATATATTGCGGTCTGCTTCAAAGATCATAGGTTGAGATCTTTCTACCACTGACAACATTTATGTCTCACGTTTACAGAGAAAAGGTCTATCAATTCTTAGAGATCCCACACACCCGGCTAGACATTTTGTAACTCCTACCTTCAGGCAGTGGAAGAGCTCACCAAGAAAAATTCCAGACAACCTGTTTGTTGCAATAAATAAATAAATAAATATTGTTCTATATGGCTGTTAGATAAATTTACACCAAGGCAATTGTATTTTTTTTTTACTGTAACACAAATGTAATTTAGATGTCAATACTTTACAAAAAGCCCATAAGTCATATTTAGCCTAATGATCAAAGAGCTGAAAATATATAGCAAAATTCCTTGATTAAACTTAGATCATTTTATTCAAAAACAATTAACCAGATGTTTTAAAATTAACTAGATTAAGATAAATAGGCTCCTCCTCATATGGTAGATGGAAAACTAAGGCTAGGGCCTACATGTGGTTAAACAGCTATAATTTATTTTTATGTATTGTGCTAACATAATTTAGCTTTTTTTTTTTTTTAAGTTGTTTTTGAAGAAAATGTAGGCCTACCACTTCCCTTTAACAACAGCTACCAAAGAGATTGTAAAATGCTTTGGTGAAAATCAAGCTTTTAATGTTGTTTATATGTCTATGTGGTGTTTCTAATATGCTTTAAGACAAATCATGTACAAACGCATAGCCTAAGTCAAAACAATTTCTGAGTATTTTCTCCTAAAAACTGCATTGAACCAAAGACAGTCTCAAAAACGTGGATTGAAATTGCTGGTGTTTCTGATGTCACAAGCTACCTTGTAAACCAATCACGTCAACAAGTGGATCTCTGAGCTGGTGTGAGTGAGTGGAGGCGGGGTTAATGTGTATATTCATAGAACCATATACTAAATGAGGCAAGGGTGTAGAGTTACATTCAAGCTATTTTAAGGCATGAAGAATTTTTTTTCCAGGAAAAAACGTTTAAATATATAATTTTGGTGATCAAAGATGAGTTTTAAGGGATACAATTATTGAACACAGGGGGACTTTTAGTTCACCCTGCCTAATCGTTCCCTAGTATTGTGTTTTCATACACTAGATGTCGCTGTGAGCCACTAGATTCAGTATCAGCGCTGATTCTCGCAGCTCTCGCCGGGTGCAGTGGCGCGCGCCTGTAATCCAAGATACTGGGAGGCTGAGGCTGGAGGATCGCTTGAGCTCAGGGGTTCTGGACTGCAGTGGACTATGTCGATCGGGTGTCCGCACTAAATTCGGTATCGATATGGTGCTCCTGGGGGAGCCCGGGACCACCAGGTCGTCTAAGGAGGGATGAACCGGCCCAGGTCGGAGACGGAGCAGGTCAAAGTCCCCGTGCCGGTCAGTAGTGGGATTGCGCCTGTGAATAGACACTGCAGTGCAGCCTGAGCGATACAGCGAGACTCAGTCTTTTGTGTGCACAGTTTATTTTGTGGGAATAATAAACAGCAACAACAGCTGAACACAAAATAAAGCCCTTATTGGTCAAACCTTAAATTACCCAGTCCAGACTTTATTATTATAATAAAGTAGGCCTGCTCTGTTGTTCTGTCTCGCTAATCTGTTAGATAAATTTACACCAGTGCGTTATTTTTTTATTTTTTTATCACAAATGTAATTTAGATATAGATTTTACAAATAGCCTATAATACATGTTTAATGATCAAACAGCTGAAAATCTATAGTTATAGCAAATGATTAATTGGTTAAAACCAATTAGAATAGATTAAGATAAATAGGCTACTCATGTGGTAGATAAAAAAAAAAACTCAGGCTAGGGCCTACATATGGTTGGACAGCTATAATTTAAATGTATTGTGTTAAAATAATTTAGCAAATTTTAAAAATATATGTTTTTATTTTATTTTTGAAGAAAATGTACCACTTACCTTTAACAATATAGCTATACCAAAGATATTGTAAAATGCTTTAGTTCACCCTGCCTAATCGTTCCCTATTGTGTTTTCATGCACTAGATGTCGCTGTGAGCCACTAGATTCAGTATCAGCGCTGATTCTCGCAGCTCTCGCCGGGTGCAGTGGCGCGCGCCTGTAATCCAAGATACTGGGAGGCTGAGGCTGGAGGATCGCTTGAGCTCAGGGGTTCTGGGTTGTAGTGGACCCTTTTCGAATCTTGCCCATAGTGGCCTCGCCTCTGATAGCACAGATATTTTTTTTATACTTTTACAGTAAAAGTATAAAAAAAAATCTGTGCTATCAGAGGCGACGTCAGAATTCTCCGGATGGTTTGATAAATAATTTAATTTAATGAGTGCAATTGAAATATTATGAAGTGTAGGGGAGAGCGGGGCACAAAGCACTGAGTGACTTTCTCAGTTTGTGTAAATCTACTTATGGTTCAGAGTATTTATTTTTTCCCCACATTAATTTCCCACATGTCTAGTACAATTATGTGGTTTTGTTTTATTAATACAGTATATACTTTTTTCTTGACATACGCCGAAAAAATGGAAGTGAAATGTGACAACATGCCCCATAGGTGGGGTTCATTGTAACATGTGAGGGGCACATTGTAACATGACCATATGACAGCTTAAAATGTTATCTGATCTAATAAAAAAAATATACAAGACAAACTAAAATATTTTCTAAACAAAATACAATTATTAACTTTTTCATATAAGATAATGGATTTTTTTAAATAATTAAATATAAACTCATTTTTGAGTTTTGACTATGAACACAGGAAAACACAGCTATACAACATAATTCAAAACAAATAAATATTTAGTAATTTCTGAACATTGACTCTCAGTCTTTATTCACCTTTTTCTCATGTTTTCTCAATAGAATTAATAAAAGTATAGAATATAATAGCATATTTCTAATAGGGGCACATTGTAACGCAGTGTGACAACATGCCCCACCTGCACAACTGGGATTTAAACCTGGCTAGTGTCTTCTGCTAGTTAGCGAAGCATTAAAGAACTATCTCAACTGTTAAATAACATATTGGAGATTAAAATAATATCAGATTTGTCTAATTTTAAATAAACACAAAAAAATAGAGATGAAAAATTAACTTAAGTAAGAAATTTACTTTTGTCTATGGATATCTAATTTAATATAAATGTCTATGGATAACTTCCAAAAACTTTTTTATTTTGGCACAATTTTTTCTCTATATAGTGTTGATATGGCAACTAGTAAATACACCAAGTTTCGTCATGCTAGCATGTGTGGAAGTATTTAAAACAAGTGTGTTACAACAAGCCCTGTGTTACGTTGTGCCCCGCGCTCCCCTACTGTATACCCTTTTCTTTATTTGCCTCATAGGCATAAAGGTAATGTATGCAGTCCTGGAGGCAGGACTAGATCCCAGCATTCACCATGGCAGTGTGGCTAAAGCTATTTTGAAACTAGCTTTTCAAACAAACATAATTTCAGTCCAGTCAAGCTTCTCTTTTGAAAGAAAGAAAAAAGTTAGCCACACAAACTTACAAAAAGTCTTAATACATTGAACATAGCCTACATTAACATAAATATGATATATATGGATATAGGCCAGATAATTACTAAATATCAATATATTCAAAATAAGATTCAAAACAAAAGAAGAAAATAAAAATGTTTTCCTTCCTAGTGAGACAGTGACATATTCAACAGAAATGTATTTGCCTTTGTCTTATGTGTCTTATTGTGGTATGTGATCACATACCATAAACAGCATGCACCACCATTAACAGGTGAGTCTAGCTCCTAATCTCATTTTACTGCCACGCACAGTTTTAAAAGAATTATTGCACATAACAATACACATGGTTCTATTACAGTAAGTCAAGATATTACTTACAGACATTCCATTGCCTTGTGTGCCCTTCACTAAATCTTCACTAAAGCTAAATTATTGAATTAGTCATTAAGTGTAATGAGGCTACTTGATTTGTCAGGCTGGTCACATGTAGCCTACATTTACACCCATGTTCAAGGTATTTTTCTTGTCTGGTTCTTTCCTCGTATCCAACAAGGGACCCCTCATTTTGAACATGCAAACAATTTGCAGTCTTTTTGTCTAACAGTCCCCCCCCCCCACCCACACACACACACACACACACACACACACACCCACTAGTTCACCATTAGTTTATTCAGTAAGCTAACATTCAGTAAGTTTCCCAAAATCTATGAAAAAAGAGTTTTGTGTAACACTGATACTACAACGTTCTCTGTAGGTTTGATTTCTTGTAACTTGCATAGCATGCTATCAGCACACTTCTATAATTAATAATGATGTTAGTGTTGACACAGAAAAAAATGGAAAGAATAAAAAACAAAAAGAAAGAAGAAGAGTGATGGTCTTATTGTAATATAAACATGTTTAAAACAGAAATAAGTATCTGGGTGTTTTTGTTCATCATGTATTGGAGAGATTTTTCAAACAGCTTCAGTTTGTTCCTGAGTATATATCCGTTGATATATAATAGAATCAGCTTCTTTATCAAAAAGTCTATAGGTTCTTATCCTCTTAAAATCTAAGTTACCTGAAGAGAAATCCTTACCTGCTTTCCTGCCTATACTTTTGTGGCTACAAAATTCCTCATATTAATTTGCCTCTCTATAATTCTTGTTCTGTGATGTGCATGTTTTTCAAGCGTTCTTGTTTAATGCAATGTTTAACACACACGCATACATTATATGTGTGTGTGTGTGTGTGTGTGTGTGTGTATAAAAATGTAAATCACATGTGATATCACTATAAAATGTTTCTTATCTTGTCAATGACCTGATATGTTCTTGCTTGATGTTTTTAATGAGTATAAGATTAGCTGACTTAAGTCTTGAATCTGACAAACACACATAACTTGCTGAGTAGTTTCACATAAGCCTCCATATTAAAAGTAAATTCTGAGGGGAAATCTTTGGAAAAAAATGATTTCTTGTATTGAAATGAAGCCTCAAAAAGATTTAAAGACTTTTTAGTTTTAGATGGAGCAGGTTTGAATATCCTTGGTGAAATCACAAACTTAAGCCTATTATTTTCTGTTGAGACTTTGGACTGATTTTATGTTTTAGGTCCAAGAAACCCCAGTGATACTTGTTAAAACAATAACAGTTTTAATTAACTAAATAAATGAACTCTCATTTTATCATCAAATTATTTTAATAGGCCTCTCTGACCTTACCATGAAGATTAAGCTTTGTTGTTCTTAAGACTGTCTTTGTTGTGAATGCATTAGTCTGTTCAGTGACCTTTGAGTCACGTGTATAAATGAAACTCCACCCGAACTGACTCTGCTATTTGTTATGTCTTCATAGAGTAAGAATTGTTAAACTTACTCATAAGTGTCTGCTTTATCCACTTGGGGCACCATCTTTTATTCAGACATAAATATACACACACTCATACATTCCTTTGCAGTTTCCTCATTAGGGTGGAAACTCAACTTTCTGGTCATTGAGTACCAATACTGCTGGTGCTGGCTGCACGATCTGACACACACACACACATCAACAAAGTGTAGAACCCGCCCTCAAGCTCTAACTATATAACAGGACAGAGCTTGGTTCAAAGGCACCATATACCTCAGGACAACTCTAAAGACTTTTTTTGTCGTGTTCCTTTTGCATTCATCCCATTTCTGCATTTATCCACCATGTCATGCTCGAAAGCCTGCACCGAGACTTCTCTGAAGACCTGCTCTGAAACCTGCTCCATCACATGCCCTGACACCTGTCTGAAGACCTGCCCTGAGACCTGCTACGAGATCTGCTCCAAGCCCTGCTCCTTCACCTTCCCCGAGACCTGTCTGAAGACTTGCCCTGAAACCAGCTCCGAGATCTGCTCCAAGCCTTGCTCCTTCACCTTCCCCGAGACCTGTCTGAAGACTCACCCTGAGACCTGTTCTGACACCTGCCACAAACCCTGCTCCTTCACCTGCCCCGAGACCTGTCTGAAGACCTGCCCTGAGACCAGCTCCGAGATCTGCTCCAAGCCTTGCTCCTTCACCTTCCCAGAGACCTGTCTGAAGACTTGCTCTGAGACATGCTTAGACACCTGCCCCAAATCCTGCTCCTTCACCTTCCCCGAGACCTGCCCCGAGACCTGTCTGAAGACTTGCTCTGAGACCTGCTCTGACTCCTGCCCCAAACCCTGCTCCTTCACCTTCCCCGAGACCTGCCCCGAGACCTGTCTGAAGACTTGCTCTGAGACCAGCTCCGAGATCTGCCCCAAACCCTGCTCCTTCACAGTCCCGGAGACCTGCCCCGAGACCTGTCTGAAGACTTGCTCTGAGACCTGCTCTGACTCCTGCCCAAAACCCTGCTCCTTCACCTTCCCCGAGACCTGTCTGAAGACCTGCCATGAGACCTGCTCTGACTCCTGCCCCAAAACCTGCTCCTTCACCTTCCCCGAGACCTGTCTGAAGACATGCCATGAGACCTGCTCTGACTCCTGCCCCAAACCCTGCTCCTTCACCTTCCCTGAGACCTGCCCCGAGACCTGTCTGAAGACTTGCTCTGACACCTGCTTAGATACCTGCCCCAAACCCTGCTCCTTCACCTTCCCCGAGACCTGTCTGAAGACCTGCCCTGAGACCTGCTCTGACCCCTGCCCCAAACCCTGCTCCTTCACCTTCCCCGAGACCTGTCTGAAGACCTGCCCTGAGACCTGCTCTGACCCCTGCCCCAAACCCTGCTCCTTCACCTTCCCTGAGACCTGCCCCGAGACCTGTCTGAAGACTTGCTCTGACACCTGCTTAGATACCTGCCCCAAACCCTGCTCCTTCACCTTCCCCGAGACCTGTCTGAAGACTTGCCCTGAGACCTGCTCTGACACCTGCCCCAAGACCTGCCCCGAGACCTGTCTGAAGACTTACTATGAGACCTGCTCTGACACCTGCCCCAAACCGTGCCCTGAGACCAGTTCCAAGTCCATAATCATTACCCGTCACTGTGGTACAGTTGCACCCAAAGCCTACAGTGTTTATGGCTGCGGTTTTGGAGGAAGGACACGCATCTCTTCCTGCTCTTTTCATTCGAATACTTGCTCCCCATGTCCACCATACAGAATTGATGGAGCATACAGATGTCATGGCGGACTGAACAGTGGAGGACATGGTAAAAGATTTGGTGCAAGAATCATGGCTGGAGGATGCTATGGAAGAGATTATGACTACCTCCAGAAGACCGAGAAGGCCACCATGCAAAACCTGAATGACCGTCTGGCGTCCTACCTAGATAAGGTGCACTTTCTGGAGGCTGCCAATGCCACTCTGGAGAGGCAGATCCGTGAGTACTATGAGAAGAAGGTGCCGATCTGCCAGAGGGACTACAGTTGCTACTTGAAAACCATCGATTGCCTTCAGGAAAAGGTATAACATGGAAATTTTGAGACAATTAAGAGTGGAAATCTTGTGTCTGATATCTGAGATTCTAATAAATATGGCTCAGATTCCTGTGAACTGAAATATCACTGCATATAAAAACAGTTAATAGTAACACAATTGTAAATAGTATTGATAAGAAAATAGACAAATACATAATGTTTGTTTCAAAGTTATAAATGAGCTACATTGATAGTATTGTCAATGCTCTTCATTGTAGATTAAAGATACTTCCATCAACAACGGCAAAGTCCTCCTGCGTATCGACAACGCTAAATTGGCTGCTGAGGACTTCAGGATAAAGTGAGTTCTCTAAAGGCATTTTCAAATCTAGTTCTTTCTAAAGGCAAATAAAAACAGAATGTTAACTTCTAATTTATGTTCCTTTTTCGCGTAAGCAAACAGTAAGGTGTATTACTTTTTAAAGACAAATAAAAACAGAATAGAATGGAAAATTAGTCCTTCAAAGTGAAGCACAACCTCTGGCTGGCACATATATAAACACAAATGTATACAAGCAAATGTACGTACATACATACATATACAGATGTTAATTTGAACAGATGTGATCCAGTCATAGATACAATATTTTTAAATAGTGATAGAAGAAACAATGAAAAATAACAGCTTACACCCTAATCTTTTAAATTTAACAATAGTTAAAAATGTGTTGCTATATAGATTTTTGTTTGTACATAGATCATTGTCATGTTTAGACATGATAATTTCATTCCCCTCTGACCTTTTCACCAATCAGATATGAGAATGAGTCGTTGATACGGCAGTGTGTGAAGGCTGACACTGATAACCTGCATTGCATACTTGATAAGACATGCCTGGCAAAGGCCGACTTGGAGATGCAGACCTGCGCTCTGCAGGAGGAGCTGGTTTATTTGAAGAAAAGTCACCAGGAGGTTTGTAGCAGTTTGCCTGTAGCAAAATAATCTTATGAAAATTTTGTATGTTTTTAAATGAAGATGAAAGCAATAACTTAAATTCACAATTTAAAGCTATAATGCTTGAACTATGTGTGCTTGCAGGATGTGGCAGCACTACTGTGTCAGTTAACAAACACAAAAGTGTGTGTGGAAGTGGATGCTGCTCCTCAGCAAGACCTGAACAAGGTTTTGGAAGACATCCGTTGTCATTATGAGACCATCATAGACAAACACTGCAGAAAACAGGAGTGCTGGTTCAAAGAGAAGGTGAGACTTCTAATTCCTCTACATGTGAACACTAATTAGCCGTAATAGTGGCAGACTTTTGAATCTTTTAAATTGCAGTTTGGAGTGGTATTAATACAGTGAAACAATATAGTTCAGTGAATCACGAGTTAAATAGCTCACTTAATATGTGTGTTTGTGACTCTCTTTAAGATGGCAGATCTGTGTAAAGATGCTGCCACCAACACAGAGTGCCTAGAAACCTCTAGGTCAAAGATCTCAGATTTGCGACGTACTTTGCAGACCCTGGAGATCGAGCTACAGTCTCAAATCAGCAAGGTGAATAATACATCATCTGAGGCACGAAAAAGGCGTAACTAATGTTAAATGTTGAGTTATAATATTTTCTCACAAATGTGCCTTTTAATCCATGACTTCCAAAACTAAATGAAGGCAAAGTGGACAGTGAATCAGTAGCTGTTGTTTACAATCCTAAAGTATGCCAAAAGTTTTCAGCCTTGTTCTTTAGATACATTTTTTAGCTAGATGTTAACTGTTTTTGGATTAATTTGTCTTTTTTCTTTTTGACTGTTCTCATCACCCACACAGAAAGGAACACTGGAGTGCTCACTGTTGGAAACAGAGGATAGGTACAGCGCTATGCTAGCAGGCTTTCAGAAGCATATCAACTCATTGGAGGCAGAGCTTTGTCAGGTGCGCTCTAGCATTGAGCAGCAGGGCAGAGACTATGCTGTACTGCTGGACATCAAGAGCCGTCTGGAGCAGGAGATCGCCACGTACAGGTGCCTCCTGGAAAATCAGGGCGCTCAGTAAGTTCATCTTTTTATTTCAAACAACTGAATAACACAAGGATGGGGAAATGGGTGATGTTTTCTTCTGAAAGGACTTCATTAATGGACTAATCTTTTTCCCACTTACAGGACTCACGGACAGGGTAAATAAAATTTCTCTTATTTTGTGGCTGTGGGGGTGATTTGGGTCAGCTTCAGATTGTATGTTATTTATTAATCTCTTTTTCTCTCCCTTTCAGGTGAGGTGATTGTGTGTGCAACGCCAGTCGAAACAGTAGTCAAATGTGAACAAGTCATATGAACAACATCAAATGTAAACAAAGAACTTAACGAGGTTGTAATGCAACTGTATTAAACATTCTGTATTGACAGTCTTACAATTCAAAATTAAAGACCAGTTGAGAAACACAGTTTTCTTTTCTGTCTTGATGTATTTCATGTTAAAACAGGTAGCTTGGAAAGCTAGTTTTGACTATGTTTAAGAGTCCATTAAACTCTGATTTTATTTTAACAAGCCTTTTTCAAATATTGATATTCTGACTGGGAAGAGTCATCATTATGCATCAGCATAAAGATTTAATAAAATTCAATCCCAATATTTTAGTTTCTATATTTAGATTATTCACTCAATGGAATTATTATTAATGAATCAATAATAAAACACCACCTTGAGATTATGTTAGATGAATTAGAGTTCCTATTTAATTAAGAGGTTATAATAACATAGTGTAGGCACTTTATTAAATATTAATTATGTATTTATATTAGGCTAGTACTATTTTTACGTTTAAATGATAGACAAGATTTACATGTGTAAACAGAATCGTTTAAATATGTATTTCTACATTTATTCTTATTTATTTTCTATTCTTGAGGTTTACAAATGTTTAACATTTGTGACTAAACAAATATTTTGACAATAACATTACTGATCTGTTATTAACAGGTTGATTTCATATCGGCCTGCAGCTGAATTATTACCCTATCAATATTAAATATTATATTGAAATCTAAATTAGATTTGTGATACAGTACAAAAAATATAATGCATTGGTGTAAATTTATCTAACAAGATTAGCCATATAGAAAAAAATACTTTATTATAATAAATGACTGGATTGGATAATTTTATTTGGCAAATAAGGGCTTTATTTTGTGTTCATTTGTTGTTGCTGCTGTTTATTAACCACAGAATAACTGTTCAAACAAAAGACTGAGTCTCGCTGTATCGCTCAGGCTGCACTGCAGTGTCTATTCACAGGCGCGATCCCACTACTGATCGGCACGGGGACTTTGACCTGCTCCGTCTCCGACCTGGGCCGGTTCACCCCTCCTTAGACGACCTGGTGGTCCCGGGCTTCCCCAGGAGCACCATATCGATACCGAACTTAGTGCGGACACCCGATCGACATAGTCCACTGCAGCCCAGAACCCCTGAGCTCAAGCGATCCTCCAGCCTCAGCCTCCCAGTATCTTGGATTACAGGCGCGCGCCACTGCACCCGGCGAGAGCTGCGAGAATCAGCGCTGATACTGAATCTACTGGATCACAGCGACATCTAGTGTATAAAAAAACAAAACTAGGGAACGATTAGGCAGGGTGAACAAAATATTTTTACACTCTCTTTGGTAGCTATATTGTTTAAGGTAAGTGGTACATTTTCTTCAAAAATACCTTTAAAAAAAGCTAAATTAATTCAGCACAATACACTAAATTAATAGCTGTTTAACCACATATAGGCCCTAGGCTGAGTTTTCCATCTACTATAAGAGTTGCCTATTTATCTTAATCGTTTCCAGTTAATTTTAATACATCTAGTTAACTTAAAAAAAACTATAAAAAAAAAAACTAGTTTAACCAATTAATCATTTGCCATCTATAGATTTTCAGCTGTTTGATCATTAAACATGTATTATAGGCTATTTGTAAAATATTGACATCTAAATTACATTTGTGATACAATATGAAAAAATATAACACATTGGTGTGAATTTATCTAACAGGGTAGCCATTAAGAACAATTGAGTACTTTATTATAATAAATGAAGACTGGACTGGATCAGTTAATTTGGTCAATATGGGTTTTATTTTGTGTTTATTTGTTGCTGCTGTTTATTAGATTCATAATCTAACTGAACCCGGCCTCAGCCAGTAGCGTGGGAAGGGGGGTGCTGCGGGGGCTGCAGCCCCCTCGTCATAGCATCAGCACCCCCAAGTGGGGGGTTGTGGACTAACATAATATTGCACTTTAAAAACGTGAAATAAAAATAAATAAATGGACAGCATTAACTAACTCTCTTATGCCTAATGTAGTGAGTGTTCAAGCTACGGAGAAAATGAAATAAAGTTTGAATTTGTCATGCTTTGTTCCGATCAGAGCACGTGAGCGGAGAGCGCATTTCTGAATATTCGCTCCCTTGCTCATTCCGCTCAGGGTCGCTCACTCAACCCAGAATGGCCTGCTGGTACCAAAATATGTTTAATAAGGGCTGCCTCCGACTAAAGTTTTTTTCTAGTCGACTAGTAGTTGTTCATTTAAGCCATTAGTGGAAAAATCGCCCCTTTATATTAATTTTATTACTTAAATAGGCTATACAGGATAATGAGCGTGTAGCGTACATAATATAGCTGCACTCAAGGGCACGGCCGCACGCATAAAGATTGTCACAAAGAACCGGCAAAAGTATGAATGTGTCAAAAATAGCAAGGAGACATTTAATTGTTTATTAATAAACTGTTTTCTGTGTTGCTGCAAAGATGAAGCTGGCGATGCGGACTCGCCATGAACGCCAGAGAGAAATGCATGTGAAATGCACATTTCATATGGATTACATAATCAGAGTGTAGCCTATTTCTTTTCGTTTTGAATAGTTTCGTTTAAAAGTAGACATTTCAAGCTTTCTAATAGATAGCCTATATTTCTCAAATCTGTGAGGCACAAGCTGAGTTTCGGTGCCCTCCAGTTCACGTGCAATGCAAGTGATTGTGCCGGCGCCTTATTACATTGTCTGCTATATATTTGCTTCTTATTCATTAAATGCAGGCAATTGGTTGATAAAACATTGATCAAAATTAAGATACAATTTATACGAAACGAAAATCTTTTAAAAATAGTCTTTCTACAAAACAAAACTCAATGAAGTGGTCAAAATCATGTCTTACCCACTCCATGTCTCCAGTCATATTGCGCATCTCATGATGTATCATTATCTTTCTCATGCTGCATATGCTCACTTTCATAATCAACATTGATTAAATAAAAAAAATAACATTAGTCTATAATATTTAAACATAAATATGAAACTAAATGTTTTCTTCATGGCTACAACACATATACAGTACAGAGAAATTTCATGTCTTGTCGTCAGCCACAACATAATGACGTCACATATTTTCCAACCCAGCCCCCAGCCCTCAGCCGCCTGTGAATAAACACTGCAGTGCAGCCTGAGCAATACAGCGAAACTCAATCTTTTGTGTTTGTACTTGTTCATTGGATATATATGTGAAAAAATAAATGTTTATAGATTAATAAATTGACTAGCCGAATTACAACGCCAGTCTAAACAGTAACTTAGTCAAATGTAAACAAGTCATATGAACAACATCAAAGAACTTAATGAGGTTAATGCAACTGTTTTAAACATTCTGTATTGACAGTCTTACAATTCACAATTAAAGACCAGTTGAGAAACAGTTTTCTTTTCTGTCTTGATGTATTTCATGTTAAAACAGGTACATGTAGCTTGGAAATCTACAGAAAGCTAGTTTTGACTATTTTTAAGGGTCCATTAAACTCTGATTTTATTTTAACAAGCCTTTTTCAAATATTGATATTCTGACTGGGAAGAGTCATCATTATGCATCAGCATAAAGATTTAATAAAATTCAATCCCAATATTTTAGTTTCTATATTTAGATTATTCACTCAATGGAATGTATGAATCAACAATAAAACACCACCTTGAGATTATGTTAGATGAATTAGAGTTCCTATTTCAGTTAAGAGGTTATAATAACATAGTGTAGGCACTTTATTAAATATTAATTATGTATTTATATTAGGCTACTTTTTACATGTTTAAATGATAGACAAGATTTACATGTGTAAACAGAATCGTTTAAATATATATTTCTACATTTATTCTTATTTATTTTCTATTCTTGAGGTTTACAAATGTTTAACATTTTAAGACTAAACAAATAGTTTGACAATAACATTACTGATCTGTTATTAACAGGTTGATTTCATAGTGGCCTGCAGCTGAATTATTACCCATCATTATTAAATATTATATTGAAATCTAAATTAGATTTGTGATACAGTACAAAAAATATAATGCATTGGTGTACATTTATCTAACAAGGTTAGCCATATAGAAAAAAAATACTTTATTATAATAAATGAAGACTGGATTGGATAATTTTATTTGGCAAATAAGGGCTTTATTTTGTGTTCATTTGTTGTTGCTGCTTTTTATTTGAAACCCACAGAATAACTGTGCACACAAAAGTCTGAGTCTCGCTGTATTGCTCAGGCTGCACTGCAGTGTCTATTCACAGGCGCGATCCCACTACTGATCGGCACGGGGACTTTGACCTGCTCCGTCTCCGACCTGGGCCGGTTCACCCCTCCTTAGACGACCTGGTGGTCCCGGGCTCCCCCAGGAGCACCATATCGATACCGAACTTAGTGCGGACACCCGATCGACATAGTCCACTGCAGCCAAGAAACCCTGAGCTCAAGCGATCCTCCAGCCTCAGCCTCCCAGTATCTTGGATTACAGGCGCGCGCCACTGCACCCGGCGAGAGCTGCGAGAATCAGCGCTGATACTGAATCTAGTGGCTCGCAGCGACATCTAGGGTATGAAAACACAATACTAGGGAACGATTAGGCAGGGTGAACTAAAAGTCCCCCTGTGTTCAATAATTGTATCCCTTAAAACTCATCTTTGATCACCAAAATTACATATTTAAACGTTTTTTCCTGGAAAAAAAAATCTTCATGCCTTAAAATAGCTTGAATGTAACTCTACACCCTTGCCTCATTTAGTATATGGTTCTTTGAATATACACATTAGCCCCGCCTCCACTCACTCACACCAGCTCAGAGATCCACTTGTTGACGTGATTGGTTTACAAGGTAGCTTGTGACATCAGAAACACCAGCAATTTCAATCCACGTTTTTGAGACTGTCTTTGGTTCAATGCAGTTTTTAGGAGAAAATACTCAGAAATTGTTTTGATTTAGGCTATGCGTTTGTACATGATTTGTCTTAAAGCATATTAGAAACACCACATAGACATATAAACAACATTAAAAGCTTGATTTTCACCAAAGCATTTTACAATCTCTTTGGTAGCTGTTGTTAAAGGGAAGTGGTAGGCCTACATTTTCTTCAAAAACAACTTACAAAAAAAAAAAAAGCTAAATTATGTTAGCACAATACATAAAAATAAATTATAGCTGTTTAACCACATGTAGGCCCTAGCCTAAGTTTTCCATCTACCATATGAGGAGGAGCCTATTTATCTTAATCTAGTTAATTTTAAAACATCTGGTTAATTGTTTTTGAATAAAATGATCTAAGTTTAATCAAAAAATGTTGCTATATATTTTCAGCTCTTTGATCATTAGGCTAAATATGACTTATGGGCTTTTTGTAAAGTATTGACATCTAAATTACATTTGTGTTACAGTAAAAAAAAATACAATTGCCTTGGTGTAAATTTATCTAACAGCCATATAGAACAATATTTATTTATTTATTTATTGCAACAAACAGGTTGTCTGGAATTTTTCTTGGTGAGCTCTTCCACTGCCTGAAGGTAGGAGTTACAAAATGTCTAGCCGGGTGTGTGGGATCTCTAAGAATTGATAGACCTTTTCTCTGTAAACGTGAGACATAAATGTTGTCAGTGGTAGAAAGATCTCAACCTATGATCTTTGAAGCAGACCGCAATATATTACGAATCTGACTTTTCTGCTGGACTGTGGAGCTGCCAAACCACACTATATTGAGAAAGACAGGACGCTTTCAATCACAGCTCTATAAAACCTGGACATACCAACTTTAGATACTCCAAACTTTTTCAGCTGTCTTAAAAAAATACAATCTCTCATGTCAGTCAATATACTTTATTATAATAAATAAAGACTGGACTGGATCATTTAATTTGGCCAATAAGGGATTTATTTTGTGTTAATTTGTTGTTGCTGCTGTTTATTAGATTCCCACAGAATAACTGTGTACACAAAAGTCTGAGTCTCACTGTATCGCTCAGGCTGCACTGCAGTGTCTATTCACAGGCGCGATCCCACTACTGATCGGCACGGGGACTTTGACCTGCTCCGTCTCCGACCTGGGCCGGTTCATCCCTCCTTAGACGACCTGGTGGTCCCGGGCTCCCCCAGGATCACCATATCGATACCGAACTTAGTGCGGACACCCGATCGACATAGTCCACTGCAGCCCAGAACCCCTGAGCTCAAGCGATCCTCCAGCCTCAGCCTCCCAGTATCGTGGATTACAGGCGCGCGCCACTGCACCCGGCGAGAGCTGTGAGAATCAGCGCTGATACTGAATCTAGTGGCTCACAGCGACATCTACTGTATGAAGACGTAATAGTAGGTATTAAATTATAGGTGCTTAACCATGTGTAGGCCGTATAGCCTGAGTTTTCTATAAGAGTAACCTATTTATCTTGATCTATTCTAGTTCATTTTAATACATCTGGTTAATTTTTCTAAATTAATTAATCAATTAATCATTTGCTATATCTATAGATTTTCAGCTGTTTGATAATAAAACATGTATTATAGGCTATTTGTAAAATATCATCTAAATTAGGCTACATTTGTGATACAGTATAAAAAATATAATGCATATAAATGTATAATATAAACTGATCTAAAAGGACCCTATAGAACAATATACTTTATTATAATAAATAAAGAATGGACTGGATAATTTAATTTGGATCCATATTTTTAATATAATTACAGGTAGCTTGGAAATCTACAGAAAGCTAGTTTTGACTATGTTTAAGAGTCCATTAAGCTCTGATTTTATTTTAACAAGCCTTTTTCAAATATTGATATTCTGACTGGGAAGAGTCATCATTATGCATCAGCATAAAGATTTAATAAAATTCAATCCCAATATTTTAGTTTCTATATTTAGATTATTCACTCAATGGAATGCATGAATCAATAATAAAACACCACCTTGAGAATATGTTAGATGAATTAGAGCTCATATTTCATAGTTAAGAGGTTATAATAACATAGTGTAGGCACTTTATTAAATATTAATTATGTATTTATATTAGGCTATTAATAGTACTATTTTACATGTTTAAATGATAGACAAGATTTACATGTGTAAACAGAATCGTTTAAATATATATTTCTACATTTATTCTTATTTATTTTCTATTCTTGAGGTTTACAAATGTTTAACATTTTAAGACTAAACAAATAGTTTGACAATAACATTACTGATCTGTTATTAACAGGTTGATTTCATATCGGCCTGCAACTGAATTATTACCCCATCAATATTAAATATTATATTGAAATCTAAATTAGATTTGTGATACAGTACAAAAAATATAATGCATTGGTGTAAATTTATCTAACAAGATTAGCCATATAGAAAAAAAATACTTTATTATAATAAATGAAGACTGGATTGGATAATTTTATTTGGCAAATAAGGGCTTTATTTTGTGTTCATTTGTTGTTGCTGCTGTTTATTAACCACAGAATAACTGTTCAAACAAAAGTCTGAGTCTCGCTGTATTGCTCAGGCTGCACTGCAGTGTCTATTCACAGGCGCGATCCCACTACTGATCGGCACGGGGACTTCGACCTGCTCCGTCTCCGACCTGGGTCGGTTCATTCCTCCTTAGACGTTCTGGTGGTCCCGGGCTCACCCAGGAGCACCATATCGATACCGAACTTAGTGCGGACACCCGATCGACATAGTCCACTGCAGCCCAGAACCCCTGAGCTCAAGCGATCCTCCAGCCTCAGCCTCCCAGTATCTTGGATTACAGGCGCGCGCCACTGCACCCGGCGAGAGCTGCGAGAATCAGCGCTGATACTGAATCTAGTGGCTCACAGCGACATCTAGCGTATGAAAAAACAAAACTAGGGAACGATTAGGCAGGGTGAACAAAATATTTTTACAATCTCTTTGGTAGCTATATTGTTTAAGGTAAGTGGTACATTTACTTCAAATATACGTTTTAAAAAAAAGCTAAATTAATCCAGCACAATACACTAAATGAATGTATAGCTGTTTAACCATAGGCCCTAGGCTGAGTTTTCCATCTACCATAAGAGTAGCCTATTTATCTTAATCTTTTCCAGTTAATTTTAATAGATCTGGTTAACTTTTTTTTTTTTAATAAAATGAACTAGTTTAACCAATTAATCATTTGCTATCTATAGATTTTCAGCTGTTTGATCATTAAACATGTATTATAGGCTATAAATATTGACATCTAAATTACATTTGTGATACAGTATGAAAAATTCTGTATCGGGGTGTTGGATTTTTAACAACATCCCAATAGTAACCAGCCCAAACAAACAACACTCATTTACAGATTACCATACAAATGAATGAGGGCATAGTTATATGTGAACACTCAGAATTTATGATTAAGTAAATGTTTAAAACCATATCAAATATGCAGAGGCGCCCCAATAGGGCAGGCAAGCCAGGCAATGATTTGATTTGTTAAACATGAAAAGGCCTTATCCGTCTGGCATGGCTGCTCGCTCTAACCAGATAAATGTTCGCTATTATTAGGTGCATACCCAAGTGTTTGTGCGGAGTGTGGAGCGCGCACTGCATGACATGGAGGCGCCGACGCGATTATTTGCATTTTCCTATAAACAGTGGAAACAAATTAAAATAGCCTACTCCATCATTTCTGGCCATACCGAAAAGAATAATGCATCAGTCACAACTACTTTTATATGCGTAAACTCACAATAACAAGAAAACGTTGTGCTTTCGTAAAATAAAATAACCAGGGTGCGCTCTCATGGTCTCCGTGACCTGGAGCGCGTCTCAAAAATAAACAGAAACACAGCGTATAGGCTATACTAGCCTCACATACATGAGAAATATACCTATGTAGGCTAAATCTTGATATGCCCACTTTTAAACGAAAAAATTCGAATCGAAAACAAATATCATCTGATTATGTAATCCGTATGAAAGGTGCATTTCGCTCTAAAGGCGCATCTAAAGGAGATGTATGGAGATATGTTTGCAGCCGACACTGATTTAGAAAACCCTAGTTTATTAATAAACAGTTATTTTTTAAGACATATTTATTATCATTAGCCTGCTTTTGCGGCAAGATTTATGGATGCGCTTGAGCGCGGAATAGGCTATATTCCTCCATGCACCCAGTATTTAAGCATAAATTTATATAAACGAGCGATTAGTCGACCAGAAATATCTTTAGTCTATGGCACAGGCCCGGACTGGCCATCGGGAGCACCGGGAGAATTCCTGGTGGCCTGGCAACTAGTTTGGCCTGCTGCCAGCCAGCGTTTTTTTAATTTTTAAAAAAAATTATTTTAATTTTTTTATACTACTACCTTTACCCGTGATCATTTTCGAATTCGTCATTCATTTAAATTATTATTATAAAATAAAATCATGAATCTGTTAGTCTTGACTGGCAAGGCTACGATTCGACTTTAAGCCTCAGCCAAACGGTTATACAGAAAATGCGAGCAGCACCCGATGATGGAGAACAGCCAGGTGGAGCAGAGAGGGAAAGGACAACGAAAAAGAAAGCACTCCAAGAACAAGCATAAAAATGTTGCAAAATGAATGACCTGTTCAGGGCTTCAAGTGCAGGTCAGTTTCATCTGTAAATACTGTAGGCTACTTTTTTCTTCGTTAACGTATTGAAATGTTAGCAAATGTATAGCGCCCCTATTACTATCGTCACTTAAAATACTGTATGCTAGGAGATTAATATTATTTAGTGTAAAGTGACATTAGTAATTTAGCAGACAAATATTAACATTTATGTGGTAGGGCCTACTATGAGCAGGGAGACAGGAGTGAACAAAAAATAATGCAATAACATTTTATTAGACAATTTAGAAAATTATGTCTGCCCATTTGTGAGGTTTAAAACTTTTCCCCTTCTTTTTTTTTATCAAATGAAGGTGGAGATAGTCAACCTAGCACTGATCACACATTCAGCCAGGGAGTGAGATGTCAATTTTTTTTATTTTTTTTTTAACATATTGTATGAAATATAGTGTTGCTAAATGTTGGATATTTAAGTAATTTTAAGATAAAAACAACAACATTTTGTCATAAATATAATACTTTGATTTTTTACTAAAATAAATTTTGATTTTTTACTAAAATAAATGTAGATTCTGGGCAAACAAATTACAATAAGGTGGTTGTTTTACACCAAGGTGGAGACAGTTCTGTTTGCAAGATGAGGCCAGAACACGTGACAGGTGAAGAAGAGACTGGTACAAGAAAAACACGCACACTTTATACATAGCCTACATATATAGCCTATACCAAGACCAAGATAAATAGGTTACTCTTATGGAAAACTCAGGCTATAGGGCCTACACGTGGATAAACACCTATAATTTAATACCTAGTATTACGTTTTCATGCACTAGATGTCGCTGTGAGCCACTAGATTCAGTATCAGCGCTGATTCTCACAGCTCTCGCCGGGTGCAGTGGCGCGCGCCTGTAATCCAAGATACTGGGAGGCTGAGGCTGGAGGATCGCTTGAGCTCAGGGGTTCTGGGCTGCAGTGGACTATGTCGATCGGGTGTCCGCACTAAGTTCGGTATCGATATGGTGATCCTGGGGGAGCCCGGGACCACCAGGTCGTCTAAGGAGGGGTGAACCGGCCCAGGTCGGAGACGGAGCAGGTCAAAGTCCCCGTGCCGATCAGTGGTGGGATCGCGCCTGTGAATAGACACTGCAGTGCAGCCTGAGCGATACAGCGAGACTCTGTCTTTTGTGTTTGTACTTGTTCATTGGTTATATAAAAATAAACGTTTACAGATTAATAAATTGACTAGCCTATGAATTAAATTTATGAACGTGCATTCGTTTCCATTTTACTCGTTAAAGGGATAGTTCACCCAAAAATTAGTAAAATTAAAGGGATAGTCCCCCCCCCCCCCCGCCCCCCCATCCCATACTATGGAAGTCAATGGTGCCCCACAACTGTTTGGTTACAAACATTCTTCAAAATATATTCCTTTGTTCGACAGAACAAAGACATTTTTGCAGGTTTGGAACAACTTGAAGGTAAATAAATGATGACATAATTTTCATTTTTGGGGGAACTATCCCTTTAACCCCACATATTAGCTTCTCTAACTTTCAAATTTGTAAACTTTTTTAATTGTTCAATCTTTATTGTAATGGCCATTGCTGTTTTGCACTACTGAATGTCGTATCAATTTGTTGGTTCTATATCGCCTCTCTCTGGAAGATATGTGAAATGTTTTTTAGTATTCATTGACTGCATTCCATGGCCGGATGGAGGCGCTGTTTCACACTTTATAAATACCCTTCCCCAAAATGAGGCCAATCTGACTTTACTGAAGAACAGTGCTCAAAAGTATAAGAGCAGTCTTGTAGACTCAGATGGATAATAAATACAGTTTTACAAAATGCTTTGTACAAAACATGTCTCTTGACATGGGCAGGGCCAAATATGCACACCGAATCACTATGTGCAGATGTGGGGTAATATTCAGGTTTCATTGACCCTTTTACATTATTAACTCTTTAAAGATCAAAGTATTAAAATGGGATACAATTAAATTTAAAGTTAGTTTAAAAAACAACCCTGAAAAAACAAAGACTTGCCTAATCTGACTGTTTCTGGGCCAAAATTCATAGCATGTCACAAAATAGATATTTATGTCATACATATTTATTCTTAGAATATTCACAAAATATTGCTATTCCTATTTGGTTACTTTAAAGCAGTTGTCTCAGATCTATTTCAGTTATATCGTCCTAAAGATAACCTAATGATAGCATTAACATCTTCACATTTTTAACTATAATAGCAAATATTTGTATTAAAAATTGTAGGCTAATTAATTTTTTTTATTGCTTTAAGATTTTTATTTAAATGATACAGACTATACTTTTAGAGTTGTGGACCTTGATTTATGTGGTCATTTGGAACTGTTGTAGTATGGAAAACAGCTGTGTTGATGATTCTTCAACAAGTCTCCTTTTTTGTTTCACAGAAAAATAACAAAACTGTAAGTAAACAATGACATATAGCCTAGCGTAGCCTAAAATCCAAAAAAATTCTAAACAAACCACTAAGGCTTGGGCCACGGCGCGCCCTCTACAGATTTAAATTCATGTTGCACAGATGTATCAAAGCCTTTTTCCCGTCCAGATGTGTTTAATTCTGTTCTTCGGTTCTGCTCAGTTCATCAGTGAAAATAGTGACAAGAAGTCCGATTCATTTCCGCGAATCGGTTCTTTTGAACAGTTCATTTAAAAGAAACGCTCAAAACGGATTAAGCTAAATTTGCGTCGTGACTTGGCATATTAGGCTACATGCTTTAGTTTCTAAACTCTACAACAGTCAAAAAAACAAACAAACAAAAAAACTTCCAAGCACACATTGCTATTATTATGTTTTGTAGTGTGCCAGTTCAGTTTCTTGTAGTCAAGGTTCTTCAGCTCATAAAGTCATTTACACTAAATATAAAATTATCTATCTATTGGTTTAAAATTAGTTTTGCCAGTTGTAATAATAGGCCTATTTTTTATCATAAAAACGGTCAACATTTCTAAACATATTTATCAAAACATTTAATTATATATTTTAATAATGTAGTAACATTTCTTTTAAAAAAAATATTTGTAACATTTCACTTTGACAACTATCCTACTTTTTGCTGAATCAGTCGATCCACGATTTTTGTTGCGGTCACAGTTGTTTGGCGAATTTTCACATTCTAAATCAATTTATTTCAATTTCGCATCAGGACAAAATATTTCCCCTCGCAGACTTTGCATTGGGTTCAAGTAGATATAGATATAGAAAGACTGTTCACTCCTATTACTTATGAATGGGAGAAAATACAACGCACAATATGGCTGAATAAGTCCCGCCTTCTAAGTAAAAGAGCCAATCGCTGACGTGCACCTCCAAAATGTAACAACGCGTCAATTCTACGCGGACGCAAGCGCTGTGATTGGTCTGCTAGAACCGCTCCCTCGGGTTTCACATGCTCCCTCTGCATAATTGCGCGTCAACGCGGACAACGACGCAAAAGTATAATACCAACGCGTTGCCTACAGCGGCTCCGGCGTAAGTCCGCAGAAGTATGGACTCGTGCTTAGCACCACTGCATGAGTGTTGGCTGGTCTTTCCTGAAAATTAAGTTTTTATTAACGCTATTTGAGCATATGAAACAACACTTATGGGGCAGTTTATGTCAGATTTTGTTGCTGGTTTGAAATATGTTATTTAATTGTGAGTTCGGCAGTTTTGGATTTTTCAGAATTCCCCCATTCAGATCGATACGACTTGGTCTTGGATGCCCGAAATAGCTGCCAGGAGTCGTTGCAAATATGGCCGCCGAGTGAACAGAATTTCCTTGAAAGGGATTTTGGTTCAAGGTGATAACAACTTGTTCTAACAACAAATTCGCCGCCTTGACCAATCTGATTCGTTAACGACTCGTTCATTTCGATTAGTGAACGAATCATTCAGCCCGGTTTGGTGAGCCAATTTAACCGATTCACTGAAAAGCTTCGGACATCTCTACCCGAAGAGGGGGCGGGGCACAGCGAGGACCATCTCCAACGGTTTGTATGTTGTTTTTCATGAGTTGTCGGGTGTCTCTGTCAGTCATACGGCTAGCCCTACCCCGCAATCCGACTCCAATAGCGAAGCCCGTGTCTCCGTCTCTCCGAGCAAGCAAACTCCCAGTCCGTTTTAATTCGGTCTCCAGCGTATCGACATTATTCAGCATGCCCGAGCGGAGGCCCTTCGTGCGGTTGCCCACTGACGTCTACCCCGTCAACTACGGGCTGCGCCTCAAGCCCGACCTCATCGACTTCACCTTCGAGGGCAAACTGGAGGCAGCCGTGGAGGTAATGTTGAACCTGATTCCATGCAGCCCCTCTGCCCCCCTCTGGTCTGGGCCCCAATGTCATGCCATTTTAATGTTAAGCCTAGTTTTTCACTTTGCATTTTTATAACTGCTGATAGTGTTGTTGCTGCTAATCTAACGAGCTAAGTTACCTGCTAGTGAACCAGACAGCGGCTTTACACACCACGTCTTTCATATTTACGAGTTCCAGCATGTTCGAATTGTATTATTTGTTACTAAATACCTAAACCTGGTGTCCTCTGAGGTCTGGCTCTCACAATAAAGAGAATGAAGCAGTTAGTTTGTTGCCCCGCAAGCTAAAGCGCTAACTGGCGCTACACTGCTAACCACGTTAGCCTGCAGAGCTGCTGTCAAAAAGCACGTACATACACACATAAATGTCGTAATTTAACCTCCTTCCAGGTTATAGTTTTCACGTACATGGCCGAGACGGTGAATCAGTCCTGTCCACAAGCTCCTGAGTCACTCTGAGCCTGTCTGACAGTTTACATGATACTTTATAGCTTAGAATAATCACAGTGTAGCGCCCGAGGAAATGCTCAGGTGCAGGATGGACTTTGTGGCTGGGGATAAAATAAGTCTAAAACACACACATAAATCTTCAAAATCGTTTATTTACGTCTTTCATAAATAGTTGCTCTGGTCTGATCAATCTCTCTCTCTCTCTCTCTCTCTCTCTCTCTCTCTCTCTCTATATATATATATAGAGAGAGAGAGAGAGAGAGAGAGATTGAGAGATTGTACAAAGATCCACTGATATATGTATATATAAATCTCTCTCTCTCTCTCTCTCTCTCTCTCTCTCTATATATATATATATATATATATATATATATATATATATATATATATATATATATATATATATATATAGAGAGAGAGAGAGAGATATTTATATATACATATACATATATCAGTGGATCTTTGTACAATCGCAGCCATTACTGCTGGGTAAATTACTGTGGTTGATCCTGTAAACAAATAGAAAAGACGGTAGAGGTAAATGCGGGCCAGATGTGATGAAATTGAGGTCCGGCCTATATCATTCCACTTTGCGTAAGATTGTTTGTGGTGCCTTTTTATAACTCAACAGCTTCACACGTTCAGTCATGTTGCATCCCACTCTCATTCAGCTGTGTTGTGAAAGTCGCCTTACAGTTGATCTTGTCTAGTTGCCAAAACTCACTGGAGCATGAGATTAACTACATCCCCCACAATGCCAAACACATTATGACTGTCATTGTGGACAGATACGGCTCACGTTGATAAACACCATTAAAATAGTGTACTGCTAGTGGCGGCCTTTTGTCACATGGCCAGTGCACTCATTGCATCCAAGTCACATCCAGCTTCAACAAGCCACATGTGCCCTCTAAAGCTTTACCTTGGCAGCTTCAAGCCTCTAAACACAATGCGTGTCTTTATGTAGGATCCAATTCTCTGTAAATGAAGTGTGATAATAGTTAGGTTGAGGAATAATTAAAACAGTCTCTGGGATGTATTGTGTCTCTTTGTCTGTAAAAGCTAGCTTATGGACATGAGAGCCTGAAAGCTAATGATCGTCCCGGGAAAGTTTCACTTCAGCATTATGCAATAAATGCAGTCTTAAACAGCCTATTGCAACATAAGAGGCCATGCAAACTGTTGGTCTTTTTATTCGTAATCTGATTATATATGCGCACGTCAGAATTTCATAGCAGCAGGAGATGGCCCTTGAGCCTCAGAAAAGCCGTGAGGATTCAGGCGGTTCTTTTTCCATGTGCTCTGTATTTGCTTGTTCTGCTGGAGATTTCCTACAACAAAACGAGAAGTATTTGTTTAAAAAACACAAACTTATATACTACATCATTTTAAAATGCGAGGTTAATTTCTCTTTCTGCGTCAGAGAAAGACCCTGGCTTAGTATTTACTAAACCAGGAAGAATTTTCCTGCACTGATTGTCTGGATTGTATGTAAGTGACGTGAGATTGTTTCATTTTTTTATGACTGTTATCTGATCCAGTATGAAACAAAGGAAGGTTCACAACGCTTGCAAAAGGCGATGAAGTGTTATTAGAAAAGAAACCACACACCAAATACTGAAAACTGAGGATCATGAAACCACTGGACCCATATGAACATTAAAACCGAACTGTATGTCATTGTTCTTGACAGGTTACACAAGGGACAAACCAGATTGTGATGAACTGTGCTGATATAGACATAATTACTGCTTCTTTTGTGCCTGAAGGGGGGGAAGGTGAGTTCTACTCAACTGTAATCCACATTTAGTGATGTATTTGCTCGACTTTTGCCTGATTGCTTGTTCGACCTGCATTAAATGTTTTATAGTGTGTTTTATTTTTAGGATTAACTGTGCTCATTTTCTCCCCATCCATTTAGAAATTAACGCTACAGGATTTAACTATCAGAACGAGGATGAGAAGGTTACCCTATGTTTCCCCAGCACTCTGCAAAATGGTAAAGAACTCATATTGTGGCCTGGAAGAAGCCTTCTGCTGTCATGTCAACAGTCTCTGTGTAATGAGTTGCTATAGTGGGTTTATTGACACATGAAAGCGGCTTCAAAGATGAATGGAGTTCCTTGCTCTGTCCTTCTGTTTTATGTGCCTTTTGTTTTGGTTTTTAATCACAGGCTTCTTGTTTTTCAGGGTCAGGATCATTGAAAATAGACTTTGTTGGAGAGCTGAACGACAAAATGAAAGGCTTCTATAGGAGTAAATACACGACTCCTTCGGGAGAAGTCCGCTTCGCTGCCGTCACACAGTTTGAGGTAAACTCATATCAGGGTGCGCGGTTCATTCATCTGTTTGCTCGCTCACTTTCTCTGCCACTGTTTGCTTTATCATCTGTCATGTCCCTCTCTCACTCTTTCTGCTCAGTCATTCACTTTCCTCGAAGATCTTGACTGTGTCTCTCGATAAAGACAAATTCACATTCGTAGTCATTCAGCATTCGCTTTTGTCCCAAGCGACTTACAAATGAGGAAAAACAAGCAATTTATTATATAGGAGCCTATAATGGAAGTAAAACTAAATGGTGGAGAACTTTTTTTCAGACCCCTTGTTACATAATGTTAATGTTTGGCCCATGATTTATGTCTGGTGTATTGTACCATTTTAATGTAGTTACTGGTTTTATCATGATGCTTGCATTATAAATCCATTAAAATAGTCATTATTTAAGTACTCATGCTTATTCATGCTTGATAGATTTTAATGTGGAAGGGATATTTAACTGAAAGTTTAGCCTCTTAGCTTGAGCTTTGGTTGAAGTTAACTTAATCAGGGCTCAATGATAAGGATGTCCCGCTGGCTCTGGGCCAGTGTGAGAGAGTTGATGGAAAAGTAATTTGCCCTTTTGGTTGAGTGATGCGTTGCCACTGAAATATTTAGATGCATTGATCTTGTGCATCCATTTTTATGCCTTGCCAAGATTAAGCATTTGGTTTTCGTTGATGTTGTCTAAACTGTTGTTGTACATTTTGCTGATTTGTCTGCAAGACAGTGTTATCTAGCTGACTAAGATAGAAGAGGTTTTGTCAAAATTGCACAAAAAAAGGCTTGTTATAGTCTTGTTAAACTACAAACCAATCAGTAATGTTCTGCATCGAATGCCGTCGTTTTCCAGCAAAACTGTTTTATTTCGGGTTTTACATTACATGTGTTATTTCAAGCTTATTGCATTTTTTTTTTTTTTTTTTTATGAAGAAAAAAGTTACTAAAACATTTTGTTACTTGAAAATGCTTAAAAAATAACTTTAGGTCAAAATGTATATACATTTTTTTTTGATCAGTAAAGTTTTGCATTGCATGCCATCATTTTCCAGCAAAAGTGTGTTTTATTTATGGAGTTACATTACAGATATATAATTTTCAGCTTTTCATTGATTGGTAACCTAAACAGTTTGTGAATTTAACAGAAAATTAAATTAAATGTAAATAATTATAGCAAAAATAAAAAATACATTGCTAAAAATAAAAATGTAGCATACTTTTATCACTTGGCAATTGAAAATATTGGCAGGGCAAGTATAAATCGAAGCTGCTGGATCGGAAGATCAGAATAGGGTGCTTTTGTGCATCTTCAGTCTTTGATGCCATGCAAGTATCCCTGCTCATGTTTGTATCACTGCAACCCATTCTAACCCTGAATCCTCACTTCCTGTCTCGCTGTCTCCATCTCTCTCAACGTCTCTCACCCGCTTCAGGCCACGGATGCACGTCGAGCTTTCCCTTGCTGGGACGAACCAGCTATCAAAGCCACTTTTGACATCACCCTCATCGTCCCAAAGGAAAGAGTAGCCTTGTCGAATATGGTATGTGTCATTTTTCTTTTTTTAATCCTTCCCTCTGGAACCAAACGTCCCTAAATGGCTTTATTCACATTATTGTCAGACTTGTGTATTATCTAACCCAGGCCCAGAGGCATTGGCCCTCATTTATCAATCTTGCGTAGAAACGGGCGTATATATTGGCGTAAGATTATGCTTACACTCCTCTCATCGCCTGATTTATGAAGCTGTGCGTACCTTTGAAATTCTGGTGTACGCAATACCTGCCCTTGATAAATGCCGCGGCTGAAATCGATCGTCATTAGAATAACACGCCCCTATATATTCAAGTCTCCGCTTCCCCCACGCCCTCATTTTACGCCATGGACACACGGAAGACGGCAAAGAAGAGAAACTTCTTTGAGAAAGAGAAAGCGAAACCAGGGAAGTGGAAAGAAACAAAATTGATTTCTAGATTTTTATTATTAATGACGCTTATTGTTATTTAGAAGAAGAATGTCGTTATTATTATTTGTATTATTATTATTATTATTATTATTTAAAAGAAGAAGAATGGCATTTTTATTATTTTGTCAGTCTGAATTATTTTTTTGGTCATTGAAAGCCTTTCATTACTAAACCCAGTCCGTGCACACCTGCCGGGCCTAACCCTGGCCTAACCATCGTTTCAAAGAATAGTACAACGGCGAGCGCGTCGAGTATAAACGCCTCGTCCGTTTGGGGAGGTGCGCGAGCAGTCTGCGGAGACTCGCGCTGCGGAGCCAGGCGAAAGTATAAACAAGGCTTGAAACGTCAGGTAAAGCGCACAGGCTCGCAACTTAAGGAATACATATGCCTACAATTCAAATGCTTTGGTAAAGTCACACAAATTAAACATTGAAGTCCATGTTGCACAAAAATAAACACTGAAGTTTATAATTACTATGATGTTGTTTTTTTACAGTGGGTCATAATATATTATATCTTTTAGTTTGTCAGTGCGTTTTGTGGTGTTAGGAATTGTTTTTTTGCGCATTCCCGCACTCAAAACGTGCGTACACCACCTCCTGAGCTGGCGTAGGATTTGAGCGTGCCGTACGCCAACGTCCATATTGATAAATCTCAAAGTCAACGTGGTTTTGGGTGTACGCCAGGTGTACGCTGGAAATTTGGTGTACGCACTTTTGATAAATGAGGGCCATTGTGCCTACCCGTGCAAGTCATGACACTTGGCACACATTAAGCTTACTGCGGTAGTTGGTGTTACCGGTGTTACACAATGTTTGGCTGTACACCGATTAGATTACTTGGCCATCAATGCCGTTTTACTTTTTTATAGAAAATTAAAAAAACATTTAGTTGAGCTGGACATGGATGCTACATTTATAAACTGAAAGCATCTGCTCTGCTTCTGCTGAGTTTATGATGATAGTTCGACGTGTGGTTCTGGGAGACTAGTTCCCATACTGAACACACATATTTCAATCGTGTTTCACTTTCTGTGCAGAATGTTGTTGACCGAAAGCCATATCCAGAGGATCACAGTCTGGTGGAGGTGAAGTTTGCCACTACACCCATCATGTCCACCTACCTGGTGGCGTTTGTCATCGGCGAGTATGACTTTGTGGAGAGTACGTCGTCGGACGGTGTGACAGTCCGTGTGTACACCCCTGTCGGAAAAGCAGAGCAAGGGAAATTTGCACTGGAGGTATGAGAGCTGCTCCCTCAGTCTGTGATGGTTTGCTTTTTCTTTTTCTTTTTTCTTTTTTTGCTATTCAAATTCAAATCGGTTTAGCTTTCTGTAGTCTGAATCCCCCAGATGAAATTTGATTTTTACAAACCTAGTAATATTTTTTTAAATCTACATTTTTAATGTTTATTTTTTCCAAACATCTGATTAAAATAAAGAAAAAAATACACTACTGTTTGAATGTTTGGAGTCAGTATGTTTGTTATTCAGACAGGACACAAAAATGAATGTAAAGAGTTTTACAAATAATTTCTGTTTCAAGCAAATGCTGTTGTTTCTTCTTATGATTTATTTTATTTAATAATATTAAAGGGGCATTCCACCCATAGGAACATTGTTTTTTATTGAAAGTGGGTCATATATGTAGTCGAAATGTAAAATACATTTTGTGAATTTGTATTTGGTGTCTTCGTGACCGAGGAAAGACAAAATAACTTCAGGACGCATTTGTATGAAAGACAACAACTCCCACAATGCACCACATTGCACAGCTCCGCAAGCCACTCCCACTAATCCAGAACAGCGCATATCTGCATATAAGAGAAATCACTCTTCCGTCTACAAGGCTAGCTACCACCAGAGCTTGAAATTCATTTCACACAAAATGTCTAGTTAGTTGGCGAACTCATTAGTGCATTACTCCTCGTTTTTATTTCTTTCGAAAAGGTGAATTATTGCATGGTACCTGGATGTTCAGTCAGAACATATGCGTTTGCGAAACTAGGATAGTTCACAACACAAACGTCCGTGTCCTCGTCTGATTCAGAGATTTCGTCCAGGCGAAATTGTCATCGTTGAAATTCTTTGCCGCAGACGGACTCTATCTCTGTGTTCGTAGTTGCATAGTGAGATCACCGGCGCCACCAGTCCGCCCTAACTCGAGCCAGTCCGGGCTCCTCGTCCGCGGCAGGCAGGTCTTCTTCCTCGGCTGCTCTTCGCTATAATGCGGCTTGTAAAGGTAGCCACAAACACCTGATTCAAGCATCAGACTTCCGAAATCCTCTTCTTCTATATCATATTGAGCACTCTCCTCCGCTATTGTCATAACTTTACATCTGTCTCCACAGCGCCTGTTAGCTTAGCTTCAAACAAGATGGATGATATTGCTTTCAGTTTCAGAGAGTAAAGTCCCACCCACTGATCTGTAATAGGTCTGTAGCGTGAGCGGGTCCCGCCCCTGGGAAAGATTGGAGAGATGAGGAACTAGTGCTTGTAGTCTCAACAGAAATCCCCCCCTCTTACACTTCCTCCGACAATGACGCAAAATGACGAAAAATGAAAATGATTTCTCCCGTCTCAGGGGAAAATGAGAGAGTGTTGCACGACCATTCAACAGTATGACTGGGTTTCTAACAATGCAAAGCTTAGTGCAAATGGGTGGAGTGTCCCTTTAAAGGGATACTCCACTTTTTTGGAAATAGGCTCATTTTGCAACTCCCGTTTTCGAATCCATTCAGCCGATCTCCGGGTCTGCCGGTACCACTTTTAGCATAGCTTAGCATAGATCATTGAATCGGACAGGACCATTAGCATCTCTCTCAAAAAAATGACCGAAGAGTTTCGATATTTTTCCTATTTAAAACTTGACTCTTCTGTAGTTACATCGTGTACTAAGACCGACGGAAAATGATATGGCTAGGAACTATACTCTCATTCCTGCGTAATAATCAAGAAATTTTTCTGCCGTACCATGAGTGCAGCAGGCATAATGATATGACGCAGCGCCTGAAAATAGGTCTAATAGGTTAGACAAACTTAGTCCCGGTCACGTTGGAAGTTACCGAGCTGGGGACTATTTTCAGGCGCTGCGTCATATCATTACGCCTGCTGGACTCATGGTACGGCAGCAAAGTTTCTTGATTATTACGCAGGAATGAGAGTATAGTTCCTAGCCATATCAGCCTAGAAAATCGCAACTTTTCATTTTCCGTCGGTCTTAGTACACGATGTAACTACAGAAGAGTCAAGTTTTAAATAGGAAAAATATCAAAACTCTTTGGTCATTTTTTTTGAGAGAGATGCTAATGGTCTTGTCCAATTCAATGATCTATGCTAAAAGTGGCACCACCAGACCCGGAGTTCGGCTGAATGGATTCGAAAATGGTAAGACTCAACTGTTTAACTCTGGGGGAGTTGTAAAATGAGCCTATTTCCAAAAAAAGTGGAGTATCCCTTTAACATTATTATTACTATCTATATGGTATACAGTGTCTTTTTTATCTATAACTGATAAATAGCTGATCATAAAATTGTATAGTATTTGGTCTAAATAAAAAATGAAGAGTTCAGATGCAAAAGCCTCTAAGTGCCATCTGAAATTTTCTTCTAGAATTATCATTTTTATCAAGCTCGTATATTTAAGTTCAGTAGTTTCACTTAAATGACAATTAATAGGTAATTTCCATAGCTATTTAAGTGAAAATACTGAACTTAAATATACGAGCTTGATAAAAATGATCATTCAAGAAGAAAATTTCAGATGGCACTTAGAGGCTTTTGCATCTGAACTCTTCAAATAAATCGTTTTAAATGATGTAAGTGAATTTAAATATCATGAGAAATTGATATTCATTTATTTCATATATTATTTAATGCTAGCTGTGGTTGTAATAATACTTTGGTTGTGAAAGTATTAACCTTTTTTTCTTCGTTTTTTCCAGGTTGCTACAAAGACCCTTCCGTTCTACAAAGATTATTTCAATGTTCCTTATCCGTTGCCTAAAATTGATCTAATTGCTATTGCTGATTTTGCTGCTGGTTTGTATCATTTACATTATAAATGAAACATCTGTCGCAATAGACTTTGTCTGTTATGTTTAACTTTTGGATTTCTCTTGTCCTGTAGGTGCCATGGAAAACTGGGGCCTTGTTACTTACAGGTGATTTTAAGCTTTAAAAGAAATTAATAGCAAACCTGAGACTTCATAAATCATCATGAAAACAGAACCTTGTGCCTTTTGAAAGCAGCTATTTAAGAGAGCTTCATTAATATTTCATATTTTTTGGTACTAGCATGTTAATCCCCAGCAAACCTCAACAATATGAGATGCATTATGTTGTGTTTTGTTCTTATGCATTTTTTATTTGAAAATGTTGTGATTGTCCCCTTGCAGGGAGACAGCTCTGCTGATTGACCCAAAGAACTCGTGTGCGTCATCCCGGCAGTGGGTCGCCCTGGTAGTCGGCCATGAACTTGCACATCAGTGGTTTGGGAACCTGGTTACCATGGTGAGTGTGTTCAAATGTTCAATGTGGTAGGTTCATGCTACATACGTTTTTTGTAGGTCACAGTGGTATTTGAATATAACTGTGTTATTCAGGTTGCTGAGAATATGTCTCTTACTGCAGGAATGGTGGACTCATTTGTGGCTTAACGAAGGCTTTGCATCTTGGATCGAATACCTTTGTGTAGACCACTGTTTCCCTGAGTACGACATCTGGACCCAGTTTGTATCTGCGGACTACACCAGGGCTCTGGACCTGGATGCGTTAGACAACAGCCACCCTATTGAGGTCTGCATGAGATGAGTGTGTCTCCCCCATAACCCCAAGCTCTCCCATTGTGTGTCTCTGGTGTTTGTTGCTTTTAAGTGTTTGTGTGAACAGCAGGAAGTTTTGATTTGCACTTTGTTTGTCAGTCTGTCTGTCTACTCAGCCGTATCTCTTACAGCATTTAAATTCCAGACCCAGATTTAGCCTAATGAAATATTGATCTCCGAGTCATGTTTCAGTGGGTGTGTGTGTTTCTTTTGAATCGTAGGTTGATGTCGGACACCCTTCAGAAGTGGATGAAATATTCGATGCCATATCGTACAGCAAAGGGGCATCAGTCATTCGCATGCTGCATAACTACATTGGCGATGAGGTGAGAGTCACTCTTTTGGCCAGCTTCAGAGGGACACTCAGTGTAAATCTGTCAGACAGGTGGTCGATGTGACTCCCCCAAGAGGATGTATGGAAAGACATGTTGCTTATCTGTCTATTGTGCTGGAGTCTAAGATCTTTAAGCATTTGTAATCTGCCTGATGACTTTTGGTAGTTGTTGCAACCATAGTTCCAGCCATCATTAACACTGACTGAATCTATATATATATTCGAATAGTTTTAAAAAACAGAATTTCGATGATGAAAATTAATATTCGAAAGTGGAAAAACACGCCCGCGGTAGCAGAGGCGCGGCTGTCTGCTTTGCGAGTGGGCGCGCTGCCTGAGGGGTCAGGGACAGGTCATTTTATTTAACGTTAAACAGAAACATTACTAAAGTGTAGGCTACTGTACTGACTGAATAGATATTGCATGAATAAGGTAGGTTAGATACAGCAGTTTCATGCACTGCAGGCTTCCACTGGTTTGATTATTTACCGTTTCATGTCAAGGAAATGTTCCATGTTTACCACAGCACAGCTCGCTCGGAGCGTTCAAAGTCGGTTCTATATACAGTAAACTTCAATTAATGTTAATAATATTTGTTTCAATCACTGAATAGAGTCGCGACCTTAAATTGCTTGCACAAAACTCTTGATCAGCACTCAACATTTGTTTATTGTTGTTGTTCATTTAAACCGTTATGCGCAGAGAGCGTGCTAGAGAGAGCGAGTGCGAGTGAGCGAGCGAGAGTGAGGTCTGCGGTCTTGGCCATTAGTTGATTTACTTGTTTTTGTGTAGGTAATACGTTGTCAAATATGTTTAAACTTAAATAAACTACCTATACAAGTAGTTATGTCTCTATGTATTAATTTGTCCTGTTATTAACATAATGCGCGTCATTGACAAAATGTGCAACCAGATGTTCGAATAGTTCGAATATATGTGTTTTTTTAGAGGGAATATTCGAACGTCATTTTTGAGCAATTTTGACAGCCCTACATTGTGTTCACACTTGGTTTGATTAAAATGTGTGAATGCTGTTAGTGCAGTTGATTTGAATAGATGGTTCGACTGAAATATAAGCGCAAAACCGAACAAAGACATCTAAACAAAACGAAAACAGGACGTGATGTCACAAGATGCGACCCTAAAAAGAACAGAATGCTCAAGGGTATCTGGTTCTTCTCGTCATTGGAAATATGTTGCCTGTTATACAGTTTGGTAAAAGCGTCGGAACCACCATCTCCTTTCAGCAGATCTTCATTTGTATATGTAACAGAGGAATTCCTTCCACTGTTTTGACTCGGTTACATATTTTATAAGCTCTTTGTGACTTCTCAACTTGTAAAAACGCACTAACAAACAAGCGCTTTATCCCGGCACATAGCATTGTTTTGGTTGTTCCGTAACAAAATATACACCATAGAAGCTCTTTATGTTTTGTATCTTTAGGTTCAGTGTTAAAAATGACCAGAACTAAATTAATAATTTTCTTTTTTGTTCCGGACCTAAAGAACTAAGAGAACCAAACTGCAAGTTTGAACACCCTTAGATTCATTCACTTTTTTTGTAGTTATCTTTAGAGCTTTGGTTTTGAATGATATTTGATTTGAATGATTTTTTTTTTCTTTCTAGGATTTTAGAAAGGGAATGAATGCTTACCTTTTGAAGTTTCAGCACAAAAATGCATCTACTGGTAAGTTAACTTGCCATAATATTTGTGAAAATTAAGCTTTAACTTTTATCTTGATGACTGAACAGCCTAATGACCTTGTTAAACCCAAATCAAGATCCTTTATAGCAGATTTTAGGCCTGTTAAGATTATTACATATCACATCACCTGTTAACAATTATTTAAAATCCAAATTTAGTTCTAGAATTTTTAAAAAAAATGGGTCTTAAATATCTTATTTATTTTAAATTTTAATTATTCAAGCTGGGTTTTAACCATGAAAACTGCCAAAGAAGCTGGGATTGTGGTTAAAAACAAAAAACAAAATCACAATTGTTTGATCTAATGCATATAAACAAGTCCCAACTTTACATTTTTTCTCTTTGGATATTCCGTTACACACCGATGCACGTCACAATAGGGAAGAAAAGATCTGTCACTACTTCTGTTTCATAGCTACTGTACATATGAAAAGTTTTATGAAAACTGTAACTTTTGGCGCTCTAGCGGTTAATAAACAGAACTGCGTGCGTCTTGCGGTTTGTCTATGATGTCTATGACGAGTCACGCAGGTGGTGGTACGACCCGTACCAGTCTAAAATAATTAATATAAACACTTATTATAGGTGTACCGTATAGTCATTCAGGATAAGACAAAAACACGGTTTGGAAAATGGATTCATGATGTACTCGCATATTATATACATTTTGTAAGTTTTGAACACAAAAAAGTTACGGACTGCAGCTTTAAAGTCTGTGTGTTTATAGGCTTAAACTGTATTTGGCATAAACCCAACTCAATTAAGTCGTAAATCACAGTTATTTGTGTGACAATTACTGATTAGCCACTCATTAGTTCATAATCATGGCAGTTCTAGCAGTTTTATCTTGAACTGTAGAAAGCTTGCAGTGTGTTATTGAGGGAGTTTCACTGCATAAAATTTGGATGATATTTATAACATTTATTTTGAGCTTGACATGTGTCTGTACCTTATGATATTTTCAAACTTTATACATTATAATACAGTATTACAAATGGCATTTTTATAATATAAAATTAGCCATTAGTTTTCACTTGTGCTCTGTGTACTGTTAATAGGAAAAGATATCCATAAGGAAGTGATTAAGCATTGCCTTGAAGCCAATGATCCGATCCAAACAACAGAAATTACAGCTGTAGTAATAACATGGTGTTAAGTTGTAATTCTGACACAGCATAGTATTTGGCGGGAGAGTTGTGGGCGTGTGAACTGGCACCAGTGTTGTTATTATGCTTTGTTAATTGTTGTGTAGTCAGAAATAAAAGGTGTGACGTTCTCTCTTTCTCTTTTTCTATCCCAGAGGACCTATGGGAGTGTTTGGAGAAAGCAAGCGGGAAGCCTATTGCCGCAGTGATGAATTCCTGGACCAAACAAATGGGCTTCCCTATTATAGTAGTGGATCAAGAGCAGGTAACATTTACAGACCCATTCTCATCATTTTTGTTTTGTCATCATCCAGCTCAGAGGGATTGTTTTTCTTTCAAATTTCTCTGGATATTCTTTCCCCTAAAGTTAGCAAATACAATTTAAATAACCCTCGGGGTATTGAGAAGTCTTGCTGAGATGGACTATGAGCTTCTCAGTGAGCATCTGGTAATAACAACTGTTGTCTTGGCAATGCAAGATGTAATCAGAGCTGAAATAATTGCTTTTGATTTTTCTTTTTTTCTTTTTCTTTTTTCCTTTCCAGCATGGCAGTGACCGTGTGCTGAAAATGTCTCAGAAGAAGTTCTGTGCTAGTGGACCACGTAATGGTACGTGCCAAAAAAAAGAGAGCAGTTAAACTAGGCACTGAACCCACTGACTGTTTAACAATTTATTTATCTTATCTTTTTCTGACTCTGTTATACCCTAATTTCCGTGTGCTAGAAGAGGACTGCCCCAATTGGATGGTTCCCATAAGTATCTGCACCAGTGAGGACCCGAGCTGCACTAAGATAAAGGTTCTGTTGGACCAGCCTGAAACCACAGTTAACGTCACCAACGTTGCACCTGACCAGTGGGTCAAGGTCAGATTGCTGTTTTTTATGTATTTTATAGAAAAGGCTATTTATACTTCAAATTGGGATGACTCAAAGATTGACAACCCATCTCATGTATGAAAAGGGGTCATATTATGGAAAATGGTATAACTAAAACAGCTGCTTAATTTTGGGGGTCAGAGAGGTTGAAAAAGGTCATATAAAACTAAATTCAAGGTTCCTATGCAGTTTGGCTTAGTATGGAATTAGATTTAAGTCATTTCCAGGTAGGGATGGGCGATTATACCGGTAGACACGATTAACCGGTAGATATTTGTCAACTGGAATAGGATTTTGGACTATCATCTCTGTCACGGTTATGCTCATGTAATGTTGCTGTGCACGCTTTTCGCTTGCATGCGTTTTTTAGCATTGCGGTTTAAAAACAGATGATTTTAAACCATTGAAGCGCAATTAACAACTGAACTGAGTGCTTTTTGCCGCCTAATTGGGAACCGCCTGAATGGTTAAATACACATACCTATGTGTCAAAGTATTGCAATTAAACATAGTCATTTATGTCTTAAGTGAACGTAAACAGTTGAGAAAGAAAACGCATGAGTATATTGGATCCGTGCAGTCTGTCTTAAAGTGACAGTATCCAAATTTACCTGCTGTCATTATTAATATTAAATAAATTTAAAAAAAAGAGAGAGATTCTCTCACTGCTCTTGGCTGAATCACTTTTGGAGCTTTAATAAGAATGTATATTTAATTTACACAGTAAAGACAATGCATTGTTTTATTATGCGTTTGATTACTTCATACATTTTATGTAGTATTTCTAGTGCTTGAAGTTTTTCAGGTATTTCTATTTAATTTGTGTCTTTGTTCTATTGTAGTTTTTTTTTTTTCTTTGCTCTTTATCATTTTACTTGTCTTCAGCAAGCTAAGCTTGATAGTTTTTTTTTTTAGGCTAGTATTGGTTTTTTAAATGAGATTGAAATTGAACAGAACTGAAAGTATTATGAAATTTCAAAGGTATCAAACATTTTGATATCATAACCTTATTCAAAGCAAAAATAACTGTATCATGATATATATATATATATATATATATATCTTATAAGATCCATCTATATTTAAATTATTCAGTAATGAATATGCAGTGTTTTTCACATTTGATTCATTACTGTAGTTTTTGTTGTAGCATCAAAATTGGAATAAAGAATTGATATTTCACTGGTGTCTAAACATTTGTACCACTGACCCAATCCTCAGCACTGAGCTCTGCTGGAGCTGCTCTAAATATGTGCTGTACTGTTAAATGAAAGATAAAATATGATAGAGCAATAGAATGAAGAGTGAAAGTAACAGAAGCTCATACAATGCATTTTAGCTGGCTTAATTAAGCATGAAAATAACTGAAGGAAATATTTATTTGATGAACAAATTAAGCCAACTAATATGATGTATATTCTTTTGGTTTCTCTACCAATACATTTAAAAATTGCAAATGCAGTGAAAATACAGGTATCAGTTATACGTTATCGGTATGTGACTCGTTCTAGAAAAAGTGGTATCGGTGCATCCCTAATATCGTTATTGTGAAATAAAATGACTCATAATGATTTTGATCATATCGCCCACCCCTGTTACCAGGTCTGGACAAGTATGTAAAAAGAAAACATTCTGGAAACACATATTTTTCCACACACTATTTAACCTTTTTAGGTTTCTAAAATATAAAAGTAAGAATTTCTAAATATAAATTTATCATAAGCAGTGTGAATTCATGGTAAAATTTAGTAATCATTTAGTGATTCTTTACCATAAGCGAGTCTAGGAGTGTTCTTTACCAAAATGTGTAGGAACCCTGTAAACAACAGCATGTATGCAGTCTACATGTCCAAACTGTGTGTGTTTTCTTCCATGTGCAGATTAATCCAGGTACCGTAGGATTCTACAGGATCCAGTACAGCTCAGCCATGCTGGAGAGTCTTCTGCCCGGTATCCGAGACCTCACACTGCTGCCTGTGGACCGCCTGGGTCTGCAAAACGACCTCTTCTCTCTGGTGAGACGCCACACATGAGCCTGAATCATTGGTTTGCAAGAGTAGAGGCTCAGGTCTCCACCTTGAGTCAGTTCTCAAGTATTTATGATGAAGACTTGAGTGAAGAGTCAAGTTACACAGTCTTATGGAAGTCAAGTTCTTTCAAGCCTTCAGGTCTGACTAATGCATTATAAATTATGAATCAAATCGCGTGAGTTTTGTAACTTAAGCTCAAAAAAAAAAAAAAAAAGGCTTACAAGACTGCTGAGAAATGTTAAGTTGAATTTTTGCTAGAACTATAAAAATGTAAATGTTAAGTGGTTATCAGATACTGTACCGTGCAATTATTTTTAATTTCCATTGTCTCATTTCGGTTGATTGATAATAATGATAAGATAGAAATAATGATCTATTCATACAGGACCAAAAATCCAATTAAATGTATTACATTAAATTTGTAAAAATATAACTAATTAGTGTATTATGTGCTTGTCTTAGTGCTTCATTGATTTAGTATTGGTGTTTCACTGAGCTCTTTTATAGGCTACAGTTCTTTTTTTCAGCGTCACTATCATTGTGTTCAGTGTTACTGAAAGGTTTCTTGAGAAAAGCAATTTCAACAATATCATTATTCATTTCTGTCTCTCCTCTCCGGCTGTTACCGCCTTCTGTTTTTAATAGTGTTGTGCTGTCTCTCTCTCTGTCATGCCCTCAGGCTCGAGCAGGTATGATCAGTACTGTGGAGGTGTTGAAGGTGATGGAAGCATTTGTGAATGAGCCAAACTACACGGTGTGGAGTGACCTGAGCTGTAATCTGGGTGTTCTGTCCTCTCTGCTCTCACACACTGACTTCCACGAGGACATCCAGGAGTTCATCAGAGATCTCTTCACCCCTATCGGCATGAAGCTGGGATGGGACAGCAGAGCCGGAGAGGGTGAGAGCCAGAACTCAAAATTCATAAAGAGATAGTTCACCCAAAAATCCAAACGGTCATAATTTACTCACTGTCATTCCAACCCTGTTTGATTTACTTTCTTCTGTGGAACATACCGTAAAACTTCAAATAATAGCCCGGGCTTTTATTTTCCCAAATCGCCGAACTGCACCGGCTTGTATTTGAGACAGGCGTCTATATGAGACAGGCCTTTAATTTAGTGTTGAGATGATGTTCATTGAGTGTAGGCCTAGAGATAACGATCCAAATAGCATAGGCTGATAGATGGAAAGCATTACAGTAGGAGGTTACCAAATCTGTGTTTGTGTTTAACAAATCAGTTAATGTAAGAATTAGCCTACTATATTTCCGTATGTCTAAAGGGGGTTAATAATATTGGTTGATATCTTTACATGTGCAATGAGTGATAACTCACCTGCCAATTTGCTAAATGCTGTATGGGAGTTGATATATAAATGTGGGCCAGCAATGAGCACATGTTAATGTTCTCATAGTTAGGATGTAATAACCATGGCAGTATCACAAACCTTTTTTTTTTTTTACTTTTAATAAAAGGTCAGGGTTAGGATTTTCACAATACCAAATTTCCTGTAGTCAATACCAGTATCAGTAAAATTGCATTTTTCATATTCAATACCAATTTTTATACTAATGCAAAAACATTTGATTAGACAAAGATATTTACAACTTAAGTTAATAAATTAAAGTCAAGTCAAGTTTATTTATATAGCGCTTTTCACAATACAGATTGTATCAAAGCAGCTTCACAGTATTAAATTAAAATAATACATCAATGCTTGTTTCTAGTGGAAAATGTCCACGTTTGGTAATGCTGATCAATAGTATTGTTGATTGATTAATTAAATTAAATATCCCAAATATCCCCAACTGAGCAAGCCAAAGGCAACAGTGGCAAGGAACCGAAAAACTCCATCAGGTGACCTAATGGAGAACAAAAAAAACCTTGGGAGAACCCAGGCTCAGTCGGGGGCCAGTTCTCCTCTGGCGTTTATGAACTAGAGGTTGGATTTAACTGTAAGATTAAAAGTATTATATGAATGCCTGGCTGAAAAGATGCGTCTTTAATCTAGTTTTAAACTGGGAGAGCGAGTCTGAGCAACGAACAGTATCAGGAAGACTATTCCAGAGTTTTGGAGCTAAATGTGAAAATGCTCTCCCTCCTTTGGTGGATCTGGATATCCTAGGTATGACCAAAAGCCTCGAATTTAGTGATCTTAAAGAGCGCGATGGATTATAGGGCGATAGAAGATCCGTTAAATAGACTGGAGCTAAGCCGTTTAGGGCTTTATAAGTCAGTAGCAATACCTCGTAATTAATACGGAACTTTATAGGTAACCAATGTAGTGATGATAAAATTGGTGTTATATGATCATATTTTCTTGATCTAGTAAGAACTCTAGCAGCTGCATTTTGGACTAACTGTAGCTTGTTTATTGAGGATGCAGGACAACCGGCTAATAAAGCATTACAGTAATCTAGTCTCGAGGTCATGAATGCATGAACTAATTTTTCTGCATCAGAAACTGATAGCATGTTACGTAGCTTAGCAATGTTTCTAAGGTGGAAAAAGGCTGTTCTTGTAACATATGAAATATGATTTTCAAAAGACAGGTTGCAGTCTAGTATAACACCTAGGTCTTTTACTGTAGAGGATAAAGTAACAGGACATCCTACTATGTTAAGGTTGTAGTGTGAGAGGTTTTGTGGGTGTTTTTTTTAAACCGATGATTAGTACCTCTGTCTTGTCTGGATTTAATAAAAGAAAATTGTGCGACATCCAATCTTTTATATCTTTAACACACTCTGTCAAATTGGATAATTTAGCGTTTTCATCTGGCCGTGATGAAATATAGATTTGAGTGTCATCAGCATAACAATGGAAACTAATTCCATGTTTCCTTATAATATTTCCAAGTGGCAGCATATATATTGAGAATAATAGAGGGCCTAACACAGATCCCTGCGGCACTCCATAGTTTACTGGAGTTATGATCGATTTTTCTCCATTTAAATAGACAAAATGGTAGCGGTCAGATAAGTATGATCTAAACCAGCTTAATGCTTGTCCTTGAACACCAGTATAATTTTGTAGTCGATCTAAGAGTATTGTGTGATCTATAGTATCAAACGCAGCACTTAGATCAAGTAAAACTAGTATTGAGATACAGCCTTGGTCAGATGCTAAAAGTAAGTCATTTGTAATTTTAATGAGCGCAGTTTCAGTGCTGTGATGCGGTCTGAATCCAGACTGAAACTTTTCATAGATGTCATTTTCTTGCAAGAAAGAGCCCAGTTGAGCGGACACAACTTTTTCTAGTATTTTAGACATAAAAGGAAGATTTGAAATGGGTCTATAATTTGCTGATTATGCGGGTCTAATTGTGGTTTCTTAATGAGAGGTTTTATAACTGCCAGTTTAAATGTTCTTGGAACATGACCTAAAGATAAAGATGAGTTAATAATATTGAGGAGAGGCTCTTCCACTATAGGTAACACTTCTTTCAGTAGTTTAGTTGGTATAGGATCTAATAAACATGTTGTTGTTTTAGATGAAATAAGTTTATTTAACTCTTTTTGTTCTATAGTTGTAAAGCACTGTAATTGTTCTTGCGTCGTGATAATTGAGGCTGAATTATAAGGCGCGATTGAGGATTGAACGTTTACAATTGTGGTTCTGATGTTTTCTATTTTCTCAGTGAAGAACTTCATGAAATCATTACTACTAAACTGTAATGGAATATTTTGTTCAGGTGACGTCTGTTTATTTGTTAGTCTAGCCACGGTGCTAAATAAAAACCTAAGATTGTTTTGGTTGTTTTCTATTAGTTTGCGGAGGTGCTCAGCCCTGGCTGCTTTAAGGGCCTTTTTATAACGTGACATACTGTCTTTCCATGCGATTCTAAAGACATCTAAATTAGTTTGTTTCCATTTACGCTCTAAATTACTTTAGAAATGCATATATTAATATCAGTTAAATTAAATTTATATATAAATGTTTAAAATATCATGTAGCCTTCAAGTATTGTTTTTTTTTTTTAAATGTATAAATATTAGTGCTGTCAATTAATTAAAAATTATACTATTATCTGTAATTAATCGTATCTAACATTAAAATTTCTAATATATTTTAAAAAGACACGACAGTCATTTATGACACTTTATTTAACAACAACAGCTCATTACACACGTCAATACGCTATTTCTACGTCATTGCTTTCCAGTTTGGGTTTTCAATCCGATCAAGTGTTTACATGTCCTATCAAACGGATTAGAAAAGGTTTAAACCACCCCTTACAATCCGAATGAAATTTAAATGGGATTGGATTTAGGGTCCAAATAAATGTAGAAACACCAAAAAGATTATATATTTTAAATATTAGTTTAATGGCATGTTTTTACTAAGTATTATAAAGGTCAGTATCACCAATAACAATACTTCTACTGCTGCTACTGTCTCTATTAAATTGATTTTTTCCTCAGTTTCTAGGGACGAGTTTATTTTGCACATTTAATTTTCACAATAAGTAAGAAAATTACTAGTTAAAACATTTGGTATTAATATATTTATGTGTGAATTGATCCTCTATTTGCACTTGCGCAATGGTCAGACGTTCGTCTATATTCAGGACTGTTTCTCACACAAACGTTTGTTTGCATGGTACATTAATCCCTTTTTACCGTGAAATATCTTGTTTTATTTTAGCTCAATGCTTTTTGGTTGATTAGTTGTCATTCATTTGTCATGAGACATTCAAATGAAGTGCTCTTTCGTTTGTTGCCCCTCTCCCCTGTCTCTTGTTCAGGGCATTTGGACGCCCTGCTGCGAGGTCTGGTGCTGGGGAAGCTGGGTAAAGCGGGGCATAAGGTGACTCTGGAGGAGGCCCGGCGGAGATTTAAAGAGCATGTGGAGGGTAAACAGATTCTGTCTGCAGACCTCAGGAGTCCAGTGAGTCCTCTAGCATAACACAGACACATTTGCATCATGGTACACAGACACATTTGCATCATGGTACACAGACACATTTGCATCATGGTACATTTAGCATGTATTGTTGGGAGAAAGATGCCAAAGCTTAGACTCTATTGGTGGAGACAAAAAAGCTGAGATACTTGGGTACCTTCCAACTCTTTTTAATTCGCTCATCCACAGTTTTTATCAAATCTTCTAGCTACTCCCTAATAGTGGCATGGTCTGTTTTGAAACATTTCTCACGTGTTGAAGGCCAAAGAAGAGATTACTATATTATGCTGGTGCAAGTTTAGCTAAGGTGAGACCTACAGTGTCATTGTGTAGTCAATAGGGGCTTTTGCACCAGTTAGTTTTAGGAACTTAGTTCTAGGAACTAGCTACAGGGTGGTTCCCCGAGAACGAATGGTTCCCCTAGGAACATTTTCCTGTTTGCGTTCGCACTGCCAGTAGGAACTCTGAAGTGACGTAAGCCGGGCTTGTTGTTGTGACTTTTATTTTGACGGCGCGGTGGACCTTTATTTTGATGAGCCTGAGCTCATAGTGCTCGCATTCTCCGTGTTCTATTAGTTTACGATCTGTGTAACACGTTATTAGATAGAACTGTTATACAAAGAAAGTAGACAGTAAATGAAAAGGTATTAGCGTATGCCGTGTAGTTGATGTCCAATGTTGCTAGATGAGCAGAAATATACAGTAGTCAACATTTGAAGTGGATCAAAACCTTTCATTGAAGTTATACATGAATTTTGAACAATACCCGTTCTTGTCTTAGGACAACTTTGATGAAATTTTTTGATCTACTTCAAATGTTGACTACTGTATAATGTTTCTCTTGGTCCCCTCAAAGTTGTGTTGGATTTTCTCCTCAGCGTAAAGGTTAAGAGGTCCATCTATCACTGTTTTCCATGTTCAGAGTTAGTTTGTGGAGTAAATAAATAGGCTATAATCTGTGTGTTTACACGGCTTTTTAAAAAATGGCGGGTGCTGGTCTTTCGCATGCGTTGAGCCAATCAGTGTACACTAACGTCACTGGTAGTTCCTATAGTGCTGGTTTAGATCTTTCTCTGAAGTAGGAGCTAAATTAGTTCCTCCAAAAGGAGTTCCTAGTACTAAAATAGTTCCTGGTAGGGGTGTAACGGTATGCAAAAATCACGGTTCGGTACGTACCTCGGTTTTAAAGTCACGGTTCGGTTTATTTTCGGTACAGTAAGGGAAAGAAATGCAAACATTAAACTGCAGGTTGTTTATTACTATAAACTTTTTTTTAACAATTTGTTTACACTTTTTTAAACACTTTTTAATAAAATATATATAAAATAAAAAAAAGAATAAGAAATAAAATACTGCTGCAAAGTTCTCCACTAAATAAAATACTCTCAGTCTCAAACCAATATCACATAATAAATTTAATGAAAAATATAAATAAATAACTATGATTACAGTGCAGCATTACCAATCCCAGCTTGTAGGCCTGCTCATATTTAAAAATTAAGGCTGGGAATCGATTAAAGATTAGCAGAAAGCGCAGCGCAAACACGGAGTCGAACATTGAGCAGAGAGCGCAGCGCGCACACACACACACACACACACACGGAACGGAGAGTGCGGCGGCGCACACGGAGCGGAAAAGCTTTTTCCCGCCCTGCAGTCGATTTCATTGGTTTAGGTTACAGTGATGACGGGTAAAACTTTAGAATCAGCTGCAGGGCGGGATTTGCGCTGAACGCGGAGACTTCCGCCACTTAATATGTTCGTGTGGAAACACGAAAATGTACCTATGTTCCGCACACAAAATATTGCATTCGGTCATTCGGTACACACGTGCACCGAACCGAAAGCCCTGTACCGAAACGGTCCGGTACGAATACACGTACCGTTACACCCCTAGTTCCTGGGGTATGAACATGCCAAAAACCGTGTACTTTCGCCAGTAGTTCTAGGAACTATGAAAAGTTTCCTCTAGTGCGAAAGCCCCTTTTGTTGCTCCTAGCTTAAAGGCCAAAAGAAGAGCTTACTATCGTTATGAAGGTGGCAAGTTCAGCTAAAGGGAGATGTACAATGTAAATCACAGAAGCCTGAAATTACAGAATGTCATTAATTTATTCTGCAAATATATATGAAATGTCAACAAAAAAAAGTCAAAAAATGTCTTCTTTTTTATTTATTTTTTAAATGGTGGTCCTGTATTGTTTTTATTAATTCTGTATCAACTAGGGACGTGACGATGACAAAATGTTTCCCCCGGTTGAACGGCGCGTGACAACCACCTCGCTTTTAAATCGCTTATGAATGCCCATGCGCTTTTTACCTTCGCTTTTGAATTAGCAGCGATACTGGGAGGAAATTGCTTGAATGGTGGGTTCATTTTCATTCTTAATGAAAAACACAACAACAAAACAGTTCAATGATCAACTCGCTTATATTAAACACAAAACTTTCATTAACAAAACGAATAAGCATGGCAGCCTCATTCTTGTTGTGTGCTTGAAGGTGTGTGTGTGTAAAGGGTAACCTCCGAATGCTGCTGCCTTCATCAGGCAAAGTTTACAGATTGCCTCAATGTTTGTAGGTTCCCTATTAGCATTGGGTTTAACTCCAAAATATTGCCGAATAGGCGCTTTTTATATTTAGTTTTGAAACCAAATCTTCCGCCATCGTCTTGTCAGTCAGTTTGCCTCACTCTCGGCATGATAAATGAAATCTGACTCATGCTGCTGATCTGTGCTGTGACTCTCGTCTCATTCTCGTTCTCACTGTAGTGTCTGTTCTCTGACTGAACTAAATGATTTTTATTACGGCAAGTGATGTAATCGGTGTGCGGCTGAACGCCGTGTAACACCGGTAATATTGACCATCACAGCAAGCCTAGTTTCAACATGTCCCTGTAAACAAAGGCGTTTTTTCTTCTTCATATTTTTAGGTGTACCTGACAGTTCTGAAGCACGGAGACAGCACAACGCTTGACACCATGCTCAAGGTGACAATTTACACGCGTCTAAACATTGGTTACAGCGTTAAAGGTGCAAACAAATAAAACGGCATCTTTCATTATCTGTGTTCAGCTTCATAAGCAGGCAGATATGCAGGAGGAGAAGAACCGCATCGAGAGAGTGCTGGGAGCCATTCCCGCTCCTGACCTCATCCAGAGAGTGCTTAACTTTGCCCTGTCGGTACGTGAATACGCACACACTTACTGTAGAAAATAGGTCAGAGTGTGGACATTTTTAAAGCACCAGAAACACTTTGCAAGAGCTTCTATAATATCATGATTATAGCTATTTTGTTATTTTATTTTAGCTGTTAAAAATGAGAACAAATAAGCAAATAATACAAACAAGAGGAAGAATATAATAGAACAAATATACAGATTAAATAAACTTTCAGGTACAGTAGGCTTATTTAGCATAAAATAAATACTACATAAATTGAATAATCAAATGTAAAAGTAAAACACTGCATAGTCTTCTCTGTATGAATTAAATATAAATTGATTATTACTAAAGATACAAAAGTTGTGAGTGATTTTCTCTGTTTTTTGTTGTATGACAGGTTTATAAAGCTGCTGTCACTTTAAGAATGAATATACTGATACACATCCAGTTTTTGCCCAACTGTTTGTTCATTTAAGACATAACCGACTGTGTTTGAGTATTTCATAAGATGGGCATTTTGACATAATTATATGTTTATGTATCTTTAATATTGTTGTATTAATGTTTAAAGATTTAAACAACTTTCCCCAGGAGATCAATAAATCACCATTTTCATCTCTCTCTCATCTTTGAATTAACATTCTAACAAGAAATCAAATCTGACACGCTCATCTCTGAGCTCTAATCTGAATCTGGAGGAATTAAAAACCTCCAGTGACAGTGTGAACAGTGACACTGATTCTGGCTGTGGTATTTTTAGGAGGAGGTTCGTCCCCAGGACACCGTGTCTGTAATCGGGGGCGTAGCTGGAAGCAGCAAACAGGGGCGCAAAGCTGCATGGAAATTTGTTAAGGATAACTGGGAAGAACTTCATAACCGTTACCAGGGCGGCTTCCTCATATCAAGACTCATCAAGGTGAAACAAGTGCAGCACGCAAGTAGAGACGAAAGTACAGATAAAATAAGCAGCACAGTAAAGTAAATTAAGATGAGAAATACTGTACCAAATCTAATTTGGTTGTGTATAATCACTATGTACATGTATGCAGTGTTGATGCGTTGTTTTTGATTCTTCACTGCAGCTGACAGTGGATGGTTTTGCAATAGATAAAATGGCTGCTGAAGTTAAGGTGAGCATCATGTGCTTTCTCATGTCACTTGCAAAGCCTTTTTTGCATTCTACAGACAATGTTGTCCAAAGCGAATGGAAATTTCTGTAATATACGATTTTCTAGCTATATTCTGCTCTGAAATTGTATTTCATTTGACTGGATTTTGCTTTTGGGAAGGCTTACTATGTAAGCAAATTGTTCAGTTGAATTGATTTTTATAAGTGAAGCCGGTTCACTAATCTGAAGGATTTATTACTAAATCAGATTGAATATGAATGAGTTATAAGCCCTTATACAGTTATCAAAAATTTTATAAACTCTGTACATTAACACTTATCTGTTAATATAATGTATATAAATAAGATAAGATATAAAAATGTAGATACAATAACACCAAAAAAACTGTACGAGTATCCCTTAATGTAGGAATGCCACCCAATTATATAACAAAATATGAAACAAAGTGGTATTTATTTACTTTTTTTTATTTTATTTTAATTTTCACATTTTTAAAGTTTAATTTTCTGAATCGCACCAAACCTGTCAATGAAATGTCCTGGTCATATTTTGGCCTAAAAATAAAAGATATTATAGAGAGCTGTTTTGAGTTTCACTTAAAAATGAATGAATGAATGTCACCCCATTATATAAATGTCACAGAAAGAAGTTTGTTTGGTTTCACATGATGCAATAGATTTCAATAGAAACAATGGATATCCTGTTAAAGATGAAGATAACTTAACCACTGCAGGTTGCGGTTCTTCACAGAAATGCTGTTTTTTTTTCTGTTTTCAGAGTTTCTTTGAAAGTCATCACGCGCCAGCGGCCGAGCGCACGGTACAGCAGTGCTGCGAGAACATTCTCCTGAACGCCACCTGGCTCAAGAGAGACGCGGATGACATCCACCACTATCTCCTGCAGCGGAAAGCGCCCCCTGTCTGACCTCCGAACTTTGACCCCTCCCTGACCTGCTCACTCACTCCAAAATGAGCATCATCTGGCTATCTTCAGCGAAAAACAGAAATGATTTCAAAACTGCAACTTCATCTTAAGAATTACCCAAGAGTCAATAAAGAGAAGTGAAACTAGGAAACCAGACCGTTATTCACGCTTGAGTGTGACGTAGTTCCCCATTCTGCCAGTGGGAGGCGCAAGTGCACTCGAGCGAAGCTGTGACTGAAACGCAAGAGATTCTCCATGTTATTTTATGAGCTGGTAATGCATGTCAACACACCGTTCCCTCAGTATGGCACCCCTCTTAATGCAGTGGTATTATAACGCAATCATCTCTCTTTCCTTGCATTTACCGGAAAAAAAAAAAACGAAAAAAAACAAGCATGATGTTGATATGCTCATTTTTAAGTTTGTTTGTTTGTGTTTTCTTTTGTTCTGTACAAATGACGATCTCCTCCTTCAGTTTTATTAGTAATGGCTATATACGCATTTTACCCAGAATCCTCTGCGGCGTGACTGAATGGCAGAATGGAGGTTAAAGGTTGGGATGCACTGGTGACTGAACGGACTCTATGGTAACGGCTCTGAATCCCATCGTTAGTAACGGTTAGGACTGAAGACGCATAAGCATGGTACTGTGTGTATATTGTAAACTGCGAGCATTAGTTCTGAGACCTTCAATTAATCTGAAATGTGATTATATACATACGTCTTTGCCCTTGTCTCCTGTACGTCACTGTCATCTGTTCTTCAGCACTTCCAGCGGTTTACACCTCCAGAAACTGCGAGAGAAATCGACACAATGGAAGAAAAATTTCACAAAGTCAGAAATGTCATTAGCATCTGCCATGATAATGCAAAGCTGTTAGAGAAACATTTTATAAGATCTATTTAATGATTATTTTACTGTTGTTGAAATCAAAAAAAGCCCCCCAAAAAATTAATTTAATTGATTTAATCTGGTTTCTAACTTGGACAACCTTATTGTTCGATGGCATGGTACCCTTGTTGAACCCTAAACAGAATTTATTATCTGATGTGGCGCCCAATGTGGTTCATGATCATCAAAATCTGTCTAAATCTTTCCCTGAAATGTGCTTTTGTTTAAAAATACAATTGATGTTCATTAAAGAAGATGAGAAAAAATACGGGCACAACTGTATTGTTGGAATGCTATGCTGGATTTGTACATGTGAGGTATGACTCTTCATGCTCTTTATGTTTCTGTGCATTTTGTAAACGATACACAAATGAACATGTTTTCTTTAATTGTATATGCCATAGACATTCACACAGTTCAAATGAGTGTTTCAAAAACATATCACTTATGAATATAAATGTTAATGAGTTCAAATCATGTGCGGCAGGTTCAATGGGAGGAAAGACGAGGACTTTGATTTTATCTGGATTACAAATGCTAAGTTTTGGTCAATGAAGCACAGATATGATGATGTAAGTTCACCTATGTTTGCACAGATTTTATGTTGCATATCTGAATGAATTTGGATAGCAGATTTCAAACATAAAATGATAGTGTCACAGAGTCTGATTTCACAAGATTTTCATTACATTATTGCTCAAGACAACAAAAACTATAGGCGATAAAGAAAATCACATCTGATGCAAGAGAGGGAACTTTTGCAGTGGACTGCTTGCATTTATAAAAGTATTAAAAATTACAAGTGATTTATCAGTTCCAGCTTTAAAATTAGCTGGTGGCTTATTAAAAGCAGTCATGAAAAAACTGGAAATAAGATTTGTTTAAAAATGTCGTGGGAAATAAAATCGTGTAAAATCATACATTTCTATAGTGAATATATGTTTTTTTAAATATGCTCAGAGATTAAATATTTTGCCGGCTGTAAAATGTTCTTTGAAAATGCATCTATATAAAATTATTCATTAAAAAAAACACCTTCATCCAGCAATGACAAGCGTGAGGTCGAATACTCTAGTGCCTCTCCTCTCCACCTGAGGACGCTGATCACAGATCCGCACATGTGCGCCATTTTTCACACGGTTACACGAAGAAGTCAGTGTTGGAAGAACATGGCGACATCCATTTGTAGGACGTTGAAATACTTTCAACCGATAACATGTCACAATATTAAGGTATGAAATTATTCAAATATTACCCCAACAGGGAGAGCACATACATTTGAATGTGTAAGTTAATGCTGCTCGCATAACTTCAGTGAACATGCATCTGAATGATATTCATTGAGTGTCAGCTAGACTTCAGTGCATGTTATAAATGTTTGGGTGATTTATTTCCTTGTTTTTTTAAGGAAAAGCAACAGCTTTTGTTAAAAAAAAAAAAAAATCAAATATTAATTTAATTTATACTAATTAAAATCCCTCTTTCTTATAACCCAGTATGCCGCGTCGTTGCTGGACGTGCGGTTGGTTCCGGTGTTGGTTCCGATCCGCACGAAGAAACGCTACTTCATTCCTCCAGCGGTGAATGTGAAAGAGAGAACACAGACCGAGCAGGAGACGAAAGCCCGGGCTGCGGGTGTGGTGGTCCGACAGCAGTACATAGAGAGACCCATCAACATCTCGTGCACAGGTACGCATGTCAAACTACTGTCATTCCCTGCACAAATACATGCAAACTCTTCCATTCCAGTTAGTCTAGACACCTACTCATTCTTTAGTAAATTACTTACACACTACTTTTAGAAATGTGTACATTGGCACAATTATTTCCAGTGTCAGACGTAACCATAAGCCTTCCATTCAAAGCGTTTTTAAAGGGATATTTCACCGAAAAATGATAATTCTGTCATTAATCACTCGCCCTCATGTCATTCCAAACCTGCAAGAATTTCGTTCATTTTCGAAACACAAATGAAGATATTTTTGATGAAATCTGAGGGGTTTCTGTCCCTCCATTGACAGTTACGCAACTAACGTTACCACTGATGCTTCAAAAAAGTTCATAAAGAGACCGTAAAACTAATCCATATAAATTGAATGGTTTAGTCAACATTTTTTGAAGAGACTCGATCGCTTTATATAAGATGAACAGATTTAATTTAGGATTTTTTTTTTCACTTATAAACATTCATCAACTCACACATCAGTTGTGTTAAACAGAAGCATGATGTGTTAACATGTTCGCTTGACGTCAAGCAGGTTCGGTTGAGCTTCTGTTTACGTTCGCTGATCAGTGTTTATATGTGAATAAAAGCTTAAATTCAAACTGTTCGTCATATGAAGCAATCGATTCTCTTCAGAAAATTTGATTTAAACCTCTCAATTCATATGGATTAGTTTTATAATTCTTTATTAACTTTTTGAAGCGTCAAAGTGGTAGTTGCGTAGACTGTCAATTGAGGGATAGAAATCTCTGAGATTTCATCAAAAATATCTTCATTTGTGTTTCGAGGATGCATGAAAGCCTTATGGGTTTGGAACGACATGAGGGCGAGTAATTGATGACAGATTTTAATTTTTTTGGGTGAACTATCCCTTTAAGATCATCGCACAAAAACAAAATACCGTTTTGGGGTCAATATAATTTTTAATTTATTTGTTTGTCTCTTTGCTTTCTATTTAAAATAAATTCTGTTATTTTAAACTTTCTATTCATTAAAGAATCCTGAAAAAATGTATCACAGTTTCCACAAATATTTTAAACCGTTTTCAAGCATCAAATCCACATATTAGAATGGTTTCTGAAGGATCATATGACCCTAACGACTGGAGTAATGATGCTGAAAATTCAGCTTTACCATCACAGGAATACATTACTTTTGAAACAAAAAAGTTATTTTGAATTGTAATAATGTTTCACAACATTACAAATCTACTGTATTTTTAATCAAATAAATGCAGCCTTGGTGAGCATAGAAGACTTTTACATACAAAAACATTAAATACATTAAAAAATCACACCAACCCCCCTAACGTTTGAATGTTTGTGTACTTTTTGTGTCCAAATCTTTTTTTACTGGTTCTGTATTAGTGCATCAAGTTTTGTGATATGTCTAGTTTTTTGTTCAGATTCATATTCAAAACCTTGAAGTTTTGAGCATTGCTCTTCAGATGTTCAGATGTTATATTGTTAAATAAGTGATGTTGGATTTTCACATTATGGTTAGTCATCGATTGTGATCTTTTTTTTCAGCTGGCATCTTTGATCCGTACGTTCCTCCTGAAGGAGATGCTCGCCTCTCCACTCTGTCCAAAGAAGGTCTGAAACAGCGCACAGAACAGCTGCGTCAGAGTGCAGCGTCACAGCTGTCGTAAGGCCCACCTCTGCCTCAGTGTTTCCTACTGCCAGTCAAACCCAACAGAACTATGCTGGGCTAATATTGGTTTGGTTTTCTGTTTGACCAGGATTCGTAAAATAAAGGATCATGACCCCGATTTCTCCACTAAAGCATTTCCAGAACTAGCTCAGCAGATCTTCATAGACGCTCATGCAGCACTCACAGAGTGAGAAACAAATCTTATTTTTACAACAATAGTTACTGCTTGATTGTTGACTGTACTGTAAGATATTTTTTTAATGTTTTTGAAAGAAGTCTCTCAACAAGGCTGCATTTATTTGATCCAAAATACAGCAAAATACAAAGCTGAATTTTCAGCATCATTACTCCAGTCTTCAGTGTCACATGATCCTTCAGAAATCATTCTAATATGCTGATTTGATGATTAAGAAACATTTATTATTATTATCAGTGTTGAAATAGAAATCTTTTTTCACATTATATACTAGCATTTAAAAGTTTGGGGTCAGTAAGAATTTTTTTTGGAATGAAATTAACACTTTTATTCAACAAGGATGCATTTAATTGATCAAAAGTGACAGGAAAGACATTTATAACATTACTAAAGCTTTCTATTTCAGAAAAATGCTGTTATTTGAAACTTTTTATCATTAAAGAATCATGAAACATTGATAATATAATAAATGTTTCTTGATCCTCAAATCATCATATTAGAATGATTTCTGAAGTATCATGTGACACTGAAGACTGGAGTAATGATGCTGAAAATTCAGTTTTGATCACAGGAATAAATTACATTTTAAAATATATTCAAATAGAAAAGTTATTTTTAATTAAAAAAATATTTCACAATATTCCTGTTTTTACTGAATCAAATAAATGCAGCCTTGGTGAGCAGAAGAGACTTTCAAAAACATAAAAAGATCTTACCTATCTAAAACTTTGAACAGTAGTGTATGTGGTGTTCCTTGTCTTTTCCAATTTTCCCCACTTATAACATCTATATTAATTATGTATTTGCATAAATGTCCTCTTTTCCCAGATTTAACAAAGAAAAGCTCCATTCTTTGGTGACAGAGAGGTGTTACCCTGTAAGTAAATCTGATAATTTAATATATGATTTATAGTGCAGTGTGTCTTTGTTCAGCATTTCAGATTATCCAACCTGTGTGTGTGTGCATGTTTTGCAGGAGATGGTTCGGGGGAACCGTTATAAGACTCTGCGCTGGCGCTTCGTTGAATCACTGGAGCCGCCACGGGTGGTTCATACACGGTGTCCTGACATGATCAGCAAGGGCAACCTGTACGGCCAGGTGACTGTCCGCATGCATTCTAGACAGGTGAGTGAAGAAGAAGGGGATTATATAGGAGTACTGAGTTTGGGCTCATGATACCACTCCATCAATCCATCTCTCAGACATTAGCAGTCTATGACCGTTTTGGCCGGTTGATGCTGGGGGATGAGGATGAACCCAGAGATGTCCTGGAATACCTAGTGCTGGAGAGGCATCTGGTCAACCCTTATGGATGCTGGAGACTTCACGGCAAGATTGTTCCAGCATGGGCTCCTCCAAAAGATCCCATTATTAAGGTAAATGACTGCTGTTTGTTTCCGTAATAGTGATAATTTACTTCAAACATGCATAGCTGAATTTTTTTACTGATTTTTTTCAAGATATAAGAGGGTTTTTTTAATACATTTTAAATGCAATTTAAAAACAATCTAATAAATGTGGTGTTTGGATTAGGTGTGTGAAGGAGCAAAACGTGGATTTTTTAAAAGTGAGAGATGTTGCTTAATATCTGACATCTGATTTCAACAGACTGTCATGATTCCTGGTCCTAAGCTGAAGCCCGGGGATGAGTTTGAGAGTCTGAATTACCAGGTACCAAAGCCGAAGGCAGTGCAGTGGTATAAGTAATTCTGAATGTGGTGCCTTACTCCACCCAACACAGGTCCACTCTGTACAGACTGATTCCTGATCATCAAAATAAATATTACTGTATTTATAAAACCTTGGGTTGTTGCTTCTTCCCACACATTTATTTAAAACAAAGTTAATTGAACTCAAGTACTTTGAAATACATGCATATTGATTTGTTACCTACAGTGATCAACATGTTAATTCATTACACATGGAAATGGATGAAAATCGACACCTTGAAGTTGAAAAGTTTATTTCAGAATGCTTAATTGACAGTTTCAAGAATATAAAAATAAATGTTGCATTTTTACTTTGACAGAAGTTAATGGAAACTTCCTTTGGCTACTGTTGAAAATTGACTGTTGGTTCTTACAAAAATCTTACTTCATACAAAAGCGCAATCTTTATGTTCCTGGTTTGAAAAGCTAACATTGCAAGTACATTCAAAATCACAGAATAACTCAAAAACAAACTCTAACTCTGGTAGGAATAAGTGCAATCTAATGGTCATTACTTGTGCTAATCTCTAGTTATTTTAAAGGGGTCATCGGATACCCATTTTCCACAAGTTGGTATGATTCTTTAGGGTGTTCATGTAAAGTTTGTAATATACTTTGGTTAAAATTCCTCAATGGTTGTGTAAAACACCCTTTTTACCTCCTTAAAAACAGCTGTTAACAGTGACCTGCATGTCTCTTTAAATGATAATGAGCAACTGCTCACCCCACCCCTCTTTTCCGTGGGGGGTGTCGAATGGCTGACGGCAGAAACATGCTAATACGGGACAGTCCGTCAGTGGTCATGGGCGGAGCATGAGCATTATGACATAATAGTGCTCAGAAAATCCAAAAGGCCTGATTATTGAGAGTGTTTAGACTTTTTGAGGATTAAAAAAAAGGAGTGAATGTTTTTTATTTTTATTGTATGGTGGTTGTGTCCACATTTACTGTGCAAACACCATATAAAAGTGAATTTTGCATCCGATGACCCCTTTAAGAAGAAAGCAGCATGTAAAAAGGTTGAATTAAACACGTTTTGTAAACCCTCATTTAGTTTAACATGCTCACACAATGGGACTTAAAATTGTATTCTAAAAAACAACAATAAGAATATTCTGGACTAAACCATTCAATTTACAAATCAAATTTAATCATATTTAAATAATGTTTTCTTAAAGATCAAGAGTTTGCCCTGGATAAAGAATATATTTTATGTCCATTTTACTGTAATTTCTCACAGTTTACGATTAAAAACTGAGTAAAAGTCATGAACCTCATGGGATTAATATTTAAATGTTTTGTGAAGCTATTTGTAATTAAAAGTGCTATAAACAACATTATGAAATCACAGCGGTCTCTGTTATAAACCTAGGTTCTGTAAATGGCAAATAAAGCCTAATTTTTAACACAATCATAAACCTTGTTGGCCCTTGTATCACTTTGCACTTTTAAGGTTTGTTAATATTTAGTTGACTGACATTTTTGGAGGGTGGAGTTTTGGAGGAGAAGGTATGTGGTTGAAAATGCCTGAAATCACACAATTACAACACTGTTGTATTAAGTATGTTATATGGATATGTAGTAGCCGATACAGTAAAGTGTTACCTTTTTTAATTAATAATTTTTGAATGGGACTTCTTATCAGAAAATACCATGGTGAGATCATGTAGATTTGTAAATTGTTAACCAGTCTTGTTGAAATGCCTTATTCCAGAATTTGAAGAAAAACTTATAACGTTTGTCTAAACCATTTGAGTAGTGCAGAGACTAAAGATCTGTTTAAAACATGCAGCAATGAACAGTAGCAACATGGATGTATAACACCATCCAGAACAGCTTGTCTCTTCACTTACTTGCTTGATAATATTAGTGCAATGTTTTTTGACTGAAAATGTGTAGAATTAAACTCTCTAAATGTTCCACCTATGGTATGGTGGTGATACAGGTTTTACTGACAATATAATCTACATAGCCATACGAACACAAATACACACAAAACAATACCAAATTAAACGGGGTTTGTTTTAATGTAAGGCTAAAGGGAAATGTGCACAGGAGAGCAGTCGGTCTTGAGAGCAGTCAGTCTTCAATTTATTAAGCTGAGGAGGGAGAAGGTTGCCGTTCTTAAATGACGGACAGTGAAATGTGCTGATGGCAGTGGAGGGACGTTCTGCATAAAGCTGAAATGTGTGAACGGTGGTCCATTTTGTAATAAGCCTTTCAAGGTATATAAAGCACAATGATACTGCCCTTGTGGGTCACAAGTCTGAAGGAAAGATGAAGGCCTCGGCAGCAGTTTCTGCATCATCGTCATCTTCCTCTGGTATCGCCTCCTCCCAAGTGAAGACATCTGAATTATCATGCATTAGTATAGATTCTTGTCTGCCTCCTTCCATTTCCCAAGGGCACATTGCGTCACGCCGAGCCAGAGGTAGGTTAACCCTCGTCTCCTCTGCGGCCTGTGTGCCTGTGTCTGAAGGATGGATGTCTTGGTCAGTTTGACTTTTGCTGCTTTCTGTTGTTGCTGCTGTTCTTATGTCATTTTCCAAGGGACTGACAGATTCTTGAGCACTGTCTTGCCTTTTTGATGGGGCAGCATGAGTGCAGTCTTGTGGCACAGATTGTTTGGGTGATGCTTTTGCCTCCCATGAACAGACATTTGAATAGACACTTTCTTGCTTTTGCAAGGTTTTCGCTGGCTCTCCTGCCTCCCATGGACAAACATTTGCAAGAACACTATCTTGTTTCTGCAAGGTTTTCGCTGGCTCTCCTGCCTCCCATGGACAAACATTTGCAAGAACACTATCTTGTTTCTGCAAGGTTTTCGCTGGCTCTCCTGCCTCCCATGGACAAACATCTGCAAGAACACTATCTTGTTTCTGCAAGGTTTTCGCTGGCTCTCCTGCCTCCCATGGACAAACATCTGCAAGAACACTATCTTGTTTCTGCAAGGTTTTCGCTGGCTCTCCTGCCTCCCATGGACAAACATCTGCCAGAACACTATCTTGTTTCTGCAAGGTTTTCGCTGGCTCTCCTGCCTCCCATGGACAAACATTTGCAAGAACACTATCTTGTTTCTGCAAGGTTTTCGCTGGCTCTCCTGCCTCCCATGGACAAACATCTGCCAGAACACTATCTTGTTTCTGCAAGGTTTTCGCTGGCTCTCCTGCCTCCCATGGACAAACATTTGCAAGAACACTATCTTGTTTCTGCAAGGTTTTCGCTGGCTCTCCTGCCTCCCATGGACAAACATTTGCAAGAACACTATCTTGTTTCTGCAAGATCTTTGTTGGCTCTCCTGCCTCCCATGGACAGACATCTGCATGAACACTATCTTGTTTCTGCAAGGTCTTGACAGTTTCACTTGTCTCCCATGGACAGACATCTCCACAGACACTTTCTTCTTTCTGTATGGACTTCACAGACTCGTTTGTTTCCCATGGACACACAATTACACTAACAGTGTCTTGCTCTTGGTCTACTTGCATTGACTCCTTGTTCGTAGCACCTTCCCTCTCTTCTAACTTCTCAGAATTCTCTACTTCCCATGGACAGACAGTTCCTTTTTTAGTCATTGTCTCTTTTAAAGAGGATCTTGTAGTGTCTTTTGTTTTTGGCTCTGTCTCCCAAGGACTTATGTCAATTACAGGTGGTGGGGGTTCAGGAAAATCACTTTCTTCAACGGAACATGCAGCTCTCTGAGCTGGTTCTTGGTGTACTGGACTTACATTAACATAAATGACCCTTTCACCAGGTTTTATTGTGTCACTAGGGGTTTTGATGGATCCCTGTCTAACCTGAGAGCTATTGGTGTCTTTTACATAAGAAGGGCATGCTTCAGGCTTTATATTTACCTGCTTCTGGGTGTCTCTAGACATAGGGACTTCAACAGTGGTATTACATATATTGTCTTCGGTGATCCTTGATGGGTCACGGATGGTTTCCGAAGGACAGACATCAGCACATATGCTCTTGGTTTGCAATTGCTCCACTTCCACAACTTCCCAAGGACAGACATCAGAAATGCTGGTTTGATGAAAAGGTTTTGGGACATCCCATGGACACACTTCAGTATTAGGAACAGACAATAAAGAATTTAGTTGGGACTCAGGGGATTTGAAGCCAACATTACTTACTGCCATAGAAGAGAGTACTTGCTTGTCACTGTATTGTCTTTGTAATACACTGTCGTTCGCATTTTGCTTCTTGACTTCCAAGATAACCTCCTCTGACTCCCATGGACAGATGTGAACTGGAGCAGTATGTTTGGGGCTCTTCTCAGGAGAATCTGTTGATGGCAGCCGTATTGCTATTTGCTTTACAAGGCAAGGTTTTGTGCCTATGGTAGTCATAGCCCGTCTGTATGTCTGCGGGGTATGTTTGTCTGAAGCTGCACTGCCTGGGGACAATCTCATGGATGTGGACAGGCATTTTAGTAGTGTTCCCTCCTTATCATGACGTTCTTGTAGGCTTTTTTCTTTGCTCAAACTTCTTCCAACTTCCCCAATGCTTTTTGCTGTAAGGAGATTTTGAGTAGCAGAGCGGAAAGAGAAAGCCCGAAAATCCTTTGCCTTGTCGGAGAGCGTAAGTGGCGACCCTGGAGCGCTACAGGAGATTGGAGGCTTGGGTTTTGTGCAATCAACATCTGACTGTATACCATTGCCAGTTTCTGTTGCAGTGGGAGTAGGAGGTGGTAAGTATTCCCAAGGACAAACATATATTAGCGTTGGTGACGAGGCAGCACCAGGTGATTTGGGTTCTTCTTGATTTGATAGAGAGTATGTGACATGTTTCTGATTCTTGTTTGCAGGCGGCTGCTCCTCTGGAACCTCCCATGGGCAGACCTCTGCCTTGTCAAATGACTCTGAGAGCAAGGCACTTGAAGTCTGCTTCTTTATGTCGACCTCCACAGTTAGCTGGGGCTTTTCTGCTGGGGCAGCTTTGCCAGGAAGTGACGCATTTTCAATGCTTCTACAAGGAGTCAGAGAGCGATGGTCATTTCGTTCTATAACGCTGAGTGACTTTTGAAACCTGGTAGGCTCGGGAAGTAGAAGGTTAGTGTCTAACGATAGATTGTGGGCACTGGCAGACTTACAGTTCAGCAATGTTGTATTGATGGATCCTGTGTCAGAATGCTGTGAAGCCCTTCTGGCTGTTATGCTCTTTATGGAGCAGTTTAAAAGGGAGACCTCTCTTTCTGGGGTACAGTCATAGGCACTATGGGACTTTCGCAGTTTTGGAGAGGGCTCCATTAAAGTTTCATTCATCGTGTTAATGCTTGTGGTTTGATGACATTTGTAATAAGATCCGGATCGGGTTATAGTTCCTATTGCAGCACTGACATCCTTGTCTTCACGGCTGCATTGTCTGCTTAAACTTTCTGGAAACTCAGTGATCCGTTTTATAAGCGATCGTCCAATACTGAGGCGAGAGCTGCGCTTCTTTGGAAGGTGGGGATTGCTGTTTGCCATCCTCTTGGTCTTGTGGACTTCCAACTGAGAATATAGTTTCTTCAGCTCATCCTGGTGCAGAGGAGAAAAAGGGTTTCAGTTGAGGAAAGTCACTGGGAGCAATACAGTAGGACGGTTTTTGTGATGGTGTGTACTGTACAAAACATGATGTTCAAAAGGCACCAAATTACAGGGTAATATTTCAAAAGAGGGCAAGTTAAAGGCAAAGGAGGAGGAGGAGGCTACCAAAAGGAATAATACAGTATTTTTTTGTAAGTTGATTTTTAATAATAAAGATGCTCAGGGCATGTTGGCTTATGGGGACCCAGGTTTGAGTCCCTCCTCCCTCTCTCACCCCTGCTACACTATTCTTATTTAAAAATATCAGAAATACATACATCACAGAAAACTAGCTTTGTTTATCTTGTAATTTATGAGCTTTTTGTTATGTTTATTTAAGTTCCAGGTATACTTCATTTTCTGCGTTCTGCTCCGTCTAGTGCACTGTTGTGTCAGCACAGCTTTCAAAGTATACTCAACTTTGGATGGGTGAGTTCGACATGCGCTGTAGGCTACAATTGCTTTTTTTATACTCTACCAAGCATCAGAGGGCAGCACTGAGTCTTGCCATTTACAGGACATTCGCTCGGAAGGATAGAAGGAAAGTAGTGGTTCCACCACTGTATGCAAAGTTTAGAACAAGAAACGAAACAAAAACTATGGAAAACAATATTTTGTATTGTTCTTTCTGTATATTTCTTTTACCCCTTTCACACAGAGCGTTAATCCCAGAAAATTTCCATATAATTGCTAGAGTGCCTTCTGTGTGACCGCAAACGCGTTCCCGGATTGATCCCGGGATGGGGACCTAATAACATTGCCGGAATCAGTCCCGGAACGCGCCCTGTGTGAACAAAAGGCAGAACCAATGCCATAAGGGGTGTGTCGTAGTGATGATGCTGAAGCTGAAATGGTTCGCCAGCTTAATGGAGCGGTATGCGTTGCGCTATGATCGAATCAGAAAACAAATGCACAAACGTGGTTTCTCAAAAGAGAAATCGCTGATCATAAGCAAACTTAGATGCTGCGGAGACATTACACTTCACATCCTGATGTCACAGGTCTTTATGGGATGTGCGTGAACGCACGCACAGAAAATCACTGGCAGTGTGAATGAATCAAAATCAAATGATCCCAGGACAAATCCCGAGACACATTATCAGTGTATTTTCTGGAATTTCTGTGTGAAAGGGGCTTTTGACTACTGCTCATCACATCACAACTGTGCATATTGCCACCTAGTGGACTCTTCTGTCTCAACATTCACCTTGCACATGCTCTGTTGTACACAACACAAAAAATTGGGCTGCATGCGGACCTGATGACGAAAATTGTTGCACAGACAGTGCACACCGTCGCACAACGCAGACGGACAAAGTATACATTGAGCTTTTTGTGTAATGTGAAAATTTGATATGAGAGTTTAGACTTTGTTAATATTAGTTCGTTCACTAATTTAATGAAAAGGTAAAATGTACTGTTTAAATGTAATTACTAAGTAGACATTGTCATAAAGTGTTAGTGTATGTTCTTTTCTTAAAATGGAAGTGTGAACGTGTGTGTTAGTAGGGCTGCGGCAGGGCAAAGTGTTTTACCCGAATGTCATCAGGGTCCAGGCTGTGGTCACTCCAACAGTTAGAGGTGAAACTACTGTTGAGGTAAGAACATGAGCGTCGCAATTCCACTTCTTCCTCGTATACCTCTGCAGCTATTTCCTCTCGGCCTGGCTGTGACATGTGAAGAAACTGCAACAAACACCAACGCTGATTTGTACATGGGATAAGCTACACAACAACTGAGAAATGTGAATAGAATCTAAATAGAATCTAATTTGCATGTTTATGCTATGTATTAAAAAGATGTATTTTGCTGGAAATGTACATACTTTTGAGTGTGTAATATAAAGTGTATTTTTGAAGGACATACTACTACATCATAAAAGGTTCTACTTTGTGTTGCCACAAACCTCTCCTCTTCTGCTACGCTATAGGTGATATACGCCAGCAAGCGTGCATAGATGCACACTTCAAAAATTCACCAGAGAATTCATCATGCAAGCTCCATTGGCTTACTATTTTTAATATACTAAAATTCTATTCTAATCAGGCATAATATTTAGGACATTACAGTATGTGAATTAGGATGCAAGTGGTGTTTTATGTGTTATTTAGATAGCTAACTTTATGCCAATTGTGATTTACCTACTACAATTGGATGACATTTAAAAAAAAAAATAATGAATAGGTTAAAAAACATTGCAAAGGTAAATAATTATACTTTAGACAGTACCTTAGGTACAAAAAGCAGGCCGAGTGTTACAGTAATTGTGACATGCGTGTGAGTGAAGAACAGCAAGAGCATCCAGTCAGGATGAATCGATGGCCTGGCAAATCTGAAAGTGACAAGAACAAAGAAGTCAACAGAACAAACTCTTATGTGTTAAAGCAAAGCAACTTTATTCCCCCACCTGAGAAGATGAAAGACGGAGGAGAGGAGTAGCTCATTGTGGATAGCGATGCTCATGTAACGTGGTTCGTGAAATGCCGAAGGTACCGTCTTCACTGCACTGCACAGGAAACTGCCCCAGCACAGAAACAACAGCTCCGCTGAGAGTGAGAAACAACTTCATTTTTTATTTCAAAGGTTTTGTTTGTCACATACACAAATGTACACAGCAGAAATAACAACTTTTAATGAGGAAAAAGGGTGTAAGGCCAATATGAATTTTTCATTTGTATTTATTTTTATTATTTATTCTTAGGGTTACTCCATTTGGTTTGAGCTAATGTTAAAGTTTAAGGTTAAAGTTTAATGCATGTTTCAAGGTCAAAATATCAATATATTTAATGTTTTCTTTAAAAAAAATGACGTTGGCACAATTATAAATGTTTACAGAGGTTCTCTCTGTGATATAATTTCCTGTTTAATGGTTTTCTTGGCATGTTACAATAGTTATCACAATAGTTTTGATTAAGTACATGCCAAGCAACGCAAGGTTCTTCCTAAAAATGTTAACCTTGAAATTACAATCTTCAGAGAGTTACCCTAACTACAATTTTGAACCCTATGGAAATATCAAAATGACTTTAACTTAAAACGTTAATCATGGAAGACATGTATTTAAATTTTATGAATTGCATTTTAATGTTTTAAATTTTTGAATAACTTAACAAGTCCAGGCTAAAATGTGAGCATCAAAACAAAATGGAAGAAAGCTATTTATGTACAAACATTAATAGAAGAAGGGATATGTATTTAAAAGAAAATATACAGTGTTAAGTATAGGCTAGTGTAGCAGTATAAAAAATGCAAGGTTCATTTTGTGTAAGCTGAATATGCCAGAATGGTTGTATAAATCTATTTTATCTCCTGGGGTCATTTCAGTTCAGTCCTTCATTTACTTAGTCTAATTTATGACATAGCAGTAACATCATTATTTTTGTGGTATTTTATTAGTATGGCAGGTAGTGGTTAATGCTGAATCATATCCAATGACAATGGTACTGTGTTCAAATCATCAACTAAATGCTTCAAAGAACATTAAATTATCCAGGAGCATTCATCCTTTCATTTGTCTGATCTACTAATGTGCCCCAATTTCAATTAATCTCTCTGCCAGACACCCAAGAAAACCCATGGACTACACCAGTCAGAAAACACATCACTTACCCACAGCCATCATGTAGTCCCACCGGTCCAGGTCGCACACATTGAAGCCTTGTCCTTCTGAGGTGGAGGAAATGATCAGCAATGGAACATTCCGGTCTCGATTCTGCAGGACGCCAACTGTCCATGCACACAGGAACCAGCTGACAGTAAGCACGATAACTCCCAGCATCCTCAGCACACCCCTGGTGGTGATGTATGGCACTCTCTGGGCTGTACGCGACAGGAAAACCCTCAGAACCCTGGAAATATAGCACATCACATAGGCTGACTCATTTTGGGAGTTTAATTAAGTTCTTTTATCAGCTTTTAGTTTTAACAGATCACAGACTTCTAGTGTAGTCTTAAAGGTGCACTCAGTTATTTTCCCTAATTACATACAAAACAATAAAACTTGAAAAAAAATTGAATTATGTGCACTCATCTGTAGCCTAACAAAAGCTGTTTAAATTTACCAGCAGCGGTTCAACTCGTGGAGGCCGACATGTTGTAGCGACCTTGTTATTGGACACATTTGTTAAGGGACTAAATTGATTCTAAATTCTACAATGGAGAAATTCAATTAATTCATATCAATCAATATATACCTATACATTTCTACAATTCTACAATAAACCAGTACCGCAAAAACACATGAAAAATGACTGAGTGCATCTTTAAGTGCCTTAAGAATAGCATCTTATTACACAACATTTAATCTGACAGATGTGCAGGTGGGACAGTTAGAAGGGAGGGTTGAGTTTTGATAAAGGACTGGACTGAAGTGCCACAGACCGGTACATCTTGAGTGTCACAGTTCCATAAACAATGGCAAAGCCAAGCAGACGGACCCAGCGGAGTAGAATACACCGGAAAGTGCTAGGTTTGAAGTATAGAATGAAGACCTAAAAAACAAGAATAAAATGAACTGAAATTATTGGTGGAAGGTGCAAAAATGCTTATTTTACAATTCATAATGGTGAAAAAAGTGTATTCTGTAATTATATATTTCGATATATGCAATATATATATATTTGATTATATTTTTTAAATGTAAAATGGCAAAGCTGATTCTTCAGCAGCTGAATGTCTTCAGTGTCACATGATCCTTCAGAAATCATTTTAATGTGCTCATTGTTCAGTAACTCTAACCTCGTAAACAAATGACTAAATTGTGTGATTTCTTGATCATTTTCTGCTTCCTAAGTGCCACCCAGTTATTATGATTTTCAAATGCAGTGCAGTAATCTGAAAAGAAGCTTTGAATCCCACACTCACTGGAAAGTAAAGCAACAGAGAGCCACACAGGATCATCTCCAGCAGCAAAAGCCCCGACGATCGGATCCGCTGAGAGACAGAAAGATGGTGAGAAGTGGAGAGGGGAAGCAGAGGTGAAATTACAGCAAGCGTGCATCAAGTTTGTGCACATGTGGGACCTCTTTTCCTGTGTTTGAAATGATGCATCACAACACTTGGCATTTTAAGATATATCATGTTAAGATATACCACATATCATATTAATCACGTGCTGAAATCTTACCTTGGTTCTTCTGCACTGATATGCTATCAGCATGCTAATAAGCACAAGGACCATGAAGAGACCCTGCACTGTCAGGACGCCCGTTCTCAGGAGCCAGTCTTCCTGCACCCAACACGGGCCTCCGTCCTCACACTCAGCACAGCCGGGCCAACAGGGCAGACACACAGGGACTTCTGGGTAACAAGCTTGGGTACTATTCACACGGTTGTTCCCTGTAACATCATATATCATAATTTTTCTTTTTTAAATAAACCCATTTTAAGTGTATTTAATTAATACTTTCAATTTTAGGGCCTAAAATTAAAACTCGTCAAGCGCCAAATGCGAGTAAAAACTGGTGTTGGCGAGTATATGAAACAGTGTCAGTCGCCAGTTGGCCAGTAACATTTTTATGAATTCTAACAATGCAAGACATGAGAACATGAATGTGAACAAATGTGAGCCAGTGCTGCATCGTCACGAAAGTTTAAGCTCGATGGTGTTTTAAGCCCCCAATGGCTCCTTAGAGGCAGCTAACCCTACCCTCAACCTTAAACCTACCCATCCCCTCGCTGCCTGGAAGGCGCCGTTGGGGGCTTAAAACACCAAACACCAAAGTTTAAGCCTTGCCCATTTAAATATTCAAGGGCAAGAAGACACGCAAGGGAACTCAGTTTATTACTGTGTGGGAAGTTTTCTGCGCACAAACATCCAAAGTGCGCGCCCGGAAATCCGCATCTCGGACAGGTCACGATTACAGAATTGAGCGCTTCTCGTCGTCTTGCGCTTGAACGGACATATTCAAACCAAATTATGTCAAAATGCCAGTCTTGCATACCCTGGAAATCCAGAGTTCTCAAGCAAGTTTACTCTGGCGTCGAGTAATAATGCTCATTAAATATGCCCTTGTATCCGAGCTGCACCAATAACATCGGGTTATTTGATATAGGCGACAGCACTGTGACGTCGAAGTCATTAGTAAACAGTGCAAGATGGCTATGGATGAACACCAGTTGTTTGAAACGGCTTTGGCCGCTACAATGAATGAGTTAGACTTGGCAATTATCTAAAAGAGGAACAGAAGATGGCGCTCGAATCGTTCCTTTGCAAGAAGGGCGTTTTTGCTGTTTTGCCGACCGGATACGGCAAGAGTCTAATCTACCAGTTAGCTCCGCTGGTAGCTAAGCGTATGGAGCTTGTTGTGATTGGTCGTAGTGTAATCCAATTGCGTGCAGTGAGATTTTCAAATGCATGCTTGGTGCCGCCCCTCGAGCTGGCCGATTTTCATTAGTCGATGCCAGACCATTAATCTTTCATCTTTTGGGTCTGGATTTCCAGACTAAGTCTTGCAAGTATCTTCGTAAACATAGTCAGTTATGTCTTAAGTGAACTTAAGTACTGATGTTTATCAGTATATTGGACCCGTGTATTAGCTCTTAAAGTGACAGCAGCCTAATATTCCTGCTGCTGGCTGTGTTTTTAACAGTGTCGTAACTGGGTGGGACAGGATTGTGTGTATGGGTTGCTAATACAGTGCTATATCAGATATGAAATGTACAATACACCATGTTCAATTTTAATTGTTAATTGAGGTTAATTTATCATCAGTTTTCATCCTTAAAATCTAGTACAATACAATACATTGTTAATCCCGAGATTCTTCACGTCAGTGAATAAATACTTAAATCCCCTTTAACTGTTCGTGTGCCCTCATGGTCAGGTGGTAAAACCTTTTTTAAACGTGTATGGGGCCCTATCTATTGTTTCTGCCATATATACATAAAGAGAGGCAAAGCTCAATCGTTCCAAAGAAAAGAGAAAAAATTATGTACAAAAATACGTCAAAGCTAATGTTTTAATGCCTTTCTGCTATAACTTTGACCCTTGCCCAATCATTCATTGAGATACTTTTATATGGCATCATGTTAGCTATATATTATCTAATCAAATAAGTCTAAACCCACTGTATAGACCCACTTTGCAACTGATTTTTGATTATTTCAAGCCTCTTACTTTTGTTTTGTATGTCTGGAACTGGACTGTAGTAGCCCTTTTTACATCGGCAGCAGTACTGACCCATCCGGAAGCCCTGTTGTGGGATGGGCTCACACTATGGGGAAGAGAAAGAACGAGAGGTGAAGTCAAAAGTCTGCTCATCTGTTTTACCTTCATCTGTAAGCAAACGACTTGCTCCTAGAAAGGGGAAATCAACACAGATGTTTCTGCCAGTATGATTGTGTTCTCTCTGCTTTCTGCCATTAATTGCATGTGTGGTCTCTCATCAGCAGTTTATCTGTGAGAGTCGGCTGACCCACACATCAGACTCACTCTGAGTTAATCTAAGCTAAATCCTAAATGGAGGGGTAATACCTCTATTGGCAGAGCTTTATCTTTTTATTCAAGGAAATCCAGCACTGTTCACATTCATTTTATATTTTCACTTACGAACAAGGTTCTTGTTTGTAAGAGGATATTGGAGCAAGGAGCAATTGAGAATGAATAAAATAATAATTACTTAAACGCTATGTATCTCTATTCAGTATCTATTCATAATAATGATTTTGTTGATTCTTAAAGTGGAGTAATGTTTTATTTTACAGATCTTTACCGTGTCAAGTAATTCTTCAGTAAAACCAGCACTTTACTGAGCAGTATGCAACCTTTAAAATATGCATGGGACTATATCATATATCATGTCAATCTATTTATGTCAATCTAATTAATGCATTGTTATGACACAAAACTGTTCTATTTATACGTTGCTCCTTAGGCGGATCAACTCAATTCTCATTAAATTCGTTCAGTGTGCCAAATCCTGCCATTGCTTAACCTGCCAACACCTGTGAGCTTGTGCTCTGGTAGGTCAGGATGATGGGGGAGTCTGAGTCTTGTGGAAGGGGTGTGGGGTGTGGGGTGTGGGGTTGGGGAGGGGGGGTTGTGGTATGTGAGCATCACAGGATTATCAGACTAATCCTTCAGATCATCCTGCACCCAGTGCTCACATCTTTAAATAGAAGGTCTGGATGAAAGTGGGAGTATGATGATGGAAAACAGTGGGAGCAGGAAATGGGAAATGTATATAACAGTCCGGCAATACAATGAGTAAAGCAGGTGATGTTTTAATATGTTACTTAATAATAACCCAAAATAATATTGAGATGCCAGATCTGATGGCATTTCATTTCATTATGAAATGTGTAGTATTAAAGTTAAAAGGATTATTAACCCCAAAACTTTTTTTTTCATCATTTACTCACTCTCATGTTGTTCCAAACCTGTTTGACATTCTTAAGTGAAATACAGACAAAAATATTTTGAAGAATGTTGGTAATCAAACAGTTTTGATTACAATTGACACTGTATGGACAAATAATTTTTTTTTTTTTTAAACCTGATGCATTTATGTCCCACAAAGTAAAGAAAGTCAGGTGGACTACTCCCAGTAATTGCCCAAATACATATAATCTCAATTGTGTCAATTAGTAAGGAATGTCAATATAATTTACAGGAAAAAATATTAGAAGAGAGCATAGCTGATAACAAAATGCTAATGCTAACATAATAGCTGCATTACAGTGGAGAATGAAACATGCTCACAAAGACACTTACAAAAATAAATCACTTCACCACAAATGTCCTCTTGACATTTAGCGACAGTGTTTTGAGTGGATCTCTGAATGTGTTCTGGCCCTTGTCCCTGGTTAGTGAAATCCACCCATTCAGCCTATATATATATCATTCTGACCATCTGAAGAAGAGCTCCGAACCTACAATATAGCAGCTTCTTGTATGACAATGAAAACAGATTGACATTTAAAGTCATTTTAAATACCCAAATGGTGTTAAGACCATTAAGAACAGTGAGGTGTCTGCAGTAGGTCCCATATGGAAAGTATTGGTCAATGACAGTGTACTCTCACCTCCATGCTGGTACGATTACATTGGTGTGTGTTTGCAAACCAGAAGTCTCCACTGGCACACTGATCCACATTGAATCCCTGGACATTGACATCAATACGGATCACACCCCTACCACCAGAATGCATAGAGACGACAAAGATACGGTAGTGACAACAAAGTAACAGTAATGACAGAAGACTCAAAATGAAATTAATGGGATAGTTAACCCAAAAATGGACATTCGGTCATCATTTGCTCCCCCTCATGTCATTCCAAATCTGATGACTCTCTTTCTTCAGTGAAATACAAAACAAGAAATTTGGAAAAATGTATATTTTTTTGTCCATACAATTGAAGTCAATGGGGTCCGATGGGGTTCTGTTTCAGACCCTATTGAGTTTCATTGTATGAACAAAAAGAAACAGAAACATTCTTCAAAATATCTTATTTTGTATCCCACAGAAGAAAGTCAGTTATTAAGATAAATAATGAGTAAAAGATGACAGAATATCCATTTTTAAGGGGACTATCCCTTCAAGTGAATGGCCAGAGATGATTGAAAGACATAAAAATTGAGCATACAAAAACGAGAAACTATTTAAACAAGAAGTTGAAGAAAGTGCACTGACCTAAACTCTGGGCTGAGGTCTGGCTTCAATCCGTAAAATGGCATTGAGAGGCTGAGTAACCACCCTGGCAAAAAGCGGCCATCAACACACTCAAGGAAAGGGACTTCGCCCCACTGAACCCCGCTGCTATTGATCACATAACTATCCCCACGTGCCCACTTGGGAGTATCTAGGGTGCTTAGGTCATTTAGAAGAACCCTTTTAGACAAGATATGGAGGGGTGGAGAGCTAGACTTGAATGAATCAAACCAGCTTTGGTCAGGGATAGGAGGACGGAAGCTGCTCCAGACAGACGTCAGGTCCTGCAGGAGAATGTCCTGGGTTGTGCCTTTAGAGGCACGGAGCACCAATTGGGGCAGTTGGATTGTGGGGTCTGCGTCGAATGTTAGAAAAGCTTGTCTGACCAGGCCTGGCCTGTCCCCTTCGAGCATGGCCCGGACCAGTGCGTGGTACCACTCGATATCCTCTCGTACGCTTGTTTCTCTCAGCTCACTAGCTTGAAATATCAGGTTGAGAAAGTTGGCCGCATTGGTCAGAGACGCTATGGCTTGGTGCAAGAGAGGGAGAAGCTCTCTAGGCGGAGATCCCCGCTGAACAAGCAGCTGGAATGTCTGTGTGCAGGTGGAGGAGGACAAGGAGGACGAATCGCCAGAGTAGAGGTAGTTCTCCACAGAAGACCGGTCCTCCTCCGTGCTCACTTTTACAGGAGCCGGACTGGTGGGTAGGGGGCTGGGTGACAAGCTGTTCCCTTCTAGGGTATTTGGGTCAGTAAGACAAGGTGTTGGGGTGAACTCCAAGCTGGACGTGTCCTCAACTTCAGACACAGTGCTGAGCTGAGCAGAGAGCAGGTTAGGCAGTAGAAGCAGAAGAGGTAGCACACAAGCACACAGGCCCATCCTTGTAGAAACTGCTCCTCCAATGCTTTTTGTGAAGGAAAAGATCAGCTTTTGCGTTTTCTCACATCCTGAAAGATGCTTTCAAAGTGCAGGCCTCCATTTCTTCTCTTTCCCTGGCTTTGCTTCTTCTCTCCTTTTCTTGTTAACCAATTGAACCACAGGTGTCAGTGGTGATGGTTTGTGTGCAACCGCACTTTGCTGCCAACTGTGTCAAATAAGTGTGCGTTCACACACGGACTGACATGCACTACTCATTTTCGAAGATGAAGATGAAGCTCAACAACATGTATGCTCCATGCGTCCTACAATAAGTTGGTCAGGTCCTTTCTGGATGTGATAATGGAGTTAACAGGCCTGCAAGAAACTGGAGTGAGTAACAAAGATCAACAAGAAACCGAGAACATGTGGAATACCCCTGTTTCTCTCTCTCTGCTTACCTCTTCACTTACTCTGCAGTCCTCCTGTAAATCTCACCCACTCTCCCATCTCTCTCACTCCCTCTCCCAATCTCCCAGTTGTGGTGAGTGCTGAGAGAGGCACATCTGTTAATGTTGGATTGTTATGATGAGTGTATGTGCATGAGGGTGGGCTGATGGATGAGAGGATGGGAGGGTAATCCTCTCGGTTGGGTATGCATCAGAATCTCACCGCTTTGTGGATTAACCCAACACTTTCCGGCTGGGTCAGTCATGAGTGGTCTTTTATGGACTGTGTGTGACATTGTGAATATGTGTATGCAGCGGTTTACAAGTCTGCATCTGTCTGGCAGATGAAGTGCACTGAAATGCTAATCTCTGATAAGCAAATTGCGTTTTGAACTGCAAATGTTTTGTGCATCAATCAGGGAAATTAAAAAAAGAAAGAAAGAAGAAAGCATGTTGCACATGTGTATACATGAATGAACGTCTGTCAAAGATGTGTATGTGAGTGAGATAGAGAGAGATGATTCAGACAAATCCAGTCATACTAGGTAATGCAGGCAAATCCTTGTTTTGGTGCCATGGCAACAGGGTTCTGAGATTCAACACTCATTCCTGTGGGGCCCCACCCCCACTCAGGACTGCAGAGGCTGTGACTGTGTGTGTGCCCCTAAACATATGTGTGTGTGTCTATGTTCATGCACACCCTCCTCAAAACCTGAACTGTGTAAATGTTGTTGTTTTTTTATAGATAGATCTGTGTTTGTGTGTGTTAGGCTATGTGCCACAGTATTGTGTGCATTTAATTGGAGAGGATGATGTCAATGCATGCAATATTTGCAGATGAAGTACAATGAAAACACATTTTCTTCTGGATATTTGTGTAAACCCATAACTGTATTAAAACCCATAAACTCGTTGTGAACAGCAGGTTTTAAGGGGCTCTATGGGCATGTGTAAATTGTTTGTGTATAGCGACATCATTCGGTCGGTCAAAGAAATTGCATTTCACAAATACAGCTCGAATTTAAAGTCTTGACCACAGAACAATGGGTGAATGTAAACAATAACTGTATTTTGTCTCAATAGGCCTTTAAATGGCATACACATCATGCGCAGTGATTTTGCAATATGTACAGGCATAGATGATACCATAATACTTTTGGAAAACCACATGCTATATTCCATCTAGAACTAACAGAATTATGCTACTTCTTTTCAAATTACTATTGCTGCCGCTTTTATTATAGCATATTAACTGAAATGCATTGAAATGTTAGTACTTTAAAAAAAATAATATTTGTTGCACCATTTAAGATTAAAATGGTAAAACATTTCCATGTACATTCATAAAAACCCTGTTGATAAAAACAGCCTATGTTATGATAAATTATTAGTTTAATTAAGTTATCATTTACACGCTACATAATATAATGAATAACTGTTGTTCTATTTGACACCATGCTTTATTTTTATTTTCATGTTTTGTATATCAGGATGAGAGTCATTCAGATGATTAGCCTAAATCGTGCAAGTCAGTTATCGTTGACTCACAATGCAACCGATTTGCAAGGAGAGTTTAATTAGTGGTGAATTCGTGCGGTAAGGCGATGCTGCCACTACAATTGATGCATCATAAACATCAGTTGGTAAGGCCATCTTCCAGACAACAGCGCGGTAAATGACATGAAAGCAACATTACAGCACGGTGCACGTCACTAAGGGGGACAGCACATAGCCTGCAGCCAAGTGGACAGCAATGGCACCGATAAGACCAAACACGAAACGCATCGAATTTGCGGAAGTGAGCGGGCGGGTGGGGCCTCGACAGTAATGTGACCACAGACGCCGTTAGGATTGCGTGAAACGAAGCGTTATGTATGACCCTACAAAGATCCGTGGAGATTTTTAAGGCCGGACGCGAAATGAGACGAGGACGTGCGCAATGTTGAAGCAGCGACTGAAATAGAGTTTAAATGCACTAATTGTCTGGCGCTGAGTGAGAGGGCTAACGTTACCAAGAGGATTACCATCATCACACAAACGAGATCTCATGACTGGAGCAATGTGAAACGCTGATATCGCTCATTCCTTCAGTATATTGAGGAATAATAATGAACAACGCGCAAGATATGTCTCCCGATTTTGTCTTGATGCGCCTGGTCTCCGCGGCCGAGGATGACCGCTTGGACGAGGAGAATGGGAATCTGTCATCGGGCACTGGACTGACGGTGGGTATCAAGGGGAACTTTGAATGCACGCAGAATCACGGCCACATCTCGGCGGTGAACAAAGCTCCGCAGGCCAGCGGAACGGAGGCACCTGACGCGGGAGTGATGGCGACTAGACCTGCGCTGTCTGTGCCGCCGCCTCCTCTTCATTCAGCCGAGGCCCACGGGTACGATCTCACCCACCGAGGTGGAATGGGGCCTCAGCTGTTGGTATTCAGAAACATATCGAGAGACTCTGAAGGATTTGCCGAGAACAAATCGGAGGATCAGCGCAGGGCTTTTGAGGAGCAAGCGGTACTCGCTTCGGAGTCTGGCGCTGTGGACGCTCAGCATCCGCCTACATGGACGCTGCATCCACAGCTCAAACTGCCAGCGGTTGCTACGGATACGGAGGGAGCCGAGCTGTGTCACCGGCATCGCTTGATCACAGACAAACAAGACTGGCCGCCGGTGGTGGATCACAAAACGGGCTCGATGACAGAGCCGGGCTGGAGCTGCACGACGGCTCTGCCTGAGGGTCCTGTCCTGGAGCTGGCGAGGAAATTCGGCGAGCTGGGAGTCGCTCCGGTACCCGAATTCCTACTGAAGGACGGCGAGCTGCAGCACTGCTCGTGTCAAAGCATGCTCGGCTCGGCTGGAATCAGGCAGGGAGATGACCCGACCGAGACCAGCGATGCTCTGCTGGTTCTGGAGGGCCTCGGGTCAGAAGAGGTGAACGGCCTGGGCATCAATGCCTGTCAGAAGACCGATTCCCAAAACAATGAGCCGGGTGCGTTTGCGCTCAAATGTTTCCCGTCGGTGCTGTCCGGACAAGCTATGGCGGTGTCCGGGGGACTTTGCTCACCGGCGTGTTGTTTGTTGCGAGACTCTGTAAACACCAGGCCTCAGGCTCCCACCACAGATAAACTGACTCCCGAGGTTCTATCCCAAGCCGCATCCAGCCAGGACACCCCGTGCTCCAGCCAGGCGTCCACACCGAAGGCCCGGTCGGACAGGAACACGACCCGGGCGCATCTTTCCGCGGCCAGCGGAGAGAAGACTTTGAAAGTACCAGGGAAATCCAGGAAGGGCTCGCTTAAAATTCGCCTGAGTAAACTTTTTAGAACTAAAAGCTGTAGTGGCTCTAACAACCTTTTGGACAAGAGACCTTCAGTCACGTTCTCCATATCCTCAGCGGGCAGTTTAGTGGACATGTCTGGAGCGAGCGGTGGGGAACAAGACACAGCCAGGTGAGTTCTTCTGCCCAAACAACCTTGGAATTAAATATTGAACATCTTATGATTACATTGTTGTATTCTTTTATTATTAATTTGTACTATTTCATTCGACAACAAGATTTATGATTTTCCTGAGCTCCCTCAGGAATTTTCATTCTTTCTTTCTTTCTTTCTTTCTTTCTTTCTTTCTTTCTTTCTTTCTTTCTTTCTTTAGAATGGCATCTTATGTTTAGTTAATGATTTTAGTTAAAAAAGCCCTGAGGTTAACATAATTTGAAGACAATTTCATGGTTGTTTTCATACAATAAAAACTACAGTCATACCTCAGAAGTGATTTTTAAGCAGTTGTGTTTTTTTAAAACATTGCTTTTTTTAAATATAATAAATATACATATATTCTTATATAATATTTAATAACACTTTACAATAAGGTTCATTATTAACCTTAGTTAACTACCTAACATGAACTAAGAATGAACAATACTTAAGCATTTATTCATCTAAGTTAATAAAATCAAAGGTTGTATTTGTTAACAAGTTAATGCACTGTGAACTAACATGAACAAACCATGAACAGCTGTATTTTTATTAACTAATACTAACAAAGTTAGTGATACTGACACAAAATACTGTAACAAATGTATTGCTTATTGTTAGTTCATGTCAGTTAATTAATACATTATCTAATGTTAACTAATAAACCTTATTATAATGCTTTAAAAAGTTAATAACAACTTGCCACGTAGACTAATGACTACAACTTTCACAAGAACATGAGTTTTTGTGCAACCGTTAGTCCTGGTTAGTAATCTACGTATGGTTCCTTCAAATTAACCAGGAAATTGGACACTTTTTGTTCACTTCACATTCTCCATAAATGTATTTATTTTAAATCTCTCATAAAATGTCTATCATAAAACACATATCATTAAACCTGTTGTACTTTTGATTTGTTTTTATATGATAGTCGCAAAGTCATAATTGACCTCAGGTGAGTCAAGTGTGCTTATATGTATACTTCTAATTCATTATAAACTGTAGATAAATAAATAATGATATGATAAACTTTGAGATACAGAATTAATGTAAATGAATGTGTTGTCTTTTTATATTTTAATAATTAAAACGATGATTGTCTTTCTGCAGCCAACCTGGACTAACAAGGGCACAAAGTGCCTTCTCTGCGGCCTCTTTTACTCCCGTTTTCACAGGTAAACGAAGATTTAGGGGAACATATTGGGTTAGAACCTAAAGGAATCCTTGGAATACATTAAATGAAGGCACATTTGCAAGCCACTAATGAGCTTACACAGTGCATGGGAAATCTAATGACACAGGCACACGATTTGGATGAGATTAGTCTCATTTTAGGCCAATCTTTGGAATGATGCTACATTATTGTAACAAATGTTGTTAATGTCGTTCTTATGGCTCTTGTCATTAAGTACTATTGCTCTGGTTGCAGGAGAGACGGTGTCGTTGGTGGATGTGGACATCTCTCAGAGAGGAAGGAACTCCCCTCACCCTCCCACCCCTCCACCTCCCCCTCGGCGGAGCCTCAGTCTGCTAGGTGAGCCCCACTACAGATGTTCACACGCCCCCTTGATCTCCTTCGTTTCTGCTTTCCTTCATACCTTTCACATCTCCATCTGTTTCATACTTTTTTAAATATTTCTCCAGTAACCTCCCCGATCCCTCCCCGGGTATCTTCCCTTCATCCTTTGTACTGTCACCTCTATCTACGGTTTTACATTCAAAAGTTTGGGGTCAGTAAGATTGTTTGAAATTTTTGAAAGAAGTCTCTTATGCTCACCAAGGCTGAATTTATTTGATGAAAAACACAGTAAAAACAGTCATAAATCACTGTTCTATATTAATGCGTTACTTTCATTGAAGCACACACACACATCACTCGCACACAGAGATCTTAGATACTCTAAGTTAGATTGCACCGCACACACAGGAAGTTCAGTTTATTAATAATATAGCTTCGCTACTGAACAGCTACATTATATTTCTCAGCAACGAGGGAGTAAAGTCGCTGTTTTTGAAGTAATCATAAGAGGCTTTCGCACAGGAGGAAGCTTTTCATAGTTTCTAGAACTTTTGGTGGAAATACCCGGAATTTGGCGTGTTCACACCGCAGGAACTAAGAACGATTTTAGTTCTAGGAACTCCTTTTGGAGGTACCAATTTAGCTCCTACTTCAGAGTAGGGTCTAAACCTGCACTATAGGAACTATCCGTGACGTTAGTGTACGCGTATTGGCCGAACGCACAAGAAACACCAGCACCCGCTATTTTTAAAAAAGCTATGAAAAAAAATACAGATTATAGCCTCTATATTTACTCCAGAAAATAACTCTACAAACATTGAAAACAGTGATAGATGGGCCTCTTAACCTTTAAGCTAAGGAGAAAATGCAACTTTGAGGGAACCAAGCGAAACATGATTATGTGTTTCTGCTCAGCTAGCAACACTGGACATCAACCACTCAGTACACGCTAATAACATTTTATATACTGTCTTTCTATGTATAACAGTTCTATATAATAATGTATTAGACAGGACTGTTAGACAGATTGTAAACTAATGAACACGGAGAGTGCTCGGGCTGGCATTCTCAGCGCCGTCAAAATAAAGGTCCTCCTCGCCGTCAAAATAAAAGTCACAAGAACCAGTGTGGCTTACGTCACTTCAGAGGTCCTACTGGCGGCGTGGATGCAGCCAGGAAAATGTTCCTATGGGAACCATTAGTTCTTTAGTTCCGGTGCGAAAGACCCTATACTCACAGCTTCATTGTTGGTCTCAGACAACATCAAAGGACGGCCTACTCACCTGTCAATCAAATATTCCTAAAATTTGCCTTTAAAAGAAAATAATGATCTGATAATATAGGAGCTTGAGGTTTTTTTTATTACTTTTTTGACATTTTAAAGTAAAAGATCAAAGTACCTCCCCTCAAAATCCAAACACAAGTTTTCGAAAAAGAATTTTGAGATTATGTCACTCTGTGACATAATCATCAAGGCGGATGTTAAAGATGCCGTGTAGGACGTCAACGTACTTGCTTATTCTTTCACTTTGTCCTTTCATTTCCCCTTTTTTATTCGGCCTTCATTCTTTTCATTTCATGGTTACTGGAGTCTCTGATTGCATTCTGAAAGCATATAATTCAGAGAAGCACCACTTAAAATGAGTTATTGTGCAAGCCTACATGTGGTTAAGCTTTACCAGTATTTGTCACACAGATGAGCAGTTCCTTTTCTAATAAAGTGAGACTCCACAGTTTCTTCCTGTTCATCAGCTCAGTGTGGTCTCAGTATGAACTTTGAAATAATCTGAATACTAGAGAGACAGATTTTAGATCTGAAGCGGTCTTTGTCATGATGGAACAAAGATGATTAGGTATGTGGGATTATTCAGTCGTTGTGTTTGAAGTTGTTTTTTGTTTGAAGTATGTTTAGGTTGAGAGTAGAGGTATATATGAATATTCTGGGTTCAATAGTTAAAGGAATAGTTCACTTAAAAGTTTAAATTCTTTAATAATTTACTCACCCTCAAGTTGTTTCAAACCTGTATGAATTTCTCTCTTCTGCTGAACACAAAAGAAGATATTTTGAAGAATGTCGGTAATTAGACAGCTGATGAACCCCATTGACTTCCATAGTAGGAAAAAAAATACTTTGGAAGTCAATGGGGTTCATCAACTGTTTGGTTACCCACATTCTTCAAAATATCTTCTTTTGTGTTCAGCAGAAGACAGAAATTCATACAGGTTTGAAACAACTTGAGAGTGAGTAAATGATGACAGAATTTCCATTTTTAAGTAAACTATCCCTTTAAGCTCAATGTATAGCATTTGTGGCATGATGTTGATTAGCATAACAATCTAACTTGACTTGTTTATTGAAAAAAAGAAAGAAACATGAAGGTTACAATGAGATACTTATGCAAATGAATAGAGACAATTTTTGGAGTATTTAAAAGTAGAATTTCGAAGCTTATAACTTTATTGCAATCACTTACATTAATTATTTTGTTTAAACCTATGTATTTTTGAGCTGTGATGCTATAATAAGTAATTTTTACAGATGTTTTAGAGTTACAAAAAATTGGATATAACTTTACACTGTAGGTAAAAGTGATTTTTCCACTACAATCATGTTAACACTCTTATTGTTTTCAAATATTATTATTATTTACTATTGAAACAATGAGTTTAAGTTGTACGGATTGGCCACATTCAATTCCATAGTAAAAGCCTCACTGTAACCCATCTTTTTTTTTTTAAGTAAGGGAATAAATTAAAAATAAATCTTTGTGATAATCGACATTGTCACAAATGCTGTTAAATAATATTGTATTGAACCAGTGTTATCATAGAGTTAACTAAAACTAAAGCCATAAAAAACATCACTTTTGTTGAAATAAAATAAAATATTAAAAAATTTATTTACAACATTTTCATTTAGTTTAACAAAGTTAGTACAATGAAAACCGAAAATATAAAAAGTATTTCTTTTAGTAAAAATATTACTAAAACCAAGAATAGTATCTCAATGAAACACTTTATTAAACCCGCAATGTTCCTTTAAAGGAAAAAAAACCCAAAATTTTCCAGTGTCGCGAGTAATGCACATACGAGCGTGTGGATTTACCCATGCTGCAGTTCCCCATGTCATATGCTTCCTGTCACGGTGTCTTAGTTTTCAAGTGCTATAAGAGGATCAGATATTGTAACATAATTGCAGGATTTGTCTTGCTCCTTTATGGTTCATACAGGCAATTCATACATAAATCACAGGTCATTGCATGTAATATTAATGTTAGTCTAATCAAAATCTTCTGAAATCTGTCTGCATTTTGATCTTTTTGGTAATATGCAAGAATATTGTTGCTGTTCCTTTTGCTCTAAAGCTGAATGGTGTTAGGGCTGATTTTAGTCATGTTCTGATTCCTCTTCATCGCCCCAGGCTCCTGTCTCATTCTAATAGACTTTAACCTTCTCTACGCTTCCATTGCTTTTTCTGTGACATCTCCTTATTCTCCTGGCTCTGAACCCTCCCTCCTGCTCTCTTCCAGACGATATAGGTGGGCCGCAGCCTGGGCCTTTCCTAGTGAGTGTAATGGGGGCGTCCCTGCAGTCTCTCCCTCTGCCTCTACCTCCTCCTCCCCCTCTCCACGCCACCATCCAGCATAGTCTCAGCCTCAATGGTAAGACTTGGGTGAAGTGGAGGGGGCGGTGTGTGTTTAAGGGTGTTTCAGGGCACCTTTCTGGTTCTGAGAGCAGACTCCAACATCCCCTTCCCTTTCTGCGAACCGGCTCAATCTCCGCCCTCAGAAGCAACTTTATTCCATCAAACGTAAAGGGAAATGGAATAAAGTGTGAATGTAATCTGTGATGTTTCTTGTGAAAAGACAAAAGGCAAAGACAATACATGCCATCTGCCGCATGTATCGTTTTGTCGAACAAAGGCTTTGGTTGACCGCGTGGTTTCGTTTCTCAGTTCCTTTCTCAGTTCGGAGGAAGAAGGCAGTGTGACTAGTGACTAACTTTATAAAGAGAGGAAGTGTGAGCGTGATGGTGTCATACGGTAGAGTTCAAACTTAAGCTTTGTAGTTAATTTGCTGAAGAACTCATATACAACTTTTGTATAAAATATAAAGGTTGATGGTAATATTAAAGATTTGGTAACTTTATTATCTATAACAGCATGTACACATATTTATATGTAGTTGATATGACATTTCATCACTAGCTATGTTTTCATCAAAAGTTGCAAATTTAACTTATGTGCAAAATTGGAATATTTCCAATCCCATGTGTTCAAGAGAACAAAATGTTCCCTTCCTGGGAAATTAGCGCAACATTTCTTTAGTAAAAGTTGCTGCAATTCAGGAAGCCAGTAGATCTTTTTCTACATCATAAATGACTTGCGTCTCAGAGTGCGCAGACGAAACCTTAACCATAAATGGTGTCATGTTATCTGCGTTCAGATGTATGGTGTTTGGGAGCACAATCATGTGAGACGCTTCTGGGAGGTCATTATACCAAATTATTCTGATGACAGACTTTGGCTCAGGCATTTCAGAATGATCAAACCAAAATTTGAGATGTTGTGCACTGTAATTGGTCCACTGGTTAGTCCAGTTATCAACCGCATCCACTGTTGAGAAGAAGTCACAAGAGTTTTTTGTTGCGCATCAAGGGATTCATTCGGTAAATATGTTTGCATCATAGTTTATACGCATGTCTTCTTATAAAAAATGTATCTGCCTCAATTGACCACATACATTTTTTATGTGCATTTTTAGAATGTATGCACATATTGACAAATTAAATGCATTTTATCCCAAAATGCTCATTAAATATGTGGATGGAAGCATAGCTTGTGAAAGATGTGTCCTGCAGTGTGATATGCTATAGGGGAGATGCTGTCACAAGATGTCAAGTTGTGTGTTTGGTTTTATGCTAAGTATACTACAAATACATTTACATATTTATGTACTTAATATAAATACCCTGCAATTGTACTTTTGATATCCTAAATTGGTCTGCTAAATTGGAACAACTTATTTTGCACTTTAGTTATCCAGAAATAGCGCTGAGGTCCAACTAAAGATATACTTCAGTATATTTGATTGTGCTAAAGTGGAACTATTGCAAGTACACTTTAAATATCTTGCATTTAAAGACTGACGCTATACGGAGATCATACTATCATTACTAATAGTGATAGTAAAACACATTTTATGCTTAATATTAATACATGTGCATTGTGCAATTGTTACGACCCCTGAGATGGTCAATCAAGGGGTATAGGGGAGTAACATTAATTTGGGAGAAACACACATTTGAAGATACACAACATAACTAGGTGAGGAGTAAAGGCTACTGAACTGCAAGCGATTGTTTTATTTACAAAAAGGTGAAATATATATATACGTATATATATATATATCATGAGTAGAAATATTTACAATAGGAGGTAGCTTTAAACAAGACTAAAAGCCACCTATACATATACACAGTATGGGAAAATAAGAAAAATACAGATAACAAACAGGCACTTACAAAAATAAGAAAAATAGGGAGAATTGGAGAAGGAACGCGGGCGGCTTCCAAATCAAAGAAATAAACAAAAACAAAACCAAGCTAACTTGCGGCCCAATCTCTAACCTAACTTTTAAAAGAAAGTAATGAAATAGAGAGCCTAAGTCCCTCCCCTCCGCTTCCGGCTCATTGGACCTTACTTCGGAAAAAATATGTATGGTAGTCAATGGCGAGAGACAACTTATCTTTTTATTCCGTCTGAACTGTGCCCTGAATTACACATATGATGTTTGTCAATTTAAAAGATAATTATGAAAGTCAAGAAAGTCGCAGTTTGTCATAAAACAGAAGAGTAACATTTAGTTTTATGTGAAAATACCTCAATGAACTACATCTCTCGTCTCGCACTATGTACGTCATAAGATCCGTTGCTCGTATGTGTTCAGTCTGGTACAAAACACTCAGGCATGACGGCGTAACGTTACGATTATAACGTAAGACTTTAGAAACAGACAGACGTTAGCTTCAGTAAAGTTAGCTTCATTCATTGAGAGAAAAGGTATGACGTCACACGTGCGCCTTTTGGGTTTGTAGTCTCTGTAATTACGTATTTTCACAGTCTTATACCTCAGCAGTTTTACATCAAACTGCGACTTTCTTGACTTTAAAATGGATATTTTAAATTGACAAACATCATATGTGTAAATCAGGGCACAATTCAAACGAGATCAAAATATTTGTTGTCTCGCGCCATTGACTACCATACAATATTTTTCCGAAGTAAGGTCCCATGGTGGTCAACCGGAAGGGGAGGGACTTAGGCTCTCTATGAAAAGTCTTCACGTCCTCCGACGCACTACCTCACCTACACTAACTACCCAAACGCAAAATACAACAGGTGGAATTCGCCCCTAAACTAGTGTATCTAATACAAAGCGTGTCCACAATGTATGTCGCGCGACCTCCTTGCCTGTCCTCCTTACCTGCAATAACAGAGGTAGAACAAATGGAGATGAAACAGAACACAAGCCGGTTACATACAATTAATAAACACACGGCATGGGATACACAAATTCACTATACACAGAATATAGGGCTGTCACAGAACATAGTTTAAAAGTGTCTATAGGGCCTTGTTAGTGTTATCTCCTCTCCACTTTTATACCACGGTGCACTGATCTGATTGGAGAGCCGGTCAGTGACGTCACAGGAACATTGCGACCAGGTGAGCGGCGTGGGCCAATAGAACATAACTAAGAAAGTGAAGGTAAAAGTGAAAAAACATTAACAAAGCAAGGACGTAACAGCAATAAAGAAGTACTCCAAAAAGTCTCAAGCGATATCACAGGAAATATGTTAGTGGATTTGTAGTATACTTAGTATGAAATAAATATATTTTAAATACATTTTGGTTTAGGTTTTTTTCACTAGGGAAATTAGAATAATTTTTGTAAATTCTGTTTCAAAACAACCTCTAGCTGTCAATAGGTCAATGTGTGTTCAGTGAATTGTATCTTTTTCATTGACAGAAATGGTGAAAATATTTCATTTTTGTATCCAATACTTTTAAAGTTTGTGCTGATACAGAAATAAATCTGCACTGATGAATATTCGCTCGCGTAAATCAAATGTGACAACTAGCCCTTGTCTCATCCGAATTCATTTAGACATTTTTTAAATTACATATTAACAAATAAAATGTTTTGTTTCATTCTTGTCTGATTGTTATATACAACAATTTTAATAACCTCATATTATTAACTTGGGATGCTTGTACTTTTAACAATTTACAATTATAACACTGATAGGCCTGTCATACTGCAGGACTATATGTTAAAAACTTGACAAAATGGACAAAATTTTAGACTACATTTTAAACTAAAATCAATGAAACTGTTATTTGTCAACTTATACTACTGTTCAAAAGTTTATGGTCAGTTTAAAACACTTTTATTCATGAAATCCATGAAATTGATCAAAAGTTACAGTAAAGACATTCATAATGTTAAAAATATTTCTATTTCAAATAAATGCTGTTTTGAACTTTCTATTCATCAAAGAATTTTGAAAAAAAGGTTCAAGGTTCAAGGTTTACACAAAAATATTAAAAGCTGCTTTTCAACATTGAAAATAACACAAAATGTTTCTTAAGCAGCAGATCAGCATATTAGATCATGTGACAAACTTTTGTCTTTAGTAGTGTATATTTGCTATTTGTCAAGACACGATCTACACCAAAGAAAACGTATAAGTAGTCATTTAGTTGAATGGGATACTAGGATGATCAGAACTCAAAATTTGCTGGTGTATTAAAAAAATGCCCCATTTGTGTCTCAGATGCTTTCTTCCGAGCACTTCCTCATTCGGCCGCGTCACCGATGGACACTGCGGCCCCTGCCAGAGTGGCCCCGGCTCCCATCATGTGTCCATTGAGAGGAGCCGATTCCAGCAGCTTCACGGCCAGCCTGAGAGAGCTGGAACGGGTGAGAGACAAAATTAGTTGATGTGAGGTCAAGAAACAACTGAAAATTTCCAGTCACATGATTGTAATATCATTGGCCATGTTTATCGGCAGACCTTTTTAACTATGAAATCTGTGGCTTCCTGTGGTTGTTCATATAATTTAGCGGGTTTTGCATGTTTTCTCTACAAGCAGCTTTTTTTTAGCACTGTTGGATGGTCAGTGTGTGTTTGTGTGTCTGCAGTGTGGCTGGTATTGGGGGCCGATGAACTGGGAGGATGCTGAAATGAAGCTAAGAGGGAAGCCAGATGGCTCGTTTTTGGTGCGGGACAGTTCAGACCCACGATACATCCTCAGCCTCAGTTTTCGCTCACAGGGAGTCACACACCACACGCGTATGGAGCACTACAGAGGTAAACACACACATATATACTAGGGGTGTAACGGTACACAGAAGTCACGGTTCGGTACGTTACTTCGTTTTTTGGGGCCACGGTTCGATACAAGTTCGGTACAACAGGAAAAAGCAACAAATCCCCAATGCTCTTTTCATTTATTTTGAACAGACAGTAGTGCAAATTTCAGTTTGTTCCACCTAGCGGCATTTAGTCCCCTAGTTGGTACAGTACAGCCTCTTTTAAAGGGGTCATGACATGAGAAACCAAATTTGCCTTGATCTTTTGGTATATAAGAGGTCTTTGTACCATTAATATGTCCTGCAAGTTTCATAGCTTAAGACGTCCTCCCCATTATAAACGAATTATTTATTTAATCAAGCTCTAAATACAGCTCGTTCTGGATCCATGGTATGAAGTGACGTCACGGTACGAAGTGACGTACCAGTCGTTTGCATATGACCGCCTCCAGCGTAGACAACTACGCTTCAAGCGCTTCATTTCATCATCGCATCTGTCACGCGCTTCACATGTGTTCAGTCGAGTTGAGAACAATCGCAGTATGATGCTGGCTTTGCCAGAAAACTTTTGTATAAGATAAGGCCGTGTGGACTATTCTGGGCTCAACAACGACGACGCAAACTGTAAGTAATGTAGGCTATTTAAAACTTAAAACTTTTTTAAAACGTTAATTGCAGTTTAATTCATTATGAATAATCACCATGTTTTTACTTAGTTTAGCCTAATTATTGTTTTCATGACCGTCATGTTCATGCCCCGTAGGCTATTAAAAGATGTAGGCTGTCAAACTGACAAAATAGTTTCACACTTTCTATATGGACGGGCTGATGCATTCTTAGTTGTGTTGATGGTTCATTTCCTCTGATTCCGACTCAAACATCATTGCAATCGCCATCGCCTCGCACGCATCACCCGTTACTATGGTAACGGTAAACACAGCTCCGCAAAATCCGCACGTTTTGACAAGGGGGCGTTAACAATTGATGCATAGGCACTGACGTTATCCAATCATAACAGTGGGTGTTAACCAGTCTATGGTGTTAACACTGAACTCTTAAAGGGGAAAAACAGACTGTTTGAATCAGAGCATGAGAAACAGGGTGGGAAAAGGTCATAAATCACTCAATTTTAAACGTTTTTTTGTCCAAAAAACTATAGTAATACTATAATTGCACCTAAGGGAACATAATAAAAGAAAAGAAAAAAACATGTCATGACCCCTTTAATGTATTATTAAGCACTAAGTAGTAAACAGAATGCACTCTTACATAGGTCATATTTTTTTGTAGGGCTGATAAAAAAACAAAAGGTATTGAGTTAGCTACAAAACTGTAAAGCATCTCTTGTGTTATAAAAGTACAAAATAAATAGAATAATGAAACTAAAAGATTAGATTTCTTTGTGTGCGAGAGTTCAATAACATGCTGTGACAATGGCAGATGAAAAAAGTTCAATATTACGCTTTTTCAAGAAATCACGAAGGAAAAAAAAGAGCCTACTTCACCTTTCTACGAGGAGACAGCGAGTTAAGCGCCACCTGAGGCTTTTCATTTCCAGGACATGCATATTTCATCACTGGACAGTAAGTGAGACTTCAATGACACAAATCGGCCAAATGATCTTGTCTCATTATAACAGCGGAAACAACTTAAAATATTCAGTCATTTAGGCTCATACAGATGAGAGTAGTACATAATTCGAAACGGTCTATTTTTATTTGTGTACACTCACAATAAAAACAAAACATTGTGCTTTTGTAAACTAAAGAAAGCGAACTTTCGCTTTCTGCCGTCCTGGTTTCCTTTTCGTGAAGTTTGTGGAGCAAAAATGTACACCAAAAATGTATCGAAACTCAGCGTATAAGCTACTAGCAAGCTCTTGAGTGCCATCTGAACTCTTGTTTTGGGTTGGTGCATAGACCGTCTCTTCTTCTTCAGCTCTTTTTCCTGTTGTGGCGGTTATAGCAAACAGCGTTGCATTACTGCGCGCGCCCCCTTCTGGATTGGAGTGTGGATGATCTGTGACTGACTGTATTCGTTGTCTGACTGTATGCACTGAACCGTGACGTCCATACCGTGGCGGTTTACAACGAATACATGTACCGTTACACCACTTATATAACACATATCCATAAACACACACATACTCCTTTTTGGCATATCATTCTCGAATGTGTAGCCAAAAAACACATGAAATTCTATGTTTACAAACCCAATCTGATGAAGAGTCGCTGGGCTTGAAACGTCACATGTAGTGATATTTTTCTATTTTTGGAGCTGTGGTAGCCAACTTTTCCTTCCTTTTTTTCCAATCTAAACCACATCCTCAGTGTCCGATTAGAAGGTCATTGTTGACTTCACCATCTGAAGAAACAGATTACATTTCATCACTTGCAGAATGACAGTGGGACAGTACAAATCGAATCGATAGTCATTAAATGTTTTCACACCCCCATTTAATTTCCTGCATTCCTAATTAATTTTTTTTAATGAGTGTCATTTATTAAAGTGCATTTTTAGTGCTGTCAAATCAATTAAATGCAATTAATCAATTCTAAAACAAAAGTTTGTGTTTATATAATACAGTGTTCACACATGTATATATAATATATATATATATATATATATATATACACATATATGTATATTATATAAACACTAACTTTTATTTTAGAATCGATTAATCGGTTTGACAGCACTAGCTTTTTTATATTGGTCTAATCGAAAATTATGGTTTCCAATTTAAACCTGTTTAGTTTGTCTAAAAGCAAATAACACTCCCCATAGGAAAAAAAAATAGAAACAATTTTGTTTAAATAGTTTTTTCACTCAACTCTAGAGTGTTGGCTACCTTCTGGTTTTGGTATGGTTTTCTGGTATGTTTTTTTTGTGTGTTGTTAGTACACAATAATATGATGCATATTTTAGACATTTTAGACTTTCGAAGTTGTATTTGTTTATAGTAAGTAAACTAAATTAAACATTGACTAACAAAATGTTTTAGTATTATCCTAAGTGAAATTCTACTTTCATATTACAGCTATTTTATCTTTTGTTTATAATGAAAGTTGTAAAGTTGTAAAAAGCAATATATATATACAGTGAGGAAAATAAGTATTTGAACACCCTGCTATTTTGCAAGTTCTCCCACTTAGGAATCATGGAGGGGTCTGAAATTGTCATCGTAGGTGCATGTCCACTGTGAGAGACATAATCAAAAAAAAAAATCCAGAAATCACAATGTATGATTTTTTACCTATTTATTTGTATGATACAGCTGCAAATAAGTATTTGAACACCTGAGAAAATCAATGTTAATATTTGGTACAGTAGCCTTTGTTTGCAATTACAGCGGTCAAACGTTTCCTGTAGTTTTTCACCAGGTTTGCACACACTGCAGGAGGGATTTTGGCCCACTCCTCCACACAGATCTTCTCTAGATCAGTCAGGTTTCTGGGCTGTCGCTGAGAAACACAGAGTTTGAGCTCCCTCCAAAGATTCTCTATTGGGTTTAGGTCTGGAGACTGGCTAGGCCACGCCAGAACCTTGATATGCTTCTTACAGAGCCACTCCTTGGTTATCCTGGCTGTGTGCCCATCTTCAATGCTTTAACTGAGGGAAGGAAGTTGTTCCCCAAAATCTCGCAATACATGACCCCGGTCATCCTCTCCTTAATACAGTGCAGTCGCCCTGTCCCATGTGCAGAAAAACACCCCCAAAGCATGATGCTACCACCCCCATGCTTCACAGTAGGGATGGTGTTCTTGGGATGGTACTCATCATTCTTCTTCCTCCAAACACGTTTAGTGGAATTATGACCAAAAAGTTCTATTTTGGTCTCATCTGACCACATGACTTTCTCCCATGACTCCTCTGGATCATCCAAATGGTCATTGGCAAACTTAAGACGGGCCTTGACATGTGCTGGTTTAAGCAGGGGAACCTTCCGTGCCATGCATGATTTCAAACCATGACGTCTTAGTGTATTACCAACAGTAACCTTGGAAACGGTGGTCCCAGCTCTTTTCAGGTCATTGACCAGCTCCTCCCGTGTAGTTCTGGGCTGATTTCTCACCTTTCTTAGGATCATTGAGACCCCACGAGGTGAGATCTTGCATGGAGCCCCAGTCCGAGGGAGATTGACAGTCATGTTTAGCTTCTTCCATTTTCTAATGATTGCTCCAACAGTGGACCTTTTTTCACCAAGCTGCTTGGCAGTTTCCCCGTAGCCCTTTCCAGCCTTGTGGAGGTGTACAATTTTGTCTCTAGTGTCTTTGGACAGCTCTTTGGTCTTGGCCATGTTAGTAGTTGGATTCTTACTGATTGTATGGGGTGGACAGGTGTCTTTATGCAGCTAACGACCTCAAACAGGTGCATCTAATTTAGGATAATAAATGGAGTGGAGGTGGACATTTTAAAGGCAGACTAACAGGTCTTTGAGGGTCAGAATTCTAGCTGATAGACAGGTGTTCAAATACTTATTTGCAGCTGTATCATACAAATAAATAGTAAAAAATCATATATTGTGATTTCTGGATTTTTTTTTTTAGATTATGTCTCTCACAGTGGACATGCACCTACGATGACAATTTCAGACCCCTCCATGATTTCCAAGTGGGAGAACTTGCAAAATAGCAGGGTGTTCAAATACTTATTTTCCTCACTGTATATATACATAGTATGTATATGGCTTATTTCTAATAAAAAATAATTGGTATGGCCTTTGTAATAAATAATCTTTTTACTTTGTAATGAATGTTTTGTCTTTGAAAAATAAAAATATTTTTAATTAATAGTAAATCAAAGAGTTATAAATATAATTTGAGAAATTATATACATTTTGCTGTGACAAAATATCTTCTTTGTTTTTTTCAGTGTATTTCTTTTCCTTAAAATTGCCTTTAACTCCTCAGGAACCTTCAGTTTATGGTGCCACCCTAAATTTGAGGACCGCTGCCATTCTGTGGTTGAATTCATTGAGCGAGCCATCATGCACTCTAAAAATGGAAAATTCCTCTACTTCCTACGTTCACGTGTACCTGGTAAGGCTACAAATATCCTGCTTATATGACAAGACATTAATGAAATAGGGACAGTTAGGGACAAAAAAGTGCCTGAAGCTATTTAGCTATTTATTTCAACATAAAATGTTTATTTTCATTTTATCCTATATTTACAGCTTTGTTTAAATTAAAGTGCCCCATTATACTGTTCTCTTTCACGTAGTGTGTAAAATAGCAGTTTGTCTCCTAAAAGAAAGAATCGATTCTGAATTACTGAAACGAGTCGTCAGCAATCCCAGTCTCACTTCTGTAACGTATCTATGTAGGTTTGTCTTTATTGGCTGCCTGCCAAAAATGTCTACATAGTATGCTTAGCCACCCTCAAACACTGTAGTTGTAGCTGAGAAACAACATGTAGCATTATGTTGTGTTGTCAAGAGGATGCAGTTTCCTGCGCTGCGAATCCGCTTTGCATGCACTTCCAAAGCATGAGGACTCGCGATGGAATCGACCCTATGCAAAGACCCGCCCCCCTTAGTTACTTTTGCTACGTCCGACAAGCCACATGGCGCTCTCATGCCACACATTAGAGCTTTAATTCTCTGCCCGAGCCCGAGCCCGGACTCGACCCCCGCCACTGTCCTCGGGCCGGGTCGGGTCGGGCCCTTGATAAAGCACGTCACGTGTCATGCGCAGCGTCTAGTCCACTCGCAGTCTCGCACGCGTGACGCATCACACCTGCTGTGCGTGATGTAGGCTATTCTGTTGCTATTCTAAGTGCGACATGGATCGTGAAGAAGCAAAGAAAAAAATGAAAACAGAAGAATTAACTTTGAGCAAGTTTGGAGGAAAATCGGAGGTATGGACACATTTTAAACTAGTCGTGGGGAGTGACAACATAATGTGTTGGCTTTGTCTCGTGCATTAAATGCGCACCTATGACAGCAAACAAAAAAACAAAAAAAACGGGGACTTCCACGATGAACAGACAAGCAGTCTTGCCATGACAGAAATTATTATAGTAGTCAGCCTCAGGCCTCAATATCCGCTTTTGTTACTTTGTTTTCCGATCCATTCAACTATTTCTGAATAAACAAACAACGCAGTTTGCATGCTTCTTCCTTGTCGCATTAGGTCTATTCATTAAGATAATAATTAATGAATGCACGCACAATTATGAACTTGATAAATGTTACAGATATGTTTTACTACAAACAAATGCCTTTCAACTTACATGTGCAAAATTCAGAATTAAATGAATGTGCTGCAATTTGTACAAAAAGAGAGTCTGTAGTACGTGTTTTAGCCATTAAATAAGCACATAGTTTCAAGTTTGTTAAGTTTTGTTTTGAAGAAAGCTTTTCTTTAAAGTGAATTTCGTTTAGTATAAATTGTGTCTTAATTTTAATACATTTTCCATCAACCAATTGCCTGGTTTTAATACATAAAAAGCAATATAGCAGATATTATAATCATGACATGAAGTCGCCGGCGCGCCACGGTCACACCATTTGAAACTCGTAAAACACGCTGTCACCGAATTTACAAATGCACATCTTGCTTGTTGCTCACACATATTATGTTGAAATAACAATATGTTGAAGTAACATTATTAATAATAATGAATATTTAAGAATATTTGATTGAATGCTGAATGTTGTGCTTGTTCAATTTAATAAAATTAAAACTTTAATTGTGATAATTAAAATAATTGAATATTGAATATTGCGTGGCCAATTTTTGCTCATTTATTAATAGTATTTATAATATATATATAACTGCGCAGCTCCCTCCTGTAGCCTAAATGAGCACAGCAGCACCTGCTTAAAAAAAATTCGGGCGCCGCCCCTGGTTATAACGGCCCACATATTAAAAATGGTCGGGTTTAAATCGGGCTCGGGCTCATAATTACAGTGAACGTGTCGGGTCGGGCCGGGCTCGGACACAACGTGCTCAGGTTGGGTCGGGCTTGATTTTTTGGGCCCGATTTAAGCTCTACCACACATCATGTTCTCGCGCAGTAAAAAAAAAGTACATTCCGGAGCAAAGAGAACACTGACATCTTGCCAACAGAAAAGACAGAACAGGTTACTTTTGGTATGAAACAAAGTCTCAGCTTTTAAATTTGGCCTTTTTTTAAAGAAATTCAAACAAATACCGTTTTGTGGCTCTTTAATGTGTCATGAAAGATCGTTGTAGTACCTCAGTTCAAGCGGCACGTGAACCGATCATCTCTTCCTACTAGTTATAGCACAAAATAAACATGAATGAACATCAGAAGGTATTTTGTTTCAACCGCGGAAAGATGTTAATACACACCATTTTTTACACACCAAGTCCAACCAACGTTAATCTACTAAGGGCCAGACTTACTAACAGCTAGAAACAGTGCAAACCCTCTTTTGGCGTTAAAAAACTATTGTCAGGATTTACTTAAGGCACGCAGTGAAAAATTTGCGCTGAAAAGGGTTATTTTTGCAGCTCACCTTATTGCATATGCATTTGTAGGAGTTTTTCTTTCAGACATAAAATTTATGGGAGGAGAGTATTTAAATGAGTCATGTAAGGTGATTTATTAAGGTTTGCGCTAGTCGATGTACTGGTTTTTGCACCATTATTTACTGCCCCAAAAAAGCATGTCTTAAACCAGACGCTAATTTGCTCTGCTCTTGGTAGATTGTGTTGGTCATTATGGAAATGATCCGGAATATCATCAGTAGATCACGCACAGAATTGTCCACTCCCATCACTCCCATTGGGCTCTCATGCTAATTTGCCCTGTTTAGTAAATATGGCCCTAACTCTCCTGTCTGGTTTGTTTGTCGGACAAAATGGCAGATTTGGCATTATGATTAGTCAGATCGCCTGTCAATCAAACTTCCGGCGAAGGGTGGATTAATATCCAACCAACGCCATTGTTACTGTTCACATCACTGTGTATTCAAGTGCTAAGGAAGCCTCCGGAGCTGAAATTGGGCGTTTTGTTTCCGACACACACTGTAAGCGGTAGACCAATCACTACAGACTGGGCCATCTGACCAATCAGAGCAGAGTAGGCTCTCGGGAAAAAAGAGAACGGATCCTTTATTGAACAGTTTCAGACACTGTGAGAAAAGAGGTGATTCTGCAATGTATATTATGAGAAAAGTGTTTTTTGACCTTGGATGCATGTAAATCTATTGTAAAACATCACCAAAAATTGTTTAAAATAGCATAATAGGGGCAAAAAACTATTTTGAATAGTTTTAGCTAACAACCATGGTTTTTGTCTGAAGTGTTTGTGGGAACAATGTGCACAGAAATAAGAGGCAGGGTTTATTTTGTTTTGTAAAGACCAAAAACAGGTTTGAGGGTGTGAGAGATGAAAGGTCAGTGTAATGAAACGTCTGGTGTCGTTCTCAGGGTTGCCCCCGACCCCCGTGCAGCTGCTCTACCCAGTCTCACGCTTCAGCAATGTGAAATCACTCCAGCATCTGTGCCGTTTCTGCATCCGACAACTCGTCCGCATAGACCACATCCAGGAGCTGCCCCTCCCCAAGTATGACTCACTCACACTTATATCACACTCACACTCACACTCACAAGTATGACTAGATTTCTGATACACTATAATTCTACAATTTTAGGTCTGTAACATATTTTTGAAAGAAGTCTTGTGTGCTCACCATGGCTGCAATTTTTTTTAAATTAAAATACAGTAAAGACTGTAATATTGTGAAATATGATTACAGTTTAAAATAACGGTTTTCTATTTTAATTTATTAAAAAAATTTATTTATACCTGTGATGCCAAAGCTGAATTTTCAGCATCATTACTCCAGTCTTCAGTGTCACATGATCCTTCAGAAATCATTCCAAATCACTGATGTTAAAAACGGTTTAATTTTTTGTGGAAACCATAACACATTTTTTTTCAGGACTCTTTGATGAATAGAAAATTTAAAAGAACAGCATTTATTTGAGCTAGAATGGTTATGTTCAGAGGTTATGGGTGTATCACATAGGTCTACCAACCGTTATTATGTATTATTGAAATAAAATTGCTTAGCAATTTAAAGGTAAAAAAAATTGCATACAAAGTGTCTATAAATACTAACTTTCCTATTTTTCCTATCTTAGACCGCTCATTGTCTACTTGAGGAAGTTCTATTACTATGATCCAGAGGAAGAAATGTACCTGTCAATCAAAGGCATGCGCCAGGCAGCAGGCGTGGAACAGGAAGCCGAGTCTGAAACATAGCCAGAACGCTCCTTTTCACTGTAAGTACTTGCAGCAATGATTATTCTACATATAGTATGTTGCACTCAATGCCCTGTAGCCAACGTATTAAATTAACGAAACATAAATGGGTTCTTTTTTAGGATTTCTGTGTGTGGGTAATAGATGGAACAGCACATGGACACTTCCTGGTGCACAACTCTGCTCCAACTCCCTGCCAGTCTTCCAGCAGAAGCCAATGAACATCAGCCGACTGGCCCCTCCTCTTGACCAATACGCGGACAGAGGGAGTACAGAGGAGTGCTGGAATACTGTCTATGTTGAGCAGGCAAATAAATCCAGAGACTGACACGATAGACAAAGGACTTGAAAGGACACTGGACAGCAAACAGTGGACTTAAAAAAATAATAAGTTAAACAAAAAAACGAACAAGGACATTTGACTTGGGGTACTAGCAAAAGCCTTCATCTGTAGGTTATATTACACTGGAGTTTTTAAAATGGCCTGTTTGTGAATCCGTCTCTGTTTGGTTCTTCTTGCTTTCCTCATCAGGCCCCTGCCCCTGGGTGGAGTGTGTGACCCCTTTATTTGTCATTTCCCTGATTGTAACTCCTTCAGTCTGATCAGGCCACATGAACTGTATTTTGAGTAAAGACAAAGTAAACTTGAAAATAAGGTGGTTGACTTTTTCACATTATTTATGATTAAGGATTATAATTGCTTGAATTTAAGTTGGTCTCTCCATTGGATGCATCTGTTTTTCCTTGCAGTTTTCTACGAGATACCATGTGCTTGTTTGTTTGTTTGTTTGTTTGATTTTGGAACGTACTATCATGGTGATTTCAATTTCAATTAATTCCATGGCGAATTAGCATGGTGTTCTGTATTAATAGCATTGTATTATGATAATCTTTCAGTTACATGGTATTACCAATTTGCTACCATCATTATATAATGGTAAAACCACAGTTATTTTTTCTGAGGTATGTTATCCTAAACTTTTAGCTGGGGATATACACATGTTGTATTTTCATGTTTTATGAGGGCTTTCCATAGACATAATGATTTTCATACTGTGCAAACTGTATGATATCCCCTTACATTAAGCCTACCCCTAAACCTACCCATCACAGAAAACTTTCTGCATTTTTAAATTTTCAAAAAACATCACTTAGTATGATTTATAAGCTGTTTTCCTCATGGGGACCAAAACATGGATTTAACCAACTTTGTGGGGACATTTTGTCCCCATAATGTAGGGTTTACCAGTCCACACACACACACACACACGCATTTTCTTAGCTATCTAAATGAGGGTGTTGCATAGATTTATATTGTTTTTATATGTAGCTGGTTATAAATACTATAACATGCTGTTTTTATAAATGAGGACTTCCCCAAAAGGCAGATTTAGCACAATTTTGGGCACAAATTTGTCCCCAACATATGTAAAAGTAGGTACACACCCAAATATGTCCCATACTTAAGTTTTTATATTCAGCTAGGAATGCATAAAAACAAAATTTAACTAATATTGGGGTAACAAAACAAATAGCTTTTACAAAAAGCAAAATGTCATGTTGGAAAATGAAATCATTTTGTTGTTGACAAAGAAGCTGGTTGTTGCATTATTGAGATGCACCATCCATCATCTGGTTGCCTGACGCGTTTTAGAAGACAACAACCATATATTCTGATGGAGCACCCACAGTCCACGCAGGTTGATCGATCGATATTGTTGTCAATTACTTTTGATTGATATGCTGTTTCCATTTCTAACTGGGCGAGCTAAACGTCAGTGAAATTCAAACCGGTGTATCATTGGTTCGGCTTATTATTTTGACGTCTTCACAACTCCCGCCTTTTTCCTGAAAACTCGACAACCTATTGGTCATATATATATCCTTCAACTGTCATAGAAATACTACCATATCCCATTGGCCGGAACAAACGTCAATCAGACAAATGCTGTACTCTGAGTGGTCAGAACCGCTAGCTCTCGCTGATTGACAAGTAACCAGATTGGCCAGAGGGCTCTGGTGGGGCGGTATCTCGTGTGGGCTCTTCAAGGCTTCACGGAGAGTGAATGTCGTCATGAGCGGTGGGTAGGAATTATAACGTTGGTGTTTATATTACTATGTTACTTTCATAAACATTCTATTGAGCGAATGAACCGATATATATTTTATGTCGTAGCTTGCACACACGAGTTTTAAAAATCACGCGTAGCACAGCGATTCTGCCAAATGCACACTTCCGGAAACACGGTTCTTTTCCGCAGCGAAGAGTTTATCTGGCTAGTTAGCACATTAGCATGCTAAGCAAGCAGTTACCTCCTCCATCAGCGCACTCCTGAGTCTGTCCGCCCGCAGACAGAATAACTCTTTCATAGCGCGCTGCATGGTCGTAGAAAGACGTAAACGTGTGGACGGCTGATTAAAACATGATATAAAGAAATACTTTAAAGCACTCAATCATAATAGCTCAAGCACTTGCAGACATCTGACGTTTTTAGCATGTTAGCGTTAGCCGCTGGCTTGAGCCTGAAGCTTTAATCAAACTGTATTTTGCATTTATATAGGCGTACAAACTTAATTTTCTTACCTCCAACCACGAATTTGACTGTTAATACACTCGCTTTGGTTATCAGCGCGTGTGTCATGATTTTCAGCCTGATTAGCTTGTTGTGAGAGCAAGTTTTTCATGTAGTAGAGTTGCAAAACCGTTGAATTTGATGACAGAAAGATCACTGTGGTGTAATTCCTTTCGACTTACTATGACATGTAACGACTTCAAATAAAGTGTATAACTAGTTCATTTAGCTAGCTCTGACAGCCAGTTAGCAAGCATCATAACATCAAGTGTTTATTTGGGTTGCGATCTGAGTTCTTTGTACATGCATCGTCAAAGACGAGACAGTACTAAAGATGTATATATAGCAGAGCATTGGATCTCAGTTCTGGTTCTGGAGGAGCCCAGCACTTCAGGACCAGGATTGAGAACATCTTATAGTGTAAAGTGCCACTGAGTGTTATTAGTGGATTGGGTTTTAAACCCTAACCCGCTGAATCACTCCTCTCCAGGGTTTAGATTACAGCAGGTAACGCCTCCTTTTGAAACAGTCATAACTCATAACTGAAAGTGCCATTCATGTTTTGTTTATTTTGAACAATCCGTTTATTCGATTTCAGTATTTCCAGTTCTCTATGCAAACACTGATCACAAACTGTGGTGCTTTAGAAAATAAGGACATGCAAAGTCTAAGCACAGAATTATATTAAATGAGTTCAAATAAGTCCTGCTGCCTTATTTCATTCTCAAATGGAAGTCACATTTGGAGAGTTGTTTTTTTCCCCTTGTATAAATAGATTCACCTCCTTCTTACAGATCAAAAGGACAGTATGGCCACCACTGTCGCAGTCAGCCCCAGTGAATATCTTCAGCCCTCCACCACCGCTTCTCAAGTAAGGTCCCTTGAGGCGATATTTTTACACACATTTTTTTTTTTTTTTTTACAAATAAGACAATAATTATCTTCATGTTATCAATGAAATCTAAATCAGTCATTTGAAATTCTTAAATTAAATTACCAATACTGGTAATTCTCAGATTGTTTGTTTTTATATATTTCACATTATGACATATTCAAATAAAATGTCTCATAAATATTGAGAAAAATGTTTTTTTCTGGCATCATATTGGTTTTTGCTGCAGTTAATGCATAATTTGAAATAATTCAAATTTTTTAATGAATAAAAAGGGGGTAAGTGTAGCGATAACATGGTCATTTTCAATGGTTTCATCAAAACCTGAATATTGATTCACACTCCAAAAAACTAAAACAAAAGAATTTACAATTTTTATTGATCTCATGGGGAGGCACAAATGTTTCGGCTCTCAAGCCATCTTTCAGTATTGACAGTCAAAACTTTTAAATGTTTGTGTATTCACTCATGAATTAGAGGTTACTCATTAGATAGAATGCAGTTTTAGTTTATGAAGTTATGATTGTTAAATATTCTTGCTCTCCCTGGCCCTAAGAAAGGTGCAAATGGTGTTGGCAATTTTTTTGACTGCTTTAGGAAAGTTATAAGTGCATGTTAGCATCATAACATTTGTAATGTACCAAATGAAAAATAGATATGTGTTTAAATTTAAAGTTATTACAAATATTTAAGTATTTTCAGAGTGTAGGGAGACTTGTGTAATTTGCGGTGCTTCATGAGAGTGGGTGGAGCTAAAGAGATTGTTTGGCAGGTTTTCATTGTGGTGACTCTCTGATAGGTGTAATTTTCTGTACAGCATCATGGGTAATGTAGTTTTTCGCCACGAATTCTGCTGATTATTTTAAGAATAAGTTGAAATAAACCAGGCTGACGGCTTCAACAGAAGCAAATAGCGTTGATTAACAACCTGGTAGCTCACAGTAGGGCTGTCTTTAAAGGTTTATAAGTTATCTTTAAAAATCTATTTTTAAACCCGGCTCTATTATTATTATTACTCTGGAATACTTCATTCTGATTGGTCGGTGCTGCATTCCACAGTCAAGTTTTTTGGTATAATTACTGCTAAACTGTTTTCATTTTGTATTTGTATTGACAGCTGTCCAAAACAACAGTTTTCTTACATAGCTGTGGCAGTTTAATGTCTTTTTGTCTCTTTCTCCACACATAATGAAATATTGTTCTTTTTTTTCCCTTTTTTTTTCATGTTTGTATACTAATAATTTGCTTCTGGTAATTGTGTATTGACACGCTCACTTGTAGGATTCACAGCCTTCCCCACTGGCACTTCTGGCTGCTACCTGCAGTAAGATCGGGCCTCCTGCCGCCCAGGCCCCAGTCAGCACACCACAATCTCAGCCAACCACACGCCGTCTGCACCCCATCAAGCCCGCCCCTATTGCTCCGGCTCCACCCAAAAACCTTGGCTTCCTCTCGGCGAAAGGGAATGTCATCCAGCTGCCTGCGGGACTTGGTTCGTCAGGGGCCAGTCCCATTGTCTTCACTATTCAGAGCCCTTCACGTCCAGCAGGCACATCCAATGCCAACATCCAGTACCAAGTGATCCCTCAGTTCCAGGGGTCTCAGACCATTCAAATGATGCCTCAGGGAGGACAGATCCAGATCATCCCCGGAACCAACCAGGCCATTTTTACCTCACCTGTCACAGTTCAGGCTGCCACACCGGCCCCGCCGCCTCTGGCCCCAGCACCGATATCCCAGCATAAGACGGTGGCGATCAAGCCGTCCTCCCAAAAGCGGCGGCAGAATAATGCCAATTTAAATTCTAACGTTGTACGACTCCCTAGTGGACTCACGCTCCCTCTTAATGTTACCACTAGTGATGTGGGAGGAGCGCATATTGTAACAGAGACTGCTGCTGCTCCAGTGAAGGGCAAGAGGGGAAGGAAGAGACAGGTGGCTATAGCCCCGCCCCCCCCTGCCCCTCAACCGGCCTCACCGCCACCTGTAGCCGAGCAGGTTGAAGCGCTGCTAATAGAGACCACAGCCGACAACATTATTCAGGTATGCACGTTTCTGTTATTCTGCTTCAGCTTTAGGATGTCATCTGACAGATTCATACATTAAAATGACCTTGTTTGTTTACGCTGTTCTCTGTTGGCATGTGTGTTAAGGGAAAATGATGAACTTATCTGTCCGTTTCAGTCATTCTTATCAAAAACCAGTTGTTTTGTGTTTGTTGTTGTTGCACAACCTGTCCTATTTCACAATTAAAACCTATTGAGAAATTATACTAAAATAAATATGCTATTTTTAAGATTTTGACATTGTACTTGACATAATGAAAAAAAAAAAAATTCTCTACATTACAGTAAATGCAGAAAAAAATATTTAAGTTATAAAGTTTATTTACACCATATTTGTTTTAATGTTTTTATACTGATTTAAAATAAAATAGTTGTTAATTTATATTAATCTCGAATAATTATTAATCATTAATATTTAACAATAATTGAATTTAAAAAGCTGATATTTAGTGTTATTTATCTACTACTACATTTTTATCTTTTTTGGGGGGTTTTCTTTTTTGTTAGTAATTTTGATGCTTTGACATATTTAAAAAATATCACTATGTAGAGATCATTTTTATTTCAGTTTTAGTTTGTATTTCTTTTAAGCTAATAATTTTAGTGCTTCAACTTAAAATTGTTTCAGGTAGATGCCAAGGCAAATCTAATAATTTAGATTTCCATTTTCATCCAATATTTATATTGTATATCAGCTTTATGACAAATATTGTGCTACACTGTGTAATTTTTTAAGTTGATTCTTTGCAAAAAACACTTTATTCTTTCAAAATTATATGTGCTCATTAATGTGTAATTACTTCTACCAACTAATCAAGTATTCTCGTAAGCGTAGAATCTGCCATTTAGAATACATACAAGCGAGTCGCTCGAATGGTGGAACCAATGTTGCGCCTTCATCTTGAAAATACATTAGCCAAAGAGGGACATACCTGGAAAAACAAGCTTCGCCTTTCGCGCTATTACACTCAGTGGCACCGTGACGAATGCGAAGGGGAGATTACTTGCGACTGCCGGCAGATTTGAAATAATACGGCCACCGTAGGAGTTAAAACGCCCTCGGAATGGGAGGGGCTAGAAAGTAATATTCAGTTGGTAGTCATAAACAATTTCACTGCTAGATGGGAGAAAATCCTACACAGTGTAGCTTTAATATTTGAATAACCCTTGTACAATCATGAAAATGTAATGAGAATAATGGTATTAAAATGGTAATTAAAAAAGTCCAGAATTTGGCAGAAAATATTTGTCAATAATGTCACAATGCAAGAAAAGTTGAGTGAAATATGACCTAGACAAGTTTTTATAAAATTCACCCTTTAAGAAGGTAGGCAACTGTTTTTGTTGATTGCGTCTGTTTCTGTAACAGGCAGGAAATAATCTCCTGATCGTGCAGAGTCCAGGGGGGAGTCAGCCAGCCATGGTGCAGCAGGTGCAGTTGGTTCAGCAGAAATCCGATCAGCAGGTCGTCCAGATCCCCTCGCAGGCTCTAAAAGTGGTACAGGCTGCCTCTGCCACACTTCCTCCTGTACCACAGAGACAGACAGTCACGCCCAGTGTGCAGGTGTCCCAACCAGAATCCACACAGGTACGTCAAAACACCTTATTTCATTATCTCTTTTAGAGGTCGACCGATAGTGGATTTTACCCATAACGATTGCTAGGTGTGCCCACGCTGGCCGATAACCGATCAACCGATAGTTTTTTCTAATTGGGTACTGAATGAAAACAAACATAACACATAAAATAGTGTTGAACCTTATTACAAACATTTCAAAACAGTACTGAACCATGAAATCATGATATTAAACATTTGGGTCGGGCTTGCTTGTGTTTTTGTTGCATTTTTTTAACCGCTAGGGGTACTAGTAATGTTAGCGTCCTCTCAAACATAGTGCAAACATACTGCTGTTCTCCACTAATGCAGCATCTATTCAACAAATTGATTACTTTATAATGATATGAAAACACATAGTGTATTGTACTTTATGCATACCGTTTCATTGCCTGTTTTAAATCCGCATCTGAAGTGTCCCGCTCTGTGCAGCGCCGTTTCACGTGTCAAAACAAACACCACTTGGCGTCAGTGATGTTTTTTATTTCGCCTCTAGAGGCCGCTCTCGTACTGTTTAATGAAAACGCACCCTTCTCAGCCGCTTCAGCAATGGACGCAACCCGGAAAAACTATTTGTATGCATATTTGCCAAAACTAATCAATCGGTCGACCTCAAATCTCTTTAGAGTTAGTAATCAAATTGAAACAAGGGCAGTGAATCTAATATGTTCATTACATGTCCATTTGCAAAAAATCTAAATAAATCATGAATTATCTAATGCATGTGCTCTGCTGTGCCAGGTGCTGATTAAAACAGCCTCAGGTGAATGGCAGGCTGTACAGCTACAGGAGACCACTGTGTCCACGCCAACAACACCCACCAGCACCCTCACATCTGCGATGGTCACTAAAAAGGCTCAAACAGGGACAAGGAAAGAAAGGACTCTGCCTAAAATTGCCCCGGCTGGGGGGGGTCTGATAACCCTGAATGCAGCCCAGTTAGCTTCTGCTGCTCAGGCTGTTCAGACCATCAATATTAATGGCGTCCAGGTGCAGGGTGTTCCTGTAACGATCACCAACGCTGGGGGTGAGTGAGTGCTGCATTTTGACAAACAAACGCAAAAGGCTGCGTTTTATTGTTATTGATTTGTGTTACTTAACTCTCACAAAGACATTGTGAATGATGTTAACATGAGCTGCATTTTGATTGATGCGTTTGTGTCTTTCAGGCCAGCAGCATCTCACAGTGCAGACGGTTCCAGGCGCAGGTCTGCAGTTGGGCGGTGTGCAGACACAAACACAGACCATGCAGATGGAGCAGACGCAGACACTCGCACTGGAACTGCAGAGTCAGCCAGGAGAGAAAAAGCGGCGTATGGCCTGCACCTGTCCAAACTGCAAAGACGCAGAAAAGAGGTAGTTTATCTTTTATTTATAAACACATTTAAAATTCTGTGTGAAATTCCTCAATCCAATCAATCGCAATAAGCTTTGTTACTTTTGATTTGAAACAAAGTCTCGGATTTCAATTTTTGGTGCTCTAGACAGATCGCTGTTGTCGCCTCAGAACTGATCATCTCTTCCACTTTACTACTAGTTACAGCACAAAATAAACATGAAGTATTGAGGTATTGTTACTCACAGTAACTGCCATGCAGGCTAGAATTGCGAAACATTATTGGATAATTCTTATAATTGATATATATCTCTGGGCCAATCGGAATCTTAGCACTTTTTTTCTTGGCCAATCGGAATCTTAGCACTCGCGTCAGAATCTTGAAGCACACAGCGTCAACTGAGCTCGCCATTGGATGAGACGCCTGGCTACCGTGTGAGTCTAATGGAAACTCACGCATGAATTTTCCTGCATTGAACTTGTTTTAGCGCCCGCCAAAGTGAATTTTTGTCCCGCCAAAGTCTTATTTGATCGGTGAGTATGTAGATGAACTGCTGCACTTGTGACAGGGCGCATGTTTAACTGAAAGAACGAGCAGAGAGAGAGAGAGAGAGCCGGTCGCGCGCGCGCACTCTGTGTAAACAATACTTCACCGTCTCCAAACTAGGCGCTGTCTTGCTCTCTACCTCGCACATATTAATCAAAATAAATCGACATGGTGGTAAAAGGTCGGAAGACCAAAGTTCTCTGAAAAGTGTTCCGGACATTCAGCTGACATAAAACAACACTTTAATTAAACGAAAAAAACTATCCAGTGATTAAATGTTTTCTGTGTTGACACAAATCTTGGATGTCCATGTCCTAACTGCTGGGATAATCACACAACGCGCATGACACGTCCAATTCGCGAACTAATGACTCCTTTGAACCGATTCATTTTAATGAATGGTTAAAACAACTGATCTTTCCAACAGTGAACTCAGGAGACATCTGAATCGGTGTATAACTAATCAGTAACACTTATAAGGTTCTATTTATTACATAAATTATATAAAAAGTACAATTTGCTAACTCAAGCTTAAACTTTAAAATAAATAAAACCACTTGTTTTTTTTGAAAAGCATATGACTACATTTTTCCACACAGTGCTATCAAGAATCGATAAGAGAATCGTTAAAGAATCGGATCGATAATCAGAATCGTCAGTGGCATTATTATTGATAAAATCTTATCAATTCCCATCCCTATGTGAAGACAGTAAAATTATAATCAAACATTAAAGAACATACATGTTTTTTAATAGTTTTTTTTATTTTTTAGAGTTAAAACATTTTGCTAACATGAGGTCTTATTGTGTCACTGTCAGTCTTTTTACATCAGTGCAAAACTAGGGTATGCAGATTAAGACCTACATTTACCTCAGAAAAGCCATTCAGTGACCATAAACACAATAGTCAGCTAGAAAAATTAACTCTAGAAAGAATCATTTTGCTAAATATATGCACTATATTACATATTCATTAAAAAAAAATGTTTTAATAAATTTGTCAAGTTTTTATGACAGCCACCGTTTAAATGTTTATATTTCAAGAAATGAATTGGAGAAGAAACATAATTATGTAATTATTATAACTTTATTATTATAAAACTTGTGAATCAAAGTGTTTGTTTACAAATCAATCAATATTATCGTAATGTTGTACCAACTGACTCCCTGTATAGTTTACAGCATTAGTTTTTAGATTTTTTTTCCTTGAGAAAATTTGCCATGTACTGTACCTTATATATATCCAAAGTTAATCAACATCAAATTGAATCTTGTTAATCGAAATCGAATAGTGAAATTTGTATCAATATACAGCCCTAGTAAACTTAGCTTAATAAACTCCACAGAGTAAGCTTCCTTTTAATTTATTTGAAATCAATTTTATTTTTTATTTCATTTTTTCAAATTCTGTTGTTTTCTGGATTCAGTATTTTACGACTTATCATCAAACATGGAATGAATTCATAATCTATCTTAAAATGTAATCAAATAAAAAAATACAATACATTTTCAACCATTTTTTATTCAAATAAGGTGCTACACAATAGAATTCTTGCTTAAAATTGTAAAAAATTATTATTGTTGCTTGAGTGTTTGTAGTAGACAGAACTGCACCATTCATTCACACAAACAAGCAGAATATGCAGACTTACATGAAGACTTTGTAGGGATGCACACCTGATAATCTAGATGTAAGCTAAATATCGAAAATTTATGTTTATTATTAATATCATGGATTTATTTTTTCAGATAAATATCCATATTGATTTATTGCCCAAACCTAGATTGCTTTCCTAATGAAATCTGAACCCAGACAGTAAATCTGCTTAAATTCAAACAATAAAGCTGCTTCAACTGGAAACACTATTCAATGGTTTTGGTGCTGTTCCATGTAGGCTTATTACCCTTTGGATATAACTGTGATGCAGATTTCACGATGATCGAATTTCTCAATAACACACTTGATTACCATTTTATAATGAATGGCTTTTATGAAAGGACATACTCATTGTGGCAGCTTATATTTGGTTTTTATTTGCAACAGGCCAGGAGAGGTGGGGAAAAGAAAACACATCTGCCACATAGCAGGCTGTGAAAAGACCTTTCGAAAGACGTCCCTGCTGCGGGCGCATGTCCGACTGCACACGGGAGAGAGACCCTTTGTGTGCAGCTGGGTCTTCTGTGGAAAACGATTCACACGCAGTGACGAGCTCCAGCGACACGCCAGGACACACACGGGTATGCAACCTCCAAATATACACATGCACAAAATACAAATGTGTTGCTTCGCTGTGTAAATTTTTTGTGTGTCTGTTTTCAATACACTCAAAAGCCTATAAATCCTAAACGAAAACTCAAAACTTCACAAAAATTGGTGAGCTTATGTGACATAACATTCTAAAGAAGTGTGCAAAATGTTATGGAGATCGGGCCATAGGTGGCGCTATAACTGTTAAAAAGCTTTGTAAACCATATATTTCCTATGCCTGTATTGGCTGTAAATGGTATTTTCCATCTATGTTGTCAGTGGTTAAATGCTTGCTAAATAAAACTTGATGTCTTTTGATGCTTTTGTCCTTAAAGGCCTTAAATGCTTGAACCCCGCTCAAATGCTGCTCGCAGCTTTAATCTTTTTTTGTGTCTGTTTTCAGGAGACAAACGTTTTGAGTGCAATAAGTGTCAGAAACGTTTCATGCGGAGCGACCACCTCACAAAGCATTACAAAACACACATCAACACAAAGAGCCTGTGAACATCATCTTTCACAGGGTTTCAGGAACTTTGGGGAGGATAAATAAGAGAAACACTCTTTCCGGGGTTTGAAGGATGGGAGGAAACGGATAGGTCAACCCCCCCCTTCACGTGTACGACATGACCCTGGAAAGTTACCTGTTTATACCAGCTGTTTCAGGGTAGACTACACTCCCGCTGTCCACTTTTTTACTCGCTCTTATTGTCAGAGGAAGGCTGGCAGGCCGTCAAGTGCGGCCCTCACCTGAGATTCACAAAGAACATGGGTGCCAATTGTGTCTTGGTGCGGAAAGGACGTCTGTCTCAGCACCAACAGACACTCCAGCCAAGAAAAGAAGTTACTTTAGCCCCCCACCCCCCCCATTTAAATTTTTTCACATGTATGTTTTGGTTGTTTTAGCTATATCATGCCCCTCACAATGAAGTGTAGCAGCTAATGGACAGTGTTTTCTGGCTTTTATTGTGTAAATGTTTGTTTTCATACACACAAACATACATTTGCACATACTATGGAAAATTTGAATACAAAAGCGGTTTGGACAAACTCTTTGACCCAGTTAAATTATTTTCAGTTATTAAATGATTTTTTTAATGTCTGCTTTAGAATTTTAAACGGAAGCTTGAAACTTTGTATAACTTTAGTTGATTGGTTTTAACATTAGTGAAGGTTTGGGAAAAAAGTATTTTGGCTTTTACATACTTGTCCAATGTTAGACAATCATGTCATGTGCATAAAGGAGATAAATAGGAGGGTAAATATCTTGGGATTTGCTACACGTTTAAAGGTTGATCCTCATATGAAATAAGAAATAATTTATTTAAAAGAAAACGTAAATGGAATTGAATGTATGCAGATTGTGTCTGTTAAAAGATTGCTAATGTGTCCATTCAAAGAAATGTAGATAAGAAGTCATGTTTATGTTCTGTTGTAAAGCAAGAAGAAATTTCTCACAAATGTGATTGTGGTTATACCAATTTAAATGTTTTTATTTCATTCAAGGTACGTGTAAAGCGGCAACTGGATTTAATGGTTCGTTAAATTCAGTCATTCCATTTAAGTTAATCTAAGTTTTTGTCCAAGCTCTCTAAAGGAGGCCTTAAGAGGGGAAACAAAATCTGTGCTCATGTATGTTTGTATAGTGTCTGAGTTCATACTGCTCTGTTTGGGTGTAAAATGTAGGATAATTGTTACATAAATGTGTATTGGCTGTTGTTGCCAAACATGAAAGATGTGGACTGTGTACAGTGTAAATGAGAAGGAAAAAAACAACATTGTATAGTTTCATTCCTATAATATGTATGACTAATAGATTACCCTTTTTATTGACTAAAAGTTGCCTTAGTCTGCAGCACCCCATATTTAAAGAGATTTGTCTTTTTCCAGGGAACTGCATTTGTAGACCTGCTTTATTTTTTTTGTCTAACTTATAAAGTGTTACGAAATGCCAATTTATGTGCACTGACCAAATTCAGGGTTTTCACTGAGTGGATAATTTAATTATTTGGTTTATGTACCTACGTTTGATTTGAAAAAAATAAAAAGTTATTTATCTATCCTTGATAAACCCCACATTTAAGAGCCCTGGCTTTAAATATCGGTAGGTAAACTTGTGTTTGTATAACTTGTATTGAGGAGCTTAGACCAGAGAACTTGCTATCTTTTTCTACAGTCAGACCACCTCTCCCACTCACCTAATAAAGCATAACACAAAACATCCAGTGTTTCTCTGTTTTTGAATGCAATAGTTCAGCCAAAAATAACATTCTTCATCATTGACATCATTCTCATGTTTAACCCATATATAGGCCTTTGTGACTTGATCAAGTTACCCCAATTGATCTATGGGTGTACATGTTTTAAACCCTGTTAAATTTGTCAACAAATGGCTGGTACATTTTACAAGTGCAGAGTAACTCTAAATTCATAAAATGGTTCTCAATTAGTAACCATTTTGCACAACACAAGTACAAAATGTTGTGTTTTGTTTTGTTTTTGTTTTTGCTGCTTCTGATGCTGCTGCCAACCTATTGGGAGCAAACAAAAGAAAGCACATGGAATGTACTGATTTCATTCACTAGAGGGCTTTGAGTCATGTATACAAACAAAATTGATAAATAGGGAATATTAAAATATTTATAAGGAAAAAATAATCTAATGTTATGGACATGATTAAATGCCTCTTCATGATTGAGCGCCGCAAGCTGAATAGGTTGGTTCACAAACCGATCAGACAATACCTCAGGTTGAAAAGCTGGATTTGGCCAAAGTATAACCTGATTATTCTGAGGTCCCCATCTGGGACATTGTAAGCTCAACAAGAGGACATACAGCTCCCCTACCCTTTTGGTTTATTGTATAGCCAAGAGAAAAGCAGTCCTTATACAAAGACTCTTAATATCCACTTGTTAAAGTGGCTTATAAGGTGCTGAGCGTAGACTATTAAGCACCACCTGCAGGTCCCACTGAATATGCACTACACGTGCTGGTGGATTAAGACTTACTGCTCCCTTAAGAAAAGCCACCATTAATCTATTCATACCAATCAATACCCCCCATTAATTTGCGAAAACCCGATGTTGCCACAGTCCTTCCCATCCGGTAATGGAAGTATCCTTTGTCATTACTTACCTGCGTGCCAGAGGTGGTCCCATTGGTACACCCCTTCACAGAAATCGTTCTTGTCTCCAAGGCCTCAGATGAACAGAACAACTGGTTGTGATCTGAAAAAGGGTATTCCAATTGTGGACTGCCAACAACTGTCTGAGTCTGGATATCAGCCAGCGTTGAAATGAGCGAAGGTGTAAAAGCCTTAATTGAATGGCTGAAGAAGCTGCCTTGAGAAGGCCAGCTATAGTAGGAAGCTGAGATAAGGTAGCTTGCATCAAACCTGGAACTTCGCTATGGCTCCCCGTATAACCTGCCTCCTGGACGCTGTGATGGTGGCCCTCATAGCTCTGGATTCGGCACTGGAGTCTGTAGATGCAAGCGTATTGACTAGCACAGAGTGAGGCAGCTTTTCTGTAGATTTACCTTCAGTCCTAACGCAGTGATATGCTCCAGTGACGCTGTGTTGCTGGCAGCCTGTTAATAATAATAATAATAATAATAATACATTTTATTTATGCGTGCCTTACGTAACACTAAAGAACACCTTACATGCAGATAAAACACATAAAACATTTTTTTTGGTGACACTCAAAATGCAGATAAAATTTGTTTTCAGTACTCGTTTTCAGACGAGATTTAAAGGGAGAGAGTCACTACTGCGAATGTCCTGTGGAAGCAAGTTCCACAGATAAGGAGCAGCGTAGCTAAAAGCTCGAGATCCCATGGAAGGTGTCGAGATCCCCTGTTGAGGTGACCTGGCACAGAGCAACCAGTCTTCCAGGTACGGGATAATCAACATGCCCTCCCGCTGTAGAGGTCCTAGTGCCACTTGCACATATCATGTGAAAACAGAGAGAGAGGAAGAGGCCATATGGCAGGACTTGATATTGGTAAGTCCTGCCCTGGAACGTTAACCGAAGAAACTTTCTGTGATGAGGTGCAATGGGGATGTGGAAGTATGCATCCTTCAGATACAGAAGTAAACCTGCATGCATGGTGGCGTGCAGGACATCTATGACATGCAGCATGCGGAAAGGAAGCTGTTTGAGACTCCTGTTTAGGCATCTGAGGTCCAGGATAGGCCTGAAACTTCCATCCTTCTTGCAAACAAGTATTTTGAATGAAATCCCCAAGGAAGGAAGTGAGCACCGGACAGCAACTCTGATGCAGTATTGTCCGGTGGGGTAACGTTGCAAGAGGTTTGAATGACCCAACAGAGGAAGAGGTGGGTCCAAATTCAGTTTAGCAAGTGCCATCTTGAGGGTATCCTGCAGTGAGAATACCACTGAAGAAGCAGTATCCTGAAGGCTTGAACCTTCATCACTATGGAAACGTTGAGACTTGGAATGCGAAGACGTTTCATCCAGGGGTGTGGAGGTCTTCCCGATCATATTTCTTGTGGCACGAGTGTAAATTTCAAAGATGGTAGCAGTCGGTAACTCTGGTGTAGTTTGACTGGAGCGGGCGGTCTGACAATAGCCCGGCTGCTCCCAACATCCTTTGACGAAAAAAACAAACAGTTCTGGCAGACCTCTACAAGGGTGTATAATTGTCCTTATCTAATCCTTATCTAATCAGTCAGAAGTCGCAAGAGACTTCCTTTCTGGAAAACTGGAAGCCAGCTCACACCTGGGCAAAGGAGAGGCCAACACACATGCCCTTGTCCCCTAAATCACATTATGGGTAACCAGTAATCAGTAGCCTAGGGGACATTGATAATAAGACAAGTGGGACATTGAATATGGGTATCAATAAGATAAGATAACTATTATTGTCCACACCAGCGGATGATCTTTCTGTTTATTCTAATCGTGTGCTTGTATACTCAAGCTCGTTACAGCAGGATGGATTCTGATTGGCTGTCAATGTTTTTATTGGTCAGGATAAAATCATTCTGAAAGTGATTCCAACAATATCGTTTCTCTGGGCCGTTGTCGTTATAGCTGTGGTGTGAATTCTGCTATTCTTTAATATTGAGAATGACTTTTAGAACTAGATCGTTATCTTTATCGTCCTTGGTGTGAACGGGCCTTAAACAATTATTTCTTGGGATTTAAGAATCAATATCAGTTCATAAAACTTGTATATAAAACTGCAAATGTTCATAAAACATTTTTTAACCCAGCCTTAGTAATTACTGTACTGATTCTGAACTGTAAAAAGCCTTCATGTGCTTGTAAAACTTGTAATTACATCGTGTAAACTTTCTGAGAGCTATGACTTGTACCATAGACTGTAAAAAAAGCACCATGTGGCCGCTGTACCACCTGACCACTGCAGATTTATAATAGCCTAACTAATAAAAAAAGTTAAGACATTTTTAACAACAATTAAACAGTCAGTAATCAAATAAGAACAAATAAACAATTACATGCAATAGCAATACAATATAGAACAAAGATACAAATAAAATAAACAGTTTCCACAGTTCCACAGTTGAGTTAATTTCTTAGTCATTTGATTTGTGCAACTCAACATTTACACAACCTTTACTTTTCTTCTTCTTTTTTTGTACTCAAGTCTTTTACATTCTATTTTGCATTCTACATCTTGTAGCCCCAGTTTTCATTTACTTTTATTGTATTGAAAAGAGCAGATTTCTGCCTAACATTTACTTTCTTTTACAATTACTAAAGAAAGTCGGATTTGGAATTACATGAATAAGTAAATTATTATTATTATTATTATTATTATTATTATTATTATTATTATTATTATTATTATTATTATTATTTTGGGGGGTGTTATTCTTATGTTGCTTCGAGACCTTTATTTTGAAGGCGAATCACTCAATCGCAGCCTTTTGAAACGCCTTCGCAGTGTTTCGCTTCACGCTTCTAGCTGACGTTACGAGATGCCTGCAGGATAAAAACATTGCCAGTTGCTCACAGGTAGGAAGCAGAATTCATAATACTTTACTTCAGAAAGAGCAGAAACTAAAAGCGCGTATATATGTATAAGGTCACATAGTTGGTTATCAACAAAGAAACTTAAATGCACTGCCCGTTGCTGAAACATATTTTTCTCCTGATGTGTGTGTGTCTGACAGAGTAATTATGAAATTGTTTAGACGTGACATTGGCTGTGACTTAAAACCTAGGGAGCTGCCTACCTGAGCAGCACCTATGTTGCCCAAAAGTGCTGTCTAGGTAGGCTGCTCACTATGTACACATTGTTTGTTTGATTAGGTGAAGTACTGTGAATGCACTTTGCCTGTCCTTCACATCCAAACTCTTTTTCGCCCTAGGTCCGGACCTTATTTCAGCCCTCAGGGGTCTTCAGAGGCCATGGGGGGGAATACAGGTGTGTTTGGAGCAGCTGAGTTCATATCAGAGCTCTGTCACACAAATGTAGACAGACCATTTCCTGTGTGGCAGAATGGCACCATCAGTCCCTGTGTTAACCAGCTTATTTTGGGATCACTGGCACATGCTATTATTGCCATCATCAGTGCCTGTTACATTAGTGTGCCCAGGTGAGTTAAAGCTATTATATAAGGCTTATGCTGAAATACATTACCATTCAAAAAGTTTCCAGTTTCAACATTAATAATATTATGAATTGTTTCATGAGCATCAAATCAGCATGTTAGAATGATTTCTGAAAGATCATGTGACACTGAAGACTGGTGTAATGATGCTGAAAATTCAACGTTGCCATCACAGGAATAAATTACATTTTAAAATGTAAAAAACAGTTCTTTTTAATTGTAATAACTTTACAATATTACTATTTTACTGTATTTTTGATCAAATAAATGCGGCCCTTATCAGCCTAAGTGACTTATTTTACTTCAAAACATTAAAAAAAAACATACCAACCCCAAACCTTTGAATGGAAGTGTATATGTGAAGATCTCAAAGTGAAAGTCATCATGTCATGAAACCAAAATGGACCATTTACTTGCATAAAATGCAGTCTTATTCTAAAGGGCCAACAGGTTTCGCTACAGGATCAAGATAGTCATGCAGAATCGCTGTGCTGACCAACAGAAAAATTATTGTTTTGAAAGTGAGCTGCCTATTTGCAATAGACAATAGGCCCTTTTAGCCAAAAATGTTGCCAACATTTTGTAAATGTGACTGCAACTTTAGTCATGACCCAATCAATTCTGGTTGTTAAAATCAAGTCCCGACCAAATTTTGTTTCAGAAATAATCAGATTATGGATTTAAAGTGGGTTGCATTTGATATTGACTTAAATTATGTTAATTATGTTGTTGGATGTCAAAATACTTTTTATACATACTGTTTATAATTATTGTTTTATTACCTACAGACTTACCCATATTGTATCCTCCCTTCCCATTGGCTGGGGCTTCAGGACCGCATCGACCGTGCTGTTGGCTCTCTTTTTTTTTGGAGACTTGGTCCTGGTTTTTGAGCTCCAGGCCCCAGACATTTATCTGGATGTCTTAGCCGATGGATGTGGCATACTGGCCTGGATGGTTCATTTTGGGGCCGTTTTGGCCTTACAAAAGACAATGTACAGAAGGACTCGAGGTCCTGCTGTGCTTCCTTTGCTGCTTATTCTCTCCATCCCTAATCTAGCTTTTATCCTCACTGCCTACATCCAAGAAATCATTCGCCATGGAGTCTCAGAGCCTCTGCTGGTTGTCCGTCTTGCTCTAACAGTAACCAGGGCTGCTCTGGTGTTGGTCTACCTCTTTAGTTATATCTTTCCCTGTTACAGAACTCAAACGGACCTTCTGTCTTGTAATGCAGAAGATGATGTTCCATTGATCGTCTCCTTTGAACCCAATGAAGGGGTGACTGTAGCCGAGGATGGCTGCAACTGGCTGTCCAGGCTGCTCTACCTGTGGCTGAACCCTTTGCTGAAGCAAGGTAAACGTGGAGAGCTGGAGAGGCCATGTGACGTCTTCCAGCTGCCACATCGCTTGCGCACCAAAGCAGTCAATCTCCGGTTCTACAAGTGTTGGCAGAAATGTCTCTATCCAAGAGGTCAGGAAAAGCCTGTGAGACTGGATAGACTTTCAAGAGGAAACCTGCAGGACAACTCTTGGAGTGAGGCAGAGCCAGAGAGGATATGTGAAGGAACGCAACATGATGTCAAACTTCTGCAAGTGTTGCACAAGGCCTTTGGTCTACGCTACTACCTGCTGGGTGTGTTGAAGTTAGTAGCTAGTATGCTAGCTTTTGCAGGACCCCTGCTTCTCGGTCAATTAGTGGGTTTCATGGAGACAGAGGGGGCACCACTGAGCAAGGGTGTGTGGTGTACCGTGGGACTGTTTGCTAGTACCTTTCTTGCTGCCCTGCTGAGGAACGTCTTTGTTTATGAAGTATCAAAGGTTGCGTTAGAGGCTCGGGCTGCTGTGATTTCCACCATATACAGCAAAGCTCTAAAAGTCAGTGCGCCTGCTCTGGCTCGCTTCAACATGGGCGAGGTTGTCAACTTCATGAGCACAGACACAGACCGTGTGGTGAATTTCTTCAACAGCTTCCATGAAGTTTGGAGTCTTCCCTTCCAGTTTTTCCTTGCACTTTACCTGCTTTACCTACAGGTGGGCGTGTCCTTCTTGGGAGGAGTGGGCGTGGCCGTGCTGCTCGTGCCTTTGAATAAAGTCTTGGCTTCCCGAATTCTGGAAAACAATAAACGTATGCTGCTACACAAGGATGGGAGAGTGAAGGTGGGACTGTTTTGTATATGTAAATCTAATGATCTGGAATATTTTTTATTTAATCCCCTGATTTCACAGACCAGGCTTAAAGGCATAGTTTACCCAAAAATGAAAATTAGCCCATGATTTACTCACCCTCAAGCCATCCTAGGTGTATATGACATTCGATCGATATGACATCGATTTACGCCAAAAGAGTAACACTTGAACTTGACGCACAATGTAATGACAAACGCAGTTGCCCAGCCCTGTTTATTTGAACCGCGAGAGGCGTCAATTGCCGTCATTACGTTGTGGATATTTTTCTTACACGAACGCATCGCTTTACTTCAGAAGGCCTTTATTAACCCCCGAAGACGCATGGAGCACTTTTATGATGGATAGATGTGCTTTGATGGACTTCCAAAGACATACAGCCATTTACTGCCATTATCTGCCATTATCAAGCTTGGAAGAGCCAGGGCATTTTTTATTATTTTTTATATATAACTCTGATTGTATTTGTCTGAAAGAATAATGTCATATACACCTAGGATGGCTTCAGGGTGAGTAAATCATGGGCTAATTTTAATTTTTGGGTGAACTATCCCTTTTAGCCTAGTCCCAGACTAAAATGCATGTTTGAGCTGTTTTAGCTGAAAGCAACTTGCACTGACATATCTTAAAATTTGCCTTTTAATTGTTTCGTCTCAAGATGCACACCGTAATGTTTATATATGGCACGTTTATAAAAGCCACCTAAATGCCCTAATTGAACTAAGGCCTAATCCTGGCTTAATCTAAGCTCTGTCTGTGAAACCGGGCCAATATGTCTTTGAATTTGGCTTTAAGCAAATGCACTACCATTCAAAAGTTTGGGGTCAGTAAGATTTTTTTGTTTTTGTTTTTCTGAGAGAGAGAGATATTAATACTTTTATTCAGCAAGGATGCATTAAATTAATCAAAAGTGACAGTAAAGACTTTTATAATGTTACAAACTATTTTTATTTCAAATAAATGCTGTTCTTTTGAACTTTCTATTCATCACAAAATCCTGAAAAAAATGTATTAGGGTTTACACAATTAAGCAACATTGATGATGATGATTATAAGAAATGTTTTTTGAGCATCAAATCAGCATATTAGAATGAACTGAAGGATAATGTGACACTGAAGAGACTATTCAGCTTTGCCATCACAGGAATACAGTAGATTAAAAAATATATGAAAATAGAAAGCAATTATTTTAAATTGCATTTAAATTCTACTTTTAATTAAAAGCCTCGGCAGCCTTGGTGAGCATAAGAAATTTCTTTCAAAAACATTTGAAATACATAGTGTAATACAGTGGTTCTCAACCAGGGGGCCTGGGCCCACTAGGGGCCCTCAGCAAACTTCCAAGGGGCCTCAATATGACTTAGATGATTTACACAAATGCAAGACAAAAGAAGCATTAAAATGAGCTAAAACGACTAAAAATCAGACCTAGTAAAATGTAAATGAATAAAATCTTCATTGGGCATTTTTATATAATAAAAAAGTAAAGCTTTAAATATTTTATTGGGTAGAAATTAAATATAAATTATTTTTAAAAAACATTGTCCTTAATCCTTATCCAGTAAATCGTCTGGAGAAGTCATGGGGACTTTTAAATGTTGTTGTTGACGACAGGAGCCTTGAATTCAAAAAGGTTTTCTACCGCTGGTGTAGTAGCTTCCAGTGGATAATCAAATATCTGATATCTTTTGTCTAAAGCTAATGACAGAGATACTCTTTGGAATTCGGGTCCTGAAGTACTATAATTGGGAGGAGCACTTCACTCAAAAGATTGCGGAGGCCCGTAAAAAAGAGCTCCATCACCTGAAAGTTCTGAAGTACTTGGATGCTGTATGTGTGTACACCTGGGCTGCTCTGCCCGTGGTCATCTCTATCCTCACATTCATCACATACGTCCTGCTGGGAAACAATCTCACTGCTGCAAAGGTGTGTAGGTCACACTTTAAAGGATTACACTGGCTTAAACACAACAGCCGTCATATAGTCTTCTTTTTTAAGTGTAATATACCACAGCTTAGAATGTTTCTTTAAAGGGGAACAGAGTCTGCTCTGCGTTTTATATATTTTTGAATGGCTGCATTTTATATTTTGCTTGGCAGGTGTTTAGTACTCTGGCTCTAGTGGGGATGCTCATTCTTCCTCTCAATGCCTTTCCCTGGGTGCTGAATGGAACCCTGGAAGCTAAAGTGTCATTAGACCGTATTCAGCGCTTCCTCACGCTACAGGATCAGGACCTCACCGTCTATTACACTCCAGGTACTTGACCTGTTTCTTAAAGGTTAATGTAGTCCATAGCACAACCCAAAAGTCTGGTACAGGAGTTTGAATGGCAAAAACGTTTGGGAATCACTATTCTGATTCATCAGTGTTTTTGTTTTGTTTTCTTATTACTTGTCATTTAAACACGGTCACCTAAATTAAACTCTTTATGTAGGCAAATTCATATAATTAATAACAACATTGATGAATAGATTAAATCAGTGTATTTCATATCTGGCATTTATTTTTCTGCAGTGTGTCCTGAGGACCCTCTGTCTGCTGTTCAGATGGACCAGGCGAGTTTCTCCTGGAAGCAGCCAGTGGATTCAGATTCTGTCAGTGTGCCTGATGACAAGACAGAGGATGGACCACCTCCACCACACAGCTTTTATCTGCATGCACTCAATCTCAGCGTTAAAAGGGTATGTGCAAAACATTTTTTGGTTGTTTCTTCAAATATTTTGTCGCAGGTTTGAATAATGCCTTTGTAAATGTAAATGTCTTTGCTTTCTGGCTCCAGGGCTCTCTGGTGGCTGTGGTGGGAAAAGTTGGTTGTGGGAAAAGTTCTTTATTGGCTGCCATAACAGGAGAGCTTACCAGGTACTAATTCTTAAAATCTCTACTGCCCTACAAAGGCAACAGGCAGTAACTTCATTATTGCTCAAAAATTGGTTATTGATATTTTTGGGACATTCAAGTCCTCCTTTATATCGTGTATCAATTCCGAGTCAATTCCGTTGTATTTTGGAGAAAATAATGGGTTGTCTTAACAGTAACTTCCAAAAGCACTGGAGAAACCAAGGCAGAACACCGTAACACCAGTTACCTTTCTTTACCTTTGTTTTGGAACGCTCAAATTGAGTAAGAGGGGTAACCTGCTATTGTTTAGCTGTTGTTTAGAAGTTACTGTGCCGGCCTGGAGTTACGGTATTCTGCCTTTGTTTTACTGTCCATTAAAATTGGCTGCGTTTAAATTACGGTGCAGCCTGTGTCATACATCTGTCACTGAAGCACTTCTGACACACACAATACCTGAATAAAATTGTAGGTAAAGCAAATAGTTGAGTGGTTGTTTTGACTAATAGCATTTAAGGATGGCCCATTGCTCTCGAAAGAAAAATGATAGTTGAGATGGCTTTGGAAGTAGACATAGACGTAGAAACGTAGACATCAAGGTCAAGTAACACAAAAGATGTATTAGACAAGCAAATTAGATAGATCGCAATCTACTTCATTTTGCTAGCTACTGTAGCAGCCTATAGCAAAAATAGGTTAGTCAGCTATCCAATAAATAGGCTACCAAACTGCTCCATATAACAAAGCAATTGTAAATCATTCAAAATAAATGCCATGATCACTAGATTTTATACAGGTGTTACTATAATGATTTTGTAAATGGTGATCAGCAACCAAATATTTATAATGTGGAAGGTACTGCCATTTGCCTTGGTGTGGCTTCTCGCTTTTTGCAGACAATACAAAGGCAGAGTACAGTAACTTCAAAATAGTGGTCAAAAGTCAAGTTTGAGCTCAACATTTTTTTTTATTTCATATTTTCATTACTAAAACAGATTTCCAGTGTCTTACCTATCATTAATTTGGCTGGACAACTAAAAATCTTTAAGGCATATTTCTCAGTTCCACACTCTAGCAGGTTAAAGTATTTTGCCTTTGTAGGGCAGTCTAGCAATGTGCAAAATAAAAAAACCCAGAACAATATATTTATGAAGTAACTCAAGGCAATTTAAATGTAAAGTATATGCACTTCCGTTTACAAATTTAGAGTCTGTAATATTTTTGTTAATAATTTATATTAACAAAATAATAATTTTGTTTTTGAAAGAAGTCTCTAATGCTCACCAAGGCAGCATTTATTTGATCAAAATTAAAGTAAAAACTGTAAAAACAATTTAAAATTACTGTTTTCTATTTGAATGTATTTTAAAATGTTATTTATTCCTGTGATGCAAAGCTGAATTTTCTAAATTTTAACTCTTCAGTGTCACATGATCCTTAAAAAAATCATTCTAATATACAGATTTGATGATCAGTAAACACTTATTATTATTAACAATGTTGAAAACAGTTGTGCTGCTTAATATTTTTGTGGAAATCATGATACTTTTTTCAGGATTAGTTAATGGATTGGAAGTTTAAAAGAACATAATTTTTCAAATAGTAATCTTTTGTAACATAATGTCTTTACTGTCATTTTTATTACATCCTTGCATTTGTTTCCAATATTTCAATATTTATAAATATTGATATTTAAAGCCCTCATTATTTTTGCATTTTCATTTGTTGCTTTAAGTGGTACAGATATTACACACTTAACATCATTCATTATTTTGTGGTTTTGTCTCCTGTAGGTGTGGAGGGGAAGTATCTGTTCAGAGAAGAGAACAGGGATTTGGATTGGCCGCCCAGGAGTCATGGATCCAGCATGCAACAGTGAAGGATAATATTCTTTTCGGCAGGGAATTTGACAGCATGTTCTACCAAGCTGTGATTGAGGCCTGTGCCCTTGCTGATGACCTAAATGTGGGTGTATATCTAGCTGTCTTTATTTTGCACATGGTTTTTCTTATGAATTGCTTGTTTTGAAATCTATGGAAAGTTCTAACTGACTGCGATTTTGTTCAGATCTTGCCCGGTGGTGATCAGACAGAAGTGGGAGAGAATGGTGTGACTCTGAGCGGAGGACAGAAAAGCCGCCTCGCTTTGGCCCGGGCTGTTTATATGGTGCAAAGTTTTTTTGTTTTGTTTTTTTAACGTCAAATAAGATGTTTGATTGATTCTCTAAAAGGCCCAAACAGAAAGTTCTAACAGATTTGGGCAGAAATATGATGTGTGTATTTATAGTGCATTCCATATTTCAGGATAAAGAAATCTATTTGCTGGATGATCCTTTAGCAGCTGTGGATGCTGATGTTGCCCACCATCTCATGGAGAAATGCATCTTGGGAATTCTCAAAAACAAGACCAGAATTCTTTGTACTCATCGGATAGAGTTTGTGGATAAGGCAGACGTGGTGGTGCTGATGGACAATGGGATGATTGTAAAAACAGGTACCAATCGTCACAGGCATGCCCTCTTTGCTATTTACTGTCAAAAAACAGGAACTTTGTGAGTTTATTAATGAATTGACTTAAATTTACTAATAAAACTCTCTGCTTTGTCTGTTTTTGTGGTTAAGGGACACCAAATGAAGTCCTTTCTTTGGTAAAACCCCCTAAAGACAGCAAGAACAACAGCAATGCTAAGGAGAAAGGTACTGATGCTTTTCAAATGAGTGAGCGAACCATTTCCATTTTTTTTTCTTGGTGCACTTCAACTGTGATTATGCAAATAAATCTTCTCTCTCAGATGCTATAGTCAGAGAGGAAGTGGAGGCCGATGAGCCGGAGCTAGAATCAGAGCTAAAGATGTTTGGGGAGGAGCAGAAGCAAATGGGAAAGCTGTCCTGGGCTGTGTACTGCTCCTTTTGGAGAGCAGTGGGTGGATGCTTGGCTGTTGCTGTTCTGCTCTCCCTTTTCCTAATGCAAGGTACTAACAACTATCAATCTGAGCTGTGTGTATTATAAAAGCATCACTGTAAGAAAGTCACTGCACTACTGTACAGTCAATGCGTTGATTTGCTTTATACAGCCACCAAAAATGTGTCCGACTGGTGGCTCTCTCACTGGATTTCAAATATGAAGGACAATACGACTGAGCTGGTGTCACTGTCAGCTGATCCACTCTTGACTCTGACTTTCCTGTCTCCTGAGAGACTTATGTGAGTTACACGTTTCGTTAAATATTTGTTTCTATTATTTACACAACTATTCAAAAGTTTGGTGTCAGTAATATTTTTTAATGTTTTTGAAAGCTTCTGCTCACCAAGGCTGCATTTATTTAATCAAAAATACAGTAAAACAGTAATATTGTAAAATATTATAGATGTGTGATGCAGGCAGATGAGCAATGATTATGTCAGAGATCAAATTTTGAATAAGGAATAACACATTTTATTAAATATAAAGGCAACAAATGAATTGAGTAAATATTAAATTTGTAATAGGATATAAGTTTCAAGATAAGATAGAAAAATAAATCTATTTTAGTCAATAGATTGTAATAAAATCCAAAGTAGTGGATCTAATAGATGAATTTTGTGAAGATCAGAGAGTATAGAGAAAGAAAGATCCAAAAGAAGTGAGATATTTGCAGAATGTAAGAAGAGGAAAAAGAGAAGAGGGTAACACTTTATTTTAAGGTGACCTAGTTACACGTTACTTCACTACTTACTATAGTAATAACAGTAAATTGCATAATTACAAGTAGCTAATCCTAAACCAAACCCAAACCGTAACTCTATAATACATACATGTAGTTAATTAATATTACGCAGTACTTATTTGAGTAATTACAATGTAACTACATCACCTTAAAGAGTCTTCTGAGACTAAACATTTTATATGCTGTGCTTATGTAACAGAAAGAGACTAGGGAAAGTACTTTTTAACCCTTTAAACCTGAAGTGTATTAATAACCATGTGAATTTAACCATTTTGATAAACTCTTAACGAGTGCTGAGTCGTCCCTCTAAACCGCAGTGTACCGTCTATAACTAGCTACGAAATAAATTGATCAACACAAATAGGTATCATTTGATATCATGAAATATCATTTCTGAAATATTTTTTTGTACTATACTGTAAAATGTCAAAAACATCATACAGTTCAGATAGTCATATGTCATTTGAAAGGTCTCACGAAGGAAAATACAACAAGCATAATTGTTTTGGCATTTACCTAAACTTGAGCAAGTTTTTGTAGGTGAAGCCTCCCCCCTAGACCCATATGTAAAAAATTTACAGATGTTGCATTTATGTCACGTTTTTGCTTGTAACTTCATAAAACATGCTCAGATCGTGGCAAAGCATTATTTACAGAAGATTCTCCTGATTAAAAAAGAGCCCAAACTAGTTTTGTTGTGTTATTGCATGTCAAATAAGAAAGATATGCAAAATTTCCCTTGAGCACACTTTTTTTTTTTTTTGGTCTTTTCTCAGCAATTTCTCAGCATGAGAATGTCCAAATGTAATTTCACTCTAAAAATTGTAAACATTTTCTATCGACCGATACCTGCCTTTGTACTCTCCTTGTTATAGTTTTGGAGTTATGAGTCTTTACTTTTGTGTGTCACTCAGAAAAAATAACTCAAAACATGCCTTTAAAGCTTAAACGGTTAAAATTCCTTGTTCTCTTGTTACCATTTAAGGCTGCACTAAAGACAAAATGCATCCTATCAGCTCTTATTAGGTCACCATGTCCTTGTACGCAATTGTGGTTTTAACACCTTTAAGTGAATATAGCAGATCTTGCATTATCTCATGTTTGCAGAAATGAATACAGACGCACATCATGCAGTCAGGTCAACATGTACAGGAAAAAATCATGTAACATAAGGCATAAAAAGGATCTAGAATTCATAAAGAAACGATTAATAAGATTCATAACAAAACATAGAAGAAATGAATAGAAGACATCAATAAAAATAATAAAGTTGAAAAAATTAAAATGTGAAAGATTTCACATACATTAATATTATACAATTTTCAGCATCATTAATCATTCTAATATGCTGATTTGGTGACATTTCTTACAATTATCAATATTGAAAACAGACATGCTGCTTAATATTTTTGTGGAAACTGATATATTCTTTGATGAATAGAAAGTTCAGAAGAACAACATTTATTTAAAATGGAAATAAATTAAGTAAAATAATGACTTCACCTTCATAAAGGCAGAACACTCTATAATTACATATTTTCCAATGCAATAAGACTTGCATTCTAATACTAAAATGTCATGTTTTTTGCATCTGAAATGAAAATAACATGTAAAACATTGGAATGTTTACTTGGAGTCTGGATATCTCATTTAAACGAATGTCAAAATCTTATTTTATGTCTTGTAATGTTCTGGTTTAGGTAGATAATTTACAGTTACAATTTAATTATTTACAATTTAAAGTTTTGTGCCACAGATGGAACTCATTTAACTTGACTTGATTGGTTTATCTCTCTCTACTCCATAACAGATTTCATGCACCTGACAGAGGTTCAGAGACTTCAGGAAGTATGAGCTCTGAGCTGAAGTTTTACATGACTGTGTATGGATCTCTGGCGGCAGCCAACACTGTATTTACAGCTGCCCGTGCGTTTCTCTTCGCGTATGGAGCAATCCGTGCTGCTACTGTCATCCATAAGAGACTTCTGTCTAGTGTACTGAAGGTAATGATCATTGTCTCTGCATCTCTGATTGGGAGCTATTACTAAGCCCAGTTGAATAAAAGCAATTGCTAAAAAATCTCATTTGTTTGCAGGTGTCACTACTTGGTTTAATATTTTGTATCTAAATACAATTTTAATAAATAATCTAAATGTAATATTATTATATCTAAGTCACTGCAATTATTATAATATATAATAATGTATAATGTTTTTTTAAATGTGTGCATTTACATTATTCATATGCTTCTCCCATTCTAGGCCACTATGACGTTTTTTGACACTACACCCTTGGGCCGTATCCTGAATCGATTTTCCTCAGATATTTACTGTGTGGATGACTCTCTCCCCTTTGTCTTAAACATCCTCTTGGCCAATGTGTTTGGGCTGCTTGGGATGCTTGTCGTCATGACCTACGGGCTGCCTTGGGTGCTACTTCCTTTGGTTCCTCTGGGGGTTCTTTACTATCAAACTCAATGTTTTTATCGTCACTCGTCCCGTGAGCTGAAACGCCTGTGTAGCCTCACTCTCTCTCCAGTTTATTCACACTTCTCTGAAACCCTCAGCGGCCTGTCCACAGTGCGGGCCAGTGGACACACTGCCAGGTATGAAAACTAGCTCTACTTTTTCCTCAAATCATTCAAATGACCTTGAATCAGGGTTTGGTTTCAAAGATATGTGTGTATATATATATATATATACAGTGCTATGCATAAGTGAATACACCCATGCTAAAGTTGACTAAAAAGAGGAATAAAAAATCATATTTTGGAAATTGAACTTAATGCCTTAATTTAAAAAATTAGGAAAAATCCAACCTTTAAGGACACCAATTTTCTTTGTGAATGAATAATGTATCGTAAATAAATAAACGTTCTTCCTTAAAATACATGGTGCATAAGTGAGTTCACCCCTATGTTAAATTCCCATAGAGGCAGGCAGATTTTTATTTTTAAGTATTTAAAAAAAAAAAAATTTAGGATAGTATGCATCCTGATAAAGTTCCCTTGGCCTTTGGAATTAAAATAGCCCCACATCATCACATAGCCTTCACCATACCTAGAGATTGGCATGGGGTACTTTCCATAAGATCATCTCTCAATGCAAATCAAACTAGCTTTTAGGCTAACTGAAATAAAATCATGCCAATCTCTAGATATGGTGAAGGCTATGTGATGATGTGGGGCTATTTTAATTCCAAAGGCCAAGGGAACTTTATCAGGATGCATAGTATCCTAAATTTTTTTTTTTTTAAATACTTAAAAATAAAAATCTGCCTGCCTCTATGGGAATTTAACATAGGGGTGAACTCACTTATGCACCATGTATTTTAAGGAAGAACATTTATTTATTTACGATACATTATTCATTCACAAAGAAAATTGGTGTCCTAAAAGGTTGGATTTTTCCTATTTTTTTAAATTAAGGCATTAAGTTCAATTTCCAAAATATGATTTTTTTATTCCTCTTTTTAGTCAACTTTAGCATGGGTGTATTCACTTATGCATTGCACTGTGTGTGTGTGTGTGTGTGTGTGTGTGTGTATATATATATATATATATATATATATATATATATATATATATATATATATATATATATATGTATATATATGTGTGTATGTATGTGTGTATGTGTGGGTGTGTGTGTATATATATATATATATATATATATAGTATATCAAATTTTATATTAAGTTAACCAGACATTTCTTGGGACCATTAATTATTCTTTTTTTTTTTTTTTTTTTTTTTGCATTGTGACATTATTAATTGATGCAAGAAATCTCCTTCTCACAATACAATAATGAAATAATTTATTTTTTCATCAGCATAAATTAAAATCAGTACAGCAAATGCTACCATTTTACATTTAAATAATGTGTAATTTTGTTAATATTTTATGTTGCATAATTCATGCTGATTTTAATTTTAAAAAGTGATTTTCACTCGTGAATTACAGTCATTTTTTCTGTAATCTGTAATTTTTCTCATTTGGCTTTGAGGTGAAATATGACCTGGACATTTTACTGACGGAAAGATTCACCCCTTACAATGAATACAAATATTTTTCAGTTATTGTTTTTTACTAATAATGAAATAAACAAACATGGTTCTGTGTTTATGTGTTCTCTCAATACTAATTACCAACTAATTAAATTATCTACTTGATAATATTACATTGAGATGAACGCTGAATACAACTGAATAATAGTGATTGTAATCCTGAATAAAACTTTATTTTGATGTGTTTGAGAGCAGATTTGAGGAGGAGAATGAGAGGCGTGTAGAACAGAATCAGCGATGTCTCTTCAACAGTAATGCTGCCATGCAGTGGCTGGACATTCGGCTGCAGATGATTGGTGTTACCGTAGTAACCGGCATCAGCGTGATCGCTGTGATCCAGCATCAGCTCAAATCCATCGATCCAGGTTAACCTCTTTATGAGATAAGAGTATAAATTGACATTTTTGGCATTTAACAGATGCTCTTTACCAGAGTGAATTAAAATGGCTTTAGCTTCATGTCAACAGAGCATTCTCTACTGGGAAACAAGAGCTACCTTTACAAACAAACAAAAAAGATTTTAATTATTTTTCAAAACATCTTGTGCAGACTCAGACAGATTCACATGCACTTCATTGGTCTCTTATGGGACATTTAGGAAACTTCGCTCAACTGCACTATTATCCAATTTCATTAGATCATTGTCCGGTTCAATCATAACGCATTTAAAATGGTTTTAAGATATTGAAATTTGAAGTACTTCAATCTTCCCTTCTCTTCTGCTGTACTCTGTTCTGTCAGGTCTGGTAGGTCTGTCGCTGTCCTATGCACTATCCATCACCAACCTGCTGTCAGGGCTGATTTTCAGCTTTGCGCAAACAGAGATGCAGTTGGTGAGCATTGAGCGTACCGAGGAGTATTCCACTAACATTCCGCAGGAGCCTCAACAAGCCAGCATTGAGGTAAGAGGAGTGATCGTTAGCCTAAAAGCTGAATCAGGACCATCTGTGATTTTTTTTTTTAAACAGTTTCAAAACTTTTGGTAAGATTATTAGTAATAGTCTAACCTTTCAATAAATATATTTATAAAAAATATATATATAGTTGTAATCAAAATTATTCAACCTGCATTGCAAATCAGGTTTATTGGCTAAATTTACAGACTTTCAGCTGTCTTGCAATGAACAAATCAAACATAATTAATTGAAATGGCTCAACACAACAAATGTGGCTCCCCCAAAGTCAACTAAAAATGCCATTTTTAATGGCGTCTCAAAATTATTCAACCCCTTCATGGCAAGCATCTTTAGCTGTTATGACCTGCTGCAAACAAGATGTATAAGACAGCAGCTTCTGGCAGCATTTCTAAGGAATCTTAGCCCATTCCTCATTAGCAATGGCCTCCAGTTGAGTAATATTCTTGGGTTTGCGTGCTGCAACTGCCTTCTTTAAATCCCACCAGAGATTTTCTAAAAAAAAGGCAACCTTTTTGTCATGAAGTGGCATTTTTAAGTTTCGGGTCCAATTAGATCCGAAAACCAGAGGTCCGACACGTGAAATTGCGCGTACTACGCATAATTTTACTTATTCCCCTAGATTTTGTGCTCACACCCAAAGTGCACGCACATGAAGCCGCCACTCAGCACTAAATTGAGTTCTTTTTCGCTGCTTCTTGCGCTTAAACAGTCAAATACACACAAAATAATGACAAAATGTCAGTCTTGGCGAGTATTCACGACACATAAACAGTCAATTACGTTTTAAGTGAATGTAAACAGTTGAGGAAGAAAATGCATGTGTTACAGTATAATAGATCCAGATGTCAGGTCTTAAAGTGACAGCAGCCTGTATAAACATTAAAAATGTCCTTTAAGTGTATAACATACCCTTAGCTGAAACTCTACCATCTGCAGGTTCTAGACTCGTGGCCTGAAAAGGGCAGTGTTGAGTTTGTGGGTGCTGTGTTGGCGTACAGGCCAGGTTTGCCCAACGCTCTTGATGGGGTCAGCTTGGAGGTTTTACCTGGGGAGAGGGTCGGCATAGTGGGGCGCACAGGTTCGGGGAAATCCTCGTTGTTTCTTGCCCTATTCCGTATGGTGGAGCTGAACCAGGGTCAAATACTGCTGGATGGAGTTGACATCAGCTCGGTCAGGCTTGGTAACTTGCGGTAAGTGTTGCAGTCACTGTTTGTTTGACACATTTTTATTTTGTTAGCCAGCAAAACTAACATTCAAAAATTTGGGGTAAGATACATTTTTTTCTTTGAAAGATTTTTTTTTTTTTTTAGATTCAGCAATGTTGATTAAAAGTGACAGTGAAGACATTTATAATGTTACAAAAGATTTTATTTAAAATAATTATGTTCTTTCGAACTTTCTGTTCATCAAAGAACTCATGGCTTTGACAAAAATGGTAATGGCTGCTGAAAATTCAGGTTTGCCATCACAGGAATAAATTGTATTTTAAAGTAAATTAAAATAGAAAACGGTTATTATAAATTGAAATATTTTTTCACAATATTACTCTTTTACTGTGATTTGATCAAATAAATGCAGCCTTGGTAAGCATAAGAGACTTCTTCTAAAAAACATCAGACAACAAATATTACCGACCACAACCCTTTGAAGAAATGTCAAAAATGTGTTTATTTGACAAATGATCTAAGAATAGTCCAGAACTGTAAATATTTCTTATGCATTTTACTTCACAAGTCTTTGCCATAAGTCTTGTCTTGGTTTAATTTTTTTTCAAAATCCTAAAACGTCTTCCAGAAAAAAAGTTCCAGATTAAAAGTAGATTTTGAACCTCATATTTTCAGTGTTGTTTCAAGGAGGTCTCAGTGTGGTCTCAGACTTTAAGTCTGTGTTCAAGTATTTTGTTTGTTTCGCCCTCTATAGATCAAAGCTGGCCATCATCCCTCAAGATCCCTTCCTCTTCTCCAGCTCAGTGCGAGAGAACCTTGATCCCCATGGCCATCTTCCAGACTTCCGGTTGCTAGACGCTCTTGAGCAATGCCACCTGGGAGATGTAGTACAGAGGATTGGTGAGAGTTGATCATCTTTGAATGTTGTGTTCAGCTTGTTCAATTCAAATCCATCTTCTCCGAAAGGATTTATCCAGGACATGTCTGTCTGTCTATCCAACTACAGGTGGCCTGGATTCGGAGGTTGGAGAGAGGGGAAAGTCTCTGTCTGTGGGCCAAAGGCAGCTGCTGTGTCTTGCTCGTGCTCTGCTTACAGAAGCTAATGTATAAAACTGATGTATAAAGAACTTCAAACAAATATCCGTTTTTCCCTCTTATGTTAATTCTGTACTTTATTGTTAATTTATGGTCCAATAGATTTTATGCATTGATGAGGCCACAGCAAGTGTCGACCAAAAGACTGACATGGTTCTACAAAAAACCATCAGAGAAAAATTCAAGGATAAAACCGTTCTTACCATCGCCCACAGGTCACAAACTGCTTTTATACTTGCATATGATTTATACTTGAGTGTTTACATTTTTTTTGTTTTATTAAACTTGATACTGTTGTTTTATTTAATAAAAAAGAAGGGGAAAAGATCCCTTTATCCAACTTTTCTTTAGTAATGCGGAACTGAGTTTCAGTTGAAAATGTCTAAACGCAGTCACACCCAAGCGCACTGTTTTGTGAGCCATTTATTAAATGAAACTGACAACAGATTTGTCATGTTCACATTGTAAAAGTATATTTGCAAATCTTTTATGATCGTTAATACCCTGAAGTTATCAGAATTATCTCTGTTAACCTTTGTACCGAACAGCCACATTTATAACATACTAGCAGGTATTTTTAGGTAATGTTAACATGCTAGTTAGCGCATGATTAAGTTTAAGTTCATCACTGCTTTAAGAAGTTTTTAAAGTCAGATTGAAGTTAATTTAGTTTTTAGGGTGTCTTGTTGTCTGATTGATAGCACTCAAAGAATCAAAACCTAGTAGAGACCCTTTTTTTCTTCTACATTTTCTATCTACTTTTTTAATTGTCATGTTTATGTAAAACATCTGTCAAGAACATTTCTCTTGCCATACAACCCAACCTGGTCTTTCTTATCCCACAGACTGAACACAATCATGGACTCCGACAGAGTACTGGTGATGCATGCTGGGAAGGTGGTGGAGTTTGACAGCCCTGCTGCTCTGTGCCAAAGAGAGGACTCTTTTTTCCAGAAACTCTTACGTGGAGGGGAAGAGCAAGTTTAAAATACTGTATTTCAGAACAGAATGTTTTTGGAGTCCGATGAATGGACATAGCATATGCGCAGATACCTGCAGTTTATATCATGTTGTGCCATGTAGAACAATGTAAAACTCAGGGAAAAAATTTTGTTTCATAAATAGTCACATTTTTAAGGATTAAAATTTAAGTCTGTTTTTTTAAGTTATTTGTCCGTTTCAGGTTTGTATTTTTTATAAGAGGATCTACTCATAGTAATTTTTTCCTTTTCGAACAGGTAAAACACGTGTGAGAGTCTCACTGTATTCTAATATTTATTTCTGTGGTTTGAACACATTACCACTATGGAGAACTGACAATGCATAATTGGTTTCATTAGAGGTGTGAACGTTTAACCACATCTCCACCCAGACAACCTGGGTGAAAGTCAGTACACCTTGTACAGGCGTGTGTTTCCCAACACATATGAGTCATATGGGAGTACATGTGTGCATAGTTTAGTCTTTCATCCATTTCTTTTGAGTTCCTCCCAGCAATCTAGAATAGGTTTGTTATTTGTTATGTCACCCTGCATCCAAAGCAGAACAGGCAGTGATGCTGAAGCTTTATGAGCAAAGCGTTTGGCCCGATTGAGGTTAAACCAGTTTGTCCACTCTTGAAGTGTATTACTCGTTGCACTGAGAATTCCATAAACAGTAGGAAGAGAACAGAGGTAAACACGGTTTCGTCCTGTGGAAACTCCTCAGCAGGGTACATTATCACTGCTGATATTGAACAAGGATTTAAAAGCTTACGGGATTCAAGGTAAGGCTTTTCTTTGCTGTTAAAGTTTACAACAGTACTTTTGACTTCACTGTTTTTGCGTAAAACGGTCTGTATAGTACTGAAAATAAAGTTTGAATGTATAGCAAGTGCAGCCGTTTCTGTTATGAATGACTATGCAGCACTTGCACATGTTATGCTAATTTAATCGTTTTTTTTTTTTTTTTACTGTAATTTACAAATGGGTTGATGTATTTATATTGCAAATTGTATTTAACTTGTATATTAAAACGAGAAGCATTACATGCCGGGATGCAAGGCAGTTATATTATGTTGTGACTGAGTGAAAGAGTACTTTACCATTATTTCTTTGAGGACCACTTTATCAACAAATTGCTACTGACTAGTACCTTATATTGAAAATAATGGTTCTGAAGCACATTTTCAGATCCTGTACATTTCATTTGTGATTACTATAAATATGCAAATTAATTAGATCATATACTGTAGAGAGTAGTTAGTAATTGGATTGTTTTGGAGCCGGTTTCATTGAAGTAAGACAACGAAATCTTTGTAGTTGAACAGGTTATCAAAATATGTATCCTTACAGATGATCATGGGAGTACCCGCTACCTCTTCGATTACACATGTTTAAAACTAAGGGTGTGGTTAAAAAGGTGAAGTCTGTTCACATTTTTCTTTTATTTGGCCTAACCTGTTCTTAACGCCCTCTTGTTACACTATCCCTGAACAATTCGTTGAATACCTCACAGTTTCGTCTATCTGCCAGTGGGAAAAATGCAGACAGTTGTATTAAGCATTAACATGTTTCAGGTTTACTTGTGCACCAAGATAAATGTCATTGTGCCAATTGGCAAACTCTAATGTAAATTTAAATTATGTTTGCTCAGTCTTGTTTCATTCTGAGAGGGTGTGCTTCTTTTCATTTACTGATTACCCATGTGTTCATAATTCATATGTTCTATTCTGTCATAGCATTATGACCAGCCATTAACAATTACATGTGTGCCAATAATAATTAGCACTGGAACTTGGGTGTCTTGTTGCTGCTTAATCATTTCTTTTGCATTTACAGGTTTGAGTTTTGGAGGCTTTTCTTCACTGTAAATATTTACAAGTGAAATGGTATGTTATCACATTTTTTTTATCATCTAAACTATATTTTATGCATTTTGTCTGATCTATCAAATATATTTTAAATCCTTGTGTAATTTGTTATAAAGAATAAATGATGAGTTAGTTATTAATTAAAATGCTAGTAGAGCATTTGGTAGAGGTGCTACATGTTTCTCATCAAAAACTCTTCATGAAATTTTGAGGGAAAACATTTTCATTTTCATGAAACACCATAATAGTATATTGTAATTTCCAGGCTCTTCATCGAAGAAGCCTTTCTGACAGCCTGCTGCTTGAAGATGACAATGTCTCTGGAAAGAGATTGGAGTACTCAGACCTGGACTTTCTAGAAGGTACAGCACTGTTTGATTATGAATTTTGTACATCAATGCATATTTTAAGCATCATTCTTTTACAAAACACTTGTACTGTGAATAAATAAATCTGCTTTTGCCATGAACCTTAATATGGTGAAAATATAAGGATAAAATAGATTACATTTCCATTTCAGATAATGAAATTGTGGGTGCCAGTGGTCAGTTTGATCTAAAGAGGAATAAACAAAAGAAAAATGAAGTTGTGGACATTTTGAAGTTGATTGATAATGACAAGGAGGTGACGAAGCATGGTTTGAAATCCAGCAAGAGCTTGGAAAGTCTGGATGTCAAAGCTCCAAATGAGGTCTGTGGACATTGCATTCACAATTTTTGCAACCCTAAATCATAAATCATCATGATTTGTTCTGATTACAATGTTTCAACAGGTGTGGAAAGATTCATATGACAAGCTCTACAATACTAAAGTCAGGAAATACATGAAAGGAAACAAAGCTGCAAAGGAATACAGACATGGCACACACAATGGTCCAGCGACAGCCCAAACACTTGACCGCAAAGGCAGGATAAACGTTGCAGCTATACTTGAGAATGCAGATCGGAAGTGTCTCACTCCATATGAAACAGAACCTGACGAGAAAGTGGATCATGAATGGCCTATGATCCATTATGGTACCAATGATTCTACAGGTGAATACAACTCAGACATGTTACTACAAGGATCTGACCTAATGAGAGGTGCAAAAATCAAAGGCAACATTGCAAGTGATGTTCCATCACATCAGTCCAAAATGAACTTACCTGATGTTGGAAGTGAAATCAACCTACGGGGTCGAACATATACAGATTCAAACATAAATGTTGGTATTAGTTCGCCAGATTCAAATCTTACACTGCCAAATACCCAAGGATCTCCAGTAATGCACCTCACAAAAGGTCATTTCAAAAGCCCAAATGCATTGCTTAATTCTTCTGATATGGATATGGATATGGATGTACCATCAATTAATGTCAAGAAGTCAAAATTTAAAATGGCAAAGTTTAGCTTCTCTGGAAACAAGAAAACAGACATCAATTATGATGAAAGTACGAAGGGGTCAAAATTAGCATTATCATCCCCTGAAGTAGCTGCAGGTCTTAATGGTTCTTCTAACATACAAATTGATGGACCAAAAGCTGATTTCAAAGGTCTGAAAACAGACCTTCCAGACATAGACATGCATTCTGGAAAACTGAAAACACCCACTTTCAGCATGCCAGATTTTGATCTGTCAGGACATAAAATGAAGACACCTGAAATGGATCTGTCAGCTCCAAAGTTTAAGGCAGACTTTGATTCACAAGACATCAACATCAGAGGTCATAAACCAGATATCACAGCCTCAGACATGGATTTTGATATTCCTAAAGGCACATTTAAAGAACCAAATTTCAAGAAACCCAATCTTGACATGAATGCACCTGACCTCAACATAAATGTCCCTTCAGGTAAACTAAAGCTGCCAAAATTTGGCATCTCTGGAAGCAAGACAGTGGAACCAGATCTTAAAATAAAATCTCCAGACCTGAATCTCAAAAGCCCCCAAATTAAGGGAGGAATCAATAACCCAGACATGGACCTGAATCTGCCTCAATCTGATTTGAAAGGCCCAAACCTAGATATCAAATCACCCGATATTGATGTTAATGGCCCTTCAGGAAAATTTAATATGCCAAAGTTAAAGATGCCCAGTTTTGGCCTTTCAGGTTTGAAAGGGCCACGTATGAATGTGGATGCCGGCATTGATCAGCCTGACCTTAATCTGAGTGCATCAACTCCTACACTAAATGCAGGAATAAATGGTCCTGACAGTGACATTTATGGACCTAATTCTGATTTCAAAGGTCTGAAGACGGACCTTACACTACCTGACATGGACATGCCATCTGGAAAAATGAAAATGCCTACTTTCAAGATGCCTGATTTTGGACTCTCAGGACCCAAAATGAAGACGCCTGACTATGATCTGAAGAGCCCTGAAATGGATTTGTCAGCCCCAAAGTTTAAGGCAGACTTTGATTCCCCTGACTTCAACATTAAAGGCTACAAGACAGATATCACAGTACCTGACACGAATGTTGATTTCCCTAAAGGTAAAATTAAAGGACCTGATTTAAAGACACCCAGTCTTGACATGAATGCACATGACCTTGACATAGATGTCCCTTCAGGTAAAGTAAAGCTGCCAAAATTTGGCATCTCTGGAAGCAAGACAGAAGGACCTGATCTTAAAATCAAATCTCCAGACCTGAATCTCAAAAGCCCCAAAATTAAGGGAGGAATAGATACACCAGACATGGATCTGACTCTGCCTCAAACTGATTTTAAAGGCCCAAACTTAGATGTCAAATCACCTGATTTTGATGTTAATAGCCCATCAGGTAAATTTAAAATGCCAAACCTAAATATGCCCAGTTTTGGCCTGTCAGGTTTGAAAGGGCCTCACATGAATGTGGATGGTGACATTGATAAGCCTGACCTGAATCTGAGTGCATCAACTCCCAAACTAAAAGCAGGAATAAATGGTCCTGATATTGATGTACATGGACCTAATGTAGATCTCAGAGGTCCAAATACAGATCTTACACTTCCAGACATTGACAAGCCTTCTGGAAAAATGAAAATGCCCACTTTAAAGATGCCAAAGTTTGGGGTGTCAGGACCAAAAATAAAGACACCTGACTATGATTTGAAGACCCCTGAATTGGATTTGTCAGCTCCAAAGTTTAAGGCAGACTTTGATTCCCCAGACATCAACATTGGTGGTCAAAAGCCAGATATCACAACACCCGATCTGAATGTTGATTTCCCTAAAGGTAAAATGAAAGGACCAAATTTCAAGAAACCCAATCTTGACATGAATGCACCTGATCTCAACATAAATTCCCCTTCAGGTAAACTGAAGTTTCCCAAATTTGGATTCTCAAGTGGCAAACCAAAAGGCCCAGATCTTAAAATCAAATCTCCAGACCTGAATCTCAAAAGCCCCAAAATTAAGGGAGGAATAGATACACCAGACATGGATCTGACACTGCCTCAAACTGATTTTAAAGGCCCGAACTTAGATGTCAAATCACCTGATTTTGATGTTAATGGCCCATCAGGTAAATTTAAAATGCCAAACCTAAATATGCCCAGTTTTGGCCTGTCAGGTTTGAAAGGGCCACACATGAATGTGGATGGCGACATTGATCAGCCTGACCTGAATCTGAGTGCATCAACTCCCAAACTAAAAGCAGGAATAAATGGTCCTGATATTGATGTAAATGGACCTAATGTAGATCTCAGAGGTCCAAATACAGACCTTACACTTCCAGACATTGACAAGCCTTCTGGAAAAATGAAAATGCCAAATTTAAAGATGCCAAAGTTTGGTGTCTCAGGGCCAAAAATAAAGACACCTGACTATGATTTGAAGACCCCTGAAATGGATTTGTCAGCTCCAACGTTTAAGGCAGACTTTGATTCCCCAGACATCAACATTGGTGGTCATAAGCCAGATATCACAGCACCTGATCTGAATGTTGATTTCCCAAAAGGTAAAATTAAAGGACCAAATTTCAAGAAACCCAATCTTGACATGAATGCACCTGATCTCAACATAAATTCCCCTTCAGGTAAACTGAAGTTTCCCAAATTTGGCTTCTCAAGTGGCAAACCAAAAGGCCCAGATCTTAAAATCAAATCTCCAGACCTGAATCTCAAAAGCCCCAAAATTAAGGGAGGAATAGATACACCAGACATGGATCTGACACTGCCTCAAACTGATTTTAAAGGCCCGAACTTAGATGTCAAATCACCTGATTTTGATGTTAATGGCCCATCAGGTAAATTTAAAATGCCAAACCTAAATATGCCCAATTTTGGCCTGTCAGGTTTGAAAGGGCCACACATGAATGTGGATGCTGACATTGATCAGCCTGACCTTGATCTGAGTGCATCAACTCCCAAACTAAAAGCAGGAATAAATGGTCCTGATATTGATGTACATGGACCTAAAGTAGATCTCAGAGGTCCAAATACAGATCTTACTCTTCCAGACATTGACAAGCCTTCTGGAAAAATGAAAATGCCCAAATTAAAGATGCCAAAGTTTGGTGTCTCAGGACCGAAAATAAAGACACCTGACTATGATTTGAAGACCCCTGAAATGGATTTGTCAGCTCCAAAATTTAAGGCAGACTTTGATTCCCCAGACATCAACATTGGTGGTCATAAGCCAGATATCACAGCACCTGATCTGAATGTTGATTTCCCTAAAGGTAAAATTAAAGGACCACATTTCAAGAAACCCAATCTTGACATGAATGCACCTGATCTCAACATAAATTCCCCTTCAGGTAAACTGAAGTTTCCCAAATTTGGCTTCTCAAGTGGCAAACCAAAAGGCCCAGATCTTAAAATCAAATCTCCAGACCTGAATCTCAAAAGCCCCCAAATTAAGGGAGGAATAGATACACCAGACATGGATCTGACTCTGCCTCAAACTGATTTTAAAGGCCCGAACTTAGATGTCAAATCACCTGATTTTGATGTTAATGGCCCATCAGGTAAATTTAAAATGCCAAACCTAAATATGCCCAGTTTTGGCCTGTCAGGTTTGAAAGGGCCTCACATGAATGTGGATGGTGACATTGATCAGCCTGACCTGAATCTGAGTGCATCAACTCCCAAACTAAAAGCAGGAATAAATGGTCCTGATATTGATGTACATGGACCTAATGTAGATCTCAGAGGTCCAAATACAGATCTTACTCTTCCAGACATTGACAAGCCTTCCGGAAAAATGAAAATGCCCAAATTAAAGATGCCAAAGTTTGGTGTCTCAGGACGAAAAATAAAGACACCTGACTATGATTTGAAGACCCCTGAAATGGATTTGTCAGCTCCAAAGTTTAAGGCAGACTTTGATTCCCCAGACATCAACATTGGTGGTCATAAGCCAGATATCACAGCACCTGATCTGAATGTTGATTTCCCTAAAGGTAAAATTAAAGGACCAAATTTCAAGAAACCCAATCTTGACATGAATGCACCTGATCTCAACATAAATTCCCCTTCAGGTAAACTGAAGTTTCCCAAATTTGGCTTCTCAAGTGGCAAACCAAAAGGCCCAGATCTTAAAATCAAATCTCCAGACCTGAATCTCAAAAGCCCCAAAATTAAGGGAGGAATAGATACACCAGACATGGATCTGACTCTGCCTCAAACTGATTTTAAAGGCCCGAACTTAGATGTCAAATCACCTGATTTTGATGTTAATAGCCCATCAGGTAAATTTAAAATGCCAAACCTAAATATGCCCAGTTTTGGCCTGTCAGGTTTGAAAGGGCCTCACATGAATGTGGATGGTGACATTGATCAGCCTGACCTGAATCTGAGTGCATCAACTCCCAAACTAAAGGCAGGAATAAATGGTCCTGATATTGATGTACATGGACCTAATGTAGATCTCAGAGGTCCAAATACAGATCTTACACTTCCAGACATTGACAAGCCTTCTGGAAAAATGAAAATGCCCAAATTAAAGATGCCAAAGTTTGGTGTCTCAGGGCCAAAAATAAAGACACCTGACTATGATTTGAAGACCCCTGAAATGGATTTGTCAGCTCCAAAGTTTAAGGCAGACTTTGATTCCCCAGATATCAACATTGGTGGGCATAAGCCAGATATCACAGCACCTGATCTGAATGTTGATTTCCCTAAAGGTAAAATGAAAGGACCACATTTCAAGAAACCCAATCTTGACATGAATGCACCTGATCTCAACATAAATTCCCCTTCAGGTAAACTGAAGTTTCCCAAATTTGGCTTCTCAAGTGGCAAACCAAAAGGCCCAGATCTTAAAATCAAATCTCCAGACCTGAATCTCAAAAGCCCCAAAATTAAGGGAGGAATAGATGCACCAGACATGGATCTGACTCTGCCTCAAACTGATTTTAAAGGCCCGAACTTAGATGTCAAATCACCTGATTTTGATGTTAATAGCCCATCAGGTAAATTTAAAATGCCAAACCTAAATATGCCCAGTTTTGGCCTGTCAGGTTTGAAAGGGCCTCACATGAATGTGGATGGCGACATTGATCAGCCTGACCTGAATCTGAGTGCATCAACTCCCAAACTAAAAGCGGGAATAAATGGTCCTGATATTGATGTACATGGACCTAATGTAGATCTCAGAGGTCCAAATACAGATCTTACACTTCCAGACATTGACAAGCCTTCTGGAAAAATGAAAATGCCCACTTTAAAGATGCCTAAGTTTGGTGTCTCAGGACCAAAAATAAAGACACCTGACTATGATTTGAAGACCCCTGAAATGGATTTGTCAGCTCCAAAGTTTAAGGCAGACTTTGATTCCACAGACATCAACATTGGTGGTCATAAGCCAGAAATCACAACACCCGATCTGAATGTTGATTTACCAAAAGGTAAAATGAAAGGACCAAATTTCAAGAAACCCAATCTTGACATGAATGCACCTGATCTCAACATAAATTCCCCTTCAGGTAAACTGAAGTTTCCCAAATTTGGCTTCTCAAGTGGCAAACCAAAAGGCCCAGATCTTAAAATCAAATCTCCAGACCTGAATCTCAAAAGCCCCAAAATTAAGGGAGGAATAGATACACCAGACATGGATCTGACTCTGCCTCAAACTGATTTTAAAGGCCCGAACTTAGATGTCAAATCACCTGATTTTGATGTTAATGGCCCATCAGGTAAATTTAATATGCCAAAGTTAAAGATGCCCAGTTTTGGCCTTTCAGGTTTGAAAGGGCCACACATGAATATGGATGCTGATATTGATCAGCCTGACCTTGATCTGAGTACATCAACTCCCAAACTAAAAACAGGAATAAATGGTCCTGATATTGATGTACATGGACCTAATGTAGATCTCAGAGGTCCAAATACAGATCTTACACTTCCAGACATTGACAAGCCTTCTGGAAAAATGAAAATGCCCACTTTAAAGATGCCAAAGTTTGGTGTCTCAGGACCAAAGATAAAGACACCTGACTATGATTTGAAGACCCCTGAAATGGATTTGTCAGCTCCAAAGTTTAATGCTGACTTTGATTCACCAGACATCAACATCAGAGGTCATAAGCCAGATTTCACAGCCCAAGACATGGATGTCAATGTTCCTAAAGGTTTATTTAAAGGACCAAATTTTAACAAACCCAATCTTGACATGAATGCACCTGACCTTGACATAAATGCCCCTTCAGGGAAACTGAAGCTGCCAAATATTGGCTTCTCAGGTAGCAAACCAAAAGGGTCCAATTTTAACATCAAATCTCCAGACCTGAATTTTAAAAGCCCCAATATTAAGGGAGGAATCGATACCCCAGACATGGATCTTACTCTGCCTCAAGCTGATTTAAAAGGCCCAAACCTAGATCTCAAATCACCTGATATTGATTTTAATGGTCCTTCAGGTAAATTGAATATGCCAAAGTTAAAGATGCCCAGTTTTGGCCTTTCAGGTTCGAAAGGGCCACATATGGATATGGATGCTGACATTGATCCGGCCGACCTTAATCTGAGTGCATCAACTCCCAAATTAAATGCAGGGTTAAATGGTCCTGATATTGATGTACATAGACCTAAACTTGATTTCAAGGGTCCAGACACCAACCTTGCATTTCCAGACATGGACATGCCATCTGGTCAAATGAAGATGCCAACTTTAAAGATGCCTGATATTGGTTTCTCAGGACCCAAAATAAAGACACCTGACTATGATCTAAAGACCCCTAAAATGGATCTCTCAGCGCCAAAGATTAAAACTGATTTTGATTCCCCAGACATCAATATCAGAGGTCATAAGCCAGATTTCACAGCCCCAGATATGAGTGTTGATTTTCCTAAAGGTAAAATTAAAGGACCAAATGTCAAGAAACCCCATCTTAATGTGAATGCACCGGACTTTGACATTGACACTCCTCCTGGGAATCTTCAATTCAGCTCTCCAAAGATGAATCTCAAAACCCCGCGAATTAAAGGAGGAACTGATAGCCCTGACTTTCAAGGCCTGGGGCCTGATGTTGATTTTGATGCCTATACGCAAGATCACACTTACAACTTTGCCATCCCAAGAGGTAAAATAGAGTCAGCCAGAACAAATGATCTTGATATCAGAATACCGTCTCATCAGAAATATGGTGCCTCCGAATTTAACATGCAGGACCCTTATTTCGACTTGAACAGAGACATGAAATTTTCAGATAAAGCCCAGTGGCCTGCAATGCAAAAACATCTCTCCGGCTCACCTGATTTTACAATGGCTTTACCCACCTCCAAGACCAGAATCTCTGGTGTACGTCCAACATCATCAGATGTTTACTACACTGATATGCCTGAGGCACTCAGGTCAAGAGATCATAAAACAAACGCAAACAACTTTGGTATTGATGACAACTGGAACAATATATCAGTGCCTAAACTTCAAGTTACAAGAAGTAGAGAGAATTTGGCTGTGAGAAATTCAAATATGGGAATGAGTACCACGCAAAGATCACCCCATATGGGAGGTAATGCAGGTTACAGGAACACTCGTGTGGTTCCTGGACGTAATTACACTACTGATGACATATGCTACACTTATAAAGGGATGCCTAGAAGAGATGGATTGGGAAATGGGCAAACTGAACATAGTCGCAGACAGACAATGAGACGTCTGCAAATGCATGCAATGGATCTGGAGGTTCCAGAAAGCACTTTGAAAGGTTCAAAATTTAGGGTTCTTAAACTAATATAGTTGGAAAATTAAAAGGAAGGTATGTGAGAGATAAGAAGGAGCTTGTCCTTGGTAATCATGTTTACAGATCTTTTAGTGGGCTGATTAAAGTAGCCTGTTTGTATAAAAAACTTCAAGTAGATACTGGAAGTTGCGTTGAGCAAACTTAATACTGATGAAAAAAACGTATAGAGATGTTATATTGGAAAACATAAACTTTCTAAAAACATTCCAAATACAGTTTCTAAATCTTTTATTTTATTTTATGTTTTATAATGACAATATTATGTGAAGCTTGCCTGATTAAATATTGTAAATCATAGGCTATATATTTTGTAAAGTATATAAAATGCTACAGTGATGTATAAATGCAATGTGCATGATATATGTCAAAAGGTTTTGTCTGGAAAATAGTTTGTCTGTCTGGTGAATGTCTTGTTTCTTGCCATCTTTTTTAGATACTCAATTGTCTCATATTTGTTTTTAGCATTGTTATGCTCAGTGATACAGTAAGGACGGGGGGGATTTTTTTGAAGGATGTTCATAAATAATTTGTAAAATATTCCTTCTAACATTGTTGCTACCTCTTTTGTTGATATACAAAAGTAGCTGTTATTATAGAATACTTAAGATGTTATGTGATTGAAATAAACAAATATACCCTTTGCTGAAGTGGTTATTTTGAAAAAGTTTACTTAAATGTTACATTAAAAATATCAAACCTGGAAAGCTGTTAACATTCTTCTATCTAGCCCATTTATTAAAGAACTGACCCAAACAAATCACAAAAGATTCACATTTGAGCCAGCAAGTTAGAGCTTAATTGTGGAATTATTTACACTAAATTGTGATTCGTCTTCTATCTGTCATTTATTTGCATACTGAATTGTGATTGGAATTTTGTTGAACACATTTTATTATACACTGTAGGCTTCTGTCAAACTGTTGCTGCAGCTGACTGTTTTGTCTTAATGACGACTTTAGTCAGAGCTATGGTGTGCTTTTCTCCTGGAATGAGAGGTGCTGTTGTGCTTGTGTGCATACGGGTTCGAATCCACCCTGGGTCATATCCCAGTCCTCTCTTTTTTCACTGTACACGTAATACGAAAGATGTATATTTTTTACCTTTTTAACTTCTAAATGTTAAAATATTTGGAAATTGATGGAAATTCATTGATTAAAAGGGTGAAAACTATCACATAGCCTAATATTATGCAATATGTTATTGGTGATCTGTAGAGGCAAACAAATATGAAAATCTATCATATAGCCTATATGTATGTTATTGGGTCTAAATGAATGAAATCGAAAGAAAAAGCGACTAATTATTTTTTTTATAATTATGTTTATTTAATTTTCATTATAATACAAATATAACAAGACATCACACACAAAAAAAATAATAATAAAAAAATAAAATAAATAAAGGAACACCAATAGCTCAGATTTGTATATAAAACAGGACTACACCATAATAAAACAAATTAGAGAATAAAAACAAAACAATAACATATTTCAAAAAGATGCAGAAGAGGATAAAGGTCCAGAGAGTTAAACAATTACAAAATTCCGTGTTATATAATAGGGCAAAGATGAGTTTCCAAATAGTCCAGATAGGGTCCAGACTATAAAACTGGCATGTTCTAATACATAGGCAAGTAAGACGCTCCAAGGTAATCAACTCAAAAATAACCTTATGCCAACCTTTAAGAGATGGAGATTTTTTCTGGCAGCAAAGGATATAATATTATACAATTTATTATTAGCAGATAATCGACTTTTATAACTTCAAAATTAAAATCTCTAGGCATTTTGACATTAAAGTTATTAGAAGTTATTAGAAATATCTAGTTCCTAGTAGCCTATTAGTTACCATAAATAAAACAAAATCACAAAGTGATTTAACAAGTAATAATAAACTACCTTTTGGCAGATGCTTACCATTTCAGACTTACGCAAGGGAAAGAGGTTACAGGTCTTGCTTTCCGGATACAATCGGATTTTTTCGGCCTCTTGCCTCCATTTTGTACCGACTGACTCCGGGATTTCCGGGATTTCGTAGAACTGGGTTCGCTGAAGTCCAGCGGTCCGCCGTTGAACAATATCGCCCTCGATCAGTGGGCAGCAATGTTAATAGCAACAAGCGACCCGGTTTCGTGAATCTTTGACTTTCGGGCTTTCATTTCACACTGTGAACTGTTTGGAATAAGTTTGCAGAGTTGGCATTAACCAGCCTTCAGAATGACAGCGGACCACAGTAAACTCTCGCTCGACTAGTTAACATTAACAGTTACTTAGTTAACGTTACCAGTTTTATTCGGTGGCCGATCAGACAGCGGATCATCGGCGAAAGAGCACCCAGTTACTGTTTAACATTAATGTTGTTTGGGACAGGATCTCACACCGCACACGACAGGTAAGCTTTGCCAACGTCTTTATAGCCGGAAGAGCTGTGAACGTATCAAGTTAACCTATTTGTTATTGTTATGACATGTTTTAATGGATACACAAGTTATTTAGCGCTAAGGGTTTGCATGGTTTTACTGGTGTTGTTTTTGTTAATCAACGAGTCGTTCAGACAGGTTTTGTGAACAGGTTCAACGATTCATTGAAATGATTCGTTTCAAAATAAACTTTTGTTTACAAATCTCCATCATTTGTGTGTTGTTCAGAACATCGTTAGTCGCTCAAATGTTTTGGTTTTGCCCAATACATACATACATATAAGCGGTTAAACCTGTATCACGACTGTTAAGGATCCTGTATGGGATGACAGGTATCGTCGCTTCGGTCTGTGTGCACACGCACAGTTTAAATATTTGTTGACTCAGATGATCATGTTTGCAACATTATACACAACATTTTCACAATCTGGTTTGACCTGCTCCGACCTCCATTATTTTTTTTCATTCTTTTTGCTCTGAAATTATTTTAAATCTATAAACACATTGGTCTGACATGACAGCAGTTTATGATACTGACCTTAAATAGTAAGCTATAGGCTATTCTTCAAAAATGGTATCTTTATCTGTATTACATGCTTTTAGAAACATGTAAAGCCTAACATATGAAATATCAGTCTAATAATAGTCTTTTAAACGAACCTTTAGACAAAATCTAAAACAAATAAAAATAAAATAAAATTGAATATGCTGTTTAGAGTATGTTTTGTATCATATTTGATACATCAGGTTTTTATGGCCTATATGATATGTTGAGAATATAGAGCTCATACTCGAATGAAAAAACACCTCAAGAGGCCTAAAATTTGAAAAAAGAAAAAAATAAATTTTCATAGCTTGTTATAACTTGTAATGTAAATCTTTATAACAGTATAACAGACTACTAACATAAAATGCATATAAATATCAGTTGTCACTCTATATCTCCCAATAAATATGGTTAAGATTGTATTTAAATGCTTTATGATCAAAGCTCTGTAGTTTTTAATTATTTGGGTGCAAAACATATAATGCAATGCAATGCAATACAATAACGATTGAGAGATGTACAAATAAACATTCCTCAAAAGCCTGATGTATTGTATTTGTCTCTCACATTTAACTTTTTTTTTTCCAGAAAAATTATGTATGGATAATCAAGTAAACCTAAGTTGCTTCAGTCCAGTAAATGTTCATTTTGAAATATATTTTTACGTTTACATTATAAAAATCATTAAAGATTTCACAAGAAAAAGACATCCACGATCTGAAGGAGGAATTATACTAGAAGGCCTTTTACTTGCTAAAAAAGTATCGATCAGAGGACAGAAGGCATGTAGATTATGTTTTTCATCAATTTTGACCATGTTGATAATTTAGAGGCCTTCGAAATTCATTTATCAAAATAGATACTGTAGGTTTTATTAAGCGGGTCATGAGATTATTTCCAGCTGCCAAGTAAAAATGTACCATTGAAATCAAGTCTGCACTTTTTATATATAGCCTGGTTTATTATGAGTCTAGTAAAAATAGTTGTGGATGTAATTTGTCTCACAAAATGTTACTGGTGGGAATAAATGACAGCCTTATTTGACACCAGGCATTGTTTTTGTGGTCCTGATCAAATTTAGTCAGCTGTCAGTTTGAGCGCAGGAACTTTAAAGATTAAACTCCAACCTCCTTACACGTTTCACGTCTACTTTTATGCGTATCATTAATCACGAACATTTTCTTGCAACAGCTTGGTGTAATAAACAAGGCCTCTGACAGATTTGGTATGGCTGATTAGAGAGAGAAACTCGCCTGCCTGTTTTGGCCTGTTATGTGAAGAATGCTAAGCTTATTTTTCTAGATTGACTATGTTTTGTGGTGTATTTAATGCTTTTAAAATTTTAATAGGTTGTTTCTTGTAAGATGAAACTCTCAGGTTGTATTTACCACATTTTGGGCAGTTTGCCTTCTTCTCTTTGTAGAAACTGTGTATTTGTTTGCCTCTACAGGTCACCAGGTTTGCTTAGTAGAGGCTGGTTTATTTCTTTATTGCAGTATCCATGTGTTGTCGGTCACATGTAAATTTCAGGAATCAACCCATAATATATATATATTTTTTTAGTTTATTAGGTTTGTGTGCTACCTTTGTAGTTTAATTCATTCATGTTCATAGACAAGGCCATGATGAAATAGAGCAGCGACAGGCGTTTCAAATACAGTGTTTAATAGTTTGAATGTAAATAAGATGAGCCATTCATGTCATTAGCATACAGGTTTTATTCAGTGTTTGCCACAATCCCCATGCTTCACCCATTTCCACACTCTCTCGCTTTCCATAAGTCGTTGTGTGACTGCAGATCCTGCTTAGCGACATTCCGGTTAGTCCTGCTGCAGTTTTGTATCTGTGGACTTGTGCTAGCACTTCTGACTGAACTGGGAACGTTTCTGGAGTTCCATACTGGAAGGAAGATTAATGGGGGGAAAAATATGTATTTTTAATTTTGTTTTATTCTATATTAACTTTCTATAGTTTGCTGCCCACTGCTGAGTAGATCCTGGAAGTTTCAGGTGGTTTGAGAGGTACTGTGACGCTACGTTGATGAAGTTAACCACTAATGAATGTCACTGTGATGAGTCATGTTTTTAACTTTTAAAGGATTATTTTAGCGACAACCGTCTTTTTATTCATCTTTTCTATTTATATCTGAAGTCTGATGGCTGTAATTCTTTCACCTTGCAGAGTTTTTGTGAGGATACCGAGTGCAGAAGATTGAGGTGACTTGACGTCTCCCAAAATTCACCAGGATGCCGATTCCTCCTCCTCCCCCTCCGCCTGGACCTCCACCACCCCCCAGCTTTAGCCAGGTCAGTGTAAAGCGAAGAGCGTTCTCGCTGAGACGAATGCAGCAGGTTTTTTTTTTTCCATTTTTTATTTTTTTTTCCACAGATTTTAAAGCCGCCTCTCCTTACTTAATTGATAGGGGTGTAACGATACCTTAATTTCACAATTCGATACATATCACGATACTGAACTCACGATACGATATTATTGCGATACTTCAAGACATATAATAAAAGGTTAAGAAAAAATGTACTGTTGATTAAATGCTAAATTTGATATAACATTGTGGGTGTAAATGAATAGGCTTGGACAATGGTGACACCAGAATAAATATATTCATGATTCTGAACCTGAAAATACAGAATTATTTTTGACGAATATGCTTGCACTCTGTCACTGTCTATATATTTTTAAAATAATGTAGGCCACTTTTTACTGGTAACATAACACTTATAACATAAGCATTATCAGGACCCACTAATATTCCCACATTATTATACATTATATTCAACATAATATATTGTAGTTTAATGTAGTACTGACTCTTAATGTAGTACTGGGTGAACTATCCATGATACATATTGTCACTATCCACGATACATATTGTTGCATTTTTGTATTGTGATATATTGTGACACGATATATTGTTACACCCCTATTAATTGAGTTCTTTTTTGCTGCTTATTGCGCTTAAACAGCCATATACACGTAAAATAATTCCTGAGTATTCAGGTAAACACAGACAGTGGAAAATGTCTGTGTTTTTGAAAATTGAAAATTTTTCCAGCTTGATTATGGAAAAAATCATAATCGCGATTATTTTGGTCAGTATTGAAATCACAATTATGTAACACGATTATTTCACATGACTTTGGGAACGTGTTGCATTTATTAAAAAGACACCTTTCAACAATTCTTAAAAAATCGAAATTTGAAAAATCAAAATTTGTTATGGATGCCTGGGTTACGGAGGATGTTAAGGGGGTTGTGGGTTGCTGTTTCTGTTTCTTTATTGTCATAGGTCACTGTTTAATTTTCAAGTGGTTAAACAAATTATTGATGTTCCCTTGCGTTGCAGCCACTACCATGTAGTAAATCTTGCACGTAGCATGTTTCTGCTCGTCGTCGGATTCCTCGAAGCCAAACTGTTCCCAGACAGCATAGTTGGTTTTGCCTTTTTTGCTCACCAAACACTACTGTGGCCGCCCTCCTTCTGCCATCTTTACATTTTGTTTTTAAATTCCAGCGGATGATATGCACACGACTTGCCTCCTGGACTGTATAGGCTGAGAGAGTTTATGGCTTCGGGAGGGGCGGATGTGCGCGTGTCATTCAGAACACAAGACAAAATAAGAGTGGTCTTGCAAAACAGAACATGGCAAAATAATCGTTTTTACTCGATTGTACTATTTTGGTGATCAGTGGGAGCCGAAATCGAAATTTAATTAATTGCACAGCCCTAACAGTCAGTTATATTTTAAGTGATTGTAAACAGTTGAGAAATAAAATGCATGTGTTACAGTATTATACCAGGTCTTAAAGTGACGGCAGCCTAATATACCGGCTGCTAAATAATGAGATAATATAAAAAATATCTGGCAGTTTTTACCGATGGTATCGATGTCAAAATTGCTGCTAGTAACTTTGGAAAACCACTAGCCACAGTGGCTGGAGTGCAAAAAAGTTAACGTCAAGCCCTGCCTGTGAGTGTAAAAATGTACAAAGGTTTAATTCAGAAATGTCATTATGTAAAGGCCATTATTTTACCAAAAAAAAAAATATTATCATGTTTTTGGAGTTTGGAGAGTGACACCACACAAGGCTGAACTATCCTTGTCATAAAAGTCTGCAGAGGTCCTCTCTATTATATTATTTCCAGTTTTATGATTTGTATGTATGTTTCTGCATGTTGGTCAACCACATGACTTTCATTTGGTGGACATTTAAAAAAATATATATATATATTAATAAGCAGTGAAGCATTGTTTTGTTACTGTAAAACAAAAAGTAAATGTAATAAAAAATAATGTATTTTTTTATTATAACCCTTAAATTGTTTTATTTTATCCCCCACTTAAAGTATTGTAAATGAATACATTTTAATTCAGAAATGACCAACAAATTTCAGCATAGAAATTGAAGTCAACGAATTCAAGTCAATTTTAATATATAATATTTAATAAATTAATAGATCTATTTTGCAACATACAAATGTGTTTACGTTCAGGCGAACACCGCAACTCCGAAACTCAATCAAAATGATGCGAAAGGAAGAGGAGCTCTGCTGTCAGACATCTGCAAAGGCGCCAAACTGAAGAAGACCGGTCCGGTCAATGACAGAAGTGCACCGATCATTGAAAGTAAGTCAGCTGTGTGCTTTTATGCTGAAAATACAGTTAATGTTTGACATGACCTGCTTAACAATTTTTTTTTGGCAGAGCCTGGAGGTCGAAGTGGCAGTGGTGGTGGTGGTGGCGGAGGTGGGGGTGGAGGTAGTGGAGGATTTGGAGGTGGTTCTGGGCCGAAGGCTATGGGAGGGTTGTTCAGTGGAGGAGTGCCTAAACTACGACCAGTCGGAGGTAAGTTCCCCTTTTACACCAAGTACTTCAATAGCCGCTTTCCTAGAACTATTGGCTAAAGTACCCGGATGTCGGCGTGTTCGCACCGCAGGAACTAGGAACAATTTTAGTTCTAGGAACTCTATTTGGAGGAACTAATTTAGCTCCTACTTCATACCAGCACTATAGGAACTACTCGTGACGTTAGTGTACACTGATGACCGAAAAAAAAAAACGGCTAATGATAGGTTGTTATTAGCCGCTTTCCGACCGAGTAGTTACAGGAACTTAGTTATAGGAACTGTCCACTTCTAAACAGTTCTATGAACTACTCTCCCCCAAACTCGGTTTTACTGTTTGCGTTCGCACTGGCCAAGTGGCCATAGGAACTGGTAGGAGGGGTAAGGGAGTGACGCAAGCACGGTGACTTTTATTTTGACGGCGCGACGGACCTTTATTTTGGCGGCGCTGAGAAGAACGCCAGAGCAAAAACTATGCTCGCATTCTCTGTGTTTATTAGTTAGCGTTAGCGATCTGTCTAACAGTACTGTTTAATATGTTATTAGATAGAACTGTTATAGAAAGTAGACAGTATATGAAAAAAAGGTTATTAGCCTATGCCGTGTGGTTGATGTCCAGTGTTGCTAGCTGGGCAGATAAACATAATCATGTTTGGCTTGGTCCCCTCAAAGTTGCGTTGGATTTTCTCGTCAGCATAAAGGTTTAGAGACCCATCTATCACTGTTTTCCATGTTTGTATAGTTAGTTTATGGAGTAAATATATAGGCTATAATCTGTGTGTTTACATTCTAGCTGTTTTAAAAATGGCGGGTGCTGGTGTTTCGCGTGCATTCGGTCAATCAGTGTACACTAACGTCACGGGTAGTTCCTATAGTGCTGGTTTAGACCCTACTCTGAAGTAGGACCTAAATTAGTTCCTCCAAATGGAGTTCCTAGAACTAAAATCGTTCCTAGTTCCTGCGGTGCAAACACGCCGACATCCGGGTACTTTAGCCAATAGTTCTAGGAACTGTGAAAAGGTTCCTCCAATCGGAAAGCGGCTATCATCTCCAAATGTTTTTTAATGTGTCTCCACAGACAGCTCTGTAGGACGGTCAGCGTTGCGGCCGCCTGGCTCTCGCCCTGCAGTACCTCGTGTTCCGAGTCATTCTGAAGCGGACGGCTCCAGTCGTGGTGATGGAGGTCGCTCCTCACCTCCTGAACAACCACGAAACCAACGTCCCAGCCTGCCAGATGTCTCCAAACAATCTGCTGCCAGCAGCTCCGCAAAACCCACCAACTCCGCTCCCCCTCCACCCCCGCCATTCAATCGCGGGGGCAACCGCGGACCCTCAGCCCAACCGAGTTCTGGGGCACATAGTCGTGAGAAACCCCTTCCACCACCACCACTTGCAAGCAAGGGGCCTCCACCATCTCCATCTCCATCTTCTGCTCGCGATGGGCCCCCTAAACATCTCCCTGTTTCATCTCGCTCCTCTTCATCCTCCTCCTCTTCTTCAAACGCACCCCCACCCCCTCCTCCTTATCGTCAGCCGCCGTCTGCGAATGGAGACCCTGCCCCGGAGTTGCCGCAGAGGCGAAACTCGCTGAACAAGAGAGGCCATGCCAATGCTAACGTCCGTGGCCAGGCTCCTCCTCCTCCACCGCCTGCCCAGCAGAACAGACGACCCCCACCACCAGTACGCGATCCAGTGGGCCGTAGCACAGGTAAAAAAAGTTTGAAGCGGTTTAGGTCACCTCAACATGTAGTCTCACTAATGAGTGCCTTCCCTGTCGGTTCCTGAAGGATTTTTCCCATTTATCTTTTTTCATCCTAGGGATTTAAAAAACAAAAACAAATCGCTAAACAGTTATAAGCCATGAACCAAACCAACTTGCTACGAGATGAATCGCATCAATACAAACTTAGATTTGAAGCAACAAAGTATTTGAAAATCTGACAAAAAGATAAGACTATGTGCTTAACAACTTTAATGAGGAAAAGAACTACAATCCCATGAAGCATTTTCAACGACACTATTGAAAAAAAAAAAAACCCTATAGATAAATATAAAACTATTGATTTAAAGATGTTGATTATGTAAACAATACATTTTAAAGTTTAAAGAGCGTAGGGAGTTTAACTCGATAAAGTCATTTGCAGTGCTTAATGGGAGTGGACGGACACTAAATTGTTTCGTTTGGTGCGATTTGTTTGTTTCTCTGCAGATGGGAAATGTAGTTTTTCACCAGGAATTTGTCTGTTAAACACAATATATACACAATATAAACACAAATAATTCAGCTGTTGAATATCGATATCGAGAGGTGGCTTGCTGCCTCTTGAACTTTACTACAACTGGTTTAATTCATAACCTGAGAAAATGACACACTGAACAGTGTACTGAGTTCAATTACCCAAATTTAATTACTGAAACTGAAAACTTTGGTTTTGGTAAAAGATCTATTTCGGTACATCACTACCGTCATGTTTTCATCCCATTTTACTTTTATTGTGTGGTAAAGAGCAGTGTAAATATTCTGCCAAATATCTCCTTTTGTGTTTCACCAAAAATCATACAGGGTAATGGTTACAAATGATGACAAAATGTATACCTTTAAATCAAGGATTTACTACAATATACATGTAGTATACATGATGTAGTCCTGTGAAATGTGGACATCGTTAAAAATGACTTGTTCATGCAGCTCCTCAGGTTCCTCCTCCTGTATCTCGCAATGGGGCTCGGGAAACGCCACCCCCTCCACCCCCTTACCGTGGCGGGCCACAAACGTCTTCTGAACCCCCTAGTAGAGTAAAGCCCCTCCCATCTCCTCTACGGGACGTCAGTCTTCAGGACACACATCTTTTCCTCCTCCCTCCTCCTCCACCTGTCCGGAACGGACATACGTCATCTGCCCCAAAGCACTTTTCTGGTGAGTTCCATCAAACAGATGATGTAACCTTTTATTGGAACATCAGCTCATTTCATTGTCTTAGTTGCTAATTTGTTTATTTGTAAGGGAGTATCTGTAGATCAGAACTTTGATTTCCAGCTAGTCTGCCATACTATCTGAAGTCTACTGTGCATCAGCACATGGGGAAAAAAAACTGCAGTCAAATGTCCTCCCAGTAATTCAAATGCAGCCTCTTATTTCCTCATTACACCCATCAACAAAGCCTTCTCAGAACACAGTCAGATAAGAATGTCAGATAAGTTGTCCTGAAAAATAAGGTCACCATTTTACCTTACAGTCAGATACTTACCAGTAATTTACAAAAAAACACGCTTTTAATGTTCCAGGCTTCCAGTAGACAGCTATAGTGCAAATGCAGGGTTTCCCGAACAGGGGGTTTTCAAATTCCTGGGGATTCGTGAATTGAAATCACTATATGGCTTAGGATGATTATCATTCAGTGTCTCTGTACGGTTCAGTTTACAGTAAATGATGTTTCTACACAAAATCCTATATCTGCATGTTGCTTATTTAATCAAAATAAAACGTTTACTAAAAAGATTAAATATTACACAAAAAAAGACTGGATTCTTGTGGTTGTATTAATTCACAATGGTAATGAATCCTTTCCTCACGGGTCAATTTGACCCCCATAAGGAGTGAATGGGGGGGGGGGGATTTTTTTATTTATTTTTGTCAAAAAACACAAATCTGCTACAATCCCCAACACACATATGCACGAATGAAGGGATTAGACTTTAGAATATCCCCAATGCAGAACCCATTCACATACATAGACACACGCACACACACACATAATAAATATATGTAATAAAATCAATTTAATTAAATTTTTTATTAAAAAAAAAAAGATATACTTTATTTTATATCTAAATAATATATATCTGAATGCGTAAATAGCCAATTTAAGTGTCAAATTGGAGTTTTGTTCCCATATTCCAGTTTATTTGCTCTATATATAATTACCATTAAAAAAAAACTATAGTCCCTTCTAGTGGCAAAAATCATAAAATGCAGATTAATGTAATTTGTTTTCCACTAGAGGTCAGCAGAGATGCTTAATGACTGAATGCCATGAATTATTATTGACGTGTTCACTAGAATTGGACTGGTCTTTTTTTTTTTCTTCGTCTTTTTTTGTGGAATAATGCATAAAAATATATGAAAGCTTGTTTCTGCCACAGAATAAAACATTTCAAAAGATAATTCTGACTTTTTATTGCGAAATTTTGTATAATGAAGTCGCAATTGCGTGTTATAAAGTCAGAATTGTGAGATATAAAGTCACAATTGTGAGATATAAAGTCAGAATTGCGAGTTATAGTCAGAATTGTGAAATATAAAGTCACAATTGTGAGATATAAAGTCGCAACTGAGAGATATAAAGTCAGAATTGTGAGATATAGTCGCAATTACCTTTTTTATTCAGTGGTGGAAACAAGCTTCCATAAAAATATGCTTATTTTCAATTAAAATAATAAAATGTAAGAATTTAGAGGTAAAATACCTATATATGATTTCTAGACACACAAAAAAAAAGTAGTGTAATTTTTAAGCTTCGGGTCATTTTGACCCCCTTGGCCTAAGGGGAGGTAGTGTTGCACCCTGGGGAGGGGAGGAGTAAAGTTAAACAATCCCCAGGTGGAGCACAAAATAGCTCAGTCATTGATTGCTAACGGTTTTATATGTTTCAAATGTCTCTTCTCAGATGATTTTGAGTCCAAGTTCAACTTCCACCCTATAGAGGACCTGCCTCCACCTGAAGAATATAGACACTTCCAGAAGATCTATCCCAGCAAAAACAACCAGGGTAAAGACCTGATGATACTTTGACCCACAGTTTTTCCATAAAGACAAACTTTTACAGATTTTGTTCTACACATTTCCTCACTATCTTCTCCTGCTTTAGGGAGAGGTGCTCCTCCGCTGCCTCCTGTCGGAGGAAGATGAACACCATTCAGGGAAGAGAAGGACCTAAAAAGATGACACGAACACACACAAATACGTACATGCTGTATACATTATATATTTAAGTGTGTTTGTCACACAAACGTTAATTACACATAAAAATACTCTAATAATGTGACATCTTTCTTAGGAAACACAATTAATAGCTACATGATCTCTGATCCAAACCACTCCAGAATGCTGTACCTCTAGACCTGAAAACACTGTGCAATATTCCTGTGCTGCCTATACAATGCACCTTCTGTTATTGTGTCTGATGACAGCGGCACAGCAAGAGTAGACAACTCCAGTTACCGTGAAGCTAGATGTGTACATTCCGCTTGTTACTTACAGCAACCAAAGTTTTTTATTCAATGAGATAATGTGTAGCACTTGTAGATTACTGATGTCTATGCATATCAGACGCAAAGTCTGTATTTCTCTGGACAATCATTTTATTGTCACTTTTTATCCTTACTTTAATTCTATTTTTTTGCTTTCCAAATCTATCAGGAATGAGGTCGTTTAAATTGCAAACGTGTTTGCTTACACTACAAAGGCTATGAAACAACCTCGTTGATTGTTCGGTCTGCGGTTGTGTTTTCCTGGTCACGCTACAGAATCATGGCCAATATTGTAAGTTTTAAGAGGAGATTTTTAAAAATATATCTTTTTTATTTTTATTGGCTCTATGTTGAATCTAAACTACTTTATAACTGACCAAATACACACTAAGTGCCAGCAGATCTGCGGAAGACTGTTTTTGAAACTGCCATCTTCTGGATCATCTGCACCCTTTTTCCGGCTGGGTACCGATGTTTCTGGGTCGTTTATAGATTGCCTTTTTCTTTTTTTTTTAACCTAAGCTAAATTTCAGGAAATAAATTTCAGTAGATTTTGTATAAAACACTACAGGTTTTTCTAATTGGCATTTTTTAATTGTGTTGCATTGTATAATATGTTATAAAGTGACCAAGTGTGTTAATAATGTTCAGGCACTTCTGGCTGTTAAGGATAAAAGCTACTATTGGGATTTGGTGACCAATCATTCTGACTTGTAAATGCCAATTAATCTGTTTCTGAATGTGTTAAAATTCATGTCAACATAATTGTGAAATAAAAGGTGGGAAAGGGAATTATAATTTGATTGTACTTCTTTTGCTGTTAGAGCGGTGTTGTGTTAGCGGCCCTTAAGTTAATAACTAATGATCTTCACGACATAAGTGAATCAATCAATCAAAACTAACTTTAGCTGGACAATAACTTTATCCTAGAGCTGTTGTAAAGCCTAAATAATCTGTTACGGTAATTTCCTATTATCTCTGTAAAGCTGCTTTTAAACAATCCATATTGTTAAAAGCGCTATATAAATGAAGGTGACTTGACTCGACTTCTTTACAATAAGGACATAATATAAATGTCATACACTGCTTTATAATTGGTCTTTTCCATATATTCACAGTATTTCATATTTCAAGTTATTTCTTAATGCATATATTGTTGCGACATGTATTGTATTACACATATTCTGCAGCTTACTATAACAACAGAGAAAAGATATTCTTGGATATCACATTTGCATCTTTTTTTTCCTAGCAGATGAATGATAAAACAATGATAGCCAATCAAAATCCTTCCTAAGTGAATTAAAAATAAACATGGCGTTATCATGTGTTTGGTGTCCATGCTAATATAGTTATTTCTGGTGTGAATGGGTCTTAATACAAACATTAAAAAATATGAAAGCTTGAAAAGTGTGTTAGACAATGGAATGTCTTCTGTCTTTTCGATGCGCAAAGTAATTACATTTCAATTTAATTCTTACCCGACTCCATTTTATTATGACCTTGAATTTAGGGTGAAATGCTAAGTGATTATTGGTCAACGTCTAATAATTTATTCTGAAGCTTAATTCCCTATTTAATTTTATGCTTTTAGTTGCGCTCTTTCATTCAGATTTCAATGTCACTTAAGTCAAGTCACCTTTATTTATAAAGCGCTTTTTACAATACAGATTGTATCAAAGGAGCTTCACAGTGATAACATGAAAATAATACGACAAAGTTTGTTTCTAGAAGAAAATTGCGTCATCGTCCACCTGAAGTAAGGCAGATCAATAATATTGTTGAATATTAAATGTCCCCAACTAAGCAAGCCAAACGCCAAGGTAACAGTGGCAAGGAACCAAAACTCCATCAAGGAGACAGAATGGAGAAAAAAAAAAACCTTGGGAGAAACCAGGCTCAGTCGGGGGCCAACGAACGAACAGTGTATGATTATGATTCAGGCAACATTACAGGTCAGAAGTTAGATTGGATCAGAACATTCACAATATTTATCCAGTTCCATCTGAATCTTTATCTCAGGCCCCTCATCCATTGGTGGTGTACTTTGATGGCAGTCGTACATTTGAGAGCTTTGAGAACTCTGTTTTCTCTTCTTGCTGGTGGTAACGGTTGTCCATGTGTTTTCATCTGTGTTTAAAGATTGAACAGAAGTCATGGAATGCAAATCTGATCCTGCCCTTAATTAAACTTCAATCAATTGCGTTTTGAAATAACGTGTGAAGGTTTTTTTCTTATGATAATTAATGACACATGATTCTAGGAACAGAAAATCCCCCTATTCTTCAATAATGGATGGCCATATTTACGTTAAAGTGTTTTTGAAGCACAGAACTGTAGTTAACAGAACCAGTTACATGTCTCATAACATGTTCATTTGATTTACCATCAGTGCTTCTCTCAGTAGTCTGCTCCTGCACTTGCTGAAGCTGACCTGGGCTGGCTAATGTGTCAGAGGAATGAAAAGATGGCAGCTTCTCAAAACTACTCTTTCTCTCCTGACTATCATTTCCCTCAGTAACACTGTCGTACTGATGGTATACAAACTTAAATAAAGAAACTTAAGAGATTTGACTTCAGATTTCTTCTTATGCCACAACAGATAAACAAATGAAAGCTGATTTGTAGCTGATTTAGGCTCAATACCTTAAACCATCTGTGGAAAATAATTTTCCCCAAACTAATCCGCCGGCTTGGGTCCTGCTGAAGGAGGGATCGAATCAGATGGCAGCATTCTGTTAAGAACAATGGGAGAGAGAAAGAAAGAGAGAGACGACGATTCAGATGAGAGTCAGATTATAACCTTAAACTTTACACCTGCTGTCTTTGTAATAATAAACTGTAAGATTTGACCGTGCTAATCTGTAAGGTCAGAAATTTCGGAAAAATTCCTGCATTATCAACAAGCCCATCTTTATAGCCATTTGGCTCAGGTGTTACTTTTTGCGCCTTTTTTCTGTTTAGTATGATTCAGAATAACAGTTTTGTCTTCTTGATACCATCTCACCTTCTGAAACACCAGGTTCAAGCCAGATGTTGTCATCAATCAATCATCTCCAGATCATTGCTCTCTGGGAATCGTCTACACACCAATGTGAATAGAAGAACCACACAGTTGCAGGTTTCCCATGGTACCTGCCCTCAGTTTTGAACTCAGGCGGGCAATAATCATCTGTGCCTGAAGGAAAGACATTTTGTCTGATGAGTAAGCTTGAAATACTACTGCATGTTTTCAATGTATCCATTAGCATACAAAAATAGGTTTTATTCGATTCAAAAACATTGGTGCATCAATTTAGGATTCAATGTGGACATTTCCAAACCAGGTGCGATGCGAGAAGTTTCCACTGACAAAGGGATAGTTCACCCAAAAATGAAAATTCTGTCATCATTTACTCACCCTTATTTTATTCCTGTATGAGTTTTTTTCTTCTGTTGAGCACAAAGGAAGATATTTTGAAGAATGTTGGTAACCAGACAGTTGACGATAGCCACTGACTTCCATAGTAGGTAAAAAAATACCCTGGAAGTCAATGGGGTCCATCAACTGTCTGGTTACCAACATTCTTCAAAATATCTTCTTTTGTGTCTTTTGTACAGGTTTGGAACAACATAAGGGTGAGTAAATTATAACAGAATTTTCATTTTTGGGTGAACAATCTCTTTAAAGGGAAAACTACAAGTACCTTTACCTTGTCTGGTTAGGATATACTTTAGCTTGTCACTAGAATTGAAGTCCTAAACTACAGGTTTGAGTTATAATACATCCCACAGAATCGATCATAAGCGGATTCCTTCAGGAGATCCCCGCATCCAATGTCAATCAGTTTGACCTCGAATGTTTCTGGATTGATCAGCGGGTTCTCCATCTTAATGTCGGAGTGAAGCACTCCACGGACACAGCATGTGTAAGCGGCGCACAGTGCCTTCAGCATTATAAACTTTGCAATGTCCTCACTAAAGGTGTCTTTGTGACGATCCAAAAAATCTATCAGACCTTCGCAAGGTGAGAAGCGTTCCAAGACCATGATGTAGCGGTCATGCTTGTCCTGCCAGTCCAGCAGCTGAATGATCTCTGGAGTGTTGGGGCCCTTATTAACAAGAATTAATAGACCTACCTCTATTGGAACGAGTGAAGGATGACCAGGCTAGAAAGATCATTTTTATGATTGTTAGATGAAGGTGCTTTTAGTCCATATCCATATTGTTTACATGTTTTAAGTTTAACAATGTGAAAAAACATAGCAAGTGTAGTCTACTTACAATGGTGATGTATTCCATGTTTTTTACCGCTTCCAAATTTTTACCGCCACCTCCAAGCGCCTCCCGTCATAGACAGTGGCCAATCTTCCCTGGCCAAGCATTCTGCTGATTTCATATTGGCTCAAAATGTCCTCTATTAAAAGATAAATAATTAATAGTTAGAAAATTATTTATAGGGTGGCATGAGGACTTTGAGCGGTGGCAACACCAAAGCTAGCATCCATGCATAATTCTTATGGATTTATGGGCTGACTGTCATACACATTTGGATTAATGAATATGCGAAACAGCTGCATTAACACAAAAATCATCTATACTGTTTAAAAAATGAAAATTCTTTCAATTCTAAATCAACACTGAACAGATTTTCCTGTTATCACTGTAAAGCTGCATTGAAACAATGTTTTGTATAAAGCGTTATTTAAGTGACTTGACTATTATTCAGGGAAATAAATAAAAACATTGTATTTTTTAGTTTTTAATGCACATCTTGACATTATTATTATTTTATTTTTTTAAAACTGCCCTTAATGTAGGCTAAAACACAAAATGAGATATCTTGACAGTTCAGTAGAATCATTTATTAATGAATGTCAAATCAAACAGAATCCCAGTAAAAGAAATACAGCTGAATTACACTACATATCATATATAGGCGGCCCATATTCTTAATGAAAGTGGTTGTTATTGTCACCATGCCTATGATAATGAAGAAATGTAGCCTATAACTTAAGATGAGATTTCAATCTTAATAAATAGATAATTTAAATTATGTGTTCCATGGTCAAGAAAAAATAAATAAAAAATGTAAACCCCATAAAACGCATAAAATAGCCTATATATATATATATATATATATATATATATATATATATATATATATATATATATATATATGTATGTATGTATGTATGTATGTATATTATATATGTCATATTAGAATGGTACTTTTGAACAGCACTTAGTAACGTTACTCCAATTCAAAACACGTCCAACCTTTTAAGTTTTTTTGAGATTTGATAAAACGATACAAAATGGTAAAATACCACCATGAGTTAAAACAAATTTATAAGAGTGTAAAAATATGATGGTGGAATACTTGCCTTCTCTTTATGCAACATTTCAAAACTGCAGTTTAAAACCTTCTTAATATTTCCCGGGAAATTCTTTCCGCCAAAATACCAACAAAGATACAATATACGCGCCTTTACAGTCAAGTCAGTGGGGGAAGGGACTAAGAAGAATCCTATTGGCTCCTTAAAACAAGAGGAACTTGGGCAGCCAATGAAATGCGTTGTCACGGATCAACGTCACACGCCGGCGCCTCAGCTGTTTAGAGGAGGAGGTCACAACAACACATTTGGCGCTAGTTTGACGGCGGGTTAGTGTGGTGAGGAGCATTGAGACTTACAAGAGAAAATTATTGCAGCGATTGTCAATTTCAACTTTAATCAGGTAAGAAATTCAATATGTTAATTCTTTAGTCCTTAAGAGATTGTTGTAGTTTCTTTTAATAAACTACTTTTATTCAGTGATGTTCAGCGCTTGAACAAACAGCTTGGCGCCAAATGACACGACAGAAACTATTCTCATTCAGTTTACAGTATTTGTCGGAGACGTGCACGTGTTTTGATCTGCAACAAACACACCTTTTTAATTTTTAAATTGTACTTATTTTTGCATAGTAGTGAATTAGAGCTGATAGGAAGCATTGTGTGCGTAAGCAAAGTAAAGGACCAAAACCGCCAAATGGAAGGAACATTTGTGATCTTTGATCAGTGTGATTCGGAACAAAAAATAATTAGATCTGTGTAAGACTTGATGCTATTATACTAAACACCCCCAGCAGGTTTTATGTTCGGATGTCTTTGTTAATCACTCACACCCCAGAGTCTACAGGAAAAACAACACTTACTTGCTAAATTCCTCACGATTTCCCTGTTTTCTCCTCAAAGTACAGTTTTGATGTAACAGATGTTCTAAAATCAAAATGGGAAAGCTGTCACTGAATAAATGGCAATTGTGTATCAATTGTGTCACAATATCATTGTGCTTTTCTTTACAGATCTGCTTCCTGGTTTTAAAAATGCCCAGCACCCGCTCACAGAATCAGCCCACCCTTCAGTTCCCTAGAAGGAAGTCTTCCAGGTTGGGTTCTCGACCTAAAAGCTCCTCCGAGAACGCGGTGGATGTCCAGGCCACCCCTCTGTCCCCTAGAAAGACAAATGTGGGGGATTCGCTTGGCGCCTGTCAGTCTCCCAGAAACTCTGTGTTGAAAAGCACCTCTCTGTCTGAGCGGCTGCCCCTGAGCCCCCGGAAACGCACAGGTGTTTAAATCATCACCTTTAAACGACCATCTTGGTTGCTGTACTTATAGTAATGTGGTGTGCTTTATCTTTTATTTATGAGCTCTTGTTTGTGTTTCAGGTGATGAAAACGGATGTAACCTCTTACCTTCTATGCTTGGCTCTCCGCCTAAGCAGCGCTGCGCTCCTCTGTGCTCCCCTCGTAAACTGTCCTTCAATGAGAACACACCGGTCTTCTCCTCACCTCCACGTCCCACCCCGTCCTCACCGAAAATCCCCCTGTCTCCCATTTCTCGTCCATCGCCAAAACGGCTGCATGAGACCCCCTGTATCAACCCGATCTCCCGTACAGAGGGAAAGATCCCTGTCACTCGACTGTTTCCTGTCAAAAGTAAGTTTTAATATTTATATTAAAATTGATGTCACATATTTTTGACACTTGATAATTGATCTATGTGGTTATCCCTGTAGAATCGGGTTATCAGAGCATAAAGCAGGCTCTTCACACTGCAGTGCCCGAACGTCTTCTCTCTCGCGAGGCAGAGAGAGCTGCCATTGTCTCCTTCCTGGAGAACCATGTAGTGGCAGAAAAACCCTCCAGCCTCTATATCTCTGGAGCTCCTGGCACAGGCAAGACTGCCTGTCTAAACTGTGTCCTCCAGGAACAAAAGGTGAGCTCAAGAGAAAATATGGGCATATGCAAATCAAAAAGCATTATATTTTAATTTACTCTACCATTCAAAAGTTTGGGGTCAGTAAGAATGCTTTTTTAATGATGCATTAAATTGATTCAAAAGACCTACATTTCTATTAAATGCTCTTCTTTTGAACTTTCTACTCATTAAAGAGCATTGGGGGAAAAAACGCGTCTATTGATTGAATAATAAGAAATGTTTCTTGATCAGCAAATCAGCATATTAGATTGATTTCTGAAGGGTTGTGTGACACTGAAGACTGGAGTAATGATGCTGAAAATTCAGCTTTGCCATCACAGGAATAAGTTACATTTTAAAAATTATTTAAAAATTTGTTTTTAAATTTTTAAAAACAAAAAAGTTTGAATGGTAGTGTATATCTGCTTTAATTTTACAAGGCAGAGCAATGTCTGTCTGATATGTGAAATTGTGAAACATGAAATTATAGCAAGAAACAACTGTGCTTATGTTTATTTATATATTTTTTTAATTGAAGTCACCTGACCTCTCTTCTGTTTCCAGGCTCTGTTGAAAGGAGTTCAGACTGTGCTCATCAACTGTATGAATTTGCGCAGCTCTCATGCCATCTTTCCATTGCTTGGAGAGAGACTGGGGGTTCCCAAGGGCAACAGTGAGGCTCGGCTGGAGAAACACCTGACCAGCTCTGGGCCCACTGTGTAAGTCAGCTTGCATTCAGACAGTGCAATTTGCATGAATTGTTTCAGGTTTTTAGCCTAGTTTGTAGGTCTTGTTCATGTGAATTAATTCTTATTGTGGTGTTTTTTGTTTTTGTTTTTTGTTTTGTGTGTGTGTGTGCAATAGGCTTTTGGTTCTCGATGAGATGGACCAGTTGGACAGCAAGTCTCAGGAGGTTCTCTACACGATCTTTGAGTGGCCTTACCTGCCCAAATCTCGTGTTTGTCTCATTGGTAAGATTGTTATTATATATATATATAACATATATTGTTATAACATATAATTGTGGACATTAAAGGTGCAGTAAGTGATTTCTGAGAAACTGTTGATATTTGAAATCAACCCAAACAAACACACCCCTCCCTTCATTGCTTTACCCCCAAAATGTCTTTTTTATCATAGCTGAAGCAACGCAAAACAATACTTCACAAAAAAAGAGAAGGTGATAAACAAATGACAAGGAAGGACAAAAAAATGTAAATGCCGTACACAAGAGTATATACAAGCAAAAGTTGGTTGTTAGTTGCCAGCAGCACACCAGCTCACAATGCCACTCAAAACTGTCCTGTTATTAGCTAACATTAGAACCACAGTATATATCTGTTCTGTGAAACATGGCAAAACCAATGTTACTCGCATATGGAGCAGAAACAACGCATCCTCTGTGTCCATTTTCATGCCTTTCCACTTAGGTCTCTCCAGCCATGGAAAGCTTTTCTAATATTAACGTGGGTCCTAAAGCTGCGTTCACACTACAAGCGACACGATACCATTAATTTCAATGGAGAGCGGCCGATTTCCGGCGACACCAGCGACCATTGGTGACTGGATGGGGCGTGTCTAGTGACGATAAAGTTGAGATCTGTTTAACTTTATGCAAATGAAGAGCGTTTAGACTTTCCTTCCAAAATGTTTGTTTGTAGCGGCAAGAAAACGGATTTGTTCTGCAACATGGAGTAACATCCGTGAATGTCACTCACAAACATTACTAGGCAACCAGTAGTGGGAACGCCCACTGGCGACTTAACCGCCCGCCACTGGCAACATGCAGCGACAAAGTCGTTTGTAGTGTGAGCGCAGCTTAAAACTCTTGCCTGATCATAACCCTTCTTTTTCCTGTCATATTCCTCTGACTTTTTCTCTTTTGGAATGTCTCTCAACCATCTCTCTTTCTAAAGTCTTTCTTCAAACCTCCATCTAGCTCACTCTATCCCCACCCCATCATGAGTGTAAACGCCCCTTCTGCTGATTGGTTGCATGTTGTCATACTTGCAGCCGTTGGTCCGATCCATTTTCAACAGCGTTTCTCAGAAATCACTTACTGCATCTTTAATAACAGACTTGATTTCTACTAATGTTCTTCTATAAAAAGCGGATCGTATTGAATGTCTGCTGACATGTGAACTTTGACCCCTTAGGTATTGCTAATGCATTGGACCTGACGGACCGTATCCTGCCTAGACTCCAGGCAAAACCACATTGCAGACCCAAACTGCTCAACTTTCCTCCCTACAGTCGTGAGGAGCTCAATGCAATCGTCCAAGACCGACTCACACAAGTATGCATACTTGCATATTTTGTTACTTGCTCTTATCCAGTCTCGCATTCTGAGGTAATAATACATTGGCGTGTTTGTGCGTTTAGGTATCAGGTGAAGGTGTTCTGGATGCCGCGGCGGTTCAGTTCTGTGCCAGGAAAGTCTCAGCGGTGTCAGGAGATGCTCGCAAAGCACTCGACATCTGCAGGTAAGAGCAGGCTCTACTGCTGAATCTCCATCACAAGTGTGACGGATAGTTTTGTGAGGTTCTCACACATCTGTCTATCCTTCAGGAGGGCTGTGGAGATTGTGGAAGCGGATGACAGGTCTAAAACGACATCCGAACCGGCGGTTAGCCCTAAAGGTATGAATTACTGTACAAGATGTAGTGCAAAATAAGTCGCACCAGACTATAATCATTGTTGAAAGGAAGAAAAACACAAGTCGCATCTAGTTATATTAACTAGATAACTAGATGTAGTCACAAGTAGTTCTATTCAGAAATGATATAAAACACTGGTAAATAAAATGAAATGTTTACAGAAATTAAACAGTTTTTGTTCCCCTCATTCCAAAACAAATCCTTAAATTCACAGCAGAACTGTATTCAGAATAGAATGGGAAAAATAAGAAAATTTTGTAGGAAATATGCTTTACAAAAAAAGCCGAATATGCACACTTTGCATATATTCCAAAGCAACTTGTATGCAATTAACGTCAGGCACACAAAACATAAGTCATGGGACTTTTCAGATAATAGAAGCAATTTATATTCTGGGAAATACAGTAGATTGTCTATTATTATACAAATATTACCAAATTAGGCAAAGTGTGGCTAGTTCAGCTACATAGTTACTATGTAATGGGCGTTTTCAAAACACTGATTCATGAAGCTTTGAAACCTTTGCAAATTATTTGTTTTGAACCACTGGTTCGGAGTGTGTATCAAACTGTTAAAATTACATGAGCTCAGTAAAATAAGGCTGCTTTATGTCATGAATGTTTTAAAATTCCTATGGTTCGCAACTAGAGGACGATGATATCTGTGAACCAGCGGAACCAGTGTCTATATGGTTTTTGCCTTTTTTTTTTATATATATACATTTGTAGACATTTTAATGATATAATGAAATAATTAATTAATATAATTAAAAATAAGCATTGTAGTTAAGTCTCTCAGTGGCCTGACTGGTTTTTAGCATTTAATAGATTTACACTTTCAATAAAACATTTGCAATAGGTTTTGCTGCATTTACACCATTCTGACCAGCAGGCGTCACCAGCGTGTCTCATTTCGAGCCATTCGAAACCGAATCATTTTGTGAAGCAATTGGTTCAAGCTTAGTTTCTCACATCACTAGTGATAATCATTCCAGCATTATTTAGAAAGAAAATGAAATAACGAGGGATTTGTCTCTTGTTTCTCAGTGTCGCGTGTGAGCGTTCCTCAAGTGGCACGGGTTTTGTCTGAGGTGTATGGCGACCGCATGGCATCCAGCAGCAGGGACGGTGAGAGTTTCCCTTTGCAGCAGAAACTTCTGGTCTGCTGTCTGCTTCTGATCATCCGTAACGGCAAGTGCAAAGAGGTCCAGTTGGGCAAGGTGAGTCAAAGTTTGATCAATCGTTTCCAAACACCATAACTGAAAGGGTTAGTTCACCCAAAAATGAAAATTATCCCATAATGTTCTCACCCCCAAGCCATCCTAAGTGTATATGATTTTTCTTCTTTCAGCCAAACACTATTGGAGTTATATTAAAAATGTCCTGGATCTTCCAAGCATTATAATGTGAGTGAATGGTACCTTTTTTTTATCTCAAAAAAAAGAACATCCATCCATTGTAAAAGTAATCCAGGGGGTTAATAAAGGCCCTCTGAAGCGAAGCAATGCGTTTTTGTAAGAAAAATCCATAATTATAACTTCATAAACTTTAAATCACTAGCTTCCGGTAACGTCTGTCCGTGTGCTAACGAGAGAGTCAAGTTCCAGGCGTATGATGTAGGAGTAACTCAAGCTCCTCTGACATTTCTCTTTAAAATTCTCGTTTTAGACTTCTAATCCGTAACCGGTGTTTTGTTTTGCTCTATCCTCTGCGCTTCTTGCGTTCATCAGTTCGTCATGCGTCGGGTCAGAGTTCACTCTTCTGCCGGAACGAGACTTGCGTACAGAAGCCAGTGATTTATAATTTATAAAGTTTTAAATAAGGATATTTTTCTTACAAAAACGCTTCAGAAGGCCTTTATTAACCCCCCGGAGCAGTATGGATTACTTTTATGATGGATGGATGCACTTTTTGGAGCTTTAAAAAAAAAAAGCGTGGAAAACCCATTGTAAAGCTTGGAAGAGCCAGGATATTTTTTGGGTGAACTACCCGTTTAAGTGTAAATGTTCAGACTACATTGAAGAAGTGTTGGTAACCCTGTGTCTGTTTCTCCAGCTGTGTGAAGTGTACAGTAAGCTGTGTAAGCAGAGGCAGGTTGGAGGAGTCGGACAGACGGAGTGTCTGTCTCTCTGCAGTCTGCTGGAGAGCAGAGGAATCCTCATTCTCAAAAAGGCCAAAGAAGCTCGGCTGATTAAAGTAAGAGCATTTATGAATAGTATGGCTTTGGAATCATAAAGTAATCAATACTTCAATTCGTTACAATTTAATGAGGGTTCTAAATTTATTTATTTTTTTCTTTCCTAGATCTCCCTGAAGATTGAAGAGCGAGATGTGGAAAACGCTTTGAAGGATCGGACTCTCCTTGGTAGCATATTAGCGGCTGGTCTGCCATAATCTACACAAGAGTTTTAACTTTTTTAGTATTTTCTTTATTTCCTCATTCCTTTAAATATTTTATATTGATGAGCTGTGAAAGTCTTCATTAAAACGAGATGTGCTGTTTTGAAGGGGGATGATTTGATCCAAAAGGCTTAATGTCATTTTAGTATGTTTGTGTCAAACGTTTTACCTGCCTTTTGAAGTGTCATTCTTCTTTGATGCTTCCAAACAGAAGATATCGCCTTCTATTTTATTTTGTACATCAGCGTTGTAATGTTTTTTTTTGGGTGGGATACACTTTTAATAAAGCAGAATGTACATGAGTTTGATCTTGAGTCATTTATTTACTGATCTAAACCATTTGAAGTATGGCACACTTTAAAACAAATTATTTTCTGGACTGTTCCTCCCTGTAGAGTTAAACTTGGAGCCTTTGCATGCTTATGTAGTTTGTGTATATTAAACAATTCCTTTTTTTAATTCCAATTTCCAGTGTCCATCTTTAGGGTCCAGCCTTCACTAAAGATGAGAAGCCAAAAGATTGGTCAGCAAATCAAGATTCAATATTTTTATTAAATCAATTAAAGAATTTACAGGGTTTTTTTTCTCAGTTGCAAACACTATAACTGATTCTGCTGGTGCAAACTCCCAAACCATTCATTCAGTTCTTAAAACAGACATTTCATAAGAGTTTAACACCTGTTTTCACATATTTCAACTTTTTAATGATTGCTGCAAAACTACACAAAAATACCCTCATTTTACACAGGTTTTACCTTGACGATTTTAACACGATATGTGACTGGATCACAAAACCAGTCACAAGTCGCACAGGTATATTTGTGGCAATAGCCAACGATACAATGTATGGGTCAAAATTAGGGTTAGGTTAGGGTTAGGGTTATTCCAGATTTTCAAATAGTTGTATCTCGGCCAAATATTGTCATATCCTAACAAACGTATGAATCAATGCACAATGCAGAACCAGCCCAAGGCAAGAAATCCAGGGTGAAGGAATGCAGGATCCCGAATCTATACATGTATTTAACTAGGTTCAGTATTGATCAGTGTTGTTTCCTCTTCCCATCCCTAGAAGGAGATAATTATATAGTTATGGTTAGTTTCCAGGTAAAGAAGGTCAGCGGATTCATGAATATAGGAAGGTGATTAGAGATGACCAAGAGGAGTAAAAGTATAGTGTATTGTTTTGGATGGAAGTGGACAGGTTTTCCATGGAGACGCAATCTATTAGTAAGTTCTTCCAAGATGCAATATGTACAGTGTTCCTTAATTTCCAGTTCATGAGGATCATTTTCCTAGCACTACAAGGATCAGTTGACTGTTCGAGTCTTAAAAACACTGCAAAACTGATGATACACCAATCAGAATCTCAGAATAATATAAATAGGAGCACTATTAGTACTATGTACAGTAAACTCAAATGTGTAGCCATTTTTTTGTAGTACTGTATTTTTGCAGAACTGAGAAATGACTACCTAAGAGAAAGTCTTTTGCCAGAAGACCAAGAAACTGCTGTAGTACCGTTATGAAATTTGGCTAAAGGTGTAGATATGCGTAATTTATTTTTTACTGTACTGTAATTAACAGTTTACTGTATTGTGTTGAATACCGAGTTCATATTACATTTTTTGGTATTTGAACTTTTCTTCTTTAGTGCTTTTCATCTACTATGAAATTTTGTAATTAATTTTTTTTTCTGTATCTGGTCTCTGCACTCTTTCATTTATGTTGCATACTGTAATAGATATTCAGCTGGAAAATCATCTCTGAATCCCAATAAAGTTTTGTTACAGTGTTATGAAATGATCTCACTAGTGTTCACACTTAAACAATTTCAACATCCCAGTCACAAAGCATTAGATAACATGATTTTATTTCTTTTTTTGGACAAAGTATGATGTAAAAATGCTACAAAGAATCCCTTTGTCAGTTAATATATGAACAAATGTGGAGCTAGTTTTTTATAACACGGTTTAATCGTTTAGTTAAACATTAGTCCCTTTTAATCAGCACAGCATTTATTCATCACGCAAATGATAATAAGAAAAATCTCCATACACAATGCATTGCAAGACAAACAAAATCAGTATTTCCTTGTCGATACATTAAGACAGTTTCAGCATAACACATATATGGAGTGAAAAAAAAAAAACAAGTGGGAAAAGTTCAAAAGAACTCCAGTATTCGACAGTCTCAGTTAAGGGAGGAAAGATAATGCACTGCACTGAGATCCAAGCGCTGTAGAAAATCAACATTCCAGGGCATTTCAACTCACTAACGCTGATTTCTGATCAGCTCCGATCAACCCGTCTGACTAAAACCACTGTGAACGAAGCCATAAAGCTGACCTCAGGTCAGTTATTGTGAGATCGCAAGTCTAAATCATTGATCGCATTTTCCAAAATCTTTAAACTATAAAAAGCAACGTGATTATCATTATAAAATATTTGAATAAAATCTCTTTGGCATAGTTAACCATTCCTCTTACCAACAAAGTATTAATGCACCCATAAGAAACACTAAAATATAACATTTTCTACAAAAAGACATGTAAAATGCAACATGCTGTCATCCTTTTATAAATGCAGGGTAAAGTTGCTCGATTCTGCCTCTCCCAGCACAGCGAGAATTGCATATATTACAGCAGTGTCAGTGTGTGTTAACTGAGAAATGGACCACAGGCACCCAGCTATGAAAAAAAAAAAAAAAAAAAAAAAAAAAGTCAGCTGGGAGTTTCTGTCTAGTGTATTTTTTATAATCCTCTTTTAGTGGAGCTCAACTCATCGTCAGGCTGTGAAATAAAAAGAAAACACTCAATTGAATGCAGTTACAGACTTCAGCAGGTAAGTCCAATCTTATTTGAATATTTGAATGACAACTAGTGTATTTGAATAGTACTGACCTGTTAATAGTTATCATGGTAGGTTCTGGCCATGGAGTTGTAAGGCATGCCATGCACATATTCATCTTGCATTTCTGGATCTAGAGGAATGCCATCCATATGCATGCCATCATTGTATACTTGATATCCTCCGGGGGGGCCGTAGCCGTCGAGATCTTTACGAGACAAGGCACAAGACTGCAAAAGGTTAGCCATCTGCACAATGCTATAGTCTCTCAAAAACCAACAAGGTGGTTCAAATCTTTATAGATAAACCTGACAGTCGTAGAGATAAGTAGCTGGTAAATCAAGGTGAGATGATATACTAACCGTCCTCTGGAAGGCCAGGATCCATCATGGGGGTGTGTGCCTAAGATGTAACAAGGACATTGTTAAAAAACCTGCTCCTTATGTACATATTTCTGATAAATGATCTCTTTTGTTGTGATTTGAATCACCATATTTCCATGTAATCAATACTGTAATCAAATAAAAATGCAAAATAATAAGCATAATTAGGGATATTAAATATCTACTTACAAAAGCACAAGCATAAATTAACAGGGGATATTCACAGTTTGTGAAATGTAAGCATTAAAAGCAATTGTTAAATACAATGGTTACAAATATTTGTTAAATATTTGTTAAATACATACATACATACACACACACATATATACATATATATATATATATATATATATATATATATAATTTATTTTAATTTATTTTTGTAATGTGTATGTTTAAATTTATAATTTTGTTATACTATAATAATGTTTTGATCAGTTTGCGATTTGCAATTGTTACTATCTACTATTTTCCATAATTAGAATTTTTGGTTAATTGTATTAAAACAAGTTAGGGTCAGTTTATATCCACAAATATCATAATTAATATAGTATTTTTAACCCACAACAAATTGCACACAAAAATGAATTGCCCCCATTGTTTTAATTCATATATAATAGCAAGTAAGATCTCAATGATATTTTGTCCACTGAAGTAAGAAATGTCCCTTGTTCCAATTTCACAAATGTGGTCACTACTATAAAGACCACTTTTCAAGAGCAAATATGATAAAATAAGGTCTATCTTTGTTTTTCTTTTTGAATATCCTGTTTCACTCTGAAATACTGTATGTCACATTACGGAAGAAAATTGTTAAAATGTTAAAAACCTCTACACCACTAGGGGGCAAACTCACCATCTCCCAAGCAGCAGGGTCATGTTTGAAGAGCGAGTGTGTGAGCTCCACTGATACTCGTTTCTTATAGTCAGGGTTTTTGTCCTCAGAAATTCGGAAGAGAACAGCAGCGGCATAGGTGGCTGAAAGAAAAAACACGCTTTGTTACACGCTTAACCCCAAAGTATACTTCAGATTTGAAGCAAACTCTCAGTGTGTACGTACAGCCGAATGCATAGACTTTTGAAGTATACTCTATTTGACAGCATGCGCAAACACAGGCCCTTGAAACGTGTACACTAGAAAGTTTCATACTTTCATACAAAGTTTCATAACTTCTCTCCAGAAGTTATGAGTGATAAAAATGTTGTTGTACTTGTTTAAACTAGAGATGCGTGATTATCTTTATCCCCTCACACAAGAGTGTGTTGTTGTCCCGTCTCCTTAGTCCTTAGTTTCTTTTTCGACTGTGAAACAATGGCCCAGGTCAGTGTTGACAGCTTGTGGACAAACTAATTAGATCCCAAAAATTCTAGGAGCATGTGCGAGAGAAAAATCGGTCTATGAGCGTACAGTACTCGAGTACTATGCTGAAGATGAAATCTACCATGCTTTGGTATTGCTAACCTCATAATCAATCTGGTTTCGCTTGTTTCTCTGATGTTTCTCTCTCACTCACCAATTCCTTCGTTGCTGGAATGGAGGAGCTCCATGAGAGGTGCACAGGCTCCTTCCGCATCAATGATCTCAGCCGACTGTTTATCAAGAGCCAGTTCACACAGAACACCAGTTGCCACACGCTTGACGTTATCCAATGGAGAATACAACAGCTGCAGGGACAGAAAACAGATGTCTATTATATACACTGAGCATGTTAGACTGAGGGCAAAGGCTACATACAAACGCGCTCTCATACACACCCATAAAAACGGCCACAACATAGTATATTGATGGAAAGGTGTAAGAGTTACCTGAACAAACAGAGGAATGGTGTCCATGCTGGCAATGGTGGCTTTGTTCGTATGATCTCTGGCCAGGATATGCAGAGCACCAGTGCTGCCTTCCACGATCTCTTCCATTCTCACCCCATCCTGAGAGAGAGAGAGAGAGAGAAAAAAAAAGAAAAAAAAAAAAAGAGTAATTTAATTAATTAAGTGACAAGTGAGGTGTCTAAGTCGCAACATCTAGCTATGGGGGTGCCTCAGGGCTCAGTGCTTGGACCACTTCTCTTCCCCATCTACATGTCATCACTGCGATCTCTCATTCAGAGATATGGTTTTTCCTATCACTGCTATGCTGATGACACACAACTCTACCTGTCTTCTAACCAGATGATCCAGCGGTAGCTGCTCGCATTTCAGCCTGGCTGACTGACATTCCTTGCTGGATGAATGACCACCACCTTCAACTAAACCTTGCGAAGACAGAGCTGCTTGTGGTCCCAGCCAACCCAACACTCCATCACAACTTCTTCATTCAGCTAGGTTCGTCAACCATAACCCCACCCAGGACCTTTGGAGTTGTAATTGATGATCAGTTGAACTTCACAGACCACATTGCTAGAACTGCCTGGTACTGCAGATTTGCCTGGTACAACATTAGGAGGTTTAAGCCCTTAAACCTAGGACTTGGCACAGCACTTGCATATTGTTGCCTTATTGTTAGTTTTATTGCTTCTATTGCTCTCCTCATTTGTACGTGGCTTTGGATAAAAGTGTCTGCTAAATTATGTGAAACAGTAGTCACTGTACAATGTACATTGTACAAGTGTGTAATGATGGGAATTGTAAAGAATTAAAAAAAAAATCTGTTTTTGATTGTTCTCAAATATTTAGATTTGTTTAGTACTTTTAAGAAAAGATTATAATAATTAGAAAATATTTTAATGTGATTTTTTTTTTTTAACTACACAATGTCATGAAAAAAAACAGTCAGTATGTACACAGATTCATGTCTCAAGAGTTAGTCGAATGCTGGATGTGTTGGATAATTAAAAATAATTAGAATCATTGGAATACACTAGTTGAACTACATGGTTTTTTATTCACCAAAAAAAGAAGTAGCTTATTATTGGAAATTGATATGTACTAGTTGGGTTACATGTTTTTGATACACTTAAAAGCACTGAGCAATTCGTTTGGGAATTGGATTCCTCTGGTTGTGATACATGTTTCACATAAGAGTCATTCATTTTATGGTTAAACACTTGGTTCCCCACCCTAAATATGTGTCCATGTTTCAGCGACAGGTGAGGAATGCATACCTGGTATTGTTGTTGAGCAGATGAACCGTGTTTCTGTGCATCCTGATGGGCTTTTGAAAGCAAATTGACCAGTTTGGGAATGGCTTCAGCGTCTCTCAAAGGAGCCTGATTGGCTGGACAAAGTGCCAGGTTACGGATCAGACCAACCACAGCCTGTGATGAAAACAAACGTGAGGTCAGCAGCAAGATATGGTTATATACTGCACAACAGGAGACCCAATAAGGCCCTCTATGGTATAAACTACTCATAGAGAGGGAGACACCCATAAAATATTGTACCAGGGCCTGTGAATTTAAGCAACAACCCTGTCACACAATTAATAAACTAAATAAAATAAATGCTTTTACATTCTGTGGCTTATTAAAAGCCATTTTACTCTACATACGGCCCCCTCACATCATGTCAATTTTACTTCATTTAATTTAACCTGCCTATTTTGGACACTTTCAATTGTGGAATGAATGAATCAAGCTCCTGTGAGTGGGGTATTTCTACAGTGGCACTGGTTTAATGCTTCATCCACACCAATAGGTGTCAGTATATAGCACAAAACAACTATATAGTAAAATGAAACAAATTAATAAAAAAATATAATAGTGCACCTTTAATTGATTTGATTAATATGTTTTCCTGAAAACTTTTAGGAAAAAAAAAAAAAAAAAATCTTAATTTTTTTTTTTTTTTTTTTGGTAGATTGCAAAGCTATCGATTTCTCACTGACGTGCTAATTTGACAGTTCTCTCTGTTTTTCTCTCACTTACCTTAACGACTGGCCAGTAGTAGGGCTGATTGAGCAATTTGACAATAGCGGGGATGCCGTAATCGGTTCGTACGGCATTCTGTGCAATCTCAGCATCCGGGTGCCGGCTGGTGAGGTGGCGAAGGGCACAGACAGCTGGCTCGATCACGTCCTGTTTTGAACCGGCCCTCACGATGGTGTGAATCAGTGCCTCCACTCCGTTACTCTGGGTCACCTGTGTTTTGTTGCGTGTGTTGTTGCAGGTGAGGTTGGACAGGATGCCTGTTGCGCAGGTCAACATGTTGATGTCATCAGATGACAGCAGACCAACTAGCACTTGGAGCAGATTTTCCATTCCGTCCTGCAGGGGTCGACAGAGAGCATTGGCACCAATGAAAAATTTCAAGTTCAGTTAAAGCAGCAAGGCTTTGCCATTTTATTTGGAGCACAATTTGTATAGAGCAGCGGTTCTCAATCTTTTTGACTCAAAGGCCCTCCACTATCCAACACAATATTCAAAGGCCCCCACCATATAGACTATATATACATATTTCCATTATTTCTGCTGTAATTATGAAAATGCTAGTTTACAAAGATTTTTTAATTAACAGAAACTAGGAGAGTCGATACATTATATTAAAATAATTAACCACAATTAATTAACCAAAATTCAATAACTTCATGATCCTAGAAGTTTCGAGAACTGTATGTTTGTACAGTACAATACTCATTATGTCTATAGGCATGTCCCCATAAAACATGAAAACCCAACATGGCACAAAATGTCCTCACAAAGCAATGTCCAGATTCCTTGTCTTTGTGGGGACAATTTTTTTGTTCCCCATGAGGAAAACAGCTTATAAATCATACTAAGTGATGTTTTTGCTATTATGTAAAAGGTTTAGGAATTGGGTTAGTGTAAGGGTTTACAGTTTAAAAATTATTCTATGGAAACCAGTTTGTGTGTGTAAGATACTGTAGTTAAGATGGTGTTAGATGCGTAAATTGACCTGTTTGGTTGCAGCGTCTGACAAGTTTCTCAAGGTCCACAGGCAGTTTTGCATCAGACGTTGACTAGAGCCGGTCAGATGCTTACCAAGAGCTTGCATTCCACCTGACAGAAAATGTTAGATTCATTTAAAATAATAAAATGAACTGAAATAAAATATTGAACAAAAAAACTAATTTTATTTCAGCTAGTTGAATTGAAATTAAACTGAACAATATAAAAGCTAATAAAAAAAAAAATAAAAAAAAATAAAAAAAAATAAATAAATAAATATATATATATATATATATATATATATATATATATATATATATATATATATATATATATATATATATATATATATATATATATATATAATTTTTTTTATTTTCTTTTTAAATAAAAGATTAAGTGTATATATATATTTTTTTTAATACTTTTTATATTTTCATTTACATTTTTGTTTTTACTTTTTATTATTTATTATTTTTATAATTTACTTTTTGATACTAAAATGACACTTGTGAGTAGTGCTTTTAATTGTCTGCCAGGCAACCACAATTTTGATAAAAAGTCACAATTTCAACCATCATTCATGTCCATATAGTGGATTGGTACAATTAACAGTAAGTGTGACGGTTGCTTTACCAAGCACAATTGATTAAAAACACTAATTACTATATTTGGAAGAGCGGTTCAGTTTTCCAGTTTGACTTACCAGCATCTACAATAGCAGGCTTGTTACTCGGGCAGACAGAGAGCACTTTGAGCACACGGCTAGTGGTCCAGAGCAGCTTCTCATAGTTGTAGGTTCTCATGATGTTCACTAGACCCTCAGGGCCACCGTTTGCAAGAATAATCAGCTGTGAGACAATCAGACGTTAATATGACAAACAATCACATTTGAAAGAAACTCAACTTAAAGAACAAGAACTCAAGAAACAACTAATACATTTATTTGTATTATTTTGTAAGATAAATAGTTATAATTTATATATATTTTTTCAAACCTATATATTCACATAACTATATTTACAAAGAAATTACATAATTTATATACAGTAGGATATTTATAAATTTTTTTTGTTTGTTTTTTTGATCAACACTCATAACATAAACACCTTGCTCTCCTGGTTGCCATAGGACAGCAGCTGTAGGCAGTCTGTGGTGATGGCCAGGAACTTGGGGTTGCTTTTCTTCAGCAGGGGAACCATCCTCTGCAGACCGTCAGCCAGACGCACCGCCATCTTGGCTCCCTCTTGGTGCAGAAGCAGGTTATGCAGGGTGGTGATGGCATAGAAAAGAACAGAATCCATCGGAGAACTGAAAAAGAAATGAGTTGGATGGTTCAAATCAAGTGCTGGATTAATTTCCTAATAGTTGGGGATATCCACGTTCCGACTAATGTAAAAAAAACATTTTTTTTTTCTTTTTTTTTTTTTAAATGAACAGTTTTTACCCCAAAAATTAACATATCATCATTAATGTCTTCTCAATTAAGCTCTCCATATTTATTTCACCAATGAAAAAAACAAAAGGAGATATTATGCAGAATATTAATGCATGGTTTTATTAAAGAATTTACCAAAAACTATTTGTTTTAGAACTTTTAACTGCCTTTCTGCAGCTTTTTGAAGTTCAAATCAAATACTGGTGTAATTTCCTCATAATTAGGAATATCTACGTTCCAAATAATGTAAATAAAACATATAAACAAACAATAAATGTAATAAATGTTTAAATGAATAGCTTTAGTTTTTAGGGTGATACAACTATAACACATGAACGCTTTAAAAATCAAATTTTCAATCGTTTATTCCAAAAATGAACATTTTGTTATCATTTACTTACCATTATGTTTGTCATATTCATCAATGAACTACAATAAATGCATGAATAAACTACATCAATACACCAATCTTGGTATTACAGAATATAGAACACAAATGTTTTTAAAGACTTTTTAACTTTTTGAAGTACGAATCATTGTGCACTTTCATTGTATGGAAAACCGAGGCTTGGACATTCTACCAAAAGTCTCATTTTGTGTTTTACAAAATAAATAGTCACATGGGTTGGTTTTTAGGCAAACAAGTCCTTTACTTCAGTCTCTCTCACCTCAGCATGCGCACGAGAGCTGGAATGCCCCCTGATTTGAAGATGGCGAGCAGCCCCTCGCGGTGGTGTGAGAGGTTGTGCAGGATGCTGGCCGTGGCGCGAGTCGTCTCCATGTCGGACGTGTTCTGCATGGCTCTCACTACGGCGGCCACCATCTGCGGGGACTGCATCAGAGCCCGGCGGGACGCCTCCTTGCGGGTCAGCTGGTTCACGATCATGGCTGCCTTATTCACCACGACCTGAAGGCAAGAGAGAGGGTTAACAGTCAGGACATGAAGCTACAGTACATAAATAACATACTTGATTTTTGTATACGTTTTTGTGACGTAGAAATAGAGAGCAGTGAGTGAGTGTTATAACATCATCAGATGTTTAATACAAGCAGCGAGGTACCTGGTCGTCATCGTTGAGGAGTTTGGTGAGCTCTGGAATGGCGCGTGTAGCGAGTTCAGCATCATCCTGGTAGTTGATGAGGTGAACGATGGCGGCTTTGAGTTGCTGAGATGGTTCGGCTAGCTTCTGAACATTGGTCTGCTGGGACGAATTGATCTGTGTGGAAAGGATGGCCGATCCCTCCAACACCGTCTCAGGAAACATGGCCGCCCTCACACGCTGGGCACGGGTCATATTTAATTGAGACTCCACCTCTATAAAAGAGCGTTATACAGAAAGAATTATAAACTAAACGGCTTATTTTTGCATTTTCTATGCTTATTTTGGAGGGAAATAATCCCAAATAAATCTGCATTGTGTGGATCCTGGCAAAAGCAATGGTAAACTGATGTGTGAAAGTTACTGCATAATAAAATAATTTTGACATGCAGTATATGATATTTTTTCACCTGCAGGGTTCTCTGTGAATGTGGTAGTGTAGGTGAATTTCTTGTTGCTGTACTCTGTTCCTTCTTCATCTGAGCGAACCGTAGTGGCTCCTGATTGGATGCCTGAATCTGTCCCATAATACGTCTGCTGCCACTCTGTGACCTTCACCGTGCCTGGGGCCTCTGCCACTGATACACACACACACACACAACATGATTTGAGTTGATCTACTTTCGTCAAAACCATAAAAAACACCCTCTGAAGTTACTCCAATAATCATGCAAAGCATCATGGAACACAGGAAAAAGGGGGATAGATGACCTCAAAGCTAATAAACGTGGATTACAAGGCACAAAACTCCCCTTAACTGCACTTTTTTTTATTAGCTTTTTTCCTATCACATATTTTATTAATCATCATAAATTGGGTATCAGTCAAAAAACATACACCCTCTGTATTCATCCTGTGAAAACTATTGACAGACATTGCGTTACCATTGAAATTGTATTGAAATTCCTTTTGGCGGGCTCCTCCCCCTAGTGGGCGGTTACATATTACTTATTTTGTTTTGTTATTAAATTCTTTAAATGTTCGCCTGTTCCCACCTCCTTCTTCCCATAATATCTGAACTGTGTTACAATCAGTTAAATGTATGCTTCAAATCTCAAAATGAATGTATATTTTTATACTGTACATTATAATGTTGTGATGCCTAAATTCACTTGTAGCATTTAAAACAATTTATTTAAAGGCAGGGGAGGAGATTTGTTCCAGAAAAATGCTTTGTTGGTTGAAAGTCTCTTCACATACTTATAGCAATCACTAAGTTAAGTGGTCTAAATGTATTTATATGTACAGTGCTATGCATAAGTGAATACACCCATGCTAAAGTTGACTAAAAAGAGGAATAAAAAATCATATTTTGGAAATTGAACGTAATGCCTTAATTTAAAAAATTAGGAAAAATCCAACCTTTAAGGACACCAATTTTCTTTGTGAATGAATAATGTATCGTAAATAAATAAATGTTCTTCCTTAAAATACATGGTGCATAAGTGAGTACACCCCTATGTTAAATTCCCATAGAGGCAGGCAGATTTTTATTTTTAAGTATTTTTTTTAATTTTTTTTAGGATACTATGCATCCTGATAAAGTTCCCTTGGCCTTTGGAATTAAAATAGCCCCACATCATCACATAGCCTTCACCATACCTAGAGATTGGCATGGTTTTATTTCAGTTAGCCTAAAAGCTAGTTTGATTTGCATTGAGAGATGATCTTATGGAAAGTACCCCATGCCAATCTCTAAGTATGGTGAAGGCTATGTGATGATGTGGGGCTATTTTAATTCCAAAGGCCAAGGGAACTTTATCAGGATGCATAGTATCCTAAATTTTTTTTTTTTTAAATACTTAAAAATAAAAATCTGCCTGCCTCTATGGGAATTTAACATAGGGGTATACTCACTTATGCACCATGTATTTTAAGGAAGAACATTTATTTATTTACGATACATTATTCATTCACAAAGAAAATTGGTGTCCTTAAAGGTTGGATTTTTCCTAATTTTTTAAATTAAGGCATTACGTTCAATTTCCAAAATATGATTTTTTATTCCTCTTTTTAGTCAACTTTAGCATGGGTGTATTCACTTATGCATTGCACTGTATATATCGTCTGTGGAAGGTGTAAGAGCATAAAATGCTCATCCAATCATTGCATTCGGTCCGATGCATACGATGTCCTCCCTGCCTGTCAACGTATGTATTTTCATACCTCCGCGCGCGCACCTGCTCATGCAGACATCACACGTCATCAGCACGTTTTATGCTATGCAGAGTTAGACAGACGTCAGTCACCGAGTACCACAACCGAAACAGCAGCTTTTACAGTTCTTCCAGAACCCAAACAATGAGCTTATGCTGCGTTCACGCCATGACTACTGTAATTTTGAAGAGATGGAAACCCGTGACGTTATACTCGGAGCTGTTCGTGACTCAAATTTATGCATTTCAACGGCAACACTATCAACGGCGAAATGAATCTGCAGCAGTCAGGTGCATATGCGGAAATCGCGGGGGGGGGGGGGTCGGCGGGGTCAGGACCCCCCTATCTGAGGGTTGTCCCCTCCTAAAAATATAATTAAAATATGTGTATTGTAAATAATATAATGATATATACTTAAAATAATTGTTTAAGTAGTAAAACAATACAAATGCAAACGGGACAACAACAAAAAAAACGTTTTAACATTTTGAGCCCCCCTCCCTTGCCTCACAGTGCTTTGGTCCACTGCCTGCTCCCCTTTTACCTCACCACACAAAAAGTCCAGTGGGAGAGAACAAGGTTTTTCAGTTGTGAAACTCCAGTAAGTCAAGGCTATTTTATTCACTTTAAACCTCGGATGAAGTAATTCTTTTCTCTTTAATACAGATTATGCTGCGTCATTAATAAATCATGACAATTTTTTTTATGATAACCAATGTACTTTTGTCACCGATGTAGTCCGCCTCACTATGTTGGCGATTATAACCTTGTTTTATACAGTCTGTGCGTTTACCTAGATTGTTTAAAACCGTTCCCTCACACACACCCATAGAGTGTATGCATACACTCTATGTAGTCTTGTAGATTAGACAAGTGCGGGTGCGCATTTAGATTTTCACGCTTTCACTGTGTGATATAGTCAGTCTATATCATTTAATATAGTTAATCTAATCTAATATCACACAAAGAGTGCAGTTTTTCTCCAGATATTAACATGATAATAAATGTGATTTCATAAATTGATAAATGAAAAGTTTAATAAACAAAGTTAATATTAAGCGACTTTTAGACACCATATGGCCTGTTTTAACTATTTCGCCAACGAAAATAATTGAAAAATAAGCCACAGCGCTGTATTTGCGTCTCTGATAAACACATGAGGTATTTCCTTACTGAATTATGAATCAGCTTTTTGAAGGAATCAGTTGAATCGCAATGACTCACTCATTAACAATGAATTGCTGCCACCTACTGGCGGTTTTAATTTCACATTTAAAGTATCTTTTCATGTTTTAAATCATTTCAAATATCAATATTCATCGTTATTTATGTCTGTGTAAAAGCATCTAAATGCCATTTCAAATGGAGTCAGCTGTCCACGACAGTCCTAAACATGCCAAGTTACCAGCACAATAACACACTCAGCTTTCAAAGCTATCTTGCTATTTCTAGCTGCTATGAAAATTGCCTACCCTACCTTTAAGCTTTTATTTATTTATTTATTTATCTTTTATTAACATAAAATAGTAAATAAAAGTAGATTTTAATACTGGCCATTTAGTGGTTATCAAGTCAAGTCACCTTTCTTTCTATAGCGCTTTATATAATGTAGATTGTTTCAAAGCAGCTTCACCGTAATAAACAGGAAAATAATAATTAATGCAACAAACATCATCAAATATGAGACAAATTTAAATTCTGCTAAAGCAGCTCTACAGAAGACAATAGTGTCATTATTCAGCTGAAGTCAGTTCAATATTGTCATTGTTGCAAAAGTTTCATTTTCATCCAATAGTGTGAGTGCTAAGTCTGCAGACAAATCGATAATATTACTGAATATTAAGTGTCTTTAAACCCCAGTCATGTTATCAGTCATAATTTAAAATAATAAATGGATTACGTGGAGTTTTAATATTGTAATAATTACATGTACTTACCATGCATTTCCATTTTGGCCTCCCGGACTCAAACCAAACAGCCCAAAAGTATAAAACCTGTAAAACAAAAAAACAATCACGGATTAAACAAATATTTTTAAAAAAGCAGCTGAAGTTCATTAAAAATGTAATTAAGTCATCCTGCAATCTGTTCTTGATCAGCAGGACAAAACACCATTAGAAACAGAAGTTCAAACAAACACAAACAATCGAAACTGGTGCAGAGGATCATGGGAGAAGGGGAGAAGCAGGGAGGGAGGGGGGTGGTAGTGATGTGGGAATGCCAGCGGTAGATTTTGACCCTTGGCTTCTCAAACAAGGCGTGTGAGCTAATGCTTGACTGCAAGCACAACAACCTCACAAAACCGGCTCTGCGTGTTTCGACATTTACACACCAAAGCCCTCCCCCTTTCTCCAACTCTCATTTAAACACACAACTACATCCATTTCAGGTAAAAGCACAATATGGGAACAGTATTATTTCTTAAAATCCATTTATAACTTAAAACAAGGCAACAATAAAACCTTGTTCTAAAAATAAGCAGGAACAGACGAAATGGATTTGCCTGCCATAACTTTTTCCTTTCAGTTTTATCTGCACCGTGTACAGCCATTTTACTGTCTCCCTCCTGGCTTTATTTAAACTCCTCCTCATACATTATCAATTATTTCTCTCCTTCAGGTACTCTACAGTACATCCTCAATTTCTCTTCCTCTCTATTACAGCACATTCTGACTGTGTCTAACCAAAACCTTTGAACTCCTGAGAAGAAGAGCATTTATCAGACAACATATTTAGACTTCATGCATTTTTATTGATCTGATTGCTATCCAATTGAGTATAGGCCTAAACATTCCATTTACACTTGGTCACATAAATGTGTCTCCATAAAACAGAAAGAAATAATCTGATCTACTACGCCTGTATTGTATGCAAATATCTGTTTAGAAGAAGTAAAAAAAACTTTCCACTTCAAGTCACATCTTGTATGCACCTCAAACCAACAATTTATGAGGTAGTCTGACTGATTGGATTGCCATCCGTCTCAAATTGCATCTTCAAAGACATTTACACTTTTTTTTTGTGACTGGAATGGATAGTTATGAAGTGTAAATATACCCAGAGAAGACAGATGAAAACACTGACAGATCAAATGAAAAGAACTACCAATTATTTTACAAATCTGTTAATCCCACATAAATTATTAGCAATAAAACAGATAGATTAGGAAAGTTAAATCTTTTATTTCAGCAGAGCTAGACAATAAGGACTGCCCGATGGCCTGATCTGATCATGTTTTTAAGCCTTGCCAATTTAAATATTCAAACGCAAGAAGACGTGGAAGAGAGCTCAGTTCAAAAGTGAGAGAAGTTGTGTGTGCTCACACATCCGAAGCGCGCACCCAGAAAGCCGCTTCTCAGACAGCGTGCGAATGCTGAATTGAGCTCTATTTCACGCCTTCTTGCGCTTGAACGGACATATTGATACAAAATCACGTAAAAAAATTCTGGTCTCTGCAAGCATCCTAGTAAACAGTCTAAATATTAACAATTGAGAAATAAAAAGCATGTGTATCAGTACATTAGATCTGTGCAGTGACAGCATCCTAATAAACCTGCTGCTTTTGTTTTAATATTAATCAAACAACAAAGGACAAAAAAAAAGATCACTCACTGCTCTTAACTAAATAACTTGTAACTTTTAATAAGGATTAATCTATATTTAATTTATACAGTGAAGACTATGGAGTGCTATTTTATATTTGATTATTAATTTTCTCTACCTGAAAATTACTGTTGGACTTACCTTAACATGAAAAGCAGTGTTTGTTTTATTTCCATGTTCGCTCTTTTGTATTTGTGCTATTGCTCATAATTTGTTTCTTATTTGATTATTGACAATATACATGCCTTTAAAAATATTTGAAATTTACAGGAGTTAGGCCGGTGTCACAACCTTATTTATTAAGGTTACATTACATGACATAATACCGCTTACTAGTGGACATAACAATGTGAAAAATGGCGGACATTGAGACATCTACGGATATATGACCTGCACCATAATGTAGAAGTGCTTTTTTAACTCTAGACCATGGGGAAAAGTGGAATGATAAAAAAAAAAAAAAAAGAAAATTCGCAATATCAAATCAAATTACTTAAAATCGCAATTCTTACAAATCACATTAATGATACTACAACAGATGAATTCTGAATAAACCATTACTATGTATTAACCAAGCACCAAATGCACAGTGAAGTGGTTTGATGGATTCAATCCAATAAACTTTTCAAAATGCACTAATCAGAGGGTTGACATTCCCCAAACAGCAGGAACGCCTGGCTTCAGAAGCCCTACAACCAAAAAGCAATGAAATGAAAGATAGTAAGATAGTATTGTAGACTCACTCTGTAAAAATATCACATGATCAACAAGCCTGTTTCGTGTACATGTGCCGTACTCAACATAACATCGTGAGAACAGATTGAACACATATTTTAGATGCCTTGCATGTCCACACTTGAAGACTGCAAGTGCCAGTCTGTGGTGCCCCTAAAGAGTTTTTGCCAAACTTTTTCTCTAAACAGCACAAACAACACTGCTAAGCAGATGTTTGTTGGTTTGCAACTGCTGTGAGCATTTACTCATGCCAAAATGTGCCTCAGGCAGACATAAATAGTCCTTTGTGTGTTACTACACTACACTGAAATGGTTCTTTAGAGTTTAGAATGTATTTATTCGACTAGTTTTCGTTCAGAGTCATAATTGTAAAGCGGTTTTGCATATAAAGGTCCAGTGAGTGGTAACTCCCTTTGCTATGGCAATGGCGTCAGTACACACCTAGCTGGGTGTAGCCAAGTTAAATACTTGTCAAAACACGTAAAACACAACAAGCAGCAACTACTGCCGGGCCTGCAGGTGAACGATAGCAATTGCCTGTGTGAAAACTGGGCGTGGGTGCTTTCTTCTCAAGAATCACATTTACACACCCACTTTGGTATGTCCATACAACTTACTGTAATTTCCAAAAAAAGAAAAAAGGAAGAAGCTATAAAACAGCAGATTATGACAGATTAGTTTAAAATAAGCTCTACACCTTTCTGATTTTGGTCATGGACCAAACGATTACAGTTAGTAAGTCTTACTAGTGCATACTTGCATGCAGATACAAGGTCTGTTTTAAAGGGTGAGGTCAATCACACAACTACAGTTACACACCCAAAAATAAATAAAAAAATCCTTCAGATTTATACAAAAGGAACAACCTGAGGCATATCTAGAGTTCTCTTTTGACTTGAGGTAGTAAGCAGCCACCCACAATATTATCTACATCTAGTGTGCTATCTTCTGAGGGGGAATGATTCATGAACCATTGATTCACTGCTGTTTCTGAGCTCATATGAGGCATGTACTGTTGTCTCTACTTTAGACTTCACACGCAGTTGGGATGATGATTAGTTAATGAGTAAAGGTTTATTACTGTACATTCAATTTCACACTGAGAAAACCGAGCTACAAATCACACGCCCTTCAGAATGATCACCCACCCCCACCTGACCTGCTCCACCTACCTATCCCTTAACGGACACAGTGCCTTGGTCGATTTCGCAGTGTCTGAAATGTGTTTGAGTCAGAATGAGCTGTGGATATGACACATCCCAGAGCTGATTCCCAAAAACTCTAATCCCGGTGTGACATTCCACACCAATCCATGGTGTGCTACCTCTCCCACCCACTTTCTCTTATTCACACCCTGTCAATGACTTTCTGTCATGTACTAGCACATATTTACAAAACCATGCCTACACACAATAGTAGTGCACAACACTGACCATAATGAACACTCTAAAAGCATTTTTTTATTCAATAAAATTCAGTGAACTAAACCGACCAGCTCTAAAATGAATTACAAAATTAGATTTAAAACAAATCCAAAAAAGAAAAAAAACTGTGCTCTTAATTTTAGTTTTATGTGGGACTGAACTCACTCCTTGAAACATTAAAAATGACTATCATATCAGAAGCTATGAAAGCAGTGATATTAAAATTATGGGATAAAATAGTATGGAAGCTTGTTTCCGCCACGGAATAAAAAAGATAATTGCAACTTTTTATCTCGCAATTGTGATATAAATTGTGAGTTATAAAGGTCTTTTGGTCTTTTTTTCTTGCAATTACAAGTTAATATCATGCAATTCAGATTTTTTAAATCACAATTCAGACTTTTTTTTCACTCACAATTGTGTGATATAAATTCACAATTTGTGTGGGCAGTCGTGGTCAGACTGGTAACCCGAAGGTTGTGGGTTCGATTCTCAATACCGTCCAGAAAAACGTAGGTGGGGGGAGTGAATGAACAGCGCTCTCAGCAAATGACTTGGTCCAAAATCGCTTACTGCACCTTAAAGTAAGCATTAGATGATGACAAATTTATCTTAAAGTAAACATGTGGAAAAATAGTATTCACAAATAAATATACAATATCGACCAATACTGGTAACTGATAATCAGGTTATACAACAGTTAATTCCACTCTCTTATTTTAATTGGCCAGTAAACTATTCCAGTCTGTCTGTTGCATTGGCTTCTTCTGAAATAAATTTATTTTATTTTTTGATTTGTTTAATTGTTCTAAATCATCTTGTGTATTTATTTATTAATTAATCATGGTGAGGCAAGAGTTAATAAAAAAATAAACAGGAAAATGTGTGTATTTAAGGAAGCCGTCACTATAGAGGAAAGGAGGTTTGGATGACGGATTATGGTTGAGTGCACTAAAACTGGCCTAAATGGTTGAAGAGGCGAGTTGATGTTGGTCAGTCCTGTTTTTAGACTGATAATCTGTTTTATTTCTGCTCTTGATTATATTTATTTGCACATCTGCTTGTAATAAACACCTTTTTGGACGCCAACATCACTCCCGTGTTTACATCTTGATGCGATTCTCCTTGTGACCATCCGGGTCCCTATCACAGTAAATGGCTAAATTTTTATTTTTGAAACACGTTACTTATTAACTTTTTTTTCTACTGTATTCTTTTTAGGTTATGTACACAAAATCACTATTTGTTTGTCTCAATCCCTCACATTTCCCTGTGCCTCGCTCTCACATGACCTGACGGCTAAAGAATGTCAGAATCAGATGTGCTGATGTTGCTCATTCACACAACAATACTGAGTACTGACAGTGCAGCCAGTCACCATAATCTCTTTCTCACTGCCCTGCCCCGAGGACAGACAGGGAGTGCCACTGATAAGACTCTGAGTCAACCTCTTTAAACACCTCTCATGATTTTTGAAGATTTATTTGTCCTATCTATTAATTGATTCACAAGTATCCACAAATCCAATTCAAACATGCAATGATTTGAATACACAGAGAGATAAGCATGTCTTTAAATATCTGAATTCAAATGAATGTACATATTTATATAATTAAAATACTTACATTTTATGCATATTACTTTTACCTTTTATTTTAATTATATATTTTTCTCATGTGAAATACTCCTCTTTGTAGGTTTATTATTATTATTATTATTATTCATTTTGATATTTTTTAGCAAGTCAAAAATGTCAGGGTGATATAACTGTCCTAATATAAACATGAAGAAAAACATCTTGTTACAAAATAATGAAATTCTTGAAATGAAATTTTACCAAGTAGTTTGACAAACTTATATTATTATTACAAAATTGCTTCACTGCTTATTAACATTTGAAGAGGTTTTATCCACCAAATCAAAATAACAAAATTCATGAACCAAAATGCAGAAAAAAAATCTGGAAATGACATCATAGAAAAGACTACAGGTCAATAAGAACCAAATGTAGAGCGACTCCTCAAAAACGTAATGATATTTATTTATTAATAATTCATGATATTAAGGGGTAAAGAAAACATTACTTTTTACTTGATGGTTACACCACATGACAATTTTAGAGTCATTAAATAAAAACTTTTCTTAAAAATGGTGTACAAGTGCCAAAATCATATGAAACCAACATGAATACAAATAACTTTCTAACAGTTATGTTCCTGATTGATAACAATCAGGTTTTATTTTTGTGTACTTTTTGGAATATGAAAAAGTTTTCCTTATTTTTTACATCTTCTACGAATATAACGTTCATCATCATCATAAAATCACAGTATACTCAGGCTGTGGCCAGTCTTTATTTTTACAGTGACCATAATGGGCCATCACCATATTTACATCTGAATTACTGCCCAAAAGCAGCCATTTTGGATTCAGAGTCGGTCTCCAGAGCTGCTATGCCTCATAGCTTTAATTCAGTAGTATGAAATCCAAAGCCACCCACACACAGTAGAACACACACACACATACACACACACACACACACACTATTAATTACTTTGTGACCTGGTAGTCACCAGCTGAGCCCATACTGCTGAAAGCTTGCTGTGTCTGAGATCTCCCCAGACGCTCAGCTTGCTTCCGCTGGAGATAGCAAGTGGGCGAGCAGGTGGTCTGCACTGGCTCGGGCCCGCGGGTTTCTTTAACCCCAGAAGAAATGCACACACAGGCCTCTCAACATGTAGATCCATCAACCACCACATCCAATTATACAGTTATCATAGGAGGTCAAATGAACACAGCAAATTATAATGTACATTTCTGACTACCGCTGCCTACCCCCAGAATACTAAATAGCTATTAGAGTAGACTATCATAAGGTATCTACTATGAAAAAGACTTTGAAATCAAAATGTTTTTGTCCAATGTCAGAAATTTTCTTTCATCCTACAGCACAATAAGATATCGCCAATGCAACGTATCACAAAATAAATGGCTTTTAAATTACATATCACATTATATTACTGACACTAAAACTGGTCAAATTAAACATTTCCGGTTCTTTGTTTTCAGTTAGCCTTTGGTTAACATCAAGCTAACATCTTCGCTTACTAGCTTAGCATAGAGCTAACTTGTTGTGTATTTTTTAAAGGGATTGTTCACCCAAAAATTACAATTTTGTCAACACTTACTAACCCTCAAGTTGTTCCAAACCTGTATGAGTTTCTTTCTTCTGTCGAACACAATGGAACATATTTTAAAGAATGTTGGTAAGCAACTGACTTGTTGAAAAAAAAAAAATGGAAGTCAATGGCTACGTCAACTATCTGGTTACCAACATTCTTCAAAATAGATATTTTGTGTTCAACAGAAGAAAGAAACTCATACAGATTCCGCCATTGACAAGATTTTCCATCATTACAACGCATCACTGCAATTGACTTCACTTTTATATGGTAGAGGGCGCTGCTACTCATCTTTTGAAAGAGAACAGCATCTTCGGATCTAAAAACAAGCGAAGAAAAATATCTGCGTATTCCAGGAGAGGATAAAAGATTGCTTATGAACAATTAAGCTATGTGATCTTCAAACATTAAACAGCATATAAATCAAAACTGCCTAATGCCTAACAAAATGAAATGAAATGTCGAACCCACGAATTGGTATACGACTGTGCAAGCTTTGGGGGGTTTGATCATCAATCTGAATCCAATCCGGATGATGTCTTTGACAAAAACACAATTTTCTCAGCTTTTTGTTCAAAATTGTTTTTAAAAGTGTTGATAAGAAAATAATGAATGAAAAAATTATTTTGATATATTGAATTTTAAATAGTCATAAAACTAAATATTCTGGGGGTTAGCAAGTTGTGTGTAAATTATAAAAAAATGCTGGTGCTGGCTGGCAACTTTTAAGAAAACACGGGAAAAGGGTTTATTAAATATGCAAAAGTTCACTGGTATGGTACTGAACTTGAACTTAATGAACATGTTCTTCTTGTGGCCAAACAAAAAAAACGATGCATATTCTGCTCATGTTGCACAACATAGTTACTGCAAAGTAGAATGCCCATTTTGGAAAGTAATGATGAGATAAATTCATTATCACGATGAATACGCAGCAGTAGATAAACTCCTCTGGAAGCAGTTGATGTGTAACATCACAGTGAGGTATCCAGGCGTGTACGAACAGGCTGCGTTATTTCAGCCTCAAGCTAAACCATTAGCACTATTAAATGACATGCATGTCTAGAAAAAAAGAATGTTCACGATTGATAACAACATACAGATATGAGAAATGTTCAAAACAGCACATTTTCAAAGCGAATTGTCAATTAAATGGTCTTAAGGACCAAACGCATTTTAGTCACATAAACGAATGCAATGAAAATGTACACAGCGCGTAAAGGAATGAAAACTAAATGAAGTGATCTTGAGACATGGTTTTTAAAAGGTGTTCACACAAAGTACGATAACTATAACAATTATTTCAGCATCCACACCAATGCAAAATAATGTTCTGTTTATTATAAGCGTGTGCTGCAGCTTTTTGTCAGCTGCCCCTTTAAATGCTTAAGCTCTTTCAAGTCGGGAGGATTCTGATTGGCTGTCAATGATTTTATTGTTCGCCTGCTAGAAAAAAATAGCTCTGATTCAAAGCAGTGATTCAAACTCAAATTGTTCCTCTATGTCATTGTTATAATAGCTGTGGACTTCCCTATTTTCATAGAATTAGGATGATTATTAAAACTTCATAGTTATATCATTATAGCTATCGTCTGTGGTGTGAATGGACTTGTTTGTAAAAGACAATATTTTAAGATGACTTGTCAAGTTAAAAATTAAGATGCTATTTTCCATACAAACAGTCTAGCAGGTAAAGCACATGGTTAGCATGCTAATCAAAGTATTGTGGCTCAAGTTTTCAAAGCTAAAAATGCATTAAAGACCTACTAGATAAATGTTTGTTGGATGTAATCCATCTGTAATGCATAAATGTTTTGAGCATTTAAACAGTCCGGTTTTAGCTAAGATAATCTGTGAATCAGTGTTACTGACACAATGCTGCACATGATCCACGCTATTCCACTTACATGCTTTAAAAGCTAAATGATGGGCATTTGGTCACGGGTGTTACTTGCAGAAAGTGCTTAGATTAACACAGACAGGATGAGACAGGGCATTAGCAAACTCTGTCTGCTCGCTATATCCTTGTGTCTCCATTCAGTTCGATGCGATAAGATTGAGAGATATGCGATAGGAGAGACTCTGAACAGTGGGCAAGTCCAGTCTCCAGTCTCATGTAAATATTCAGACGTCGTCAACTATCCCATAATCACTCTTCTGTTTTAGGCCAGTTGAGATGAAAGAGGTCATTCCATCTGAATGGAGCACTTGACTGAATGTGGGCAGCTGTGTGACTGCCTGTGGCTTGATGGACTATCACTAACAATTCATGTTATTGTCAGACGTTTCTTGTCTGAGTCATTAGCTAAGGCACTTAACGGTAAGTGGCGCGTTATCTGAGAGAGTCAGAGTTTCTGACATTTTACCAGCATTGTGAGGACTAAGTTTCAACATTCGCCCATCCTGGTTTTTGAAACGCATCATTTCAAATAGAAAGAAGCAAGTTCATAATGTTTTCTGTGGTTCTCATAAAGCACATTGAGCAATTTCTTCCACAGAAAGGAGGCAAGCTGCTTCATCATAGGTAGCCTATGCTTGAGTTTGTAGAGCACAACTGAGCCAATGTGACAGTTGTTTAATATTTCATCGGTCTGAGATGTCCTGAGGGAAACCTTGCTGGTACTGGATAGATCTGAAAAGATTTGAAAGAATACTACACTATTCTAGAGCAGCACTGTGAAAGATTTTGTAAATTTATCTCTAAATGATCCAAATTTTACAAAAACACTAACAATTTAAGGTTACACTTTATTTTAAGGTGACGTAGTTACATTTTACTAACTCAAATAAGTACTGAGTAATATTAATTAACTACGTAATTACTATAGAGTTATGGTTAGGGTTTGGTTTAGGGTTAGTAACTTGTAATTATGCATCGTTTAGCCTACTGTGTTATTACTAGTAAGTACACTGTAAAATAAATTGTTACCCAATTTAATAACACTGAAAATGTTATCTTTAATAAATCTCAAAATGAGTATCTATTTTTCAGACTGTACATTGTGAGATGCAAATTAACTTGTAGCATGTTATTGATTAAGATTGATTATAGTTTGAAGCATTTTATCTGCAATTTATTTAGACAGAAGACTATATAAAAATAACTGTTCATGCTAGCCATTTATTTACTGGCATAAATGAAACTAAAACGTAGAGTACAGTGATGTTATCTTCTAAACTGTAGAGAGAACAAACATGTGGTTTTGACCTTGAAAACGTGGTAGTAGCTAGTGTTGCTTTCGTCAACGAAAATTATGACGAAATATTGTCGTCAACGAACCGTTATCACCTGACGAAAACGAGACGAGACTAGACGTAAATGCATGGTCATGTGACGATGACTAAAATACATGTATAATGCAATATCGTTGACGAATAAAAACGAGACTAAATGTGGTTTAAAAAATAAAAACTATGCTAAAATGTCTCTTCATTTTCGTTGACCAAAACGAGACGAGACGAAATGTAACGTCACGACGAATGAGAGAGTTGTGCGTGAACCCATAGCTTTGTCGGCTTTAAATTCTGGATTGCGATCTGGTCACCCGATTATCAGCGAATTTAACCATATATTACTCCATTAGTTATTCTATTAAAATGTCTCATTGATATATTTGACACATTCATAATCATTACTTTTGCTGGTTCTTTGTGACAGCTGTTATGTGCGTTATTGGCAGCGTCTCTTGTTACATGAACACGTCACCGCATTAGCGCCAGAACATGGAGATTTTATTTTAGAGTATAATCGCACAACCTATTCGATATTTTATAATTAAATAAACTAATCGAATATCCAAAAATCGTGACTCATCCCTGCATGGAATCTCTTGTTTCTTTTCCCAAATCTTCACTCACGTGTCACGTCTCACCCATTTTCTAAAGGTAGCCTATTATAAACGTTTCTTGGTTCACTTTTAATTAAGCCTATTATATTCGTATTCTTTACTGTGGTAAAGTAGAAAAACGCTGTAGGACAGATAGCCTACATTTGTACTTGCATGTCAAATTCTTTTTAACACAGTTTGTGCTTGTTATATTAGACATTGGGCGCGAGTTTAGTTGTAAAGCGCGTTTGACACGTGTGGGTGATTTTTAGTTTCACTTTCTCTGGCAGCGCAATCTCAAACATAGCCTAAATATCTCGCCCTTGTGGAGGATAAAATTCGCTCTTCAAACCAATTTACATCAAGTAGAAAACACGAAGATATCATAAAGAGATCGATATCTTCGTGTTTTCCTGCTCGTGTCCCACATCCCGCTCAAAGCGCAGAGTGCATCGCGTCTTTGTGTGGAAATATAAAACGAGTTTTTTTTTTTTTTTTAATAACCCCCCGAATATTAAAATTTAATATTATTTTTTAATAATAATACCGCGGTGGTAAAAAAAACCCGCCACCGTCACAGCCCTAAATATAGGCCTACTAAATAGCCTATAATAAGATAGCCTTGTTTGAAATTATATATTGACTGGGTTAAATAGAATCGCATTACTAAAAAGAGACTAAAATACAATTTTCATTGACTAAAACTAGACTAAAATGTCATCAGTTTTCGTCGACTAAAACTAGACTAAAATGTCATCAGTTTTCGTTGACTAAAACTAGACTAAAATGTCATCAGTTTTCGTCGACTAAAACTTGACTAGACTAAAAAGAGTATGAATGTGACTAAAACTAATAAAAACTAAAATGACAGCCTGACACAAAGACTAGACTAAAACTAAAATTAAAACAGGCCGCCAAAAACAACACTAGTAGTAGCGTTCATACAGGCTGTTTCAACTCATAGGGGTCAACTGAGAACAAATACACTATTACAAAGGACAATGGGAATGTTCTTCGCTAGAGTAGAATAAAATGGAGGCCTCTTTAGAATGATTATTTATTACCCCCTGAGATTGTGTCTCTAGTGTGCGAAAATTCCCTGAACAGCCCCTTTCTCCACCTCTCCCTGGTTACTCTACACCTCCCTTGCCCTGAATTAAGGAGTGGAGATGTTCTGTCTTGATGATACATGCCCGGAACCTCCCACAACTCTTGACTCATGTTAAGCGAAGCTGCTTCTTCACAGGAAAAGTGGTTTTGACGCAGAAACGTACAACACATCATTATTTTTTGACTTCACACCCAGAATATCACACAAACGCTTGTTAAACTGATCAAATCACACTCAATTTTCAAGTTGAGATTGAGAACTTAATTTGGGGTTTGCAACTTCCTCTCCTCGCTACAATCACAGAAACAATTATTCATGTTATGCAGTGTTAAACTCACTTTTTTCACTCTGTCTGTCAGGATTTGACGGTCTGAGGTTAGCTTTATATTGAGTGGAATTTGACTCCTCAAATTCCACTCAATGAAAAAAACAAGGGGGAGGGGGCAGAGGGCCTACTATGTTCCTTTGTGACTGCTCAGTGTTAATTCAGTAGGTCTGTGCTGGTGTTGAGAGTGTTTACTGACATCCGAGGAGAGCTTTGTTAATATTTCATGAGAGCTGAGCTTACCACACCAAGTACGGAAAAGATATCGGTGTGCAAAAAGATCCAAGACAGGTAATTAAATGTGAATCACACTTAAGTTATACCGATGCTCCTACACATTGTTTCAGTCTGAGTATTTAAACCCATTCACAACAAGAATTATAATAAAATTAAATACTGTAGATGTCTGATAGGTCCTTTACATTCAATCTTCAATCACATCATTTACTTTTATGGCACAAGCTGATTGGCCTCTGCTGATTCTGCAGCCAAATGCCACTATTTAAATGCTTGCTCAACATTTAAATAGTAAAATTCAGTGTTCACTGCAATCTGGCTATCAGAGTTCAACTGAACCCTCTACCTCCCCCAGCTCCACCTGTCTAGATCTGCTATAGGGTTTATGCATGCCTATTCATGCAGCAGTATATCTTACACACTAGTTGGCCAAGACCAAATACATTAACACTGTCACATCCATTAACATGCTAAAATTATTCATGATTGAACTACATTAACATCCACACCAGTGGACGATAACGTTTATTATAAGCGTGGGCTGCAATTATGTTGCCTGGTGTTTTAAATTCCCAAGCTCTTCAAACTCAGGTGGATTCCGATTGGCTGTGAAATATTTGTTCATTTATCAGCTGGAAAAAAATTATTTTAAATGTGATTCCAATGATGTTCCTCCATGCTGTTATCATTATAGTTGTGGTGTGGACTTCCCTATTCTCACAGAATCAGAACCATATATTTATTGTTAACGTCCTTGGTGTAAACGGGCCTTTACAAAGAGTTTCAGGTTCATAAAACAATTAACCTAGAAAAGTCCTAAAGAGTAATTGGCTTGGCCATGTACAGATTATGAACTTATCCATCTCAGCCAGCTGGCCATTCACCAAAGATTTCATATAGCTAGGATCTCACTCCACGTTCATTAAAGATACATGGCACATTAGGGATTATAGATATGGAGAGAGTGTGTAAAGGAACACTCTGTGACGCATGTGCTGGGACTAAAGCCTTAAAATGCATCAGACATGAATTATACAGAACGGTAGAGAGGTAGAAAGAGAGAAGTAAAGATAAAGATGCTAATTGATCTAACAAAACTGTAAAATACAAGCAAACTGATATCCTAAGCGAATGGTACTTGTGGGTAATCTCCTTTGCCCCCTCTGAAAGTGTATTTATGAAGAGGGGATCACGCTGCCCCTTGCTGTCCTAATGTAGGACAATATCAGGGATTTGTGCTTGTAGGGGGATTAACGGCTATGTGTGAGCCCAAATGCTATAAATCTCATCCTAAAACCAATGCCAGTCAGTCGGTAAAGCAACCAGCTGGCCCCTGATTGCACTACTAATGTGCACAACTCAGAAACTCCCACAAAGAGCAAATGCCACATCCTGTCTGTGTTAATATCTTCTACAACTGACCCATATAAATATATAAATAGACTGTCATATGGTCTTTCATCTGCCCATATTTATTTCACATTTTGTGAGGAAAAAAAAAAAAATCATATCCTTGTCTCGCAACCATCCTCCTTCAGTGTGCCAGTAAGGCATGTTGATGCCATCCAAAATCCAACTGGATTTCTATTTGGCCCAAAACTGGACTCTGTAATGCTGGCTAAATCCATGTCATTAAGTTTTGCGGAATTTAGTTGCTTCTTTAAGAGATTACCACTCACAGAGGACACGGCTTCTTGCTTCCTTGCTAACCAGACAAACAGGAAAGGGTGTATCATAAGTTATTTATCAAACGTTATTTCCTCCGAGGCAGATTATACACAAATTATTTCTTTTACATGTAGTAAACACACAACAGCCTAAGTGGAAACTTAATTATGAGAAAACTTTGATTGTATCGTATTTCTTCAGATTGAACAAACTAAAGATAAGTCAGCTTTTCAGCTGTGCTCGGTCACAGTTGGGAAGTAAATAAAACATGGTACAGCCCCACCCAGACACATGAACTAACATAAGACCCAGAGTAACAATGTAAAAGAAAGAGGCATAAATAACTTATGAAATAGACATGTTATATTAACTTGTTTTTCTTTTATTTCTTTAAATTTCACCATACCAGGGTCTATAACACAGTTTGGTTTAAATTTATGACCTGCAAGGTGTTACAGGTGTGGCAACAGACCAGCATTCAAACCATGCTGGTTTTGTCAAAACCAGTGGTCATATGTCAACAGTACACATCAACATCAGCTGTTTCCAAACAAAAGCTATACCTTGTATAATCTCACAAAATAATCAAATACAAAATCCAACCAGAGAGATATTCTGAGTGCTGGGTGTCTTAACGGGATAGTTCTCCCAAAAACATCTCTCATAATATATATCCGTTAAAAAGTCTAAGAAAAAAATTATTTTCTATGCCTACTCAAAATTTTCTACAATATTTCAGTAAACAAAAAAGTTATAGGCCTACTACATGTTTAAACGTTAAAAAGCTCGCGAAAAGAATTGACGTTAGTCTTTGCACGAGAAGGAAACCATAGCAACAGCTGATCTATTCCTGTTTGTATCGGACAGTACATCAATAAACGTAGATGTTCTCATTATTTATCAAGTTAACATACATTTACACATAAAAAAATCGGTATTTTTTTATTTTTTTATTTTATGGTTTTAAATGTCTGCTTAGCTAACTTCCGCTAGAGGCGCCAAAAGACAAGTTGTGTTGCGCAAGAAGCGAGAACAGAAATTCCTTGAGGGAAATTATTTTTCAAAATTGGCCTTTCTTTGCTGACAGCATCAGTCGCTAACTACTTTTTATTGCACTTTTTTCCATTAAATGAAAATGAATGGTAACAGATCTCCCTTTGTATCCACAGAAGAACAAAACTCCTACAGGTTTGGAACAGAGACGGAGTTGACAGAATTTTCACCATTTGATGAACTATTCCATAAAATCTATCGTACAACACTTTAATTTTTGATTTATTGTTAATTTGTAAGACTGAGTAGGCCTATCATTAGGCTATTACGTATGTTTAATGTCAACAGTTGACATTGCGAAAGTATGGGGGGTTGCTTGTGTTTCTTTGTTGGGGACAAACACACCCGCCTAAGTTATAGGCTATACAGCTGAATGTTTATAAACTATGCTGTGTACGATTAAATAGCGAGTATTTAGCGACATGCACTAAAAGTTTGGCTCAGCTGTAACCAGACACACGGAAGTAGGAGCTAATACCGCACAGGTAGCCTAGGTAAACCAACACCGACAACCCAGATCACCACAATACGCCACTTTCCCAAAAGAGCTATCCACGAATTAATGGCTGCTTTATAGGATCAATGTTATAGACTGGATTAAAAACAGATAAAGTTGAACAACAACAACAACGGCACAAAATCACAATAAAACAAGCTTCTTCTTACAAAATATACGATTATAAAATCCGATTTTAGTTTACCTTTAAACGCTCGTCTCCGAACCCTGCTGCTGACAACGATCCAAGAGTCTTTTAGTTTTCCCCACTGACCGCACAGAGTTCCAGGGAGTGCGACACTTTCTCTTGCATTCAGATGAGGCTGAACAATGTGCGTTGGGGAGAGAGGGCAAAGTCTCCTCCAGAGCTCCGCCCCCGATACTATACGAGTCCCGCACCACACCCAAACCCACACCTCCGCACTCTTACCAACACTCACGGGACACTTTCCAACACTTTCACTCGAAATCTGATTGTTTTAGTCGCTCATCATTAGAAATATAATTAAAATGCATCACATATGAGGTTTAAACCATGCATAATATATCAACTTCAAAGTATTTGATTGGTTTCGGTACTATTTTTTTTTTTTTTACATAATATATTTTCAAAGTATCAGTAGCTACACTCAGTAAAAGCATGGGAAAGGATATGTAATGGTAATAAAAATGATTAATTGCAATAAAGGCTACAATAAAAGTAAAACACAATTTGACTGTTTGATATGTATACTATGTAGCCTACATACATATATATATATATATATATAGTGATTGAAGCTATGGCTGGAAGGCGTATTTGTCTCTGTCATTTCTGGTCTGTTATCATTGATAAATATTTTGATAAGCTTCTCAAAAGCAGTGAGATCTTCTACCTGTAGGGCATATTCCCATACATCAGCAACAGCGGCCACACCTTAACATTATGACATACAGGGTGCTGCGTCATGACTCATGTTATTCTCAGACAATGCAATATGATGACTTGTTTGTCTAATCACCTCTTTAATACACTTATCCAATTAATTTAAAGAGCTTTTGTCCTACACTTTCTCAGGCTTCAACCAATTTCATAGATTACACACAGTCCGCAAAAGTTCAACTTTTTATACTTTTAACACCTTTTATTAATACATATATATATATATACAGTGGTGTAGTCTACGTGATACGCAGGTATACGCCGTATACCCACTAGAAAAGGCCAAGGATTTGCGTATACCCACTTAAAAAAAGCGTGAGGATACGTATCAACTTCGTTTTGTGTCAGAACTTTCACACTTTCATTCATAAATTCACCCCGTCAGTGTTTGCGAAGCGACGGATCGAATCGAGGAATCCAGTCACAAATGGAACTTGCTATATAAAGCAGAACGTCACGGAATTTGGCTATTTTTGAATGAATAAATCAAAAGTAGCTGCTGTACAATGAATCAAATCTCGATATGGACTAGCGTCTATGAATATTAAAGCTAAAAGAGACTGCAATTGTTCTACGCGTCTCTGGGAATGAGCGCTCAGTGTGTGCTCCACTACACACACACACACACACACAGAAGCACGCGTGACTCACGCTCGTGGTGTTTTCAGCGTTTTACTGTATTGAGACATGATGTAAGCTACACATGTGCATTTCATCGCAGAGCTGCTATGAGAGTCACTTGATGAGAATTTTACCATTTCATTTGATAAAACTATCGTCATTCATTCGTTTCATATACACACAGAAACTGTTATGTCTTTACGACAACCTGTCAAAATAAAAGTTCTGTATAACTTGAAGAAATTATAACAGAAATATATTGCTATTGCACAGAGTATACTTCAGGCCTAATAATAATAATAATAATAATAATAATAATAATAGTTTATTAAAACACACAGAAACTCAAATGTCTACAACCCACCAAAATAAAAGTTCGGTCTAACTCAAATTAATTAGATAGAAATTGCACAGTAAAATGTATTTTAAAATAATTTTTTTTTCAAAAACACCATTTCTAAAAGTAAATTTGTATTTGTGCCTATAATGTTTTTTTAAAAAAAATTGTTGAAAATTGTCAACTGATAAAACCTGTGCTTCAGGGACCATATTCATATAACATCTAAGGCTAAAGGTAGCTCTTAACTGACTGAGTTAGATGGTGATTAACACTAAACAGTAGAAAATCAGTCCAGTCTCCCCAGCTGTAAATGTCATTGGCTGTTAAAGTCTTGTTGCTTATAATAAATTGACATGGTGATAACACTTAGTATTTTATAATGCTCTCAATTGTCGATGCATACTGTATGCATTAGTGAGTGTGGTGGTGCTTATGGGGTGACGCTCTGGGATGGGGGGGGGGTATATTAGAGTATACTCACTACAAAAAACTAGACTACACCACTGTATATATATATATATATATATATATATAAACACACACATATATGTATATATAAATGTATATCCATTTTGTTAGTTTATTAGAGTTAGGAATCAACAATGTTGTATGCCCCAACGATCTCCTGAAAGACTAAGATTTACATAATATTTGTATTTTCGAAATATATATAGAGACAATGAGCGCTTGTGCAGTTCTAAATAACTAACTCAACAAATCTGTTACGCTTCAAATAAAAAAATCTGGTGTTGGCTTTGAAGACTGATGCATTTGGCAATGATTTAATTGCTGTGCAGTGAGTGATTCAAATGACTGTTTACCAATGTACAAAACACAGTTTAGAAGAAAAGGAGGGGGAGTGAAATGCAAGAAAGGGGTGGAGGAGGGAGAGGGGTGTGGCTGGGACACTCCTTTGTGCTAAAATCATGACAGCTGTAACAATAATAGAAGTCAAAATCAATTGGTTAATAAAAGTAGGAAGTTTAGCAAAGAATGAAAGTACATGTTGGATTAATGTAAAGTGCTTTGGATTTGAAAACCACTTCTGCTTTTTTTGACACATAACCAGGAACAAAGACGTGGAAACAAAGAGCTCAAAGGGCTGCTTTCATTACTACTGATCAATACTACTGATGCTTGGGATCTATTCATGACGATTCTGAACTGGACAGTTAAAAACAATGCTCTTTGAACAGAGTAAAGAAGTCAAGTCAAGTCCCCTTAGTTTAAATAACACTTTAATACTTAAAGTGAAACAAATGATTGTTTCAAAGCAGCTTTACAGGGATAAACAGGAAAATAATGATTCAATAAACGCACCATTGGTGCTCTGGCTCTAATGATTCAAACAGAGTCCAATTCTGCTATAAAGCAGCACTAAAAATACTATTTGTCATTGTTCATAGTTCAGTTGAGGTCAGTTCAGTGTTGATTCAGCTCAGTTCAATAACAAACAGCATCAAATATGAAATGAGTTCAAAGAAAACAGCACTGTTAGAGAAAAGAAAAGGTACAGCGCTGTCACTGGGGCAGTACAAAAGCAAAAGGTACTAATATGTACTTTTAAAGTATACTAATATGTACCTTTAATTATAGTATAAGCGAGCACACACACACACACACACACACACACACACACACACACACACACACACACACACACACACACTATTATAGTTTTTATATTTTAAATCTTTTTTAAAGTTTTTATTTTTATGTTTTCCATTTTCATTTCAGTTAAAATTTTAGTCATTTTATTGTGTGTTTTCTTTTTTAATAGTGTTTATAGTTTATAGTTTTATTAATTTTTATTTTAGTTTTGTTATTTTAGTAAATCAAGTTTAAAAAAAGTTTTAGTTTTATGTAATTGTAATTGTGGTCAATATTTCAGAAAAGCCTTATAGTCTGAATGGAGGTCAGAGGTCAGCATTCCCAAGCTGCCTTTCATGCTTAGCTCAGGAAGCCAAAATAGCTCAACATGTGCAGCAGACACACACATGTTTCCGCATCCACTGCTCCATTGAATTCAGCTCGATACTCTTTAGAGAGGATCACTGAGAAAGACATTGTATAATAAACAGCCTCATTGTTTTAAAGAGAAAGAAGACACATGGACATGATGCTTGGAGGAACATGTTCAGTGTATTTAACGCGAATGAAAGGAAGCAGTATTATAAAGGCCATCTTTGTTAAATGATTAAGCGGTGAAGGTTTGTTTTGCAGGGGACTTCTGAAGTTGTGGAGCCAGATGCAAGGGGATTTAAAATGGTGGCAAAAAGAATGCAAACAATATCATAAATTCCCTCTTCACTTTCATTCAAATGTGTATTATGACGTTAGAAAGAGTATTGTTTTGTCGTCAACCACCATAGAAACGCAGTGCAATCCAGACTAACTTTAGCTAAATGTCTCTCACCTCTGCTGATTTGAGAGGGAATAATTGAGCCTCTTAACTGGGAAAAGTGGATTGACAAACGTTATATAAGGAAACGCTACCAAATCTGATGAATTTTGTACTTTATTTTAAAGAAGTCAGTTTGCTTCAGTCATATTAAATACATTTTTGTGACTTTAATAGATCAGTTAATGTAAATTTCAGTTAATTTCCAATGTTTTATGACTTTATATTTTTGTTATGAATGTTTTATTACTAAATTTCTAAATACCATTCAGTTGTGACAATACAAGGAATAAAAGAAACAAGATTTATATATGTCAGGATATACACACTGAGCTTGAGGGTTAATCCAAAAACACTTTATTGGTCACACAGCGGAGGCAGAAACAAACAGATATACTATATATATACTGGTTATGATGCATGATAATAATGAAAGCACTTCTCTTACAGATGCTGGTTCGAGAGCGAACTGCGAAACACGAGGGACAATCACAGGTATGCTGCAATTCTCAGGTACGGAAGATCAGGAGATGGCAGTAATGGATCTATTTTCTTGTTCAAGGCTAGACAGACTGAACTGAGGTGTGTGCTTATCAGATAGTGAGGTGTGTGCAGTGATATACGAGCCGGTGACAACATACAACTCAGTAAGTCAGTAAGACTTTTTAATGCTTTTAAAAGAAAGATGCTCACCAAGGTTAAAAAGGCAGAAAAAGTTTAAAAACTGTTAAGATATTTTTATTATTAATATATTTTAACTGTAGTCTTTAGTGTGACATGCATGATCCTTCAGAATTAACTAAAAAACTGTGATACATGTTTTCAGGATTCTACAATAAATAGAAAATTTGAACAGTATTTCTTTAAAGAATTTTGAATAGAATTTTATTTTGTAACAGTGCAAAAGTCTTTACTTTCACTGTTGATCAATTTAATGTATTAAAATGTAAAATAAGGTGTAAAAATTCTATTTAAAAAAGTAATAAGATTATACTGATCCTAAACAACATTTGAATGGTAGTGAAGCATATAACAAAAAAAGCATAATAGCCTAAAAAAATCAATAGAACTGAAACATCAACTACAACAATCAAAACAAGGTTTTAGAATTCTTATTGCAGTACTGCAATGACCTGAAATGCAATTTTAATTCAATAAAATGAATAATATATAAGCCCAAACAGAAGGAATGAATACACAAACTGATAAAATGAATAGGCCTACTTTAAATGTAGACACATAGCTTTGGATAAAACAGTCTGACAAATGCATAGATTTACTCCATAGTATAGGGTGAACTCAGGTGGGAAGACCGGGGAGTGTTGTAACACAGGGTCAGTTGTAACACTGTCGGTTTGACAAGTCAGAAAAGAGCTGTGTTGACGTCATCAATATCATACACTCACATCTCCTTTTTGAGGTCACAGAAGAAGTGTGCATGTGATGTGACCGAGAGCAACATTTTGTTTATGAAAAAAAGAAGATTTTAAGGAAAGTACATGTTTTAAGAAGAACCTAGCAATTGTAGATACAATTATTTGACCTACATAACCCAAAGGAGCCGTTTCTCTAGTTTAATTTGATGCATTGCATTCATGCTAACTCCAAACCGACATGCTAAAACAGTTAGCTATTTTATGGCTGTTTGGGGTGGTGATAGTTGTGTAACAGTTCATTAAAAATATTACAACCAACCCCTTATGAAGATTCCGATGAGTCCATCAACATCCTCCTTTGAAGTCACATGAGTTTTTGTTGTTATATGCATTGAGGGATTTATTCGGTAAATGTGTTTTCATGCGCATACCGGTTTTTTACCCTTTAACGCAGAAACCCACATAAAATGTTCAATCCACTTGACAGCACATCTGAGACACTGTTTTTAGATGAACAGCTGAGCATTCCTCAGTGATGGAGCGACCTCTGACGGAGCACGAGCACAGTGCGCGTTCACAGATCTGTCCACAGGCTCCTGACAGCTCGAGGCGCTTCCGACAATCTTCACCCTGGGCCAAAGACGTGAGCGATATATGGACAAAGGAGGACAAATAAGATAAAGTAAGTTTCACATATTTATAAATAAACTGCCAACAGAATGAACTACTTGGCAGCTGATTCGTGAAACGAATAAGTTGGACAGAGAAGAGACTGTTCTCGTTGTTTGGCAGGGTGGGACTTTTAATCTCTACTCATGCATTTGATTACAAACATCTAGCACTAGGCTACAGTTCACTTGAATGTGAGGTTGTTGTAACGGTTAGGAGGATTCAACGCGCCTTTGCTGTTTAATGCAGTCTAAGTTATGTGATTTCCCCCACTCTTTTTTATTAAACTCTTTTATCCGTCTTCTGCACTTCCTCATTACCAAATGTTTTAAGTTATGGACAAGAAAAAGTTGCAGTGTTTTCTGTGTCCACACTGCGCTTTTTAATGGAGTAAACTTGTGCTGAATGGACACAGGGCATTTCTTGCAGTTGTTCCCTACGGTGCTGAGCCTTTTCAAAAAATAATAGGCTACACATTATGTAAAAGTGTTGGTAACACAGTGACGTGATTTTACTAAAATAATAAATTATTGTAGCCTACTCAGAGTATTGTAGTAACATACGTATTGTTTAGCGAGCAAACATAGACGTTAAGTTAAGAACATTAAGTTTGTTTCTTGGCTATGCGAAGGTTAAGGGAACGTTCAATTTGATCATTTTGCAAACATTATTGAAACGTTACCTTTGAGTGTTCTCTGAACATTCTGAAACAAGTAGTAGCCTAACATTTAAGTATGTTAGATGGACATCCAACTAAACCGTTTCAGAATTTTTTTTTTTCCATGAATGATGTACTGTAGGCTATAAATTATGTTTATTAAAGACCAGATAACTTTGAAAGACCGTTACTGGAAGAATGTTAGTTGCTAGAACGTTTACTGTTTGCTGGGAAGACATTAAACGACAGTGTATTTGCTCTGTGAAGCTCCTTACTCATCAACTGGAATAAAATAAGTGGAAATTATGCACATGAATGTGGGTGGAATATTTTCACCTGACATATTTTTCTAGGCTAATGTTTTTTTTATCCCTTTACACAGCGTGCTTTGTTTGAAATGGACTTTACCCTGAGTTTAGGATCTACTTCTGTGGATTTTCCCACTGAAAATGACACCCAGCAACCGATAGATGTAGACACACCCGAAGAGATTAATTGACTGGGTTTACATACAAAAGAATATTCATGAGAATTTGGGTCATATTCTTTTTATGTTTGCAGACTGTAAAACGCCTAATGGCCAAAATTCCAGTTTCTGGAAATCTGACACCTGGCATATGCCTGTCAGTCATAATCAAAAATGTCCCCCCATGTAAACACTTTATTCAGAATATCAACTCTTTTCTCTATGAAAATGTGCACACGTACAAATGAAAGTATTATAAATATTTAAAAAAAGTCTCACAACATTTTGAATGAGAATTAAGTTGATTAAATCACAGTGCATAATTAGTTAATTAGCCTAGTTATTATTGCATCTTAAAGCTGCAGTCCGTAGTTTTTCCTCTTTGTCACCATCTCTGTTCGAAATCCGCAATTGCAGTTATTCGCGGAATTATCAACTTTACATGGGTTGTGCCTCGGCATGGCACAGTGCAGATGAATCCAATGTTTGAGGAGAATGCGCGGCTGTCAGTCAGGATACTGTCATTCGGAATCACAGATTCTACTTTTTGGAAGTATGACCAACATAATAATTTTCACCGTAATATGTCATCTGAACAAGTAGACTAAGTAACATCCACTTTTGTTCTGACCAACTAAAGAAAAAAAAAGCATTGCAGTAAATCGCGCTGATTAAATCCAACGATCGCTTATCATATCACGTCAAACTGTGCAAATTATACTTTGTTCTCAAATTGTTAATGTTAACAACATCAGCATTGCGTGACTACATTTAATGCCCTTCCGATATTTATCCGTGTTTTCACATGGGCCTGGTTGCAGTCTCTTTTTTTTCTGTAGCCACTCCGAAGTCCGAAGTCTTTTGCATTTTACAACGGGTGAATCTCCAGTTGTCACTGGTGATTGTTGTTTGAACCTTTCTGGATCCGCCATCAAATTGATAAGTTTAATTATATCAAGTGCTGTGAGAAAAGGCTATAAATCTCCACCTCCAACACGCAATATTGCCTACTAGCCGAGACACCTTCTTTATGTGTACAGATGTGACGTAATGACGCAAAGACATGCTCGAATTTCCCGTGGAAATCCACCAGTACCACTGGAATTAAAAACATTATTACAAGCTTACCGTTTTGAATCGAGCTAAGGCAAGCAGATAGTTTTGAACACTGGCTGGTTATGTACTTGCTCAAAAATGTATTTTGGATCATTTTTAACCCCAAAAAGTTACGAACTGCAGCTTTAACTGGAATATAGGTTTAACCAGAAAATTGACTTTAATTGGAAAATGTGCTTGTAAACATGGCCATTGTTCTCTCAATGGCTCCTGAATTGATTCATTTAAATACAGTATGAGATTTATAATCAGCTCTCCAAGTCTGTCCGCACCTGTTCTCTGATTTGCCGAGTGTGGTCAGTCCTGCTCAGCTAAATAAAGCCTTTGCCATCAAATGCAAAACAGAGAACTCTGTAGTTTGTGCTCATGCTCCTATTGTTCCTATTGTTGTGGAAGAGAAGGAACAGGGACATAGAGAGTGTTTCCAGGATGATGTTAAAATAAGTGGTGACTCAGAGGTAGTCTGGACTCATGGAAAACATTATATTGAGGAGAAATATGAACCGCGTTCCTGTTTTGAATAGCAGTTGTTATTTTGAAACACAATATGCTGTGCTGTCATTATATCATGTGAACTATACAAAATGACTCAAAATATTTGTTATTAACTTATTTCAGAGGTTAACAACGGCCTTGAACGGCACACACACACACACACACATATATTACTTAAATCAAAAAACATTTAAAAAGTTAGAAGTGACATTTTAATCATTTCTGGGGAAAAAAGTCTGACTTTTTCATAGGTAGTATTTCATGTATTATGTATTAAAACGATTTCATGATAAAAATATCATCATATTTACCTTAATGGTATTAGTAAAAATTGACATTAACATTAACAAAGATTAAGAAATACTTTATAAGTGCAGTTCATTATTAGTTCATTCTAAATAATGTAGTTAAATGAACCTTATTGTAAAGTGTTACCACCTTAATTTTAATAATCAGTCATTGTCAGTGTATCCCTGACACTACAATACACAAAACAATACACTATATTTATAAAAGAAACAAACAAAATTATTGGCAATTGGCTGATTTTGGCAATTCCAAAATGTTAAAATATATTTTTTTTTATGATGGATTATTCATAATTTAAAATGGAATGAGCGTACACCACATAGTTCAATGCGAGTATACGGTTACTATGATTATGAGCTTAATCACATTAGTTTGATCAAAGTATTGCGTTTACATGAGGTAAAGTTTAATCGCAATATTGCCAAAATCCTATTATAATCGCATTATGAGGGTGCATGTAAGCGCAGTGTCAATGATTATAATGGGTGGGCGGGGCCTATGGTGTGATGATGTAAAAACTATTCATCAATGTCTTGCTCTGGAGGCAGTCATATGCAAATGTACGTGCCCGTGTGATGTCACAAATCCCACAATATCCAAATGAGTTGTTTTTGGAGCTTGATTAAATAAATGCTTTATTTATAATGTTTGAAACTTGCAGGATGTTTTAATGGCACAAAGACCGCTTATATGTCAAAAGATCAAGGCAAATTTGATTTCTCATGTCATGATCCTGTTAAGTTTAAATAAAAAACAACCCCTGTAACATAAAACTGGCAGAAGCTGAAGCCGAAGACTGTAATGGAAGTGTCAGCCGTATCATGACACTTATCAGTCATGACTGGAAATCACTGACGCATATAAATGAGTGATTCAGTCATCAGCGAGTAATATTATCAAATTAATAAAACATTGCAATTTAATAATCAAAGGTGTCCACAAATCATTCATGAGTGTAAAATGAATGATTAGTTTAAATGAATCAGTAAATCTGTTGGTTTCATGAATTGATGAATTGAGCCATTTGATTAAATTGACCTGGCAGTGGTGAAACTGCTTTTAGCTGTATGAGCTGCAGATTGCCTCTCTTTATTCTCTCTCTCTTTTGCTCCCACCCACTCCTCTTACTCCACCCTCCCTAACGCTCCGTTCTACTCTTCTCAGTGCACAGGCCAGTCGATAGAGTGAGCAGAACAAGTCAGGGCAACCTTGAGCAGGTGTAAAGGACTATTTCCAGAAAGACACAGGCTCCTGTGTGCGACCTCTCGTCTGTCTCTCCGGCTCTGCTTTCACCCAATGCAGAGATCATCTATCAGGTGCTGTAAGTAGCTCTAGACTTCTTTTATGTGTCTTACTCGCAGTTTTAGCTACAGCTGTCCGTACACCCTATTACGGGACCATCAGTTGTGCTTCAGTCTGCTGCTGTTACTGTAGATGTTCATGGGATATGTCACAGATGGACATGACATCTTTGGTTTCCTACTTTGTTAGAGAGACTATAGAAACCCTAAATTGAAAAGAGACCAGATGTGAGTGTGTTGTACTCTGGTGTTTAAGTGATATCAGTCCTGCTGTGAAATGTGATATATCTGCAGTTTGTTTACAGGCTACTTAGGCACTGTTGAGTTTTTGTGTTTCAATTATACAAGATCACGACTGTTTTTAATAACACTACAAAAAAAGACATATACACACAATACATATAATACACATATCATTACAAATACGTAATTGCCTATTTAAGGACTTTTAAATACCATATAACACATAATATATAATATATAGGCCTAGCTCTTAAGAGATTTGCATGTTGTTTTGCCACAACATTGCTCATTGTGTAATGAAGGAGGTTGGCATACATTTTTTTAAACAAATATTCAGAGGACTGTGATCTAATGATACTTCAAGTAGCATTTTAGAAATTTTGTCTTTTTTCTTAAAGGGATAGTTTCCCCCAAAATCTGTCATAACCTCATGGTGTTTCTCTTTCTTCTGCAAAACACAAAAAATGATATTTTGAAGGCTATTGATAACAAAACAGTATTGGTGCCCATTGATTTCCATTGAATGAATGAAAAACACATCTCAAAATATCTTATTTTATGTTCTACAGAAGAAAGAAAGTCATAGAGTTTTGGAATGACATGAGGGTGAGTAAATTATGACAGATTTTTTTATTTTTTTATGAACTATCACTTTGACTAGTATGATTTAGCTGAATAAATCTTTCTAGTTATGTAAATTCTTATTTCACAAACTTGCTGTTTTTTTTCAGTAATTTTGTCTCCACAAAGAATAGAAGGGGCAGGAGAGATTGACAATCCCTGACAGCTTTCCTATATGTTTTTGTAAGTTTGCTCTATCTAGAATCTTGCACTTTGGGTCATACAGGAAATGTTTTTAAAATGGTGCTTCAGTGAGTACTGAACATTGAGGTCTTTGTTCAGTGTGATTATATAAAATATATATATACATTACTGCTCAAAGGTTTGGAGTCAGTAAGTTTTGAAATTAATACTTTGTTTCAGCAGGGATGCATTAAATTGCAAACTGGTTGTAAAGACTTTTGCATTGTTACAAAATATTTCAAACAAATGCTGTTCTTTTGAACTGTCTCTTCATCAAAGAATCCGTAAAAAATTTGTTTCAACAAAATATTAAGCAGCACAAATGTTTTACATTGATAACAATAAGAAATAATTTATGAGCACCAAATCAGCATAGTAGATTTCTGAATGATCATGTGATTGAAGACGATGCTAAAAATTCAGCTTTTACATTTTAAAATATATTAAAATAGAAAATAGTTATTTTAAATTGTAATAATATTTCACAATATTACTGTTTTTAATGTATGTTTGATCAAATATGTGCAGTCTTTGTGAGCATAAGAGACGTCTTTCAAAAACATTAAAAAATCTTACTGACCCTAATCATTTAAACAGTAGTATATTATTTATTCTAGTCAGGTTAAAGATGTATTATTTGATAAAGAAGTGAGACATTGCAGTAGAAGTTACTGAAGTTACTTTATCCAGTATAGCTTCTTTTGGCCAAATGCACCGAAAACCGAAGTTATCTGGGATATTATATTTGTTTCTCTTTTGTTTTTGCTTGTAGGCAACAGTAAGGGACATTGTAGCAGATCAGATGATCACCTTTATATGCACTGATGTCATTTGATATATGAGCATAACTTGACTTGACCTCTTAATCTTAGATCCCTGCCCAGTTTATCAGCACACATCATGTTTTCTTCTTCGTGCTACTGTATGATTGTTGACATCTTCTCTCATATTCCAGGTCTCATATACAGTAACTACATCATCTTTGAGGAAAAATGTTTCCAGGAAGAACTTTAATGAGCCATAATTTGTAACTTTTCATTTGCAGAGGTCAGAAAAGTGCATCAGTCCAACACTCTTTTTTATATAATTCATGTTAATGTGTAACGCGCACCCAGTCCACTCTTTGTTCGGTATGATTTACATTGAAGTGAAAACCTGAACAAACCACCTGTCAGAGAGAAAGGGAGGGGCTAGACAGATAGAGGTGATGATGTCATACTTATGACTCAGAGCTGTGTGGAGAGTCAGTGTTCGGTTTCAAGCAAATAAACTTTACCGTGATTGTCGCCTCTCATTTTTGGATTCACATTGTCCCTGTACATATTTAATGAACTTTATTGTTGTCCTAAAGTCTCATATTAAAACAGTTTTAATTGAACCATTTTATCTGCAGAGCCCTAAAGGAACAGTTTAAAGGAAGAATTATGTCATTATTTGCTCGTGTTTTTATCTTTCCAAACCTATATTCTGCAGTGTTGGGGTACAAGTAATGCAAGTTACATAATCAGATTACTTTTTGCAAGTAGCTAGTAAAGTAATGCATTAGTTTTAAATTTATAACAAAATATCTGAGTTACTTTATTTCAAATAAGTAATGCAAGTTACTTTGTTTTCTCATTTATTGACTGGCACCTCTCCAGCCCCCATGAGAAATCGGGAGTAAGTGCATGTAAACATGATGGTTATTCTAGACTAAAGGTGAGCATGCATTTACTCATCTGACTTGCACAAAAACAGATTCAGTGTCCCTTAAAATGAATAAAAACAGTGATGTGCTATTGCTAACTTAGAATATTACGCAAACCTGCAATAATTAAACATGTTAAATTACACAAATATACTTTATGTATTTCATCTCACTTTATTAATCAATGTCTTTGCTGCTGAACTGCGACGATCCAATTCAGCCATAAGCAAAAATGACTTTAGATAAATAATATTTTTTGTTTGTTTTATTGCATAAGTAAGAGTGTTAAACTTTCTTCTCCTGCGTCCTATTCTTCTGCAATCCAGAATGGCAGCACAGCAGAAAAATGTCTTTCAGCTGCTCCTTCTACTGTACAGGCGCAAATTTGCATTTGGTTTGAAACAACAGAAGATATCAGAATTTTCGTATTTTTAAGCTAAATTGTGTAATTTTGAAACTACCAAAATATAATAATAATGCAAAACAGGTTTCCAGAACAGTGCTTATTTCAACTGCATATTGCATCATCAAAGTTGTATTTACTGTAGGCTACATTGTTTGTACTTTTATGATTTATTTGACCTTTTAAGTCTGAGAGAGTGGGTGCAGGACTGCTCGTAGGCAATGGTGATTATTTGTATAGTCGACACACATGATCAGATATAGCAGTGATAGGAGAAGCTTATCTATCACCTGTAGACAGAGTTCTTCCCTTAGATCTCTTTTAGAAACACCTGATCTTGCTGTTGAGAGCCAACATCATGACTACATGACCTCAGACTGTACAGACGTGTTTGATAAATGAATTTAGCAGTTCTTATTTAAAGATTATGAATCATCAAGCAGAAGGTAATGGATTATTCCTCATACATTATCAATTTTCTGCATCTCTGCATGATGAAAGTGTAGTTTTTGAAGGACATATGTCCTCCACAATTGTTATTTAATCTGATTTTGATTGTGCAGAGCAGACTGCCTTATTGCACTCATTTATATCTGTATCCAACCACACCTTTGTTGGTCTGAACTTTCATGGTTTATTGCCAGCTGATATCAAGTTACCTGATCTGACTGAGGCAAATTAGAGGAAAGGATTCTTGTAACTGACAGTAATTTACAGAAAATTAGCATAGGCTTCCTTGTTTTCTTGACTCTGATTGTTCTAGAGATGTGAATCTTTCTGTTCACTGATAGACTAATACTGTTTCAGCCAGGCTGGCTAATTTGTGGATATTTGACCATTTCGAGATGTTTGGCAGTGGATGATTCGCATGCTTCATGATATAGTTCTCCTTTATGTCACTTCCAAAATCTATCAATGGGCTTTTCAATTCATAAAACACATGCAGTTTTCAAATATTTGTATCTGCCTTAGCAGCTGTTGCCATCTGCATATTGCCAGATGAGTTTTGCTCTTTTCTCATGTAGTGTTCATGTACAGCTGAATAATTTTAAAGAGAATTTTTGACAAATTATTATCATTGTCAATAAATCATTATTGTCAAGGCACTAATAATACTGGCACAAGAGATGTTATTATATATTTTTTCATATGTTATTATGCAGTATATGGTACTTGATTTAATTTTTTTATTTTTTCAATGTCTTTTTTCAATGTCTGTGCCTCATTTTCTATCATTAAGTTGCATTATTTTAATACTGGCATTATATTAAGTTTCTGCCACCTCAAGATATTTTGGCATTGGTCATTTGGTCAACTAATATATTTGATCAAGGTGAGAGAGAATAGGACAATTACATTAACCTTGACAGGTTTTATCAGGGAAAACTGTTCAAATGATGATTTTCCCTTTGAACTGCATGCATATGCCTCAACTGGCTGATTCTCTTTGAGCAGTTTGTAGGAAGTTGTTTGATTTTTGCATAGCACTTATTTTGATGGAAATACATTTTGTATGGAAAGTTACAGGTAAAGTGTGTCCTGTAGCAAAGAAAAGTGGATTGAGCTAAATTTTTAAATAGTGATTATCCTTGTAATAGTTGTTTATCTCAGGACTACTTAGGGAATTATGATAATGTGTTCTTTGTGTTGTTTACAATGTGATTTATACTAGAATATTAAGAGTGAGACTGTAGGGACACATGTAAACAAACTTTGGCAATGTTGTAAGTAAACTTAATCATTGGTGTTCAGTGGAAAAGGAACACTGTATATTTGCATATAGACGTCCGTGTGTACGTGTTTGCATGACCCCTTAATTGCCCATAAAAGCCCACTGACAGATGCATCATGTGACCAAGCCGCACGTTGACAGTCCTCAGGTCTCCTAGGAAACGGTCGGTTCAGAGTACACGCTGCTTTCAGCCAAACACATGCTTTATGAACATTGAACTTGCCCCTCCCCCTAACTTAAGCCGTAATTCAAGTGTGTCCGTTCTGATAGGCTGAAAAAAGACTTTCTTTGTTCCTCCTCTCTCTGCCTCTCCCACTTTCTCTGGTTTTATCACGCTCTCTCTCTTTTGGCCTCCCTCTTTCTCTGAGAAGAGGAGAGCCCTAGAGACTATGTGAAAGGACACACGTAGGCACCTCCAGCAGGAGTTTGGTTGGCAGTGAGTCCGGTTTTGTGTACAGTCACCTTGAGGTTGTCTGTAATCTCTGGCTAAAAGTGAGAGTGACTTAAAACCTTGGTCAATATTTAAAAATCAACAACAAATATAGTGTTCAAATTTGTTTTGTAATGCAAAGTTTGTGTAGAGTGCTGAGGTGATGATGTATTTGTGTAGGCCAACCCTGGTTCCTTTGATAAAAATCCTATTGGATTTTCCATCGGATTTTGGGTTATTGCAGGAAATAAGCTCAGTTACTCTGTTTATCATTCTTACATGTTTTGTTCATGATGATGAGCTTCACAAATTAACACAACTTTTATGAATATTGAGGTCTAAATACAATTGCCAGAAGTAAAAATCTAAATGTAGACTATAAACAAACTACACCATGGTGACTTCAACATGAATCAACAACTCTTTCAGTCTTTATTTTAAAAATATTTTCTCTGAAAGTTTGAGTTAGAATAGTTTGCAAGAGTGCAATTATAACAATGAGGCTGTGAAAGTGAACTAAGAGTATTTGAGTTTACCTTTTCGGCATGATGACATTTATTGTCCCAGACAATCTGTAGCCCCATTTAGCCACTTGTTAGCAACAGGCTACAGGGGATGATGTATTTTGTGTCATAGAATAAAACGTGAAAATATCTTGAGCTTGTGTTAACCACAGACCTTATTACAAGCATTTAAGCTAAAACGCATTCAAAAAACCCATTGACTTACTAATACTAAAATGGTAAATGGTTTTGGTCTACAAAAATGCGTCATTCATTCAGCACTCTATTGAATTTACACTAAGCCCTGCCTTAAAACTTTTACTGACCAATCCTACCATAGCAACTGTAGCCATATTTTTAGACACGTTTTGCTTTTTTATTGCAAGTCTATGTGTTTGGACAGTTTTATAGAGAATTTACATAAATTATACAAAAACACTGGAAAATGGGGCATTTATAATATTGACACAAGATACCTAGAGAGCTTATAAGCGGTATTATAATTGTTCTTGTATTTCTTCTAAATCTTATTGAATACTTTAATTCAGCAAGGAGCCATTAAATTGATCAAGAGACAGTAAAGCCATTTTATAATGTTAAAAAACATTTCTATTTCAGATAAATTCTGTTCTTTTGAACTTTCTATAATATTAAAGAATCGTGGAAAAAAAATTAAGCAGCACAACAGTTTTCAAAATTTATAATAATAAGAAATGTTTATTGAGGATCAATTCAGCATATTTGAATTATTTCTGAAGGATCGTGCGACTCTGAAGACTGGAGTAATGGAGTAAAAACTGTTTTTACTGTATACAAATAATGTTGCTTTGGTAAGCATATTCAGTTTTGTGTTAAAATTTCTGGAGTCAACATTTGTTGCACTGGTTGCTTTGTGGGATACAGTATAGAGTGTGCAATGTGCACAATTTTGCAATTTTACTGTGGGTCATCTGGGTTTTCTATGCATTTAGAAAATATGCATACTGTGTATTAGTATGCATAATATATAATAAATGCATGTGTACAGCGTACAGTAGTATGTTAGAATGCTGTTCTGATTCAGTTGTAAGCACTTTTAAATGAGGCTTCTCTGTTTTCATTAATTGTTAGAAGTGTTTGTTCAGATCTAATTCATATTTTTAAATTAAATAAAAAATTATTGTATGTTAGGATAATATCCAATTTAACCATTTATGAGTACATTTTGCTAAAAATCTGTTCACTGTTCACAAATATCTCCAATTCATCCCTACATTCCTATTGGATGTCATGTAAAGCTTGTCTGATAAAACAACAGTAACAAAGAAGGCAGAGCTTAACTCTGTTGGAGGAGTGTTATTAGTTCAATCATATTTTAGCATTGTCATAAGCTCATAACATATCCTTTACTAAAATTCCTGATTACACGTGATATATTCTCACCACAGGGTAGTTGTTTCAGAATGTCATGACTCAAAAAAGCTGAATCATTTATAAGTGTGTCATGTCATTTGATATTGGATCTGATAGACATTTTCACTGGAAGATATCAAGCTGACAGTAACACGGCTGTCCTTACGTGAGGGCCTATCAAGTTTCACATCAGTAGCACAATACAATCAATGGCCTGCTTTCAATTGGTCTGCTTTCAATGGCCCTGAGCATCGTTTTCATACGCCTTTTTCATTTAACTAGATACTGACGGGGGAGTCTTTAATACACAAAAAAGCTCTTTTCTTTTAATCAGTTTGTTAATATCAGTGTACATTTCTCTCTTTCTGTCTGTCTCCACCAGGTCACATGAGGACGTGTGCTTCCACACCCATTCTCTGATCCAGAAGAGGCAGCACATTATTCTGTTGAAGGCCTCAAGCACCCATCACCCTGAACCCCAGCAGGCCTGTCACACTGTCTCACTGTTCTCCTCCTCAGCCCTCCCTGGAGCCCACAGGGCCCCTCGCCCTCCATGGAGAGCAGGGAGAGGGATGCGGGACCCTCGCCCAGGAGATCGTCCTCACTCCTGGGAACTTGAGGGAGGATCCACTGCCAGCACAAGGCTTCCATGATGTCTCAACTCTCACAGGTACAGGAAGGGGTTTTGTTGGTGTGCGATTGTTCCCAGGTTGCATCTGTTTGCTGTAGCGCCAACTAAATGCTAATGTACGTTTAGCAGATACACTACAGTTTAAAAGTTTGGGGAACAATACTTTTATTCAGCAAGGACCCATGAAATTGATCAAAAGTGATAGTAAAGGTATTTATAATGTTACAAAACATTTCTGTTTCAAACAAATGCTGTTCTTTTAAACTTTCTTTACATTAAAGAATCATGGAAAAAAAGAAAATTAAGCAGCACAACGTTTTCAATGTTGATAATGATAAGAAATCTTGAGCATCAAATCAGACAAAGGCAGGAAAAATGCCGACAAAGGCAGGAAAGGTGGTCCAAACCATAGTGACTAAGGAAGTACCTATATGTGCTGCTTTCTAATTATGGACTATTCTTAACGCTCAAGAGTGTTTGCTGTAGCTTTATAATAGCTATTAACACTCAAATATGATTTTTAAATCTTGATTGAAACATCTCAGCCATATGTCATATTTAAGCCGCTATAAGTAATGTAGACCTAATATTTTTTTGATTGACTAATAATATATAACTCTTGCTATTTTTGACTTGGAAAGACAGCACATCATGCTGGAGTTGTTTTGGCCTCTGTTGCAGCTCAGATGCTTTCATGTCCACACTGTAATTTTAATTTAATTTATCAATCTGTAGCCTATTTTTTTCATTCCATCAATTATTATAATCTTCTAAATGATGTAACGTACATTTACCTTAAATAACTAATTAGATATTTTCAGATCAACTTATTAAATGAACATTTAGAGTTGTGAAAGTAAATGGTTGTCTTTCTGTTCATCACACAGATCTGTGCTCCAGTGTGGATCTGCCAGAGGTGGAGATCGTCAGCTTGCTTACTGAAGAATTGCCCAAATACACTCTGCGGGCAGACCACGTGTATGGGTACGAGCATGACGACTGGCTGCACACACCACTGCTGCCACCAGAGGCCGCTCTTGGACTTACACATGAGCAGATCGATGAGACACTCAAGTACTTCTGTGAGTCCACACCTTTCTCCCATAATATAGCCAACTGCCAGTGCTGCTTCTAGACTTCTGGAACTGTCAGTGCGTTCATAAAAATCCCAAAATGACCCCCAACCCCTTAATCTGTTCTTTCAGAGCAGTGTCACTGTCAATAAACATACAGTTAGTTTATACAGTCAGTAATAATACTATAAAAAAAATGATAAACAATAGGATAAATAAAATAGAAAAATAATACTAATGAAATTTAACAATTTAGCCTACTACTAATAAAAGCCTATATAGAAATTAATAAAAGTAATCAAATTTAAACAAATAAATCTCTGCATAGTCTTATATTGGCTATTTTAAATTAAATATACATTTAGTTTTATTAAAGTTATTCAGTGAAGAGCAGTGAATGATTCTCTAATTTTCTTTTGTTGTTTGATTAACTTTAAATGACCCAGACAACAGGTTTATTATATTAGGCTGCTGTCACTTAAAGACCAAATGCACAGATCTAATATAATGAGTGATACGCATTTGATTAGTTTCCCATCTGTTTATGTTCACTTAAAACATAACTGGCTGTGTTTAAGTGAAAACTCTCCAAGACAGGCATTTTGACATATTTGTTGTGTGTATTTGTCATTTTATCACACATCCAAAGCCCAAAGAAGCCTATACTTTTCCGTGTTTTGCTTCATCTCGCCACCTAAGGAACAGCACTTACTTTTTTTAGTATTGCGCACGTCTGGCAGGAGACTGTATAATACGACAGTCATGTTACAGTACATGATTTGACTGATTTTGATGCTATGTACTAGAAAGGGCGTCAGCATCCCGCTTTAAAGGAAAGGAAAGGAATGCGACATCATGTTTTCATAATCATTAGAATTAAAAATCATAATTCTGGTGGTTCGGGGGCCCTACGCAACTTGCGTACTTTGGCACTGCCTACTTATTTTCCATTTCTGGTAAATCCAACCACTTTTACATTTTTTAAGAAAACTTGGGAGTGAAAAGAAAACAGGGAATAAGAGATAGTTAAATTTCAGCATCATTTACTCACCTCACCACAATTAATGATTTCAGTCATGCATTTTGGCTGTAGTGCAATGACAAATGAAGAATAGTTATTTAATTTGGGAAACAACATGTTGTCTTTATGATATCGTATACAATGATATATTAAAATGTATACCAGTACGTCAGCTTACTGTACCAATTACAGGCTCTAGTGCCACTGTTGACCCTGCCAAAGCAATACTGTAATCCCAGCCACATCCCTTCCTCTTGGAGCACAGATGCAAACGCCATCAAGAGGATTAGCTCCTTACTGCTTAAGGATAATGAGACATTCTGCTGTTCTCAGTGGCTTCTTTCTCTATGGCCTGGCAAACTGTCAGGCGCTCTGACGTTACACCAGCACTGCAGTATATCAGCTGACAGACAGGCGTTCTTTGAGATTTAATGGGATTGAAAAAAAAAAATCATTATTTTTTTTCATGGTTGTGATATACAGTACATTCATTAAATTAATTTTGTGGCATCATAAAACTATCTGTGATAGACCACACATACCTGCTGGACTCTATACACTAACATTCTAAAGTTTGGGATCAGTTTTTTTTAATTTATGAAATGAATATGTTATAAAGAAATTAATACTTTTATTTAGCAAGGACACATTCAATTGATCAAAAGTGACAGTAAAGACATTATCTTGTTACAAAAGAAACATTATGTATTGTGAAAAGAGCTAGACAAATAAAACTGCATTTAATTGAATCCATTGCTATTTCAAATAATTGGTTATTTTGAACTTTCTATTCATCCAAGTGATTGACACGATTTAAAAAAAGTGTCACAGTTTCCAACACTGATAATAATAAGAAATGTTTGTTGAGCACCAAATCAGCATATTAGAATGATTTTGTGAAGGATCATGTGACACTGAAGACTGGAGTAATGATGCTGAAAATTCAGCTTTGCATCACAGGAATAAATTACATTTTAAAATATATTAAAATAGAAACAAGTTATTTTAAATAGTATTAATATATATGTTTTTTTTTTTACTGTATTTTTGTATTTAAATGCAGCGTTGACGTGCAGAAGAGACTAAATCTTACTGACCCCAAAGTTTTGAACTGTACACTGTAAAAAAATATATGATCAACAAGTTTTACATGTTTTTACATTGCTTTAACTCATCAAAATAAGTTAAGCAATTTTTTTATTACTTTTTTAAAATAAATTATACAAGATTCAACTAATTTTATAAAGTCAGTTTAATGTAATTTAAGTTGAAATGACTTAAACATCTAAGTTGATTGTACTTAAAAAATTTAAGGCAGCATTTTTTTTTACAGTGTAGTGTTTATTTCACCGATTTAAAATGATGGAAAAGGAAACAGATTGCTCTGATGGACTTGCTGCTAATTTAGCTCTAATCCGTTTGGCATTGAAACGTGTTCTCATACCTGCCTGCAGTGCACTGATCTCTTTACGCGGGCTGTAGCCCAAACACAGCTGTTATTTCTAGCCTAATTATCTAAACACGTTCACTTCAAGCACTATTAGAGATTTAAATTTTGTTATTTATAGTGTTTCTTTTTTCACTGTATTTGCCATTTTGCTATGGTTATCATTTCACTGAAGGCAGATTAGGGATATTTATGGTACTGTAAATGATTGGCTTGGCAGAAATGAATGACCTTAGCCACGCCTGTGTTTCATTCTGAGCTAGAAAGCCATCTAGCCTCAGACAAAATGTAAAATTAGAAAATGTATTTTTGTGTTATCAAGTGTGTTTCACTAACATCTGATAAGAGGACAGTAGATTTGACTTAGGAAGTAGTTATTTATTTTTCATATTTCTTATTTCTGCCATCATCACCCTAAGCAAAATTGATTTGGTTATAGGCCTATTACTTGTCCAGTCTGGACACTGTTGCGTGTTTAATTGCACCAGACTGATTAATTATAAATGAACATGTGGTAGATATAGCACAAATAGGAATTTAGTGGTGATCTTGGTGAAGTTTCCTCACAATGTGTTGTCTTTTTGAACTCTCACTGGAAGAAAGCCCAGTGTTCTGTTGATCAGATTTTAAGTGCATCCTGCCATGTGGTGATGTGACCTACAATCCACTGACCACAATGAAAAATTGACACGGGTGTTGTTTAATATTTGATAGAGCCCTTCAGAATTTGGCTAGAAAGCAATTTTGGCCTGGATTCTTTTAGCATGTATGAAAGAGAAAGAGTAAAGGCGAAGGATATACAGTGTTGAATTCGATACCATGTTTTCACATCGCCACTGTCATTTGGCATTCAACAGTGGTTGGATGGATTGACAGCTTGAATGCTAAATGGATTGTTTTGGACTCAAACATAGACTAAAAACATTTGACTCTAAGATTCAGATGGCTGTAGTTTTAGCTGCATACACACACTCCTCCTGGAAATGCTGTGTTATTTTAATATTATTTCTATACTATTATAGTGTTTATTAAAGGAACACGCTAACTTTTTGGGACTTTAGCTTATTCACCGTATCCCCCAGAGTTAGATAAGTCCATACATACCCTTCTCATCTCCATGCGTGCCGTAACTCTGTCTGACGCACCCACCGCTAGCCTAGCTTAGCACAAAGACTGGAGGTAAACGGCTCCAGCTAGCATACTGCTCCTTTCTATAGTCACAATGTGTACAAATAACAAGGTCACATGAGACACAGTCATCTTCTAACCGTATAAATACTGGGAACTATATTTTCAGAAGGTGAAGCACTGCTACCTGGGCAGAGTGTTATTTTGTCACTTATTGGGAGCAGTATGCTAGCTGGAGCCATTTACCTCCAGTCTTTGTGCTAAGCTAGGCTAGCGGTGGGTGCGTCAGACAGAGTTACGGCACGCATGGAGATGAGAAGGGTATGTATGGACTTATCTAACTCTGGGGGATATGGTGAATAAGTCCCAAAAAATCAGCGTGTTCCTTTAATATTTTTAATTTTTATATTTAAAACTTTTATTTTTGTATTTTTATTTTTCATTTTTATGTGCTTTTTTCATTTTTTAAATTTTTACATTTTAAAATATTTCTACAGAGCTTATAGGGCTTATTGTTCACCCAAAAATGAAAATTCTGTCATCATTTGCTCACCCTCAAATCTGTATGAGTTTATTTCTTCTGCTGAATACAAAATAAGATATTTTGAAGAATGTTGGTAACCAGACAGCTGATGGACCCCATTGACTTCCATAGTATTTTTTTTTTCCTACTATGGAAGTCAATGGCTATCGTCAACTGTCTGGTTACCAACATTCTTCAAAATATCTTCTTTTGTGTTCAACAGAAGAAAGAAACTCATATAGATTTGGAACAAGTTTTCTTCAACTTTATTGTGAAGGCAACATTTCTAATTTTTGTTTAAGGTTTTTCATCTAATATTTATATTTAATTTTATTTCAGCTTTATTTCAATTACCAAAAACGTAATATTTTGAATAGTTTTTGTTTTAGTTAACAATAACAGCTCTGATGTGTCCTGTGAGTGTGGGAGTGTCCGTCTGTTGTGCTGCAGTATTATGGCATTAATCTGGAAGGTACCATATTGTGTTTGAACAGGGGGGGTGTTCCATTTGTACAATAACACAAGCTGTTTCAAATAAAATCTGCAAAAATCTCTCACAAATAAACATGATCCAGTACTCCAAGACTCCAAATGCCTGCAAAAACATGCACAAATCCTCTGGTCTTTCATGTACTCCTCTAAGTTTCCTTCAGCCGTCCTCCCCTCCTCTCAGAGTTGATGTCCTCCTGTGGCTCAGAGCAGCCAGGTGAGTCTGAGCTGCCATCAGGCATGAGCTGAAGTGACACACACTCTCAGCAGATTCAATAACAACATCAGCATGCGTACAGGTGCATTAGTGAGCAGAAAGCCTAGTGGACAGCCGTGGTGACTCGCAAGAAACACAGACGGATTGCTTAACGTGTCATAAATCAGCCTGGCACATACTGTGGAGAGAGAGAGACAGAGAGAGAGAGAGAGAGAGAGAGAGACTCGAGACAGACCGCATTGCAGAGGAGACAGAGATCATATCAAAGCATGAGTGCAGAAATTGAGGTGTGGAGCAGTTCAGGAATGGATGAGAGCGAGAGAGACAGCAGCACAAGCCATGATGAAGACGATGAAGAACCAGAGGACGAAGAGGAACCCGACACTGAGGGACTGTGCAGGGAGCTGGTACAAGGTAACAGACAAAGATAAGGAGACAAATAGTGGGAGAGAGCAGTTATTCGTACTGGATTTTTTTATGCTGTGAGGCAGGAGGAGGGAAAGAGTCTCCCCCTGTGAATCGTGAAGGTCTTTATTTGCTGAAGATGGTATTGAACAACATGCACCGCATGTCAAATAAATCCTCATTATCATCTGCAGAATAATTTGTTTGCTCTTCTCTGAAGATGTCAGTGTTGTTTCACCTCAAATATGTGGTTACAGTGTCTTTGTCCTTGTGTGATATTGTTTTTCATAATGATGGACACACAAGGAATGGAGTTTTGACCTTGTTGATATGCATCTCCAAAAATGGAATGTAGATGGACAAATTGGCTTGCAGATAAATTGTTTTATTTGTGCTAGATTAACTTTTTTTTTCTTGCACTTTAAAATGTGTGTTTTAAAGACATTTGAGGTCTCTGAAAATATATTTATTTTTATTTTTATGGTCAAGGTAATTTATCCCTTTAAAAAAAAAAGTACATACCATTTACAGAACTCTGATTTCTGTATGTAAGTCTGTGTTTTAATCATAGCAAAACATTTGAAGGATGTAGGGTCCATTGCTGTCATTTCACAAGGGCTAAATCACTTTAATCTGTCCAGTCACTTTATCCTGCCCACAGAAGCTCAGTCCAGTGTCACGAAGTACAGACTACTGTCTTACTTTCCTTAATGTTCTTAATTCTGTCATTGACGTAAATCACAGCAGGCCTGAACCCCTTCTCAGGCCAGGTGAGCAGATTTAGCAGCGGCTCCATCACTGGCCAGAGCTTGTGGAGGACTGTACGACACTAATCATTACATACGAACTGCTTTTGCTGCAGATTTTAAGTCAGACATCAAGTGATGACCAAACAGTATGAACATTTTTAGTTTAAGTTTCTAAATGTCTTGACTTCCAGTGGTTTCATGCTATTGCCATGCAAAACACATTGTGGTTTGCACAAATCATGATTTTTGCCATTCCAAGTAAGCACATATTTAATTCATTAATAATTTATTTCATTTTTCCCTTTTGTAACATTTTCAAAACTTTCATTGGATGCATATTCAAAAACAAAAGATTTGTGAAAGGTTATTAGGTCTATTTGATTTGCTTTGCAAACTCTGTATATTGAATTGTCAATTGCATGTAATTATTTGCATTTAGCTTTGTTTTTCCTGTTGTCTGCAACACTATCAGCTGCGAGCCAGAGCGGATCTTTGTTATTTGACTTGCTATCACACAATTTCTGCAGTGCTTTTCACTGTCCCTGGTGTAGAAGGTTAAAGCTTTATTAATGTGGACTCTTCTGAGCCAAGTCGTCGTTTGCAGAGCTGGGAACCGCTGCCAAGCTCTTATTTTAGCAAAGTCAAACACGTCACATTCCAGTTGAAATTTGATTACGCCTCAAGGAAAAACAAGAACCAACCAAGTGAAAATACTTGCCTTGAAGGAAAGCAGCAAAATATATTGCACTCATGGTAGTGCTTTGCACAGATTTATTACTTATAAAAGTAAGCAGTGTCCATATTTAAAAGCAGCACCCAAAAATCCTGGCTTGGATCTGTGTCCAGGGAAGTGTTTCCCAACCTTTTTTGACATGTATCCTGACAGTTCCATCAAGTATGTTTCCATCCACCTATTTGTATGTGCATTTTGGGACATTACATAAAAAACGATGCATGGATACGTCAAGATGCGCAAAATTTTAACTTGTGTGCTCAATTGAGGCAGATACATTTTTAACACATGTGCATAAACTATGATGGAAACACATTTACCTAATAAATCTCTTGATGCACAACAAAAAACTGTGTGATGTTATTGGGTAACTGGACTAACCAGTGGACCAATTTCATTGCACAGCATCTCAAATATTGGTTTGATCATTCTGAAATACCTGAAACAAAGTCTGTCATCAGATGTATTTGGTATAATGACCTCCCAGTAGCGTCTCACATGATTGTGTTCCCAAACACCATCTGAAATTAAGATAACATGACAGACGCAAGTCATTTATGATGTAGAAAAAAAGAGCTACAGTGGCTTCCTGATTGCAGCCACTTCCATTTTTATTTAAGATATTTTGTGCCAATGTCCCAGGATGAAAAGCATTTGCAAATGTTGTATGCGATATTCCAATTTTGTGCAAGTTAAATTCGCAATTTTGGATGGAAACATAGCTGTTGTGGTCCTTTTGAACTCATTTTATACTGAATATCTTTTAGTAAATATATAAACCTTGCTGGTTTACTTTCCTTTAAAAAAAAAGAAAAAAGATAAGATTGTAATATTAAATAAATATATAATATGTATATTTTAATAATAATATAATATTTGTTACATTTATATATGTATTTTTAATTTATATTATATTTGAAAATGTCATTGTGTTTTACAATAAAAATATTCTGTAATATTCTAAGTCTGTAAGATATTTTAATATTTATTTTTCATTTATATTTTATTAATTATATTATATTTTAATATTTAATACAAGAAAAATGTATATCCCTTGAAAAAGTATGCCTAGTGGGGAACCATTGGTCTGGAAAGATGTTTGTAAACGGAGGCCCGATCAGTATATTTATAAGTAGAGATGAAAACGAATCCTTGAATCCTTAATGAGGATCAGGCTAAGAGGCTCTTGTTGACTGCCTAGACTTCTCTGTTACCTGACCCATCGAGGTTGGGTCACATTGACTGTACAGTGCTGTATAATGCAGTTCTGCATAGATCACACATTTATAAGCAGTGTTTGATCCATTTGAACATCAGAGGCGTTTTCTGACACACACACTGAAGTCACATTATTCTGAAATCTATCATCTTTATTACATTGTTTCTGGTCAATTATCATGAGCCCATCAGCCAACCCTATATGTCTCTTTCTCACATTCATACTCTCTCAATATCTTTTTTCCTCTGCAGTGCTGTGTTCAGAGAGAGTTGGTCAAATCACAAAGACGTATCATGACATTGAGGCAGTTACACATCTGCTTGAGGAGGTGAGAGACACAACATGGTTTGCTTCACAGTCACAATAGTTGGTGTAAATTATACCACTGTAGTACTTCCGTGATGACATAATAAAAGTCCCGCACATGCTTGTCTTCCTCCGCAGAAAGAGCGGGATCTGGAATTGGCAGCCCGGATTGGCCAATCGCTGCTCAAGCAGAATAAAGCCCTGACTGAACGCAACAAACTACTGGACGAACAGCTGGAAATTGCCCAGGAAGAGGTTATAATTGCTAATTTTTTTAATTTATTTTTTTTACTTGTTTTAAAAGGAGTATTGCACACAAAAATTTAAGGATTTAATTAAATTTTAAGGATTTTTTATGCACCTCTTTCCGTACATATGTGTGCCAAGCATTATCAAGTGTGACTATATATATACGTTTTGCTGATCATCATCTTTTTATGAAACATTTAAAGTTTTTTAATGTTTTTTAGAACATTATTGGTCTGGCAAGAGCTGTGTTAAAAATTCTTCAAAAAATAGTTTTTGGTCAAATGAAAGAATAAATACAATCAGATTTTAAATGAAGTGAGAGTGCACAAATGCTAATAATATGTTCATTTTTGAATGAAAATACAAAATGTTCCTTTAAACAGTTGTATTAGTATTATTTTATATTATTTATTATTATATTAGTATCATATTAGTTTGTCTAAAGCAGCATTTTAATTTTCGGGACAAAACACGTTTTAAAAAACTTTTTTTTAAAATACACACTATATCAATTAGAGTTATATGTTTCTGCAGAGAAAGGTCTTAGCTATTTAACCATGTAAAGGAACAGGTTCTAAATAAAAACACATTTTTAACAAATAAACATGTTTCCCTTCAGAACTGGATTTGTGTCAACTCCGTCAGACACACTAAAAAGTATACAATTTTAATTCTTCAAATCCAACAAGAATCTAAAGTTCTGAAGTATATTGTAATAGTGTTTAGTTACTCTGATATGTAAAAAAATACAATATATAAACTTAAGTTGTGATTTCACACTATTCTGAAAACTCAGATTTCTAAATATTTGCATTTTCAAACTTTGATTTTAATTTCAATATTGTAAAAACAAATTCCTTAAATAAATAAAACATAAGAGGATGTAGATCAGATGGTCCTTTATTACAAAAACAACATAAACTGAAGGAAGAATATTTTTTTCCCCCAAAAAATTAACAAAAACATACATACATCCAACGCTGTTGACGAAGATCTGACGGTGTTGACGAAAAACTGACGGTGTTGACGAAAAATGTTTGAATGTTTTACCTCAGATTTGTGAAATGTTCACCTGTTTGTCATGATATGTTCTGACAATAAAGAGTAGTTTAAGACCACAATTAACGCTCTGTTTTCCAGAACTTTCACTTATGAGCAAAAATCTGCCTTTAAACTTGAAAGACATTTATCGTGATAATTATCGTGAGAGAGAGAGAGAGAGAGAGAGAGAGAGAGAGAGAGAGATTAAAAGCAGTGTACTTCCTAATTTAGGAATGATATAATAGATATAATGCACTTAGTGTTTTGTGGTATATGGAATTTAACGCTGATTCTGGGTCTGTTCTTACAGATTTCTCAGCTGCGTCATGAGCTCTCCATGAGAGACGATCTCCTGCACTTTTATGCCAGCACTGAAGATATAGAGCATGCCTCAGAAACACTGTGAGTCACACACACACACACACAAACACACACAATGAGTGATCAATGACTTCATTCTGATGAGTGTGTCCTCCTCCTTCAGGCTTATACGGAATGATTCGTCCACATCTCTCAGCAGCTACGTCAATTACGACTTTCTGCAACAGAAACTCAAGGGTTTGGAAGAGGAGAACTTCAAATTGCGCACAGAGGTGTGTTCTAACGCGTATTACATACATGCACAAAAAAATATCAAAGTTGTGCTACAATTAGATACATGTTTTCACACCCGTCACTCTTTTTTTAGGCTAATGAGTTAACATTTGAGACCAACAGTTACGAGGAACAAGAGCAAAGGCTTATGATGGTGTGTGTAGACGAACTCGGTGAGTAAATTACCCACAATGACCATCTCATCATTCGTTATCTCAAATAAGTTAACAGACTAAAGTTTCCTCTTCTTCCCTCTCTCACCAGCGACAGCGAATAAGCGGGCCGTATCTCTGTCAGATGAGTTGGCCCGGAAGGTGGAAGATTCACTAAGACAACAAGAGGAGATTAGTGCTCTCCTGGGACAGATTGTCGACCTGGAGCAGCGCTGCAAAGGGGTTAGACGCAACTTTCTTTCACACCATTAAGAGAATACATTTATATAAATTAATACATCAAATTTTCTTCCAAATTCAGCTCACTGCTGAGAACGAGGAGTTAACGCAACATCTGAATGCCTCCCGGGAATCCCAGGCGCAGGTTAAAACAGAGGTACAATCCTCACAATATCAATGTCACAAAGTTCATACAGCATTCTGCTGCTGTCTTTTATTGTTTTCAAGCAGTGGCTTTTGTGTCGATTTATTATGTTCTTTCTCCCTCTGGTGGCAGCTGAAGGAACTGCAGGAGAGGTACTCGGAAACTGAAGACATGCTTCATGAAGCCAGAGAGGACATTAAAAACCTGCGCAATAAGAGTCTGCCCAACAGCACTGTGCAGCGTTATAGCACCCTGGCAGCGGTCTTCCCAATGGATTCACTTGCTGCTGAGATTGAAGGAACCTTCCGGAAGGGCCTAGACAGCCCAGCGCCCACGGAGTACAAGTTAGTCACCTGATAACAAGTAACAGCTGTTCATATATTGCAAATCAGCAGTTTTGATTCGTTTTACAATAAAAAATATTTAAATATCTGTTAAACAAGACATCATTTTATAAATATAAAAAAAAAATTAAGTGTGTAGGATTTTCTGAATAATATGCAGTGTTGTTTTTTTATTGAAATTTTATTCAGTAAGGTTTTTTATTCTGCAAGGACATATTCAATTGATCAAAAGGGACAGTAAAGATATTTATAATGTTACAAAAGATTTTAATTTCAAATAAATGCTGTTCTTTTCAACTCGCTATTCAAATAGAGAATAATATATTACGGTTTAAAAATAATAATGTATAACAGAATTTTTTTTCAAAAACATTTAAAAAATCTTACCTCAAACTTTTGAACAAAAGTGCATTTTGAATTATTTTATTACATTTTATTTGTCTCAATCCACTGGTAAATTATTTGATAATTTTAGCATAAATGTTAAAAAAGGTTGCTTTATTATTATCTAAATGCTTTATTTATTATCTTAGATAAGTTTGCATCTCAAATAATATTTTTTTTTGTTTTAACGTGTAGATATTTTTTTTGGAAACGTGTTGTGTACATAATATATATAAATGTTGTAAAATAACCATGGACTGCAAGAACATGATGTGATTCTCTTGAATTTGCTGTGCAGGAATCATCCATTGCGGGTGTTTGAGACGGTGAAAGTGGCCAATCATGCGGCTCGGCTACGTTCCCAGAATCTCTCTCCCCATGTTACGGGTTCGAGCCCTGCATCATTGCGCTCTAGTCGAATCAGTACACCACGGACCAGTTATTATGAATCAGACAATGTTAGCGTCAACCTGGAGGATAAGCACTCGCCTCCAACACACACACAGGATCATGGGTTAGTGTCTGCTACAATTAGTTTCTCCTAAATGTTTAACAATAATTTACTTTTAACAATGAATCAATAAATAATGAATTCTAACTTATTTCCTGCATAGGTTGCTGGAGTTGAAGCGTTTGGGCCAGCCTGGTACGCCCGGTGGGCAGGATTTAGAGGAAGCGCTACGGTCTCTCTCAGAGCGTCAGGAGAGCCACACATCAGAGCGTCCGTTCTTCGAGGTGGAGCGAGAAAGGAAACTGCGCGCCCTGCAGAGTGGAAGCAGCGGCAGTGGCGGCGGCTCCAGCGGCTTCCTGACGCCCAATGGCAGTGTTGCATCCACAGGAACTAACTACTCTGGCACCTCCACGCATTCGTCAGGCACAGGCTCCTCCCGCTCGTACCTGCCCGAGCGGCTGCAGATAGTCAAGCCGCTGGAGGGTCAGTAGTTACGCACACAAATAATCATGAATGCTAAACATTTAGATCAACCCCAATTCAAAATACAGTCAAGTCAAGTCACCTTTATTCACAGGTATATTTATACAATACAGATTATTTCAAAGCAGCTTTACAGTGATAAACAGGAAAAATTATGCATTTTGGCTGTTGTTCAGCTGAATTTCTTCAGTTCATTGTATTTTTAAATATAAAAATAAATAAAAAACATAAAATAATGAGTAAATAATTAAATAAAAATAAAATAACACTAGATATAATCATATATATACATACATCTTTACGTTTTAGGGGAGTTGCACAATTATACAACCAAAATGGATCTTGCCATGATCACATTATGATTTATAAATCAAAAAAAGATTTATTGACTCTAACACACAGTGATGCAGGGATCCTCTGTATGATATCATTTCCAGTTTGATGTTTTTTTCCCATCATGTTTCTGCATGTTGGTTGCCCTGACATGATTTTGATTAGGTAGATGTTCAAATATTAATAAGCAGGGAAACTTATAAGCATCTTTATTAAAATACAGAGTCCTTTCCCAGTTTTTGATAAGTATGGAATTTGATTTGAGCAATTTTCAGATCTGGATAAGTATGGAAAAAAGAAAAGCGAGTATGGAAAAATATTTGTCTGACTATAAAAGATTAGGCGACTATTTCCCCTATTCAGTTTTCTAAAATATAAAATTACGAATTTCTACTAATAAATGTATAATACTAGCAGAGTGAATTAATGGCAAAAGTTGAGTGATCGTTTAGTGCCGTTATAACCATTTATGTCAAATATGTTCTGCAAAGTCTATAGAGAGATTTGTAAATTTGTCTGGAAAAGTATGGAATTTTGAAATGTGAAATGTGTAGGAATTTTTTTTTTTTTTTTTTGGGGGGACAAACAAATGAATTGACCCATTTACTTAATCTTTCCACTGTCCACAGGCTCAGTGACTCTGCACCAGTGGCAGCAGCTGGCCAAGCCCAATCTGGGGGGTATCCTGCACCCACGGCCCGGTGTCCTCACCAAAGACTTCAGAGAGCTGGACGGGGATTTTCAGCATGTCTACAGCCTCAACGACCTCGAGGAGGATGAGCCTGATCTGTCCAAATTCCCTAACCTCCTGCACGGCACTGTGGGTAAGAACCGCGTCACCTACAGCAACACATTTTCTTTTAAAAAGGGGTTAGATTTCAGTATATATGTATTTTTAAATGACCAAATGTTTTTAAATGTATTTTTATAATTTTCCTCATGCTTCAGTTCATAGCAATTCCACCGTGTTTTTACTATAGTGTTGTCTTGCATAGCTGAGTTTTAGCGTGTGTTTGCGTTTTCTCACATAAACTTGCAGTCAGTTCATCCAGACCTAGCATCCCTCAGACCTCCCCCACGCACCCGACCGCTAGCTGTCAGATCCTCCATCCCTCTGTCTTCCTCTCCTCCTTCTCCACCAGGTAAGACATGATTCACACAGTGCTTATTATAGGACTGTCACTCATCCATCAAAATTCTCCTGCTCTTGCTTTTAACGGACATTCGCATAAAACTAGACAATTGCTTAAATTCTTACATTTAAAAACAAAATGAGGCACTTGGCGGAATATTAGAAATGTCTGTGTCAGATTTCACAATCAAAAATTATTTTAGTATTTAGTATTTTCTTTTAGTATTCCTGCTTATTTTCCCTCCTTTCCTCTGTAACAGGAAACGCTGGAACCGGCTCTTTGTACAGTTATAATACCACCCTCTGTAAAGTAAGACGTGTCAGGCATGATCTTTTCGATCCCTTTACTAGGATCATCCGTGCAATTGTGAAATCCATTCACTAACTTTCTTTCTCTCTAACCTTAGGTTTCATTCATGTGCTAAAAAAACATCGTAGCATAACAGAATCATGACGTTTTGTTATTGATTCCGTCTTCTCTCCTGTTCAGATATAGGTTTAGGTATGAGTGCTGTTATGTCTCATGCATCGCACATCTGTTTTAACATAACGCTTTTCTACTAAGATCATGTTTTATTAGGAAAATGAATGTACTTATGTCATTCTCAAAAAGCGCTGAAGTTATGAAATACAGTTAAATTCTCCCATAAATGTTGGTGATATTAACATTTTGACATTACTAATCTGGACTATTTTATTTCAAGGTTTCATTTGTTAACATAAGATAACATGAACTAACAATAAAGAATACGTCTGCAGCATTTATTATTCTTTGTTAATATTAATCTCAACATTTACTGGTACATTTTTATGATCGAATGTTGTATCTGTTAACATTACTTATTGCATGGTGAACATTTTTATTAACTAACATTAACAAAGGTTAATAAATGCTGTAAAAATACGAATTTGTATTTGTGAATTTGCTCACTGTTAGTTCATATTAGTCAATGCATTAATTAATGTTAACAAATGATTCCTTATTGTAAAGTGTCACTTATTTTTTTTTTTTTTTTTTTTAAACAAGGATTGTAACGCCAGTGAAAAATTCCCATAAAAAGACAATTATACAAATCTGAATTCATTAAATCATTCCTTAAGTCATTTTCTAATAAAATACTTTACATCAATAACATTCAAAAGGACCAAGTGGAAAATAAAATACATTTAAAGGTATATTAATAATTTTCAACATCATGGGGAAATCACCTTTTGCACATTTGGAGCAACAGTATGGAGCCCCTAAAGGCACATGGTAATGGAAAAGATGGGAGAAAAAAATATATTTCAATGTGTTTGTGTTCACATGCAAAAGTTTTGCGTTGCCCTGAGAAACTTTGCGTTCGCTTGCAAAACTTTTGATTTTGTGGAAGCCTTGACAAGTATTTTACCTCCCATCTCATATATTTGTTCCTTCACCATGTCCCTTTCTTTCTCCAAACTTTCTGACTTTGAAAGTCATTTTTTAAATAAGTTTGTACCTTCAAAATACTAGTTTTTAACGTTGACATAAAAAATGGACATTCTTTTCTTAATTGTTTGCATTATTATAATTGTTTGAATTATTTTAACTCTTTGCACTTTGCTTTTTCTGTAAACTTTCACTAATGCTTCACCTGGAAAAATAATATTTATTCATTTAAATAAATTGGTAGCTAGCTAACTGTACTTTCATTTAATTGATATTCCAGATGAAGAGGACAAGGTTTTTTTTTTTCAGGCACCTGGCAAATCCTTATCATTAAGATGTCATAGGTATAGATAGAAACCCCTCTTTTTTATAAGGGGTTTCTTGAATATTTAAAATCCTTAACATGACTGAAATGTCTTTTTTTTTTGAGAATGACTTACTAATACTAGACTGTGCATGTCAAGTCTTCTTCTAAATGCTGTTGAACCTGTTAACCAACTTGTTCAAGTCTCATCTTCACATCCATTTATTCATAAGCAAAAGCACTTGTGTTCTGCCCTGTTCATTTCTGGTGTAGCTGCCTAAAGTTTCCCATGGAGCATCTGACATTGTTCTTCCTTGTTCTCTCCCCAGCCTTCGGCCCTGCAGTGCGTCCGCTTGTGGGAGCTGTGAGCATGTGAGGATGCCATCAGGCCTTCAGTGCGTCTCTGGGTCCACATCACACCTCCACCCGACCTCCTCCCTCGGCCTGCTGCAACTTGTATCCGAGCATGGCATCTCAGCCGCAGCCTATCCTCGCTCTCCTCTCGTTCACTCCCTCACCGCATCCTCAGAGGAAAGACAACGAGCCTTTCATACAAATGAAGTAAAAAGAGAAAAGGAACGGCAGAGAAACATTTTCAGCGTCAACCTTGTGGAAAAGCTCAGAAGCCTGGGCCTGTACAAAGTGGTTGCCAGAGGATTGGTGGATTATTGTCGAACAGAAAAACCAGACCCGTATAATAGTCCCCCGTGAAACGGAGCTGTTCAAGCTGTTCATCATTGAAGGTGCCATTTCGTGCATCACGCTCATTTTGGCATGCAGCTAAACTTCCCCCATTTGTTATGGGACATTACAGAAGCCATACCAGTTGAATGACATATCAAATTTGTGTGTCTGTGGTGACTTCCTTTTTAATTTATGCATCACTAGGAATTTTAATTATGAACTGCACCTCAACATATTTCATGATGAAGTCAAACACATTTTTGTATCATTGTCATAGGGTGTTTTGAACACTCTTCAGAAGAGAATAGCTGCACATTTGTCGTCTTTTGTTGAGACGTTGTCATCATCAATCTTGAAATCACAGTTTTATTGTTATGAAATTGTAGCAGCACTACAGAAAAATGCACTATGTGGCCTAATTTTTTGCTTGCTGCCAACCAAGCATCAATGTCAGTAGTGCGTTCTGTTTCCTGAGAAATACATTTGTTCACAGTAGCACTTTTCAGGGCATTGAAACCCCTTTTTCTAGGGAATGCAGGGTACATTATGTGAGGTTATGTACTGTACCTGCTGTCTAAACACTGTAAAAATGAGAAGCTGTATTTTTGTTGGTGGTCAATTTAGGGAACATTATACAGACTTGTTGAGCGAACAGAAGTGATCTTGTGCTTTATTTTCACTGTGCTTTAATGCAAGAACACCTCTTGTGATGGTACACCATACACACACATGTATGTACTGTATGTAATGTAACTTTAATGTCACGGACACGTTTTCACCCAATTGTAAAGTTTGTAATGCATATGATTGTGTATTGTCAGAATCAGGGATGCAGTAATAAAGTCAACGGTGCAGTTTTGCTTGAATTAAGTGCTCTAGAGCCATAAATAGTAAATCTACAGTCGGGTAATTATAATATAGAGTCGTCTTGGGAATTTATATCACTGGATACAAGATCACTTGGGTGCATTGTACATTTAACACAGCTTTTATTTTCCCCTCAACAACCTGTCTTTCCATCAACATCTTTCATTGTGTCCACTAGAGTCTCTCAGCCAAATGAAAAGAAACATGGTAATATATCTATATGTGGAAAGCCTTCTATGCATTTGAGATTTTCAGAGGGACATAATGCAGTGTAGTATTTACTGATCTAGTGTCTCAGACAAAATGGTTATTTAAAAAGTAATATATATATATATAAATATCTACCTGAAATACCACTCTGTACACACAATGCCTGGTCATAATTTTGTAGAATATGTATAGAGTTGTTTTTAAAAAAAGGATAATGTAAAAAAAAAAAATGTAAAGAATTATTAATTTAAACAAGGACAAAGGGTTGAGTAATAGTTGTATTTTTACATTAGAACAATGTTTAGACACTGTTTAGTCTCACAATGAATTGAAGCCCCTGAGTTCACTGTATCTAAAGTAACTTTTTGGGCACTGATATGATATTGTGTTACATGGCAATAAAGATTTCAGTGTATTTTGAAACATGTCTGCATGTTTGTATGTTCATGTGTGTGTGTGAGAACTGAACTGTTTTTCTTTTATGCTATATTAAATTCATAAATTGAAATAACCTATATTTTAATATTGTAAAGAGAGTATAAAAAGTGTCCTAAAATGGTCTGAAAACAGCATAACAAACAGTGTGAAAAATAGAGCGCTGCAGGGATGACATTTTTGTAGGCCAAAACCTGGAAGCAAGTTAGCCTTTCTGGTTCCATAGTCCCAAAGTCAATGTTGTTGTTGGGTTTTTTTTTGGTTAAATGCCTAAAATAAGGTTTGTGGTTAACACAAGCTCAGGATATGTTCGACCCACTGCTCTGCACATTTTGTATGTCTCTCTTATCTGACACACTGATTGCATCCGAAAACTTAAAAATGCTGCCTTCGGAGGACGCATTCCAAGGTAGGAAGGCATCAAGGCAGGTCCGAATTCAATGTTATCTTCACTTCCTGTCTCCTGACCTGGGGTACCTTCGATTTTTGAAGGCAGCATAGATGTATCCGTCGCTGCCTTTGATATGCCACAATCCTATGAATTCCATTCGGTGACAGTTGAGCTAGAAAAAGAAAGATGGCGTCTGAAAGTTGCGCAAGAAATGACATCAAAAGTGGAAAACTTTGGTAAAAAACACACAAACTAACCACCAACTGCAACTTTCAGATGCCAACTTTATTATTTATCTTAACTGTCACAGAAGGAAAGCACTGGATTGTGATATCAGAGCGAAGGATAGGCTACATCTATGCTGCCTTCAAAAATCGATCAGATGAAGGTATCACAGTTTACAGGAAGTGAAGCTAACATTGGATTCAGATGTGGCTTTATGCCTTCTTACCTTGTAATGCATCCTGGCGCATCGCTAGCAGTACAGGGACATGGGGGGTATGTCACCCCCTTAGTGGTGCCCTGTTTCCAGACACATATAGAGGCGCTGCAGCCTCTTGCCTGCTGCGCAAGCGGGTGGCGGGCGTTTCCAGGGCTATCAGAGTGGGTCATCACGGTTATACACTTTTTACACGCAGACAACCCTGTTTTTAGTAGCGTACTGGTGTCGGAAGTGTCAGATCGGGATGTGCCCATATTGTGTGCTGAGATTCATTCTCTCCTAACAAAGCAGGCGATAGAAGTGGTGCCGCCAGAGCACAGGGAAAGCGGTCTAAACAGGTACAGTCGCTATTTTCAAGTCCCCAAGAAGGACGGGGGACTTTGCCCCATTTTGGATCTAAGACAGCTGAATTGTGTACTGGCGAAGTGCCCATTCAAAATGATTACTGTGAAGCAGATCCTTGTGCAGAATCAACCTGGAGACAAGTTTGTGTCGGTGGATTTAAAAGACGCGGATTTTCATATCAAGATAGACCCTTGTCACAGGCACTTTCTGAGATTTGCATTCGAGGACACCGCTTGACAGTTTAAAGTCCTTTCTTTCGGGCTGGCTTTGGCTCCAAAAAACGCTTACAAAGTGTGTGAATGAAGCTCTTTCTCCTCTCAGGCGCATTCTGAAATACTTGGACGATTGGCCCAGTCTCAGTATGTGCTAGAAATCAGCACAAGAAATAGCTTCTGGATCACTTGTTGTGCCTAGGGCTGTCTATCAAAATGCGGAAGAGAATGCTCTATCCCTCGCAGATTACGTTCTTTGGTATGATCCTGGATTCGCATTTAATGCGAGCGTGCCTGTCTCAGGACCGTGTACAATCGCTACTCAGTGCTCACGCCATATTCAAGCTGGGGAAATCGGTTTCTCTGAAGTGCTTTCAGGGGGTTCTCAATAGGCAGAGAGGTCGGGAGGAAAGTCGTAATGACGGATGTATCGTTGATGTGCTGGGGAGACCTTTGTGATGGCAGGCCCTTAGACGTGCGCAGTCCGTCAAAGTGGTACATAAACTGCCTAGAGCTGAGAGATATTTAGCTTTGCAGCCCTTTTTTCCATTCGTGAAGGATCGTCATGTCCTGGTTCGGATGGACAACGTGGCGGTGGTCTTGTACATTAATCACCAAGGGGATTTTCCTTATTGCCTGCTTCAAAGGCTGGTGGAACGTTTCCTTTTGAGGGCGGACTGGAACCCCATATCGATACGGGAAGTCCATGTTCCCAGCCGTCTGAATTGCAGCGTGGACATACTGTCCAGGGGTGACACAGTTCACGGAGAATGGAGGCTACACCCTCAGACAGGCCAGATGATTTGGAGCCTGTTTGGAGAAGTGTAGGTCGATTTGTTTGCCTTGGAGGAGAACGCGCATTGCCCGCTGTTCTTTTCACTGATGGACACTACAGAACTGTTTGGATAACGGAGCACACCATCCACTCTAAAGTGTAAATTGCTGCCTTTTCATTTTTTGACTCACCCCTTGATTGTAGCTCAGTAGATAAGCACAGTTTGGTAGCAGGGATTCCAAGAGGAGCGGGACGGCTGCATCCCTCTCGTCCTATGGTACTTGTCTGGGATTTGTCTTTGGTGCTTAGCGCACTTTCATGGGCCACATTTTGAACCAAAAGTGATTTTATTTGCTTTGGCGGGTGGGAAGAGAGTAAGTGATTTACATGCTCTATCTACTGACACGGCTTGTATGCTGTTTGGTAAAGATGACTGTATGGTCAGGTCCCAGATGTAGATATCTGTCCAAAGTATTGTTTACACAGGTTACAATGCTGCAAGCGCTTGCTTCTCAGGAGATTACATCTCCGCCACATCCTTATGCCCTGTTCACGCTTTGTGTGCATATGTGAACAGGTCTAGTCATTTTATGATGTTTTATTAACAAAGTTCGGGAGGAACACGTTCAAATTAACTATCCAATCATCACGTCATTCCAATCATCATCATTCCAGTCATCATCATTCCAATCATCATCATTCCAATCATCACGTCATTCCAATCATCACGTCATTCCAACCAGCTATCTAGTTAACTATCTGTAATCAACATGTCTACCCAATCAGCAAATGACTGGAGGCCTATATAGTCGACTCACCTATGTTCCTCAACAGGTTTCAGCATTCCTCCACCACCCTGTCTTCTCAAACTTGCCTGTTATGTTCCTAACCAGAAATATGGGTGGGGGAGTACTCTGGGTTTGGGCCCTAATACACATGCAACTTTACTCTGATCTGATTATTTGTAAGTGTGAACTCGTGAAAGACTGTTAAAGCAGTTGTTTGTCTGTTTTGGTGGTTCCACTTTCGATCTGCCACTTTCGAAACAACGCTTGTCTCACTGGATTGTGGAAGCTACAGCGTTAGCATGTGCTTCTAAAAATTAGACTTGTCCCATTGGAGTTTATGCTCACTCAACTAGGTGTAAAGCTTCTTCATGGGCTTTCAGATAAAGGATGGCGATTTGTCTGGGGTTTGGTGGGAGGTTGGTCTTCCAGAACAGCTTTGGTACATTTTACCTGCCCAAATGGTAATCAAAACTAGCCCACTCACGGCCAAATCTAGCCCAAACGCTTTCTGAGGGGGTCCACCGGTAAAAATCTTGTGAGGTCATTGCCTGATAAGGCAGCTGAGAAACAAGTCAGTGTTTCCTATGTCAGGTAGGAGAGACATAAAAAATGTGCAGAGCGGTGGACCAGGATTTGAAAACCACTGTTTTATTCTACTACATGAAATAAATCAATAATAGTCACATGACTGTGGTCTAGTTTGTTTACAGCCTACTTTGAACTTTATCCTTCTGGCAATTGTGTTTAGGCTTTTAAATTCATAAAAGTTGTGTTCATTTGTGAAGACTATCATAATGAACAAAACGTGAAAGAATCATAAACCTTTGTTTGTCACAGAGCTTATTATCTGCAATAATCCACTCTATTCACTGACCATCAAGAGGGCAGACTTTTTGAATCAATTTTTTTAATGCTAAATCGGTTGATGCTTGTTGTCGTTATACTGTATGTTATTTGCAGCCAGCCATTTATAATTAATCTAGAAATAAAAATTATTGAGATAAAGTATGGCCACCCACTCCATGTATAAAACAGCTTTTATACAGCTACTATTATGACTGTCTTCTTGAAGACAATGTCTTCATCTTTATCTCACGTGAGTGTACATCGTTTTTCAAATTAATTCACAATCTGATGACACAAACACATATAGTTGCAAATATATTTATTGACAGATCACAGTACAGAGTTTTTACTACTTTGCATGCAGTCTCAGTTTGCACTTCGGCGCCCAAAATCTACCCAGCCTTGGTAATCTGTAACGCAGTCCTCTCGTTGGATGATTTCTGACCAAAACACGAAGAACAGCAAGTAAGAGCGAGGCTTTGTTTCTTCTCATGTTTTTATCTTCAGAGACACGCACCTGATAGTGCCTGTAAGAGCTGCCGGGACATGAGTTCGCGTTGATCCTCCGATAACTGCAATGAACGCCTCACAAGGGCCTGCAGTCTCTCAGGTGTCTCAGGTGGTCTCTCTGGAAGCCCTGCCATTGCCTTTGTGTTCGCAGGTCTGTCTTTGGACAAAGGAGAAGCCACACACGCCACTGCCAGCATCGCTACAGCGGTCAATGCAATGCACTTGGCCATCATTTCTGTGAAGAATTATTGCAAGTATTTAAAAGCAGTGTCTGTGTCAAAAATAAAATAGAATAAAATAAAAACGACCCATTCGTGCTGGAAATCCATGTTAGTATAAAACAAATTTGGAACATGGTGGTTTATAGCTGGTTCAGACTAGTTATTAGCTGGTCAGCCAGTCACCATGTTCCAAAAACCAACTGAAGTGACCGACTGGTAGCTTGTTTGTTGCTAATCCAAGATGGTGTGCCAGTAAATAAGCAACTTAGATCAGCAAAATACAAATTTATTTTAGCGAACGACCAGCTAGAAACCAGATATCATATTCCAAACACAGATAGGCTACTATCTTAAGATGGTTTCTTTAGCAAGGAAATATAAAGGATATTAAAAGTAAAAATAGATTTACAGTACCTGAATAGTGCTGAGCCAGAGACGTTTTAACAGAGTGTGAGAATAAAACCTTGTAATACAAAATATCAGGTCAGGCCCCTTATATTTCATTTTCAGGTAAAAAAACAAAAGTGTTAATCAATGGATTTGGATAATTATTGTTCAGGAGGAGGAGCATGCTTAAGCCGAATGCGTCAGACATGACAGTAAACAGAACATGGCATGGGAAATTCAATAGTTTTTTATGAGAATTTAACATAGCAAACATTCATGGCACTTAACTAATGGGAAACAACATTAACATGTACGTGGCCTGTGAAAATGAATTAGCAATGGATTGTTTATTCATGTCAGCACCCAAGTTCTCATTTAATCATTTGTTCTAATGTAATATTATATGATGTGCCATCAATAAGTGATATTTTCTTAAACTATCGTATTGATTAGAATGAACTGATTGTGAAAGGCTGTGATGCAGTGCTTTTGATTTTATTGCTGGAGAGGAGTCTGTAGCTTCCTCTCAGGACCATTAGATGTATGTACCTAAAGATTTTACCCAAGATCACAATCCTCTGCTATCATGTGTCTGAGGTGAACAAATAATTGCCAATCCACCTTTGAAAGCATAGCCTATATTGAGGTATATGACATCAGATGATGTGTTGTATCATTCTTTATTACCAGTATTCCACTTTTCCATATCTTCAGTATTAGCTGATGACATAATGGGACAATGATGTGATCTATAAACTTATGTTCAGTATACATAGAATGACTTAAATGCACCCATTCTATGATAAGCATTTTTTAAATTGAATGATATGTTATTTTGATATTTATGGGGGGGACATAAAGTAAGAATGTCAGGCTGATGATACAAGTATCTCTATATCATAATAAAGAAAACAGCCCCATTACAAGGATGAAACTCTTTAAAAAAAGAATAACTATGAAAGGAATATTACATTTTTTTGTGTTACACAGGCTTTCATTGTATGGACAAAAAATATATATATTAAAAATCTTTTATCTGCAAAACTGCAAAGTCATGTGGTCCAAGCAACATGAAAAGGAAAAAAACAACAACATCAAAGAGTAATAATTCATATTAACAACATTTTACCTTGGAAATTGTTCAAATTACATTAGACAAAATGATTTTCGTTCTCAAAAGAAAATTACATTTTAATGACAGATTTAAGAAATCTGCCTAAAGGGACTACATGTAGCTACATGCAATTACAAGTGAATACATTTAGTCAAATTTTTTCATCAGAATGGGTCGGGCCATGAATTTGCATGTTCTGAGAGTTGAAGTCAGTATAGCCTAACATCATGATTGATTTCTTAAGAATTTTCCCATTCACCCTCTTTAAAATGTCAACATGTAGATCCCCTTTACTGTCAAACACATTCATTTCATTACAAGTTACGACTACATTTTAAGAGACGGTGATCTGGTATTAGGAGAAAAATGTACTGAAGAGATGTGTTTTTACTACATTCTGACACATAAATCCATTCATCATGATTGATGGTTATAGTTCAGGTACATGACATTTGAGTGCAAGAACAATGTTTGTCATAAGGACTAAACGGAAAAGCAAACCTGATGAATGTTGTGGCGAATACACAAAGTAAACAAACATGAGAAAATTGCTTAAAGAGTTATTCTATAATACTGTCACATATATGTGTATAATTAATGGTTGCATTTAAAAGAAGAAAAAGTTACAGGTTTTATAAAAAACACCGTTAATACTTATAACTGGCACATGCCAACAAACAATCAGTTTATACAATACAACAGTTGAAGAAAGATGTAATCTCTTTAAACCACAAATCATTTTACATAGTTTTGAAGATTAACATAGTTTTTCAAGGGTGTGTTAGCAGGTTTTTGAAGTCAATGGTTTTAATAAGCGTCCGGGCACAGGTCCCCGCTCACATTCCATCTATTCACTGGAACTGGAAACCTGACACCATGTGGGATGCAGCAGGGCTATATAAGTCAGTCTTTAGTAGAAATTAGTTTACATGTTTAATTTCGACATTTGAAAGACATCCTTCCACAGATCTTCTGACTTAGCCATGTCGGTCCGTCAAAGTAGTAAGACGTTCACCACTTGGAGCGTGCTCGGGTCAGCTGGCCATGGTTCCTCTGGTGGACTGGTCATGAACGGATTGGGGAGTTCAGGGGTCTCTTTGTCTTTTGGTGCACAAAACTATGGCAGCGCTGGGGGCTACGGTGCCCACCACTCCAGATCTTTGTCCACTTCATCCTTGACGACGGCTGTTAACGAGGTCAATCTGTATCCCAGCGAGAAGCACACCATGCAGAACCTCAATGACCGACTGGCATCTTACCTGGAGCAGGTAACATACCTTATTTTGGTTAACTTTGGTGAAAAGTTTTAACAGTAAATTCAGTGTTTAGCTGTTATTTTTACTATTTAGTAACACGGGAATGCATTTGGGTTACTGTATGTGGAGTTATTGTTTTATTTTCATATCCACCTGAGATCCAGAAATGTTTTTACATTGTTTAGAGAGCATAAGAAACAAATGGAAAAACTTTTTTGAAAAATGATATTTTATTCATATGGTATGTGATATGTTCTTCATATGTTATGCTATGCCCACTGTAGTGGACACCATATATATACCTATATATATATATATATATTTTTTTTTATTATTCACTAATCAATTTTTAGGTGTCATGATTTTTTTCAACCAAACTCTGTATAAAGATGATTCTCAGCTATGTTATGAAATATATAAGGGAATTAATTGATATACCATTTTACTTTATGCAATTTGTGGGTAAAATGGCCATTAATGTGTTGTCCCATGTGTACACTGTATCTAATTTGCATATTAATGTGTTCTTGGGGCAACATGTAATGAAAAAAAAGTGTAATAATGGGAGTAATAATTGGCAACACTCTCATAATAATATTCTCATAATAATATTCTCATGTTTCTGTGTCTTCCAAAATGCCTGATAAACATGCTTTAAGTCCAGGTGTCCTCTAAGGTGGACATGTATGAAATAAATGCCCTGTTTTAGAAACCCTGAGATGTTGATTTATGACAAACAATTTGAAAATAAGTCAAATTTAAATGATAATTACAAAATATTGAATTAATGTTGTGAAACCTCCAAACATTTGGTATCTCTGGAAAGCCCTGAATGTGCTCTTTACAGGACACCCAGACTGTGACATGTATGCTGTCAGAGAAATTCACTAAAATATAATGTCCACTACAGTGGACAAAAGTCTTTTCCTGGGTCCCAAATCAGTTATAATGGTTTTACTCTACATATTTAGGTCTAATTAAAAATGTACATAAGATAAAACTTTATTTCTCTAATTCTAAATCAATTCTAATTCCTCAAATCAAAAGATGCAAGACTGAACATTCTGCAACATTCTACCTTGAGAGAAAGTTTTGTGATTTGGACTTTGTCTAATTATCTTTGTCTTTAATTATTGTGCACGTTTTGTGTTTTAGGTGCGCTCTTTAGAGCAGGCCAACAAGAAGCTCGAGCTACAAATTAAGGAGTTTTATGACAATAAGAGCCCGATGGAGTGCAAAAACATGAGTGCTTATTTGACAACCATTTCTGAGCTCAGCATTCAGGTAGAGCTGCTGTCACTCAACAGAGAGATCACACCCCTGAAATATCCGAAATGGCATGAGATGAACCCTGCCTCGCCTTATGCCATTATGCCATGTTTTGTATTTCAAATATCACAAATACAACAGGGCAGTCCTGTTTAGAGCTGTTTAACATCAGTGTCTAGCTGTTAACAGAACCTAAAATCTAGTTTCATTTCAGCTAGTCATTTTTTCTCTCTTTTTTAATTCTCAGATAGTTAGTTATTATGCTCACTGAAATATTAACATCCCTAGATCAACCACACATTCTCATTTGTCCTTGAAAGATTCAAAGTCATTTTTTGGAGAACGCAGAGCTCCGTCTGAAGCTGGACAACACCAAGTTCGCCACTGAAGATTTCCACTTGAAGTATGTGATGTGTAAAGCAATATTGCATTTAGTATTGAATGTTTACTGTTGGTTGAAAAGGCATCCCAGACAAAAACATAGTATCGGTCCAGATCCGGCCCACATCTGGAACGTGTGGAATCCACGATAATACTTTATTTTGATGGTCCCTTTTGAACATTCTGTTGAGAATTAGTAGACATGTACGTGCAACGTTACTTATAGTCAACAGATTGTGTTAAACGGACCATCAAAATAAAGTGAAACCGAATCCACATGTACCACATGTGGGCCGGATCTGGGCCGACACTATGCTGCGGTCTGGGATATGATCTTAAAATACCATACGATCCTTGTCCTCCTTGGCTGTGGCAGGTATGAGACTGAACTGAACTTGCGTTCAGTTGTGGAAGCAGATTCGGCCCGACTGCGAGTGGTTCTGGGAGAGATGAAGCTGTCCATTGGAGACCTGGAGAACCAGCTAACTGGACTGAATGAGGAGCTGCTGTACATGAAGAAGAGCCATGAGGAGGTCACCTTACCATTTCACTGCAATCTTTTGGTCTTGTATTATTTCACAAGAAGGATCAAATGTGATTTTTGGAAGACTAACTGCTCTTTTCCCTCCTCCTCTTTCTCCACAGGATCTTCATTTGTTGCGAGAGAGGCAAAGCGGCTCTGTGAACGTGGAGATGGACTGTGCAGCTCAGTCAGATCTTGATGAGGAGCTGCAGGAGATGAGAGCTCAGTATGAGATGCTTATTGAGAAAAATCGCAGTGAGGCTGAAAGATGGTTCCAGAGCAAGGTGAGCCAGTAAGACAAGTCTTCCTCTGCAAGAAAACAATATGCTTGACCTAGCAGAGGCGGGTGAACATCCTGAAAGGATTTTAACATATAAAAAGAGTGGAATGTAATCATTGTATGTAATCAAAAAGTTTGTGATGCCAGCTGTCGATGGTATGCTTTACAACAATTGATTGTATTGTCAGTAGGAATGTTGTTGCGACATTCAAGTAATCGTTAAAGTCTTTCAGCTGTCAAAACTGTTGACATATTTTGTTTTTGTCTGGCTTAGTCAATTGTAGGGGCAGGAACTGCTAAAGAAAAGGTATTATAATTCAGTCTATTAGATGTCAGAAGATTATTCAAATGTATATCGATTACATTTTCTCATGAGTTCGCCTTGGGTTGTCAGTTCAGTCTGCAGTAATACAACAGTGATTAACTGAAATGTAGCCACACACAGCAGGCAATATTCAGATTCCAACGACCAGAACTACCTTTTTTTTTTTCTATCATGTATTCCTCATTACTTTCTGGGTTTCAATATTTTAGGCGGAGGTGTTGCAGACTCAGGTGACCACCAGCTATACTGAAATCAAGACATCTCAGACTGAGCTCACTGATGTGAAGAGAACATTCCAGAGCCTGGAGATAGAACTACAGGCGGTTCTCACCATGGTAAAATCTTGCTCTTTCTGAAGCCCTACCTTTCTCTGGCAGGAGATAAACAAAATTCTCTGCTTAATTTTCATAATACAACAGTTAGTTCTGGTCTTCAAATGTGATTGACTAAACAGTGTTCCACAAACCCTGATATATAACAGTCCAGCAGCACTGACTTTTCACTATTTGTATCACTCCACTTGTCCGTGTCAAACCAAACAGCTTTCTGATGGTCAATGCATTTTTTTCGCCCTAACACAAAATTCCTGATCGTGTAGATTTCTATTAAAATGAAAGGATGTTGTCACCAAACAACAGTATGCCTATGTGACAGCACTTTAAATGTGGTCACGCATTTTTGCTGCATTTCTGTCTGGAAAGCGTAAAAAGCCATTTCTGTGTGTGAGCTGTGCTTTATACATTGCTACACTACTGACAAAAGACAATTGACTTTAAATTGACTTTAAATTCTTTAAAGACATTAAATTCTGCCCAAATTTTACTCATGTGACTGCACCTAATTTTGTGAGTGAAATCCAGACATTTCATTGACCATTTTATGAATGAGTCATTGAATCATTCAAATGATAAGTTCAAAAACTGATTAATTCCAGAAAGAAACAAGTGACTCCCTGTGTCTGGACATGCCTGCACACAGGGAGTCACTTGTTTCTTAACATAAAATCCTACAAACTATAGGTGTTAAGAAACAGAGGGGTCCAGAGACGAGAGCAGGTACAGTCTTTTAATAGAAAATTAGGCAAAGCCGATCAGGCTGAAAGATCTTGGAAAAAAAGATCTGGATGACTCTTGTGCAGCGAGGACTGGAAAACAGGTGGGTAGTGGAACCCTCTGCTACTCTCCACGGAGATTACTGGATACAGCACAGAAAAGGTAAATCACTGCAGCAGATAACTGTAGCACATTAATTCTCAGGACTAGACAGGACAGGGTAAGACTTCAGAGAAGTAACAGTCGACGTGCATCACGGTCTAACAATAATCCGACAACACAGACAGGAAAGAGAGAGCTAGATATAGCGTAGACAAAAGAGGAAGATAGAGAACAGGTGTGATGATGAGATGTGAATGAGAACCAGCTGATGGTGATGAGATGAAGGGATAATGGGTGTGTGCTTAAGAGTGTGAGAAAAGAGAAGGTAGGGCGTAATACAACCAGCAGAGGGAGACAAAGGAAAGAAATAAAAGAGAAGGAAAGAGCCAGGATCATGACAATAGGATTGAACCATGGTTCAATCCTATAGTTTGTAGGATTTTATGTCCCCATTAAACAATACTGCATATTTGACATAAAATCAACTTTCCTACCACATGGTTTTTCATGCATAGATGATCATGTACCCCTATTAACACAAATTCATAATAATAAAATAATAAAATCAAATAATAATAAAATACTTAATATACTTAATAAATACTTAATAAAAACTTGTCACACAACAAGTCTTTCATCCCTTACGAAAAATAAGTATACTTAAGTAATGTTGAAGTATATTTTTAAGTATACTTTATGTAGTAAGTATACTAATATCAATGTGTACTTGTAGTAAACTTGTAAATGTACTATTTCAATACTGCTTGGGACTAAATTGGCCCACTTTTAGTATATAAAAGTATACATTTACATGTAGCCTACTATATGTATAGGCTACTAAGTGTAAGAGTAGTAAACTTTAAGTACACAATAGGTTTCTTATTTATAATGCATCTGTACTACAAGTGAACATATAAGTATACTAGTAGTTTACTATTTTAATACAAGTAGTACATTTTTTAGTTTATGAAAGTACACAGTGAAGTGTACTCTCCGTAAACTACTAGTTTAGTAGTTTATACTGCAAGTATACTTGTAAGTTTTCTTTATGTGAACATAACATTATACTTATAGTTACTTATAATTTACTATTTATATATTACTTTTGTACTTGCAGTATACTATGTTCAAATGAAGATATCATTTTTTAACTGTAGCCTACTTTGAATACTTTGAATACTTAATTACACTTTTAAGTATATCTCGATCAAAAGATTGAGTACAAGTACTGGCCAAATATTCTTGGACTTTTCTCTCAGTATAAGTCATGTACACTTAAGTGTGATTTTAGTATATTTCTGAGAAGTATAAAGTATATTTCTGAGAAGTATATAAAATGTAGACTGAAAACACTTCTAGTAGAACACATAGGCTATTATAAACTTCTGTTTCGTAAGGGTATCCCAATCATGTTTTCTCAACTTCACCTTGAAATAAAGGTTACATGTATAGTTCTAAATAAGCCATTTCTAGTGTTTAGTATTCTCTTTGAAATAAAATATAATATAATTAATAATAGAATGACCTATTTTATAAATCTGTAAATCCATTAAATTAGTTTATGTAGGCTACATTGGTGCTATTTGCACTTTAAATTTTTGAGCATATGCCCCAAATCACATGACTGGCTAAAAGTGACATCATTTCCTTGGAGGTAAAACAACTACAAGAACAAAGTATGAATCAGTCATAAACTTTTCTCTGTTTCCTCGTTTTTAGAAGATAGTCTTAGTCTTCAGTCTTTTAGGCTAATTAGTCTTAATAGCGTAAAAAAACAAAACATCCATATGTGTCGATTTATACTGGATGACAGTGTTTGTTTATGTGTTTAAAATCTATTTTATATCTATTAAAATTCTTCCTAAATGTAAATCATCTGCTAGCATGTTGTTCCTTTCTAGCTAATAATGGGCTTAATAAACGTCCACCCAAAAACGTCCACGTGCACCGTTATTGTAAAAAAGTCATGTAACAGGGTGGACAAACTTCATAGAATGTAAAAGTGAAATATTAAATGTTTGGTCAAAATTATTAGGTTATACTCCAAAATCCAAAATCCACCAAACCATAGGATTGATCTGCCTACTTATGACTTCCCTACAACATAGGCAGAAAACAGTATGTGAGACAAGTAGTAGGCTTTGTCTGAATTCATAGTATTCATAAAACAGTAGGCGAAAAGTACCTGGATGACCTACTTCTGGCAAGATTTTGAAGTGGGCTTCTGATGAATACTTTACGACATAACTGATGCTGGGACAGTTAAAGTGACAGTGACAGCGTTTCATTCATAATGCCCATTTTCAAACACAGCCACTGTCTTTGTGAGTGAGTCAGTGAATTATTCATTCAATCGATCTGTTCAAAGACAGTAGGCAAATTAATTGTTGTGTGTTGCTTGGAGATGCAACATTTTTCATTCTGCTGTGGCAATATTGTGTTTAAAATGTAAGTTGCTCAGTGTTCATTTCTTGTTTGTTGAACGACATAAAAGCATTATGACAATCACAATTGTGCTGTTAATCTGAATCATTTCCTCTCTCTCTTTCTCTCTCTTTCTCTCTCTCTCTCTCTCTCTCTCTCTCTCTCTCTCTCTCTCTCTCTCTCTCTCTCTCTCTCTCTCTCTCTCTCAATATCCTAATCAATAAAAGTAGCTTTAAAAAAAATTTCAACCACTTAACATGGTTTATAATATGCCATTTCCCCTCGAGTATTTAATCTCCCCATCTGATGTTCAATAATTTTCTCCAGAAACAAAACCTGGAGCAGAGTTTGGCTGACGTGGGCATACGCTATGCTGTCCAGCTGAGTCAGCTGCAATTGCAAATAGACCACCTGCAGGATGAGCTTCAGAGACTCAATGCCAACATCCAACAACAGGCTTCCGAATACCAGCTACTGCTGGACATCAAGATGAGGCTGGAGATGGAGATCGCTGAATACAGGAGGCTGCTGGAAGGAGAAGCTCAAACGTACGTAGAACAGATTTATTTAAATTTGCTCTGTTCAGGTGTATGTGGCTTGTTGTGAATGTCAGTTCATTTGTTGAGCTTATGTATTGTATCAGCTATGAGACCCTGGGTGTATGGTTGTGTTCTGTAGGACCGTCATATGCACGTCTGAATCTTCCATGACAGAAACAGTGACCAAAACAATGGAGATAAAGGAAGAGGAAGAGGAAGGTGAGTGAAATGAAATGTTTTATGTTGGTCCCTTCATTCAATCAACATGGAGCAGAAATGAATGTAACTAGTAATAAATGTGTCTTTTGAACCCTTACAGAGCATAACCCTCACGTCCAGCGCAGAGTGAAGGTCATTGTGGAGGAGCTTGTGGATGGCAAAGTCATATCTTCTTCTGTTGAGGAGAAAGTCCATGAAATTAGCTGAGAAGACAATGCAATAACAAAACTAATCTTATATGTAGAGTCTAATGACAAATGGTGTTTGATTTGTTGTGCTTTGGATAGCCACTAGGTGTCGCTGTACATCAATTAAACGATCAGCTATAGTCAAATTTAACTCAAGGTGAGGGTTGAAATTAAAGTATGAGTAAGAGATTGAGATAGTAACATGGTCAGTGTGAGGCAAAGAAGTTTTTTTTATTAAACCAAAATCAAATGTGAACATTGACACTTAGGAAATTGTTTTATTTGTGGCAGTGAAAATAATGTTTATTAAAAAATACATAGGCCTACCCTGTTTGAATGTAGCAAGGATTAGAGTCAGTGCAAAACATGTTTAATAATGGACTTCTTAGCAAATAATACCTGTTTTTTAATTTGAAACAATGACTCTTTATGCAAATTGTGCTATTGCTTACATTGCAAACTCACACTCGCACACACTAAAGTTTTAAGGAAATTATTCTTTGCATTTGTTATACTGTATATATATAAAATAAAATAAAATAAAGATTGTCCATGGCATCAGAACATGCGTCAGAGATTCACTTGAGCAGCATGTCTAAATGTCTGACATATCACTGTAAAAAATGAATTATGGATCTTGATGATGATTAAAAATATTGTGTATATTTCATTAAGAAAATTGTGGTTCAGTGTTGTCTAAAAAATACTGAGAACATTTCACTAATAAAATCAAGAGATACATTTTCCTATGTTTTTTAAGGAAATGTACACAATTTTGAAGCTTGAATTGAGGAACTGATTAAGCTGATAAAATGAAGGAAAAATGGCTACCTATTTATTTTAAAAGAATTAGCTCAATTATGCGGTTTTATTTAGAGACACCATTATTAGTTCCCAGCAGGCTTTGCACATGGCTGGAAATGGAGAGGAAATATTGAAATGAAGTATTTTTTTGTATTATTAGAGACTGATGAATGGGGGTTTCGCTAGAGAACCCTATCACCTTCGAGTTATTATAAAACGAGCCAATGGTATGAAAATACCATGGGTCTGCGGAATTTGCATCGTGAACTATAAAAGGAGCCACGAGTGCAATCTCGCATTATGTTTTTGCTTTGGAGCCGAAGTGTGAATGTGCTTCTCCTTCACCTTCTTCAAGCAAGAGAGCTCTTCAGTCGGTGTTGGTGTGACGGCCTGTTTCAGCGAAACACGAAGTAGCGTCCCCTCTGCCACACCCCAATCTATCTCCTCCTCGAGAGGGGATACTTTGGCTGCTGGCCAGGATGATCTGAGGGTTACGGTGTGGAACAACCCGACGAATCTTCCTCGGGCCACACCCCCCTGCACATCGCAAGCCATGGAGCTTCCGGGTGAGCCTGGTTCCTCTCGGGGACCCAGTGTCTCATTCGGCGCTCCGGCGGATGATGCTATGTCACTCACGGCATCACAAGGCGGGCTTGATTCCTCTGGGGATGAGGATTTGGCTGCGTTGCCTCCCTTGGGAATGCCAGCATTGCCCGAGTCGCATCCAGAGCTGACGGCCATGCTTGCCCGGGCAGCTGAGAGCATCAGGTTGGAGTGGCGCCCAGGTACACTGGGGTCCCTCCGGTGGAGGTGTCTCCAGATTGTGTCTCCAGAGCGCCTCCACCTGGCGCAGTGATCCAAAACACCCCTCCAAGGCCTATAGAGCTGCGGGGCAGGCCGTCTCCACCCTGCATGCCATGGCCATCCTTCAAGTCCATCAGGCGAAGGTGCTCAGGGACATGCACGAGGAAAGGGCTGACCCAGGGCTCATGCAAGAGCTGCGCAATGCCACCGACCTCGCTCTACGGGCGACGAAGGTCACTGCGCGATCCCTGGGTCAGGTGATGTCCACTGTGGTCCAGGAACGACATCTATGGCTCAACTTGGCTGATATGCGGGAGGCTGAGAGAACTCTTTTTTTTTTCAACTCCCCCATATCCCAGGCTGGGCTCTTCGGTGGTGCGGTCGAGGCCGCCCAGAAGCATACTGAGGCGATAAAGCATATCCTGCCCTGATGGCCAGCTGCTGCCTTCACCCAGCCGTCGGTGCAGCCCCCTTAGTCTGCTTCCCACCAAGGCTGCCCTCCTGTGGCTCCCGCCCCTCCTGCTCGGCCCAAGCAGCAGCCTTCACCCGGGCCGAAGCAAGGAGTTGGTCGCAGGAAGGCGGCACAGCCCGTCTCCACCCCTAAGCCTGCCAAACACCAGGCTAAGCGGCGCTCCTGAGACGGGCAGCTGGGAGAAAGGGCACAGTTCTTCCCAGGAGCTGGTAGCAGGACCACTCCTTCCAGGAGATTCTTTTGTTCTCCTTCGCTCTCCCCGCTGCTGGCCTCATGGTTGGCGGCACCCTAAAACTGTTAAAGAAAGATCTGACTCCCCTTCCTCCGAGCCCCAAGAGGCCACAGATGGCAGTGTGTGACGCCATGCCTCGCCAATCTCGTCCCCCTCTGTCGCCAGACCCCTGTCAAAGCAGGCCGCCGTGGAACGCTCGTCCTTCCCTGGCCTCCTCTGTCAGGATGCGGAACTTGACCATGCCCCCACACCGTGACGCTATGCGTCCAATGTCTGGGCCGGTCGTTCCGCATCGCTACCCCATCGTGGGTATGCCTGTAGTTCCAATGACCCCACTGGTTCAGTTTTTGGGAGCCTGGCTAGAGCTTTCAAATCTGTCCCGCTGGCTCACGCGAACGATCAGGCTCGGCTATGTGGTTCAGTTTGTACGGTCTCCTCCCCGCTTCCGGGGAGTCCGCTATACCATGGTGGGTGGCAATGCCCCTGTCATGCATGTGGAGTTCGCCAACTGGCGAAGGGTGCAATCGAGACCGTCCCTCCAGCCGAGAGGTGAAGCTTCTACAGCCCCTACTTCATTGTACCCAAGAAGAGCAGTTGGTTATGACCAATCCTGGACCTGCGCGCCTCGAACCAAACCCTTCACAGGCTTCCATTCAAGATGTTGACAGTTTATATGGTTTGCTTTCGAGGGGCAGGCATATCAGTACGCGGTACTCCCACTCGGGTTAGTCCTGTCTCCTCACGTCTTCACGAAGGTCGTCGAGGAAGCCATTGTGCCACTCAGGCAACACGGGGTTCGCATCCTGAACTATCTCGACGACTGGCTGATTCTAGCACACTCTCGAGAGCAGGTTTGTGAACACAGGGACCTGGTGCTCTGGCACCTCACCTGTCTGGGCCTTTGGGTCAACTGGGAAAAGAGCAAACTCTCCCCCGTGCAGAGGATCTCTTTTCTCAGTATGGAAATCGACTCGGTTACGAGCGAGCGCGCGCAGTCACTGCTGAATTGCCTGAGTCAATTCAAGGGCAAGAGTGCGGTTCAGAGATGGGCATGGCAACAGGGCATGTTCCAGGTGCTAGTCACTCGGGCCTGCCATCAAACCTTCACCCCATGGTCAAACCTCTCTTTTCTACGGGCCGGAGTTCCCTTAGACCAAGTTTCCAGGCATGTTGTTGTGTCAACAGATGCCTCCACCCCGGGTTGGGGTGCCATGTGGAATGGGCATGCTGCTGCGAGCTCCTGGACAGGACCCCAGTGCCTATGGCATGTCAATTGCCTCGAGTTGCTGGCAGTACGTCTAAGGAACAGAGACATTATGTCCGCATGCCACTGCCACTGTATCACTGAAACGGCCGGGGCGCACAGTCTCGGCTCCTCAGCAGGTAACATAATGTGAGATTTCACTCGCGGCTCCTTTTATACCCACGCGGTGGGGCGGAGTTTGCGACCAAGGTATTTTCATACCATTGGCTCGTTTTCTAATAACTCAAAGGTGATAGGGCTCTCAAGCGAAACCTCCTTTAGTCAGTCGCTGACGTAACGTCTCCGTTCCCTCCTTCAGGGAACAAGGGTTACATACGTAACCGAGACGTTATGTTTAACATTTGAAAGAGTTTAGCAGTAAATAGTCTTTTAATAATACAATATAACTCAAAGTCAAATTTAAACAGGTTATTTCCATTCACTCCAATTCACACACTTTAGAGCGTCAACTTAAAATAAAAAAGCATATTTCACTAAAAATATTAAATTCATTGTGTCATAGACTAAATAATTTAGGGGATTTTAGATGATGTATTTAGGTAGATTCCATGAAAGAAATCGAGCCTTAACTACTCTACATTGTTAGGGGTTAACAGTTTAGGACCCAAGGACCTGGGGTCTCATTTATAAAACTCTGCGTAGGAACCTTACTAAAAATGTACGTGCGCCCGAAAGCCAAAAATGGCGTACGCAAAAAAATATTCAGACTTATAAAACCGTTCGTACGCCAGAACCTGCGCAGAATTCCCTTTATAAATCCCAGTCAGCGGAAGATTGTGCGCACATGCGTCTCCACCCCGAAATAACCATATATGGAGCTTACAACGCCTAGTTTTACTATGCAGATCCTCATCTGCATATCATTTGCATATGATTATTCATCCACGTGATAAAGTTTAACTGTACAAGACGCATTAGGCTACATTAATAAAAATCAAGTAGTTGCCTATCCTTGCCTTTTTTTTGAATACATAAATCAAATAGTGTAAAATACATTTCAGAGAAAGTTTTTCTTAATCTTTTCCACTGGCCGAATTGTATTTTTAATTGATTTATATTTTTAATGGAAACAGATAGGCCTTGGGCATTATTTGCACGAAACTATTTTCTCAGACAATCTGGTATTATCATGATTTAAGCAATTATCTCTGTGGTTAAAACATTAAAACACAGCACGCCACTGGAAAAGTGTTAAAAAAACATTGCATCCACAACAAATATTTCTATTGATTGAATATAAAAATGTTGTAACTTCTCAGTAATAATTTCATGTTTAAGTGTTTAACTCCATTCATTTGAATGGCATATTTAATCTAAATGTTTATATCAGAAGCAAAACATAGTTTAAATCATTATTTTATTTATCCATCCATCCATCTTCTACCGCTTATCCGGGACCGGGTCGCAGGGGCAGCAGTCTAAGCAGGGATGCCCAGACTTCCCTCTCCCTAGACACTTCCTCCAGCTCTTCCGGGGGGACACCGAGGCGTTCCCAGGCCAGCCGGGAGACATAGTCTCTCCAGCGTGTCCTAGGTCTTCCCCCGGGGTCTCCTCATGGTGGGACATGCCCGGAACACCTTCCCGGGAAGGCGTCCAGGAGGCATCCGGAAAAGATGCCCGAGCCACCTCAACTGACCCCTCTCGATGTGGAGGAGCAGCGGCTCTACTCTGAGCTCCTCCCGAGTGACCGAGCTTCTCACCCTATCTCTAAGGGATCGCCCAGCCACCCTGCGGAGAAAGCTCATTTCGGCCGCTTGTATCCGGGATCTTGTCCTTTCGGTCATGACCCACAGCTCATGACCATAGGTGAGAGTAGGAACGTAGATTGACCGGTAAATCGAGAGCTTCGCCTTGCGGCTCAGCTCCTTCTTCACCACGACAGACCGGTACAGGGACCGCATTACTGCAGAAGCTGCACCGATCCGCCTGTCAATCTCCCGTTCCATCCTTCCCTCACTCGTGAACAAGACCCCAAGATACTCGAACTCCTCCACTTGAGGCAGGAGCTCTCCACCAACCTGAAGCGGGCAAACCACCCTTTTCGATTTGGAGGTGCTGATTCTCATCCCAGCCGCTTCACACTCGGCTGCAAACCATCCCAGTGCATGCTGGAGGTCCTGGTTTGATGAGGCCAGCACGACAACATCATCCGCAAAGAGCAGAGATGAAATCGTGTGGTCCCCAAACCTGACCCCCTCCGGCCCCTGGCTGCGCCTAGAAATTCTGTCCATAAAAATTATGAACAGAACCGGCGACAAAGGGCAGCCCTGCCGGAGTCCAACATGCACCGGGAACAAGTCTGACTTACTGCCGGCAATCCGAACCAAGCTCCTGCTCCGGTCGTACAGGGACCGGATAGCCCTTAGCAAAGGGCCCCGAACCCCATACTCCCAGAGCACCCTCCACAAGATGCCGCGAGGGACACAGTCGAATGCCTTCTCCAAATCCACAAAGCACATGTGGATTGGTTGGGCAAACTCCCATGAGCCCTCCAGCACCCTGTAGAGGGTATAGAGCTGGTCCAGTGTTCCACGACCGGGACGAAAACCACACTGTTCCTCCTGAATCCGAGGTTCTACTATCGGCCGGATTCTCCTCTCCAGTACCCTGGCATAGACTTTCCCAGGGAGGCTGAGAAGTGTGATCCCCCTATAGTTGGAGCACACCCTCCGGTCCCCCTTCTTGAAAAGAGGGACCACCACCCCGGTCTGCCAGTCCAAAGGCACTGTCCCCGACCGTCACGTGATGCTGCAGAGGCGTGTCAGCCAAGACAGCCCCACAACATCCAGAGACTTGAGGTACTCAGGGCGGATCTCATCCACCCCCGGTGCCTTGCCACTGAGGAGTTTCTTGACTACCTCGGTGACTTCAGCTTGGGTGATGGACGAGTCCGCCTCCGAGCCCTCAGCCTCTGCTTCCTCAATGGAAGACGTGACGGCGGGATTGAGGAGATCCTCGAAGTATTCCTTCCACTGTCCGGTGATATCCCCAGTCGAGGTCAACAGCTGCCCACCTCCACTGTAAACAGCGTTGGTAGGGCACTGCTTCACCCTCCTGAGGCGCCGGACAGTTTGCCAGAATCTCTTCGAGGCCGACCGATAGTCCTTCTCCATGGCCTCACCGAACTCCTCCCAGGCCCGAGTTTTTGCCTCCACAACCACCCGGGCTGCAGTCCGCTTGGCCCGTCGGTACCCAACAGCTGGGACTCCTTCTTCAGCTTGACGGCATCCCTTACTTCCGGTGTCCACCACCGGGTTCGGGGATTGCCGCCTCGACAGGCACCAGAGACCTTACGGCCACAGCTCCGAGTGGCCGCGTTGACAATGGAGGTGGAGAACATGGTCCACTCAGACTCAATATCTCCAGACTCCCTCGGGATCTGGTCGAAGCTCTGCCGGAGGTGGGAGTTGAAGATCTCTCTGACAGGAGATTCGGCCAAACGTTCCCAACAGACCCTCACAGTACGTTTGGGTCTGCCGAGTCTGTCCAGCTTCCTCCCCTGCCATCGGATCCAACTCACCACCAGGTGGTGATCAGTTGACAGCTCCGCCCCTCTCTTCACCCGAGTGTCCAAGACATACGGCCGGAGGTCGGATGAAACGACCACAAAGTCGATCATCGACCTCCGGCCTAGGGTGTCCTGGTGCCATGTGCACTGATGGACACCCTTATGCTTGAACATGGTGTTCATTTTGGACAAGCTGTAACTAGCACAGAAGTCCAATAACAGAACACCACTCGGGTTCAGATCAGGGGGGCCGTTCCTCCCAATCACGCCCCTCCAAGTGTCACTGTCGCTGCCCACGTGGGCATTGAAGTCCCCCAGTAGAACGACGGAGTCCCCAGTCGGGAGGCCCGACCACCAGGCGCTCGCATACGAGCCCCAACCCTGGGCCTGGCTCCAGGGTGGGGCCCCGGCTGCGCCATACCGGGCGACGTCACGGTCCTCGAATTTATAGTCGTCATAAGGGTTTTTGAACCGCTCTTAGTCTGACCCGTCACCTAGGACCTGTTTGCCTTGGGAGACCCTACCAGGGGTATATAGCCCCAGACAACATAGCTCCTAGGGTCATTCGGGTACTCAAACCCCTCCACCACGGTAAGGTGGCAGTTCAAGGAGGGGTATTTTATTTATTTAAACTGTTATTTGCGTCAGTTTCACTAAACGGCTCAACGCGCTTGCTGGCGTGGACATTTAAGAAGGGATGGATATTTGTTTCATGTAACAGCTTGGTGAGTGAAATTATATTTGTATTATCTTTCTGTATATGTTTAATTTTCTTTAGATTTTCTGTCTAAAAGTGACCAAAAAGACATTTAACTCCAGCTCACCATCGGTGTCGCCAAACTGCTCCATCTCTAAAACGTTCGTACGCATGGGTCAGAGTTTGCGTGCAGGTGCGCAAATTTTCCCGTCAAGTTTGTTTTTATAAATCACAACTTATGCGTCGGAAGTGGCGTACGCCTCTTTCAGGGCCTGTTTTGTGCGTACGCAACGGTTATAAATGAGGCCCCAGATGTTTGAAAGAAGACCCGGAGTCAGAATTATAAAAAATTTAAGAAAAGTTTTACTGAAGATAGTTTGCAGTTTCATCAGCAGAAGTCAGCTTCAAGACTCACACAGGAGTTCGTAGGCCGCCCCGCTTACAGTTACAAAGATCACAGCAGTTACACCATTTCCAAGGTCTAAGCTACGTCATTGCTTACAGGTTGAATGATTCTCATTGGCTAAGAAATAGATAAACATAGTCAATAAACACATATATAGACTGAAGCATATCTCCATAGATTATGCAACTGACACTCAGACCCTGAAGTCAGGCATGTCGTGACCTTCCAGTTCTCAGATTTGGGTTGCTGGGCGCCAGCATGTCCCGAACAACAACTCAGCCAATCTACAACAATGCCAGTGGTTCCTTAACCTGTAAGCAAGAAGACTAACACACACACACCCGACACACATCTTTTCCAAGGTTGGATTTGGCCAGGCTCTAACTATAAACAGGAGTCTCGTCTCAAAACATCAAGCTAACAAGTTCTTTATCTCAAGGATAGGAAACTTTAGTCTTAATGGAAAATATAGGCTTTAACTGAGAAATGGTCCCTTAAACTATAGACTTCAATGACCCCTATATGTTTTAACACGTTGAAGACCTTTCTCAAACACAAAACCAGTCCCTATTTCATTTCTGGAAGACATGATAAATAGACAAGCAATGTTACTGCATTCAGACATCAAATACAGACATTAAAGAATACATGAAAAGAACATTTCAGTAATCACACTGGTAACTTCAATAACAAAATAAAATCTCCAGAGAAGTCATTCAACTCATGTGATATTTAGAAGGAAAAATATTGATTAATACCTTGATGATAATCACTCATTACATATACATTGAAGCAGCAGTGGATTCCAATCCACCCCCTTCAACACTGTTACCATAATTTTTAAAAGTAAATATCAGTAACATTTACATTTTATAGTGCACTCCTCTACAAACACACTAGGTGTCATAATACATCCATTATATGTACTGTGATAGTAATGTAATTTCTGTCATATAGTAGCCTACATTTTCAAATCCTTATATTAGATAAAATACTAAATTCACAGTTTGTAAAGATGGAAAACACAGTATCATAATTAAGTGTACATGAGTTTAAAGAAAATCACTATTATAATTTGAGTGAATGTTGCCATTTTTGTCATGCCAAAATGACAATTTACTAATAAATATTTGAGTTTTTGCACCCTTTTTAATCAAAATGTTTCAAACACAAAATGTGTGATTAATTGTTTGTTTGTATGTGTGTGTGTGTGTGTGTGTGTGTGTGTGTGGTGTTCAGGTAGGGGACATATATACATTATATACATTATAATATAGCTTATGGGGTTACAAAATGTAAAGATAGCAATATCCCTGTCCTTGCAAAGACATTATTTGGTCCCCATGATGAAAGCTTATCATAGTAATCAAAATTATGATGTGTTTTTAAAGTGTAAAATTGCAGAAAGTTTTCTATGATGGTTATAGGTTTGGGGGTAGGGGATAGATTAGAATATAGTTTGTACAGTATAAAAATCATGTCTAAGGAAAGTCCCCATAAAACATGGAAACCCAACATGTGTGTGTGTGTGTGATCCTTAATTTCACCTTCCAGTCTTATTCTGTAAGTAATATTCATTTAACAAACAAAAACCTTAATGAGTTCATCATCAAATAAATATTACCAAAATCACTGAAGATGGATAAAAAATATCAACATTAAGTTGACATCCTTATGTAAGCTATAACTGTAAAAATCTCGTTGGGCAATCGCTGCTAAGTACCTGAGTAAATACTACTTCTGTTAAACATTTGTATAACCTTTTTAAATTACACATGTTAAAAATGAAAAAAGTTTGAATGTTATGTCATTTTAACATGCTGTCAAACACATTATGAAGAATATTATTAAACCATGTAATTTATAGTATTAAAGGATGTAATATAAATTGGCTAATTTAATTAAATACCTTTTAAGTTCATAATCTTTTAATGTTCTACATATTAAGGGAATAAATCCAAAGGATTATTAAAGGATTACACAAAGATAAAGGGTGTGGATGATGGTTAAAATAATACACTTTAGATAATGTTTCTGAATATGTGATAGAGCGGGACCAGGTTTAATTTTGCATTCACAACCTGCTTGAATTCAAGTAAATCATTAAAGGTAAAAAAAGAAAATAACATTCTTGCAAAGATTGAAGAAGTGGAATTTATTTTATTCTATATATCATGTGCACTGGTTAACTGTTTTTTAATAAATGAGGCAGGAATAAAAACCTTTTGCACAATGATAAACAAGTCTTCTAACCTGCAGTTTTAATAATTCATGAAGACTTTGAGGCTACTCGGTATAGAAGAGCTCTTGTGACTATAATTTATCTTATTTCTGATTTATGCCTTTACAAACATTATTTAGTTTCTCTCAAAGCATATTTTAGGCATGTTTTGGCCCTGGCCTTTGTTGTATAATCTGGTGAGATATTAGAGGCCAGATGTTCCAATGTCTCCTCCGATTTTTTCTTTCATGATGAGCTGAATGGTTGTCAAAAGAATAAAGCCTTGTGGTTGACATCTTGAAAAGAACATTTTAATCTTTTTAAAAAGTTGTCAATTTTAAATGACTTAATGAACATTATCAAGAACATAAAGTGACTTATCTTAAGGCCCTTGGCTAAAAAGCTCTGAGATGGCATCAGATTAATAAATGAGTCACCAGTGAAAACTAGTTTTGTCAAGCTCATTCAAGCTCTCACACTTAGTAAGAGGTAAGATGCCACACCTATGACAGACTCACTATCAACACAGCTGCTCTGCCTCACAGGCAAACCAAAATTATCTATGAAGCCATGGAATTTTCTCATAGTCCTCAACAGAGGCGATCCTGACCTCCCTAAGCAAAATTCTGTTAAGGGGTCCTCCTACCTGACCCATGAGCCATGTAAACTATTTAGCCCTACCATTACCACACAGTCACACCTGACACCCCAGTGCTCCCACTACAATTTAAATAGTACAAATGTAATTATTGATATCAAAAATGCATCCATAAAAGCTAGAATGGCTTGCCATAGCATGTCACTGTGTTTTAAATCATAAAATCAATACTTGATACTATTTACTGAGGGATGTACATCCATATTGACCAATATGTCCAGCCAGTCAACATTTTAAATGCAATAGCCTATAAATCAATAGTCAATGTCAATACATTGCTTTCCATCTTGCTTTATTGCATTGGAGACTAGATAATCATTGTATTGTTTTAAAAGTATGTGCGCCTATAATGAGTGCCATCACGCCCATATTGTACTGGTCCCCACTGATGTTTTGCTGGAAAGTGCTTGTTTAATTTCGTGCATGTGCATATGAACGCATGTTAACGCGCGACGCGGTTCCCTTTTGTGAATGGTTCACTCATATTGCATCGCTAGACGCTATGGGAAAACTCCTTTTCTCGAGAATATTGAAGCCTTTATTTTAAAGCGCAGTGCAGCTGCACAGCCAGCACAATGCAGAGCTGTATAGTGTGCTGATTGGCTGGGCTGCGGGAACTGCACGAACCTATGGTGACGAACCTATCAGGGCGCTTCCCACCTCGCGCGTGACGAAAACCCGCCAAAATGGGCATGGCTACTGACTATATAAGCAGACCATTTCGCCATTGGAATCAGATTTAATCTCCTTCAGCGACGACTCACCTCTTCGCTGATCTTCTCCTGCTTGAAAGCCTTCTCGCTGTCGAAACGAGCCCAGCAGCGAGACGCAGCAAATCTGCAGCAGCAGTTCAGCGGACGGCGGCCTCCTGCTCAGCACTTCTGACTCGATGCCGTCATCTGCTGATTCGCCGTTTCCCTGCGGCCATCCGGCGACGTATACTTTTAATAACTGCCTAAAGGGCAAATTTCCTTCTAAAAGAGCAGCGTGGCGTTGTTTCAAATGCCGCACCCCTACTGTGTCACATGCAGAGCCCCTCTGCATCGCACAGATGAGCACCGTGAGTGCGTTTCCTGCCTGGGCAAAAACCATGCAGAAACTGCACTCACTCAGGGCGGCTGTTCTCATTGCGAGAACATGCCGCTCTCCTCTCTGCACTCGCGGCTAGCTTTCTTTTTAGAGAGCGATCCCACCCCCTACGCCCTCCTGTTTCCCGCCTCCCAGGAACCTCAGAGGAAGAAACGGCGGGGTCAGAGGACACAAGAGCACACAGAGACGAGTGAGATCACGCCGGCTCAGTCCCCACGTGCCTCACTCTCTCCACATAGAGAGATTACGCCGGTGCTCTTCACCAATGCGGGCGTCCTCTGATGAGGCCGGCCTCGTCTTGTTTGGTGGACAGGAGGAAGACCTCTTCAGCGATCAGCGCCGTTATTCCCTGAGGTTCATGACGAACTGACGAAGTCATGGCGCACTCCCTACTTGGCCTGCCTACACACTTCCGCCTCTGCAATGCTCTCGACTCTCGACGGCGCAGAGGAAAAGGGGTATTAGAAGCTACCCCCCTAGAGGAAGCGGTGGCCACGCATCTCTGCCCGCCCACCGCCGTTGGATGGAGGTCTAAAGTGAGTCACACATCCAAGCCATGCAGAACCACTTCAGCTCTTGCTGGCTGAGCCAATGCGTCCGCTGGTCAAGTTGCTTCAGCCCTGCACACTATGGCGGTCCTCCAGGTGTTCCAGGTGAACTCCTCCACTCCATGGACGAGTCTGGACCGGACTCTGCGTCCTTCCGCGATCTGCGCAGCGCCACTGACCTGGCCCTGCAGGCCACAAAGACCACCACCCAGGCCATTCGAAGAAGCATGGCCAGTCTGGTAGTGCTCGAGCACCACCTGTGGCTTAATCTCACGGAGATAAAGGACGTAGACAAGACTGCCTTCCTGGACTCCCCAGTTTCTACCACCGGCCTCTTCGGTCCCGCAGTGAAGGGCATCGCTGAGCATTTCACAGAAGCCTTCGCAGGCCATGCAACACTTTCTGCCCAAATGCTCCAGTTCTGCTTCAGGTCACCCCAGGAACGCGCCGACCCAGCAGCCAGCCAAACCAGTGCCGCCGGTCTCTCAGCCCCGCCCAGTGGCTAAAGCTAAACAGCGCCTGGCACCAGCTAAGCGCTTCCCATTCCTGAAATGCCAGGGCCCCTGGCCTAAAATTACGCTGGACCCTGAGCCTCAGAAGCCTTCCTAGTCCAAGGATAGAAAGGAAGAGGAGGGGGCTGAGGGGTGGTCTCAGCCGGACCACCCTTAAAAAGAGCTTGCATGCTTCTTCCAGCCCCCTTTTCAGTTCAGGCGGCTGTTCTAATTGCAACCAAAGGGCCTATTCACGAATAGTAGCCCCTCTCTGGCGGACCCAGACATGGTTCCCAGAGTTGATACAGCTGCTAGAGACAGCTCCTTGGCATATATCACTGAGGAAGGACCTCCTTACTCAGGCGAACAGGACGATCTAGCACCCCCGCTCCGACTTGTGGGCCCTCCATGTATGGCCCCTCAACAGGTACCCAGGGACCTCCCGGAAAGAGTCCTAAGCACTATCGCCGAGGCTAGAGCTCCGTCCACGAGACGCTTCTATGCCCTCAAGTGGTCAGTGTTCACCAGCTGGTGCTCAGCTCGGAACCTAGACCCCAACTCATGTGAAGTACCACTGGTACTTTAATTTCTACAAGAGCTACTGGACACGGGTCGTACCCCCTCCACACTCAAAGTATACGTGGCGGCCATAGCAGTCTTCCATGCTCCTGTGGCCGGCTAATCCTTAGGAAGGAACGATCTGGTTGTACACTTCCTCAAGGGGGCCAGGAGGCTGAACCCGCCTCGTCCTCACTCTATACCCTCATGGGACCTATCCACGGTCCTCAGGGCCCTTAGGGGACCCCCTTTCGAGCCGCTTCAGTCGGCTGTCTTAAAGCCACTTTTGCTTAAGACCGCACTCCTGCTAGCCCTAGCATCGTTCAAGCGAATGGGCGATTTGCAAGCTCTCTCCATGAATGTTTCCCTGCCTTTAGTTTGGGCCCAACGACTCCAAAGTCGTCCTCAAACCAAGACATGGCTATGTACCCAAGGTGCTCTCAACTCAATTAAGTCTACTCTGCCCCGTCAGGGCTCTCAGAGTTTATATAGAGCGTTCTCCTCCTTTCAGGCAGTCGGAACAGCTCTCTGTATGCCTTGGTGGCCGCACCAAAGGGCTCCCGGTCATGAAGCAAAGACTGTCATGTTGGATAGTAGATGCTATCTCTTTGGCCTACGCCCTGAATGGGCCTTCAATGCCCCATAGGCGTCAGGGCTCATTCCACAAGAGGCATGGCCTTTTCATAGGCATGGTCCAGTGGTGTACCAATTGAAGACATTTGTGAGGTTTTACAACTTGGAGGTGCCAGCTCTGCAGGCACAAGTCCTTTCTATCTAGGAGATCTTGGCCCCTGAAGGGCCCAAGCCTCTAGGTATCCCTTCGTGGGCTCCAACATTTGTCCGGTCCCCGTTGGTTTTTGACTTTTAGTTCTACTATAAGCCTCGGGCTTCACAGCCTCAGACGGTAGTTCAGAGCGAAGTCGTCAGCTAATAGCACGGCATTTTGAAATGGGTTCCCATAGCGTCTAGCGACGCAATACGAGTGAACTGTTCTCGAAAGGGTTAGCCTAACATTTAACCTCGTTACAATTACTAACGTAACCTCAGTTCCCTGAGAGTAATGGGAATGAGTATTGCGTAGACGGCCGTGCTATTAAGCTTCACATTCAGGTACTGTCGCTTCAGTCGATTTAACCTGATTCCTATAGCGAAATGGGCCGCTTATATAATCAGTAGCCATACCCATTTTGGCGGGTTTTCACCACACGCGAGGCGGGAAGCACCCTGATAGGTTCACGCTTCCTCGCCGCTTCGCCATAGGTTCGTGCAGATCCCACAGCCCAGCCAATCAGCACGCTATGCAGCTCTGCACTGTGCTGGCTGTGCAGCTGCAATGTGTTTTAAAATAAAGGCTTCAATATTTTCGAGAAAAGGAGTTTTCCCATAGCGTCTAGCAACGCAATACTCGTTACCGTTACTCTCAGGGAACTGAGGTTACATTAGTAACCAAGTACGTTATTGTAACGAGGTTAAATGTTATGGGAAGAAGAAGGCGGGAACCGTCGAACATTCAAACACATTTTAATGATACAAATAAAACAAATACAAAACGAAAGTAAAAGACAGCAGCCCCTCACGGACGACTGCTGTCACAATAAAACAAAACACAACACAAGTTCAGGTCTGTCCTCTCTCGATCTCCACTGTCGTCGCTCCCCCTTTATGCTTCCGCTCCTCTGTGAGAGATACGAGACCGGTGCGTCACGCAGGTGTCGCTCATCAGTAATCACGCCACCGGCCTCGTGCCGCTCTCTCACGGCCCTAGGCCTCGTCCTGCTCGCCACAGTTATCTTTTCTGAGCTGCAGTTTATAAACAAACACCATTGCCCTTTGTCGTTTATCAAACGTAATAAATAGTTGAATTTCACTCTCATTTTTTTTTTGTCAGGCACAAAGTCACAGAACACAGTCCTGGAAGTGGCCGGCATTAGCAAGCAAGACACAGAAAGACCAAAAGATGCATTGCCCAGCTGGGTTAGACAGACAGACAGACAGACAGACTAGAGAGAGATGCACATCAACTTAACTTTACTGTTCTTTGCTGACATCAAACTTGGAGAGGAGAGAACACAAGTCTACCTAATTGCTGTTCCCACAATTCACTCTCATGGTGTTTTTTTTTCTCTCTTTTCATGACCAGAGGGATGGTTCCGCTTAATTTTCTCATCGATGTTGTAAACTTTGATTGACATGCTTTGCCACGGCCCACGAGGGGGAGGCGGGGGTTTGAGTAATTTGCGGGGCCCTACGCAACTTGCGTAATGTGTATAGGGCTGATCGGCTCTGGTCCTCAAAGATTATTCAGTTTACAATGGAAATCAGTCATTTTGGTTCAGATTACAAATCCTTTGCTTGTGTAGGTCATAAACAACACACATTTATCACCCAATATTTGAATTATCACACAGTGGGTCATTTAACCATATGGAACTATGCATTAATTTAATTTATCTTAGCCATTCTTGGTGCCCAGAACATGGGAAAAGTAAAAATTTGAATACACTTGCTTTAAACTAGATAGTCTTTAATCATGCACCTGAACAGTTAATCCTCTCAACAACAGATTGAAAAATCCACCCATGATTCTTGCAGAAATTGTGCTTGTTGTGCATGACAGGTCAAATCCTTGACAAAACATGTTCAGATCATGAGAAATGAAAAATTATCACCAAAGGTTTTGTTAGGCTCATGATTCCAGTATAGATAAATCTTAATGCTAGTAAATACAATGTCATCCATGGGCTTCCAACTGTCAATGTTTTGTTTCACAAAGCAATGTCCCTAAAGTCAAGAAGAACTTGTCAGGCCTGCATAAATCCCACACCTGAACCCAGTTGATCACCTTTGGGATGAAATGAAACACTGACTGCGAGCTGTCACAAAAAAAAAAACAATGCCTGACCTATATGCTTTGTGTCTTAATGGGAGCAAATCCCTGCATCCATGTTCCAACATCTATGTAAAGCCTTCCCAGAAGAGAAAAAGCTGCTAGGGAGGAGCTACTCCCTGTAATGCCCATGTTTTTAAATCAAATGTTTAGAAAGCAGATAAGGGTGTGGACGGTGTGGTGATCAGGTATCCACTTTGATTCTAAATCTATGGTATTAGAACAGCCTCTTGTGTTGGGTCCTTACGGAGCCTCTAAAGATGATGGTTAAAAAAAAAAGAGATGGTAAACAGCGCTTTTGCGTTCACTCACAACTTTTGCATTCACTTGTGAGAACACAAATTTTTGCGAGGGAATGCAAATTTTCTCATGGAAACGCAATGGGGACGCAGAACCTGGTGTCTGAGTGTGTGTCCCAATTCACTTACAGTACTTATGCACTATTCTGTGCAGTTTTGTAGCATAAATAGTGTGAGTAGTGTGTTCACTGAAAATTACAAAAAGAAAAAGTACACTTTAAATACACGGATGATGCACTACATTATCCGAAAAAACAAGGTGTGGAACTTTAAACACTTTATGCACTAAAATGTCACAGCTTTAGTTACGTAGCAGAGGGGGAGGGGCTATCAGACTCCGATGTTGAATGACAAAATAACCTTATAAAATAACCACTACACATAGTAGCCTACATAAGTACATAGTATAGTGTGTCATTTGGGACACAACTTGAGGCACGTATGAAATCAGTGCAATGACGTCACAAAGTGAACCTATAGCGTCAGCAACTGTCTGACGCAGGATTGAATTCCCTTGAAAGTATGTAACGAGATGCTGTGACGTGTTACCATGCATAATTGTTATAATACTGCTGGATCTTATGCTGCAGTAACACAGGGTTTGTAATATGAATGTATTAATGGAACAACATAATTGTTAGATTAAAAAAACATCAGTGAATCAGGCTATTTCATGATGATTTTAAAGCCATCAACAGATAACCACCATCACCTGATCTCATTTCACTTTAGCTTTCTTTGCTGCTGCAAATATGTTTAACAATCACACTGTCACAGCAGCCCAAAAAGACGAAAGCTATAATAAGAGTTAAAGGAGAACTCTGGTCAATTTTAACATTGAGCTAATTTTTTTGTAAATTTGGAGTGCTGTCAGTACAGAGAACAACGACAAAAATCGGTGTTGCCTACACCTCGTTATCCTCTTTTTAAAATTTGCACCCTGTTGACTTCAATGGGGCAAGTTTTAAACCTGCTTTTAGCCTCTTAACATCCTTGATGTGTCATTACAAGTGCCCAGCCATGTGAGTGATTGTCGAGTTCACGCGCATAAGTTATCACGCGCGTGAACTCGACAACCGTCGAGTGTCGAATCGTCGAATCTACTGTGGACTTCGACCGAAAACAGGAAGAAAATACAGGTATGTGCGCTGGCTGAATTAACATCATTTTTATTCATATCTTTCACATCTACTGCAGTCAGATTCCCCCGTGTTAACTCTAAAGGAATCACTCACATGGCTGGGCACTTGTAATGAGTTCTCCTTTAAGAGCCCAACTAATGGAAACACTAATCACTGTTATGGTAACTTCTAATGAAATACATTAAATACGTTTAAATACGTTAAACCCTTGTTAATTCTCAATAAAAACTTTTGTAGACGTCTGACAGAAATAAAGTCAATCTAGTTAGTAATAAGTGAAGCTTAATGCTGTTTGTGGAGTTGTTTAATCACCCTCTGCTGAGATCTTGATAGATTTAATGTCTTCTTTTATCTTCAGTTGATTTCATCTAAGACTGTTGCTGAAGTTAGTTGCAGTTCTTGTGTTTCTGCTCGTCTCTTTTTCTGTTCTCTTCTTTTCTTCAGTGATTCTGCTTGTTAACAGGCTTATTAAGGCTGAGATGATTAATATACACAGATTTTGTGGCTCAGATAAGGTCCAGTTGTGGTTTATTTCGTTGCTCTTGGCTGACATGTGGCATTGCTATGGCCTGCTTGTGGTCCAGATCTGGCAAACAGGAGTGAGCCACCCAAGGGCCGTCATTCCACGCTGCATGTGGGCCAGATCATCTTTCCATGTGTGCCAGATGTGGGCCGGATCTGGGATGTCACAATGTTGCTATGTGGGCATTTATATAGCGCTTTTCTCGGCACTCAAACATATAATTTGTCCTCCCATCACATTTTTTTTCCCATCGTAGGTCCTCATTATGATGATACGATACCCATGTTCTTCAATCATCATCTGTGTCTGCATTAGTAATGTCTTATATTTACAGATTAACTGTAATAATGTGATGCCCTCAGTAATGTGGCACCAACATGCACTGTGACATTAAAGTACTCTGGCAATTTTTACAGTATAAGATGATTATACTTTTCATGCCATAGCCAATAACCACCGTGTGTGATTATTAAAGTCTCTGAGTGTGGATTTAGATTTGAAATGAATTTGCACAGAGTTTTGCCAGTGCTGCAGAGAACAACGAGTATTGGCACGAACTTTGCTGGGTGAACAAAACAGGAAGCTCAGTCTGCGGTGAATCATCAACATTTGCATCCTGCAGGCGAAAATAGGGTGGATACCTCAACAAAAGGAATAGCTATCATTCAAACAACAGAATCCTAGATATGTGTAATTCTAGGCACCAGTGCTTCATTCAGGGTAGGGCAGATAGAGTCAAATTCCTTACTGCACTCTTAGAAGAGATATTTGAACTGTTCAAAGACATTTAAACCTGTTTTCTGACCTAAGAATTAATGCTCAAAGCAGAGTATTGCAAAGTATGCCTTTTTATTCTACAAATTTAGAAAAATTCGCATTACTAATCAAGAAAGAATCAGAAAAAAAAAATTCAATTCATTTTTTAAGCATATTTCAAACTGGCTTAATACAAACTACAATCATCACATACTTTCTTACCAAACCTAATATTTACTAATTAATTTTATATAGTTTTTAAACATGCAAATCTCTGCAAATTTTTTCTGTTCTCGTTCATTTTAATACATCTAACCATCATTTACAGTAATACAACTGCTTTTACTGTAATGGTAACAATTTTTAATGCTATGGTTCACAAGTAAATGTATACACATTTAAATTACATACATGAAACAGGAAAACCAAACACATTCTTTTTACAGTATTAGATTTATCTAGCATGGTAACCACAACTGTTTGCTATTTACACACAAGATGTACAGTATGTAAGTTAAAAGGCTGCAAAGAAGAGAGGTCAGAGGGGTGAGCATGTAAAAGGAGCATATAAAAATATATTGTTCTTTTGTGGAGTCTCTGCACTCATTCTTCTTCTCTTTTTTTTTACTATACTACAAGGCAAGAAAAACCAGTTTGATTCTCTAAAGTTTGGGTTTCGGATGAATCCCTCTTTGTGTAATGACAGTGTTTTCATTGTCTGCTTTGAAACTATGACTGTTTATGTAAGTTTTAGCATCCCATGCTGTACAGTATAAACCAAAAAGGTTTAAAACTCCTGATGTAACATTGGTTTTGACTGACACTATGAAGTATTGTTTTAGTTTAAATACTAAAATGGTGTTAAATTAGGCCAATAAAGACAAGTTTTCACGATTATGTAAGAAAAAATATTAATATTAATAAGAAAAAGAATATGAAGTGTCTGATATAAGTGATGCCACTATCTAAAATATAGAGCAGATTTATGATTGCGCCACATCCTGCAAAAAGAAACACACTGAGCTTCTGAAACACATTCAGTAAGGAGCAGAGAAAATATATGAACACGGTTAGAGTTCCTGTTTACACCTGGTATTAAGATGCGTTTTGGTTGATCGGATCACATGTGGACGACGCTAAATACAGGTGTAAATGTAGTCTAAAAATTTTGAGCTTGTCCACTTTCAACCACTTCCAGTGGTTGTTCAAAACACATTCGACCGGATTGCTTTCGTAGTGTAGACGCGTGGCCATGTGGTCAAATGTGTTCTAACAACCACAAAAAACCACCTACTCTCCGCCTACTGGCCTAACGTGTAAACATTATGGGAAGTGAGGTAGCCAGATGGGATTTAAACTTATTTGGAGCAAGACCCAAGTTTGGTTTGAAGACAAAAATGTAAACACAGAAACAAAAGCTGCTGCTCTCAGTATGTTTTTCCGTCATCTCCGGGTGCATTCATATCATATGTAATTTATGTAAGCTTATTTTGTCCATTAGACTGAAGATTGAAGATTGAAGAAATCAGGACAGAAGAGGTTGAAAGTGGACAAAAGAGACGGATTAAAACACCAGCTGTAAACGATAATGTGTCTCCCTCGTCTACTTGTGATCTAATCGACCAAATCGGATCTTAATACCAGGTGTAAAGGGCCTAAGTCAGAGAGTTGTGTTCATGCGTGAATTGTATATTGTGTATATTGTGAATACTATTTTGAAAAGGCAGTTTGAACTGTTGTGTAATGATGTAACGTATGTGAGAACGGAAGTGAATGAGTAAACAAGATGGATGAAGTTTGCTAAGTCTTGTCTCATGTGCTTTATTGTTTTATAACTCCTGAGAAACACCACAAATGGGTGTTAAGGATTAGGCATTTTTTTCAATGTCGATGCTCATGAAGATGGCTGTTGCTAACATGCCTTGCCCGAGTTTTTTCCTGCCTTGCCCTGGTGAGCCTGCTATGCCATTCAACACATGGCAGTGGATCTTTACAGTTATTGATGCTACAGGGGATGCCTGGCCTTCACTGCCTTAGTACAGAGGGACAACGGATTTCTACTCATTACCTAACACAGGTACAATGTCCTCATTCAGCAGCATCTTTGCCAAAACTTTGCCTGTCAGAGCTGGGGTGATAGAACGCAAAGTCGCCTCAGCATGGGTGTCACCAGTTGTTGTTACGCAGAAAAAGTTAGGTAAAATTAGGATGTGCGTTGACCTCAGAGAGCCGAATAAAGCAATGATCATGGACTCTTTCAATTGCCACACATGGATGAACTACTCTCCGCTCTAAAAGGTTCTAGTTTTTTCTCAACCATCGACCTGACTAATGCTTACTACCAAGTGCTGCTGCATGAGGACAGTTGTGACCTCACAGCCTTTATTACTTTTGGTAATACAACTTTTGGATTGGTTTCAGGAGCCATGGCATTGCAGAAGATGATGACCATCATCCTGACTGGCTAATCAGGGGTTGAAAATTAGCTGGATGACATTACCATCTACGAACGTGACATGCATGACAAAGCACTTCAAGCTGTCTTCCAACTAAGCTGCTGGCTTGCAGCTCAATAAAGACAAGTGTTGCTTCCGGCAAACCAGCCTGCTGTTCTTAGGTCATACTGTTTCAGCGGAGGGTCTTCACCCCTGCTTAATATGTCACATTTGCCATTACCTGCTTCTCCTGCAGATAATGCTGTTGCTCCAGCTCCTGTTTATGTTGTTGATGAGGAATTTGTTGCTTTTCTATCTGCTGCCTGTAATTCTCTGTCTGCTGCTGATGTTAATGCTGCATGTGCTTTTCGCCCTGCTCTAACCAAACTTCGTACACAGATTTTCACACAAGAGACTAAATGTTGAGTTGTTGCCGTACTATAAACTGCGACTGGAACTGTCTGTTAAGGATGTAACGACTGAGACAAATCACAAGTATTTGTTATATTTAACAAATAATCTTTAAAACCCCTCACGACCCCATAACAAGGTGTCTGTGACATCTCCCCAAGAGTAATAAAACCAGGCCTCTGGTTGCCATGGTTTTATGACTTAAAAGAATGCAGAGCTCATTTGAAGTCATTTGAATCAGGTCATAGGAAAGACCCATAGCCCTTAAAACAGACTTTCCTGCATTCATTTATAGACAAACTGATATACTCTATAAATTAACTCTATAAATTAACGTGCATCCCAGGACATGTGTGTATGTGTTATTACAACCCGATCTAACGGCAATTCGTACAAATTTTACGAGGTGGCTAATTCGTGTGAATTCATAAGACCTCACTCATATGATTTTTGCTAAATCGTACATATTTTACGAGTTGCCCAATTCCTAAGAATTCGAATGAATGACCTACCCCTGACCCTGCCCCTAAACTTACCCATCACGTGGGTTTAGACAAATCGTACGAATTCGTACAAATTGGTTGTGAGATAGCGTTGTTTATTACTGTCTTGTACGGTGTCTTATTGCATTTTCGTTCTATGCATGCTTCATGATAGGATTATGAAATAATGTACTCTATTCCTACTCCGTCGAATAATCACGCGAGACATGTACAATCATGCATCCCATTTCCAAATGTGGTCACACATTCTTTTAAAGTGCTTTTGCCTATGTATCAATCCTGTAATGAATGTTTCATTATTGTTCGATAAATTAAGGTCGCATATGTATCATTCTGGGTATCTACAAGCTGGTATGAGCTGCATGATCGTGTATATCATATGTTGATACCTGTGCAACATATTAGTATTACAAGAATCTTTAATAGTTTCTTCATCTGCAACCAATCCAGTTACATTTGCAAACGATATGCTTGAGACAAAGGATTGTAAAACCTTCCTTTCGAAAGCTTAAGTACGATTGGTATCTTCAGGTTGCTGTCCTGCATGGCCTCACCAGGCCCCAGATCAGCAGGCCTTGACTAACAACCAGCTTATGTTCTCATTCAGGAAAGAAAGGACTCTCTCAACCACAACAGAGTCAAGGACATCATTGCTAGTTCATCACAATTTCTTAATTCAATGCAGAAGTCAATCGAACTCCAACCACATGACTCACAGAACCAATGAGATCTTCTTCAAAGGTGTCACACACTGCTTCCACTGCAAAGGAAATGCAAGTATCGCACATTTTAAACAGAGGTTAACCTCTTAATAAGGTGCTTTGAAAGAAGAAAGCTGATGGTTCTTTTCATAGCTAAATTAATAGTTTCCATAGTTTCATTCTCCTGTTCCATTTCCGGTTTCATTCTGTCACTTACCGTTTTACCCATGTATGTATGTATGTATGATTGTGTGTATGTGTGTTTAGATTAGTTGTGTTTGTGATTTAGTTAATAAAACTTGTGCACAATACGTATTTGGTTCTGATTCTCTGCTTGCAACAAAGTCAATTTAACGATTTATTACCTTGTGATGCGCTCTAAGCACTGTACATGCTAAGAAAGAATTATTTTTATTTAAAATAATTATTTAAAATACCCTTTTCTTAGAATCAATGAGTAATCAAAAGTGTTCTCTGGATGAACTGATTAATTGATTGTAATATTAATTTAGCTACATCAGGTTAATCCGATTAACAAATATTCATCCGATTCCAAATATTCATAATTAATCATAACAAGTTATGATTTATTATTAATATTTCCCCCTTTGAGCTAATTTGTTACAAGGTCCTGTTACAAGGACAAGATCTGTGATAAGGTCGGTGCCAATGGCCTCGTGGTCAGTGTGCCGACATATAGCGCCTTTGCGCTCGGGCGGCCCGAGTTGGAGTCCCGGCTCGTGGACCTTTCCCGATCCCATCCCCCGTCTCTCTCCCACCTCGTTTCCTGTCATCTCTCTACTGTCCTGTCACAATAAAAGGAAAATCACCAAAAAAACAATATACAAAAAAAGATCTGTGATAAGATCTGTGCTGGTCTCCATAGCACACAAAGGACATGAGGGAGAGGTAAGAACCAAACAACCCCTTTGTGATCTCTATTGGTGGCCAGGGTAGGGTTGCACCAGCCGTTCGTAAGTTCTTTCTTAAATTGGAACGTAAAGTCCACACTAGAGGCTTAGTAACTAGGCTACTAGCTAGTTTGTAACTAACTATGAACTTTATTCCGTTGCACCATTTGTTTGTAAGGCAAAACGTAGCTAGTAGGTCGTAAGCTCTCCGTAAAGTAATACGTTGTCGCATAATATGACGTTTAGCCTCGATGATCCAATAGCAGCCTTCAAATACGTGAGCAGATGTTGTGTTAAAATGGCGTGAATTTCAGTTTATCCTTTATTCTTTTGCCTCACGTTACTAACGGTAAAAATAAGTTTCCATTAAATACGATACTTGATCATGAATAGCATAAGTGTTTTTATATGTAAATAACATTCAGAAACTGTATTTGAAATGAAATGAATAAGGATCAATAAATAAATATTGATACAAAAAACATAAGAAATTACATTTATTGATTATGACTGATATTTGACATGCACAACATGGACCAATGCACACAGCGGCGCGCTGTTTAGGAAAGGTTCGTGTTAAAGATAGCCGCTAACAAGGTAATCTTTTCACATAATGTTCTCTCTCTTAAAATGTAAGCGAGTGTAAATGTCAGCATAAATAATCATATACAGTGAGGAAAATAAGTATTTGAACACCCTGCTATTTTGCAAGTTCTCCCACTTGGAAATCATGGAGGGGTCTGAAATTGTCATCGTAGGTGCATGTCCACTGTGAGAGACATAATCTAAAAAAAAAAATCCAGAAATCACAATATATGATTTTTTAACTATTTATTTGTATGATACAGCTGCAAATAAGTATTTGAACACCTGTGTATCAGCTAGAATTCTGACCCTCAAAGACCTGTTAGTCTGCCTTTAAAATGTCCACCTCCACTCCATTTATTATCCTAAATTAGATGCACCTGTTTGAGGTCTTTAGCTGCATAAAGACACCTGTCCACCCCATACAATCAGTAAGAATCCAACTACTAACATGGCCAAGACCAAAGAGCTGTCCAAAGACACTAGAGACAAAATTGTACACCTCCACAAGGCTGGAAAGGGCTACGGGGAAATTGCCAAGCAGCTTGGTGAAAAAAGGTTCACTGTTGGAGCAATCATTAGAAAATGGAAGAAGCTAAACATGACTGTCAATCTCCCTCGGACTGGGGCTCCATGCAAGATCTCACCTCGTGGGGTCTCAATGATCCTAAGAAAGGTGAGAAATCAGCCCAGAACTACACGGGAGGAGCTGGTCAATGACCTGAAAAGAGCTGGGACCACCGTTTCCAAGGTTACTGTTGGTAATACACTAAGACGTCATGGTTTGAAATCATGCATGGCACGGAAGGTTCCCCTGCTTAAACCAGCACATGTCAAGGCCCGTCTTAAGTTTGCCAATGACCATTTGGATGATCCAGAGGAGTCATGGGAGAAAGTCATGTGGTCAGATGAGACCTTTTTGGTCATAATTCCACTAAACGTGTTTGGAGGAAGAAGAATGATGAGTACCATCCCAAGAACACCATCCCTACTGTGAAGCATGGGGGTGGTAGCATCATGCTTTGGGGGTGTTTTTCTGCACATGGGACAGGGCGACTGCACTGTATTAAGGAGAGGATGACCGGGGCCATGTATTGCAAGATTTTGGGGAACAACCTCCTTCCCTCATTTAGAGCATTGAAGATGGGTCGAGGCTGGGTCTTCCAACATGACAATGACCCGAAGCACACAGCCAGGATAACCAAGGAGTGGCTCTGTAAGAAGCATATCAAGGTTCTGGCGTGGCCTAGCCAGTCTCCAGACCTAAACCCAATAGAGAATCTTTGGAGGGAGCTCTCAGCGACAGCCCAGAAACCTGACTGATCTAGAGAAGATCTGTGTGGAGGAGTGGGCCAAAATCCCTCCTGCAGTGTGTGCAAATCTGGTGAAAAACTACAGGAAAAGTTTGACCTCTGTAATTGCAAACAAAGGCTACTGTACCAAATATTAACATTGATTTTCTCAGGTGTTCAAATACTTATTTGCAGCTGTATCATACAAATAAATAGTTAAAAAATCATACATTGTGATTTCTGGATTTTTTTTTTTAGATTATGCCTCTCACAGTGGACATGCACCTACGATGACAATTTCAGACCCCTCCATGATTTCTAAGTGGGAGAACTTGCAAAATAGCAGGGTGTTCAAATACTTATTTTCCTCACTGTATGTGTAAAGAATTGAAGTCTGTCAGGTAAAAGCTTATTTATGCAGTTCAGTCTGTCTGATATTTTATTCCATCCGTTACTCCTGATCGGAGGCTGCCGTAAATATTTAGTTTATACGTAGAGTTATGCTTCAACTAAGTTTAATGGTGCAACGCAAAAATATTTAGAAGTGGGAAAGTCGTAACTTAGTGTCTATTTACATCAAAACTAGGCTAAGTTATAACTTACGCACAGCTGGTGCAACCGGCCCCAGGGGTGGATGCTGTCCATTCCTGCCATGTGTCAGCTCAATGACAGAACAGGATGTTCTGGTTGAAAGAACATCCTGATTCATGGCAGAAACCAGGGTTCATGGCAGAAAGTGGCTGTGGATATAGTTGGGCCATTTGACACTGCTAACATCTGACTGTAGGTTTTACATAACATTAACTGATTATTACAGCAAATGGCATGAGGTCTTGAAGGTGGTTGAAGGACCTTGTCACTTAGATCTGATGTGCTGTTCTGGATCTGATGTGTGGATGTGTCTGTGTTGTTGATGCAGCTCTGATGTAATATTCTGTTCTTAAAAAAGGTGGAAATGTTGTGTTCATGCGTGAACTGTATTGTGGCTACTATTTTGAAAAGGAAGTCTGAACTGTAATGTGTGTGGAGAACAGAAGTGAGTAAACAAGATGGATTAAGTATTATTATATTTAAATGTTTTTGCATTCATTTATAAAAAAGTTCTGAGAAACTTTAAATTTACTCTAAAGGGACATGTTGATGTAAAAACATGTTATATATATATATATATATATATATATATATATATATATATATATATATATATATATATTATATGAAAAAATATTTCAGTGTTTTTGCATTGTATTGCAAATATTTATGTTCCCCGAGAAACCAGTGCATCCACTGGCCAAACCAAGGTACTTTGCATTTGCTCACAAAGAACTCTTTTAAGTATAATTTTTCCTCCCATCTCATATTTTTCTCACACTCTGGGAAATGCAATACTTTTGTGAGAGAACATAAAAGTTTTGCATGTGAACGCAAAGTTTCTCTGAGGAACGCAAAAGTTTTGCAAAAGTTCCACCACTCTACCAGTGGACTACACAAAAATTCACACACTCCTTTTCCTATTTGGCTTGATGTTATGTAATGAGATTTAAAATGGTATCTTCGGGTAATGGCTTATTACAGAAGCCAGTATGAATCAAGTCTGTTACAATACTCTTACACCTGGGAAGAACTGTCAATAAAATCAGCCAAATTTGTATCTGTTTCTCTGTGGGTTATTATCACTGTGTACAAAGAAGATCATGTTCAGTTCCACACGTTTTATTTAAGCTATTCCACCCCAAAGCTGACATTACTATATAAACTTGAACATGTGATATGAAAACTATGTGAAAAAAGCATAAACACAACTAAGCCAAGTATACTTACAATACTAAATCTAAATCTCGATTAAAAGATTGAGTACAAGTATAGGCCAAATATACTTAGACTTTTCTGACAGTATAAGTCAAATATACTTAAGTGTGATTTTAGTATATTTCTGAGAAGTATATGTAAAAAGTAGACTGAAAGTATACTTTCTTTTTTGTTGTTGTTTTAAAGAAGTATAGCACACTTGAATAAACGTCTATTTTGTAAGGGTTGCTGCTTTTGTAGGCAGTATATTACCACAGTGAAAGTATGAGGCTGACTACTGTTAACTCATTAATAGATTAACTCTCGCATGTCATGCTCATAAAAGCGTGCACATAAATATTTCCTTTAAATCAAAAAGCTAGCAGCCTTGCAGTAACAAGGTGATCGTGTAATCCAAATTTTTTGGAATTTGTGATTTGAATAAAGCAGAGCTTGCAGGAAAGCAGGTAAGAGCTTGTTTGGAACCAACAGATGGATCAGATTTATCTTGCCATTCAGTATCTAATGAAATTCACATCATTCATCACCTTATAACCGCAGGCACATTCACTTAAAATTGATTAATTACTTGATACATACACTAGATCCGTGTTCAGTTATCCTTACTGCATTGTTTTCACTTGATTGTGTAATGACAGCTATACCCAAGTACAATGTAACCTTTGTAAATGCATTCAAACTAGCAATTACTCTTCTAATGTACTACTACTTCATGCGGCAGCCTTTTTAATGATGCTTCATTAACTGAAGATAGAACTGAATTAGTTGAATTTCATGGTCTTGCTTTCCAAAGCAAAGCTTCAGCCCTCAACTGAAAGTTTCTTATGCATACAAGAATTTTCCTGAAATAAAAGTAAAGCCTTCTGGAGTGGCGTATATCTGACTCATTTTTAAAGCTCTCAGAAAAATACTGTTACGCAAGACGAGCGGTACCATGCTAGCACGTCTCCAGATACCTCTTGAGTCATTTAAAAGTTCACTTTGGAAAATATTTTTCTCTCTCTCTCTATTTTTTTTGTTTTTTTTGTTCTGTTCATGTTTAAAAAGACAAAGGGAGGTCTGTTCTGGGGAAGCTGGCAGCATTCCACGTGCAAGAGACCATTTCACTGTGTGCTTTTAGCTTGCTGTTTATAAGTGTTTATCACATCCAGCACTCTGTTGTCCTGGAAACCCCGCTGGCAGGCGCAGGTCATCCTGTCAGCACACATGTTATGAAGCCTGTAACACAGGCTGTATGGCTGTAACATGAGATACTATGCAGACATGCATGGGAAAATCTCATCCCTCACATCAAAACAATCACGTCCTGTGAAAACATTGTCAAGTTATATAGGCATGCATATTTTGAGATATGTCTTGTCTTTTGCACACATCCCTGGGCTCTCAGAGATCATTCCAACAATGCATGTCATTTCACCTGCCAGATCCTCTGCCTCCGGGCATGTGTTGGGCGGAGAGTGAAGTTTTGAGTTCATGTTGTCCCCTCACCCCCTCCTCCATCTCTACCTCCACCCACCCCTTACCTCATCTCACAAACATATAAAAATCAATCAGCCTCGTCTGTGAACCACATTCCCTCTCCTTCCAGCAAAAAGATTCTCTCCTCCACTCGCCAGCAATGACATCCTTCAGCAGCCGTAGTTTTGTGTCTTCTGGAGGGGGCTTCGGTGGAGGCTCCATGCGGGGTGCATCTCTAGGACACATGTCTCAGTCTTCATCGATGGGCATCGGAGGCGGTGGCCGCTTAGGCGCCATGCGTGCTGGGAGCATGTATGGGGGTTCAGGAGGCCAAGGTGTCCGTATCTCCTCTGCGTCAAGCACCTTTTCAGCTGGTGGTGGCGGTGGAGCAGGTTATGGCTTTGGTGGTGGCGCTGGTGGTGGAGCAGGCTTTGGCTTTGGTGGTGGTGCTGGAGGGGGCAATATGGACCTCAACGTGACCGTCAATGAGAAAGCAACCATGCAGAACCTGAACGACCGTTTGGGATCTTACCTGGAGAAGGTGCGCACTTTGGAGAAGGCCAATGCAGATCTCGAACTGAAGATCAGACAGTTTCTGGAGAACAAAACCTCGCCTTCTGCAAGAGATTACTCTGCCTACTACGCCACAATCAACGACCTGCAGGATAAGGTACTGCTACTGTAAAACTTTACAACATCTCTTGCACAAGAAATGCATTATTTCATAGCTGCAGGATGATGGGTGTGGTCATGTCCTCATTGAGTTTTCCGCATGTCAAAATGAAACAAAGCCATTCGAGTGCATTGTACAGATGTGTATGTCACGGTTGCTTCCCAAAATTTAGCATAAAAGTGCACAATTACATGGGTGTTTCAGACAGTATTTGCATTTTGTGTCTATTTGGAAGCTAAATGTACTGTGCATTTGCAAAAACCTAATTGTTTGAATCCTCTCTTGTCTCTGACAGATCCAAGATGCCACCCGTGTCAATGGAGGAGTCTACCTTGGCATTGATAACGCAAAATTAGCCGCTGACGACTTCAAGACCAAGTAAATCCAAGCCTACAGTTTATGAAACTTCTTTTGCTCTTACTTTGGTGAAAAGTTGCTAATAATCTTCTCTGGTTTGACCCATTCAGGTATGAGAATGAGTTGGGCATGCGTCAGTCTGTGGAAGCAGATATTGCTGGGCTGAAGAGACTCCTGGATGAGCTGACATTGTCAAGATCTGACCTGGAGATGCAGATTGAGGGCTTAAAGGAGGAAATTATCTTCCTCAAGAAGAACCATGAGGAGGTAAACCACTGAAAAACCTGTCCAAATCAATCTTTTGATCTGCCAAAACAGACATGCTCCTTTGACCTTGCCATGAAATGAACTAACAAGGCAGTCAAATGTGGGGCTGAGAAGCACTGTAAATCTGAATGTGCCTCAGGGGCCATATATATAAATTATCTTGAATTCTTCTTCTCTTTGTAGGAACTGGCAGCCATGCGCTCTCAAATGACTGGTTCAGTGAACGTGGAGGTGGACGCGGCTCCTCAGGAAGATCTGAGCCGTGTGATGGCTGAGATCCGTGAGCAGTACGAGGGTGTCGCTGCCAAAAACCGACGTGAACTAGAGTCCTGGTTCAAAACCAAGGTAGAAGAGGGCAAATAAATCTGTTTTTTTTCTGAACTAGCCAAAACTAGAACAACCAAGTTTTATTCTTTAGAGATGCTTGACTAAACTCTGAATGTTATTTATCTGCAGTCAGAGACGGTGATTAAGGAGGTTGAGGCCAATACAGAGACCCTACAAATATCCAAGTCTGAAATCACAGAGCTTCGACGCACCCTTCAGGGCCTGGAGATCGAGTTACAATCTGAACTCAGTAAAGTAAGTGTGTGCGAGTGTGTTGGGATATATCTATAGCAATATGGTAATGGATGCTGAAATAAACATTTTAAACCATTCTAAGCAGGTCTTAGCTGCATGGTTTAAGCTACATTGGGCAAACTGGTCTCCCAGCATTGGCCAAGCCTGGCCAAGAAAGTGTTCTGTTTGTTTAGTAGGCAGCCAGGTCGACAAGTGCCCAAAACCCCTCTGAAACCCGCAAATCAGATAATCTTGACCATTCAGGGAGACCTGAAAATAATGTCAATTCCATCTTTTGCTGGTTCATACAGTTTTTCGTCAAGTTGAACGTCTACCATTTTTTACCAAACATACATATTCCACTCTACACTAATAAACACTCAGCACCTCCACTCTTATTTTACAGAAAGGGTCTCTTGAGGGAACTCTTAGGGACACAGAATCTCGGTACTCCATGCAGCTGACTCAACTGCAGGCTCACGTAACAAGTTTGGAGGAGCAGATTGTTCATCTCAGAGCTGACACAGACAGACAGTCTCAAGATTACAAAATGCTGTTGGACATCAAGGCCCGACTGGAGATGGAAATCGCTGAGTATAGGAGACTGATGGATGGAGAAGCAAGCAGGTAGGAGGTGGCGGAAGATTGATAGTGATACTGTAAAATGAGTGTGTGTTTGTCATTGGGTTTTTATTATTTCTGAGGAACATGCATCAACATATTCTCTCTTTGCCACCATTACTAGTTTCAGTGGAGGAGGAGGAGGAGGAAGCAGCAGCAGCAGCTCTACCAAAACCGTCATGGTGAAGACCATTGTTGAAGACATTGTTGATGGCAAAGTGGTGTCATCTACTACAAAATAAACACCAAATACCATCAAAGACTGCCCATCTACACCTGTCTTCAGGCCTTGTGCTGCATGTACTATTGTTAAGAATAAAATCATTGATGGAGCAGAAACACGACTGTGATTTGTCTCATGTTAAATCTCTTTACTGTTTTAATTCAATATGAAATTATTGTTTCTTGATCCCTATTTTATTTCTGAAAAGATTATGATACATTTTGAGATTTGTGGATGCTTGCAGTACATCAGGCATATTTGATTGTCATTTAACACTGGGAAACAAAGAGCCGAAAGAGTTTGCACAGGAAAAAATAAAATACATTCATATAATCACGTTCACAATCTAAGGTAAACTTCCAAATTCTTCATTAATTGTGTAATTGTGCATTACAGTAAGGCATTATAAGACATGTGACGTTTACAGTTGAAGTCAATGTGTTTTTGAGCAGATTAGTCATTTTTCTCATTAATATCCAAGGTCTCGGTGCTCTCTACAACCTTCCCATTCACAACAGTTTCCACCACTGTGGTCATTTTGGTGACAACTTCTAAAAACAGACAGTGAGAGTCAGTTAGCAGTGCACTACAAAGCTTCATGCAATACATTTATACAAAAAAAATTATAATTTATGTAAAATAGTCACTTACTGTGGGACTCTCTGTAAAAACAAGAGAGAGAGAGAGAGAGAGAGAGAGAGAGATGGTGTCATTAAAGCTTTCTAACTTCTAAATCAGTCTATGCACTAAATCACAAGATATCAAAATTAAGAAATGAATTCCACAAGCAGCACCTTTCATCTCCATCCAGCAGTCTCCTGTACTCAGCGATCTCACGCACCAATCTGCTCTTTATGTCCAGCAACGTTTCGTAGTCTTGTTTGTTGTTGCCAATATTAGCATGAAATTGACTAAGCTGGTCCTCCAGGCCTGTGACAGTGACCTGAAGCCTAGCCAACTGGTCCCCGTAACGGGCCTGTGTGCCCTCCAGTTCCCCGACAAGAGCTGACCTCTGTGGATAGTCATATATAAATTTATATATAAATAATTAAATATATAATACCATTAAATACATCATATATTTGATATATTATGTTATATTAAATTATATTATATTATGTTGTATTTTATTATTATATTATATTAGCCTATATTATATTATATTATATATTTGTATTTTATATACTATTATGCATAATATATTTATATATATATATTTATAAATTATTTAATTATATTTATTTTGCTGTGCACACACAGTGATTGATGTTATTAGGGCAGAATTATATACAAACAGTGCTAATACACTTTTGAGACGGTATCTTCTATTTAAACAGTCTATCTTTTGTTCTTCTAAATGTGTAAGCATAGGAAATTACAGGACATTTCCCCTGACTGCTCTTAAAGTCTTAAAGCTGGCAGAGTGCTGGTTGGTGAACTAGAGGGGGAGAGGCTGGAGCTCAAGGAAAAAAAAAAAGAAAAAAAACAGCCTGGCACACATGTTCTGCCTAGACATGTTGCCACAGAACTTTTTCTGCAGTGCTTCTTCATTTTAAACTACAACTCAGTTTTTTGCTATAAAAATTAATGTGTTTGTAAGGGTGTGTAGGTTTACCGTGCTCTGATGGGTCTGCAGTTCTATCTGTAATCTTTGGAAGGAGCTTGTCAACTCCTTCAGCTCTGTTCTGCTGTTCTGAAGCTCTTCATTATGTGTGACCACCTCCTGTTGCACTGTGGTGATCTGTAGTTAACACCAACAAAATCAACAACTAGACATCACACGCATCCTAGCATCCCACTATGAAATAATATTTTATTCTTTTAATGGTATAGTTCACCCAAAAATGAAAATTCTGTCATCATTTACTCACCATCAAGTTGTTCCAAACCTGTGTGAATTTTTTTCTTTTGCTGAACACAAAAGAAGATATTTTGAATAATGTCGGTATACAAACAGTTGATGGGCCCTATTGACTTCCATAGTATTTTTTTTCCACACTATGGAAGTCATTGGGGCCAACCAAATCAACTGTTTGGTTACCCATATTCTTCAAAATAACTTATTTTGGGTTCAGCAGAAGAAAGAAATTCTTATTTCATTGAAGAAAAAAGAATAATTCATTTTTGGGTGAACTATCCTTTTAATCACAGATGAGCTATGCGATTAAAACTGAAATCAGTTATTTTGTGTCAAAATTAAAGTATTTAAAGGATTAAAATTATGCCCTTTTTCCTAATAAGAAGTCATTTAAAGTCATTATGACCTGCTAAATATGTAATCTACATTGTAATTTGAATGCATACCAAATAAGATTATTTCCTTGGAATTGTAGTTGAGTAAAAGTGCAGGTATTCAGTTTTTATAGTCATCAAGCATGGTACAATTCCCCCAAAATAATAATTAATCATAATAATGAATTTACTCAAGAACAAATGCATTTGTGGTTTTAACTTCACCTTGCTTTCATACCAGGACTCCAGCTCCTGACGGTTTTTCTCAGTCATGGTCTCATAGTGTAGTCTGATCTCGTCGATGGCCTGGTTCAGGTCCATAGAGGGCGCTGCATCCACACAAACGTTCACCTGAACTCCAACCTCGACACCAGCCTGGGACATCTCCTGTGAAAACACATATCAAACAGTATGTGATCTGGCACAGAGACAGAGATGGATTGTATTATGATGCAGACATGGTATTAATTAATTAATAGATTTAATGGGAATAAAAAAAAGTGGGAGTGGTGGGTTAAGCCTAGTCTTTTAATCCCAAACATGTCTGAGCGATTTCAGGAGAAAGTGTAGTTTTCCCTTGTTGATTCTGTTTATTACAAAATAATTTTACCAGTTAGGATGTTTTAAAAGAGTTTTTTAGGTTTATATGTGCGCCTAGTTGTGTTTATACATGAATGATGACCTTTCGTAGACCCAGAAGAGGCCTAGTGAGATTACTGTTTAGTTTAAAATGATGTAATGGCACGGAAAATCCCCAGCAGAGCTGGCAGCAGAAGAACTAGAGGAAAAAAGAAAAATTGAAGGAAGGAAGGAACACTCTTAAATGACCCTGTGTGTTTTGGTGTGGAAACTGCGATCTCTAAAATGAATGCTTACGCATAGTGACCTAACCTCTCATTTTCATAATGTGCCTTTCAATTGTTTTTAAGCAAAAGATATCAAAATAAAATACTTTAAACAGACTTTCTTTCCATCTAGATAAAGTTTAGAAAACTTGTACATGAAATGTTGAAAAGTTTGGGATCACTATGATTTTAAAATCGATGACAACAAAGACATTTTTGTAATTTTACAAAAATACTTCTATTTCAAATAAACGCTGTTCTTTCAATTTTATGTTTATCAAAAAAATCCTTTAAAGAAAAACCACTATAGCCTATCATGGTTTCCACAAGCAGCACAACCATTTTCAGCTGTGATAATAATCATAATAATAATAAAGGTTTCTTGAGTACAAAAATAAACATCTTCTAAAAATTCATCTTTGTCATTACAGGGAATAAAATAAAATAAAATAGAAATAAAATAATTTTACAATTTACTGTATTTGTGATAAAAAAGCAGCATGGCTGAACATGAGAAACTTCCTGGAAACGTATCACTTTTTATATATATTAACTGTATATGGTATTTGAAGTGTGTGTGTCACTTTTCAATATGAGGTAATTTTATATTTGGATATCAGTTCCAGCCCTTCCACAGGTTTTAGCTGCCCTGTGTTCAGTGTGTACCAGGGTGTGTACCCGTCTGTTTGTGGGAAGGTTGGAATGTGAGGAGTGGTGGAATCTCACACTGAGAGAAGATCCATGTCTTTACTTTTGAATTAAATGGGCCTTTCAGGAATGAACCCGTATATGAAACAGAATCCTTATATGTTTCCATATTGACTTACAAATCTTGGCACAGAGCAGCACAATGGTCTTAGAGACGGTCCTCTTGCAGAAACTGAGTATGTTGTCTATGGGGTGTTTACACCTGCCGCGATTTGCAGCAACAAAACGACTGAAAATGCTGTGCAGTATTGGTAGCAGTTCAAAATGCATCACCTTATGCAATATCTTCTTCTAGATATAAAAATAGTAATTCATTTGTAGCAGTGGTAGCTAGGCTATAGTAGTAATTAGGATAAATCATGGTGGTGAAGTAGTGTAACTTGTATATGCTAAGCTAGCAGGCTAATCAGCTAGCCATATGCAGGGTAACCGGTTAGCTTGCAAGCTATGCTTTATTTGGTCTTAATCACACCCCCATACCACATAACCACCATGGTGATATTTACTGTATACAGTTCAGTGGAAATGTTGGGCTTATATAACAGCTTTGAACAGCTTAAAACAGGAATCAATTTGTGGGTGGAATATCTGAATGGCCAGTCTCATGGGCAAAGCCCTGAATAGAAATCCTGTCATGGATATATCATTGCTGTTTACAAGCTAGAATGTGCTGCTTTAGAATATAATAATACACTATGGAACGGAACACCAATCGACTGTGTTCTGTCCATTTTAATTAAATGAAATAAGAATTTTTACAAAAATAAGTGGCAGAACAGGCATAACCCAACTGAAGATTCTTCAATGAGACAGGTTAAGATGGGAAATGTGTGTCATCTATTGTACCTCCTCATGGTTTCTATTCAGCATGATGAGCTCCTCCTTCAGAGCCTCAATCTGCATCTCCAGATCCGACCGACTCAAGCTAAACTCATCCAGAATTTTCCTCAGATTGGCGATGTCAGCATCCATGGCCCTTCTCATAGCGAGCTCATTCTCATACCTGAGGCGATGGTTCACAAAATTAAAAGCCAGTAAATGACCAATTAAATCAATCATTCGCAAGATGTCAATTTAGTTTCTCACTTTAGTTTGAAGTCTTCAGCAGCCAGTTTGGCATTGTCCACAGCCAGGACGATTGAGGCATTGTCTACGGAAATTGTTTGAATCTGCCATTTAAAAAAAAAGGTATTATACAGATGATTACACAAATAGAAGGTGTCAAAGATGTCAGTCTTTTAAGAAGGTTGCAGAAAATACGCCCCCAGAACACTGAATTCCAAACGAGAAGAAAAAACAGACTAGTCTAATTGCACAATAAACAGCCTGGCACCTGGAGTCATTTTATTTTTAAAACTAGTTTTTGGTATCTGTGGAATTCAGTACAACCACAGCATGTGGAACAAAAGCCAAATATGACAACAAAATGTGTTCAATCTTTTTCAGCAGGACCACTTCGCCAAGTATACAAATGTATTACAATTATAGCATACAGTTAGTGTTGGCGGTATGGTTCTGTTCTGGGCAAAACTGAGAGCAGCAAGTCAAACCCCCCTGGGGTACAGAACAGTATATGCATACATAATTACAATTCTCAATTACATGAGTTGTGGAAATACAAATACATGATAGAAAATGCTTGCAATGTAGTGACTTGTACAGAAAAACAAAATAAAAAGCCAGATTGATTAAAGGTTCGGTTGGGTGGAGTTGGGGGAGGGAGTTTGAAAAAAACTTAATATATAACTTATACTCCACAAATCCCCTACAAATTATAAAAAGCGTAGCCATTCATCAAAAGTGCTGAGATGATATTTTGTGCCATCCATTATGGCCAGGAGAAAAAAATTCTTGTCATCGTATTGTGGATCTGATCCCATGTTACCCTAATTTTACCCTAACATGACAACGTTGCATTCCATGATTTTGCTTTTACGCACGTCTTTCAAAATAAAAGTTTCGCATCAATAAACATAGAATTAAGTTTGTTGTTGTTGTTTCTTTGACTACTCACTCCGTGACCACTTAAAACTTGCGTGCGACCTACCAGTTGAGAAACACTGGTCTAGATCCCATCACACCCACAACCCTAACCCTGACCCTGACTTGTCAATTAGTCTTAATAATGAACATTTTAGTAATTGTAATAATGTTATCTATATATTTTTTTTAGGTTCCTATTTAGCTTTAATTTATTTTTATTTCAGTTTTAGGTTTACATTTACATTCATTCATTTAGCAGACGCTTTTATCCAAAGTGACTTACAAATGAGAACAATAGAAGCAGTTAAACTGCAATTTAGCAATTTGAATAGGCCTACTTCAACTTAAAATTCAGACATTTTTTAAGTTTGAGTTCTTAATATTTATTATTGTATATTATATCACTAATGCCATGTCTGCATCCATTATCATGTCTCAAATAGCATGTCAGGTGATCCACTCTGACCCTGAGATCCCCACTCCACTCAACTCACCTCGTTTCTCAGGTCCTTGATGGTGTCCTGGAAACTGGAGTGGTCGAATGTGACATCAGTGCGACTGTCATACCATTCCCTGATGTTATGTTCCAGATCAGCGTTGGCCTTCTCCAGTGAGCGCACCTTCTCTAGGTAAGAGGCCAGGCGGTTATTCAAATTCTGCATGGTGGCCTTCTCGTCACCGGACGAGTCTAAAGCATCACCCAGGTTGAAACTCCTTGGAGAAGAGTAAAGAAACCCAGCAGGGGACGAGGATATCCGGGTTCCTCGACCACCGGCACCTCCATAAACACTGGTGGTTCTGGAATTAGAGGGGAAAGACATAGTTCTGTCCTAGACAAGGTCTCAAATGTAGAAGTAGAGGACAAGACACAAAAGTAAATGCTTGGCTGTGACTTTGTCAGATTCAAAGAAATCTTTAAATACTTGCCCCTGACGGGGGAGGGGAGAGGACATTCATTTCCAATGAACAGGTGAGCAGTTAAATTGCCCTCTAGAACCTGAGCATCAACATTTTTTGTGCTGTTTAAAGTCAAAATGTGACATTTCCTGTCCTGGACCGAATGATCAAGGATTCTTATCATAACATTTCCTCTGAAAACCAAATGCGTATCTAAAATAAACACACTCAGTTGTAGGGAATCAAATGATAGAACTGGAGGGGCAATACAAAATTATCAGAGGCAAATTTTACACACCCTGTATTTAAATCTTTATGAGCACTTTGAAATGACAAGAATAATAAGAATAGTGTATAATATTTATTAATAATTGTGCTCATTGTCGAGTTGAATAAACACCTTTCCTCTTAACACTAAAAAACATAAAAAATAATATTTACACATATTTAGGCAGGCCATATTTATGCACAATTTTTTTACACTGACAGATATGGTGTTCGTCTTGGACTTACTGGCGCCTAGTGGTGTGGATGTATCAAGTAAAATCATGTTTTTGGTTACCAATGCCAAATTTTATGGAATCAAGATTTTATGACAGTATCTTCATAAAATGACAAACTTTATGTAAAAACAGAAAGTATGTTACACCCACAAGGATTTTGTCTTGGAGCTTCCAGTGCAGAAGAAAGTACAGACATAGAGCAGACATACAAATTAGGCAATTAAACACATTAAAGGAGCTGTATGTAAGAAATGTATTTCAATTAATCATAAAATGGCCCTGATATGTCACTAGACATTAATAAATCATGTTCATTTCAAATACTTATATCACTGACAACAGTAGTCCGGCCAGGATATTGTCATTTAAAAAGTGAAGTTGCAGCCCTCAACTGATGTTGATGTTGTCATCTTGTGTTTTGGCCTGAAGCGCCACCCTCCACCTATCTACCAATCACGAATTCAGTAGTGTTTCGGCATCCGGGTTGCCAGCTCTGCTCTAGTTACCACAGCTACGTAGCAGCATACGTTCCTGCTGGATCCTGCAGCCTATCTGGCAACCTCGAGTCAGGGGGGAGGGGGAGGGGATACACTGCTCTACAGTAATTTGAAAGTTATTGCAGTACCAGTTTTGGCCACAATCTTACATACGGCTCCTTTAATATTATTATTTTAATTTAAATATAATCCAGTACAGTAATAGAAATACAGAAATATATATATAATAGGTATAAGACTGTACAGACTGTTATTTACAAGTGTAAAGTTTGAGTTATTTAGGTCAGTTATAAAGTTATTTTACAGATGTACAATTCTGACATATGTTTTATACAACAAAAAAAGGGGGCCAGTTATGAGAGATAATGACCAATTAAGAGTATTAATTGTTCCAACTGAATATAGCTTGAGGGAAGAAGCTGTTCTGGTGCTCAGTGCTCTGTAGCGCTGGCCAGAGGACAACAGTTCAAAGAGAAAAATGTGGGGACCAAAGGGATTTTCTTAGTCCTTTTTCTCACTCTGGAGGTGTAAAGATTTTAGTGGTTGGACAGGGGGCAATAATCCACTCAGCCTTAATACTGGGCCAACACCAGTCTCTCAAATGACATAAACATCTGAGCATCTGACTGTGTGTGCCAACACTAGTATGTCGTTTACCTCAAAAGGTAAATAAGCATGTGTGTTTCTTTTTATGGGGAGGGTGTGTGGAATGTGTGGTTTGGTTTCACACCAGAAGTTCATGACGTTCAAACTGATAACAACTTGTCATCATCTGAACCTGTTGGTTTACTCTAATCTACTTCTGTACCATTATAAAGTAAAAAAAAAAATCTTCTTTTCATCTTCTTTTCTTTCTCTATAAGACAAATGTGAATATTATTATCTATTTACCATATAAATGTACTGTATTTTGTTACCATCCAGCTTACATGCTAAAAAAGCACATGCAATATGATACATCATAAATATATAAAACAGTTTAAAAAGTTTTTTTTTTAAAATGATAACCATTCCCTTTTATTAAAAACGAACAAACAAACAAACAAACAAAAAACATAAGGGTTATACTTCAGAATGCTGCTTTACCAGATATATATCTTCTCATCTTGACGTATCTTATGTTACGAGGGCCCAGGTACATTCCTGCGACACCATAAAGAAATAAGATTTAGATGACTGTAAAGATATCTACACTTAAAAGAGGTGGCGTATCTTATGACATAACCTGTGCTAGACACTGTGATTTTGACATGTTTTGAAGAACATTTTAATTTTGCAAGCAACATTTCAGCTTCAGGGTTATGCTCAGAAAAACCGTCAATGATTTTGTAAGGACATTGTTAGCTATTAAAAAGAAAAAAATGTCACCCTCATGTCATTCCAAACTTCTATGACTTTTCTTCTGTGGAAAAAAGGAGGAATGTTGGCACTGGCCACCTGATTTCATGCATGTCAGCCCTGAAACTGCATACATTTTAATGGATGTGAACAGGAGTTCATCATACAAAACTACTTCAGAAAGAAAACGTAGAACAAACTAACTTTTACAGTCCCTGATTAAAAATAAAATATATTTAAAAATACACAAGGCATTTTAAATGTAAAAATAAAATTCCACAACTTTTTCTGGTAAGATCTTATTAAAGAGGCCATATTATGTGTCTTATGAGTTTTGGGGTCTAACAGGTTTTCATGCTTGAATGTTCAAAAACACACTATTTTTCACATATTTTGCATTGTTGAAGCACCTATATATAATTCCCAGTCTGTCAGTAACACTCTGTTTAGTTTAATGTTTCGGACCGTGTCACGCCCCTTACCATTAACATTGTTTCAGGGTATCTGGGACATGGCGACAACACTACTAACGCAACTCAACCAGGCCTCACCTTTTTTTTGTGTATGTCTAGGGTGGGAATTATTTAAATGAGGAATATTGTGATGTGTTTACTGATATAGAGAATAACTCCCTTTGGAGTGACTTTGTGCTTTGTAATTTTGCATTGGTCAAACAGCAACATTACACACTAAAGAAAGTTGAAAATGTAAAAAGTCTTTCAGTGAGCTTACCAAGAAAAACCGTTGTCTTGATCTACAACATGATATGTTTAAGAGAAAGGGGGGTTTCATTCATCAGCATTTCTCATATTGGTTTGAGTAAAGGATGACAAAATCATTTTTAGGTGAACTATTCCGTTAAATAGGTGTCAGCAGAAAAAAACATGACACATTTCAGTGTGAACAGACATTGATCATAGACCAGTGTGAACTTGAGGTGTCGCAGTGATTCATTGTTGGATTTAAGGTGGGTGCAACTCAATGGGAGTGCTTGGATTTAAAAAACGCTTCCTCTAAACTACGATCAAACAACTACTCAGACATAAATAATGAGAAACAAACAAGTGAATGGAACTGAAAATCAATCTCAAGTCTGAGGACAGAAAAAAGGTGCTTGTAATATAAATTCAGAATGTGTAAAATTTTTGTGAATCAGAGGCGCTGAGTTGCAGTGGCTGTGTATATGGGTGTGCCTGATGCCATGAGGTATTTAGCCACCAGGTGATGCTATGTGACAGTCATTCATTTTGTCTTTTGAAGCAGGTTAAATTGAACCATTGAAAATCCATTTTCCATTGTTGTCAGTGTATTTGATGTTTTATAAACAAAGTTCGGGGGAGCACATTCAAATAATCAATCCAATCTACTTGTCATCAAACAATTACTATGTCTACCCTATCAGCATGAGAAGAAGCATATATATATTCACTCTGTCAACTCACCTAACATTCCTTGACAGTTTTTCAGCATCCCTCCACCACCCCGACTCCTCACTCTTGGCTCATTCTTTTACAGCCAGGAATACGGGGGGAGTACTCTGGGTTCGGGCCAAATACTGAGCCCGGAGCCCTCTCCTCGGACAGCACGCCAAATACGCTTTTATTCGATCTGACTTATTTGTAAGTGTGAACTCGTGAAATTGCCATCAATGAAGAAAGATGTTTTTTAGGTTCAGATGGTACAGTGGTTATGTGTCTACCAGATGGGGCTAACTGTAACATGCTAAGCAGCAAAACATTGACCCATTGGGTCCAAATTGCTATAGTATCTAGACGGATCAAAAAACCATTCACATCAGCTGGTTTAATCGGCTTCTGGTGGTCAAGTTGGTTGCTGAAATATTGCAGGTTGTTGACCAGCTACAAGCTTACAATTTCGAAACACAACTACCAGAGGTGAATGGACTGGTTTGTCTTTAATCTGACGTTCTGTGATATTTTATATAGAGTGACATACACCCTAAAGGTTTTCAGTGTCCTTCATAATGGCAGCAGCTGCTGGTTTTACACACAATTAAATAAGGAAAGGCCCCAGTTTAAGTGCAACTGTAGTTTTTCATGTTAGTTAAAGGCACAATATGTAACTTTTTTGCTTTAAAAATAGCAAAAATCACTATATCTATGTTATATATATTTTTTTGTTGTGTACTTACATTATCTCGACTGTTTCCAACAACTTTCAAACCAGGAGAAATTTTAATTTAATTCGAAGACACGGCACGTTTCTTTATTTCCGTTTTGTCGCAGTCAGTGGCGTCATATCCGCGTTGTCCCTGGTTTCCGCTCGTGCTGCCATGGCAACCAGAGCTATGAACCAGAGCCCTCTGATAGTAACCAAGGCGACAGACGCAGACAACTGTGTAGTTCGCAATGTCTATCTGCACGCTGTTGTTGTTTCGTTCAAACATTATGGACCATGGCAAGCAGACTTTGGATAAAAAAGGAGAACTAAAACGAGAATCAATATCAGCACGGTGTTTTCGAGATGCCGAGAGCTCCCATAGACAGTATATAAACGAGAGCTCCACGTCCGAGACTTCGACCGCTCCTACATGTACTTTATTAAACAGGTGAGCACATTTACATAAAACTAATCAATGTTATATAGTTCAACAATGATAAAATGTTAGAATATGATCTATGTTATTCTAATGTTGATCTAGCTTACTGCTAGTCTCATACAGACAAACTAACACATACATTTCAATACACTGAAATGCAGTTTAGTGTGCTAGTGTGTTAATGTTAGACCAAGTGAAACAGCGCTGCGTTAACTTACCTCACAAGTTTTATTTGTCTAATAAACTGACCTGTGAGTTGTAATTCTGCACTTGTGTGTAATTCGGTAGAATGAAATGTCCATATTCCTTTTATATCCGCGGGACTCGCGTCGCGTGTGTTGCTGATAGCTGTCTCTTAGCAATCCCAAACTGCTTCATATCACAGTCATGATAAAAACATTGATGTATTCAGTCATCCATAAACATTATTAGATCGGTCGGCTTGACGTTGACGACAAGATCCATAATTCTTAGCAAATGCTGCGTCATCAAACTACGCCTTTGTTATTGTAAATAGGTTAGCGACCCCTAGTGGAGAAAAAATCCCATACTGTACGTTTAAAAAAAAATCAACAACAACAAAAAATCACTGGACTTAATGACTACAGACCTGTCGCTCTCATTTGAGAGACTGGTGTTGACCCACCTGAAGGACATCACTGGACCCATGCTGGATCCCCTTCAGTTTGCTTACAGAGCAAACAGGTCTGTGGATGATACACTCAAATTGAGACTGCACTGCATCCTGCAACATTATGCAAGGATCTTATTTGTGCACTTCAATTCGGCCTTCAGTATCATCATGCCTGATCTTCTCTCAGCCAAACTGACCCAGCTCTTCATGCCAACCCCAATCTGTCGGACAGTTTCCTGCATAGACAGGCAGCAGCTGGGGAAACTCACATCCAGGACCCTCACTATCAGCTCTGGTGCTCCCCAGGGTTGCGATCTCTCTCCACTTCTCTTCTCCCTGTACATGAACGACTGCACTGCAAAAGACCCCTCTGTCAAGTTCCTGAAATTTTCAGATGACATCGCAGTCATCGGCCTCATCCAATGCGGTGACGAGTCTGCTTAAAGACTGGAGGCTGAACAGCTGGCTGTCTGGTGCAGTCGTAACAACCTTTAATGAAAACGCTCAAAACAGTGGAGACGATAGTGGACTTCAGGAGAAACCCCTCAGCACTCCCACACTCACCATCATGAGCAGCACTGTGGAGTCATTCAGGTTCCTGGACACCAGCATCTCTCAGTCAAGTCAAGTCATCTTCATTTATATAGTGCTTTTAACCATGTAGATTGTTTCAAAGCAGCTTTACAGAGATAAACGTATAATTTAAGGTAACAGAGATTGTTTTGGCTTTATTATAGGTTCTTTAATAAAGTTATTTTTCAGCTTAAGTTAGTTTTGATTGATTCGCTTCCGTCGCAACGATCATTTGTTATTAAATTAGGGGCCGCTAAGACGACACCATTCTCTCTACACAGACTTTAAACGCGAACCTGTGATAAACGCTGATGGCGTTCACATGCGCATTAAGAACTGGTTCTATAGTTATGTGCGTATGAATATATGTGCGTAGGTTTGTAATTCCCTACAGACCAAGCCTAAACAAAGTACTGGTCTTTCCTTATAAATTTTGATACAGAATTTTATATTATTTTGTCACTTCGGGGTAGGTATGCGAAACGAATTTTCCTGACGCTTTATCTGTAGAGTGGTAAAGGGATCCTCCATAGGGAGAGACTAGTTGGCACTTCAGCACTGCGTTGTCATCGGGTCCAGGCGAAAGTCCTTCGTCAGATCTGGATACAGCCTGGATCCGACAGGCTGCGGGAAAACCTCGGGATAAACAAAGACACTAAAATTAGCGTAGATGCCATTCTTCTTATGATGTAACGAGTACATCAGGATTTATGGGAAGTGTTCCCGGTTCCGGCTGACCTAATCTATGCAGCCTAACATTGAATTATAGAAGTCTATAATGTATTATGTGAATGCTAGGTCAAAGAGATGTGTCTTTAATCTTTAATCTGCTTCCCGGACAATGTTAGGAAGACTGTTCCAAAGTTTTGGTGCTAAATAGGAAAAGGATCTACCGCCAGCAGTCGATTTTGATATTCTAGGTATTATTAACTGGCCGGAATTTTGAGTTCGCAATAGACGTGAAGGACTATAATGTGTTAAGAGCTCGCTTAAGTACTGGGGAGCTAAACCATTTAGTGCTTTGTAAGTAATCAGCAATATTTAAACATTTATGCGATGTTTAATAGGCAGCCAATGCAGTGTTGACAGAACCGGGCTAATATGGTCATACTTCCTGGTTCTGGTAAGAACTCGAGCTGCTGCGTTTTGAACTAGCTGTAGTTTGTTTATTAAGCGTGCAGGGCAACCACCCAGTAGAACATTACAATAATCTAGCCTTGAGGTCATGAACGCATGAACTAATTGTTCCGCATTTGTCAATGAGAGCATATGGCGTAATTTAGATATATTTTTAAGATGGAAAAATGCGGTTTTACAGATACTAGACACGTGACTTTCAAATGAAAGATTGGTATCAAAGAGCACCCCCAGGTTCCTAACCGACGACGAAGACTTAACAGAGCAGCCATCAAGTGTTAGACAGTATTCTAGATTATTACGTTTGGGAGTTTTTTTGCCCAATAATTAGAATCTCTGTTTTTTCAGAATTTAGAAGTAGGAAATTACTAGTCATCCAATTTTTTATATCAGTTATGCATTCCGTTAATTTTGTGAATTGGTAAGTTTCGTTAGGTTTTGAAAATATACAGCTGAGTATCGTCAGCATAACAGTGAAAGCTAATTCCATGTTTCCTAATGATATCTTCTAATGGTAGCATGCACTGAGTGAACAGCAGCGGTCCTAGTACTGAGCCTTGTGGTACGCCATACTGAACTTGTAATTGATAAGACATCTCTTCATTTACTGCTACAAACTGATAACGGTCAGATAAGTATGATTTAAACCATGCTAGTGCAATTCCACTAATGCCAACATAGTTTTCTAGTCTATTTAAAAGAATGTTGTGGTCAATGCTGTCAAATGCAGCACTAAGATCAAGTAACACTAATAGAGAGATACAACCACGATCGGATAATAAGAGCAAATCATTTGTGACTCTAAACGAGAGCTGTCTCGGTACTATGGTATGGTCTAAATCCTCGCAGATATCATTTCTTTCAAGAAAGGAACACAGTTGTGAGGATACTGCTTTTTCTAATATCTTTGACAGAAAAGGTAGATTTGAGATCGGCCTGTAATTGACTAATTCTGTAGGATCAAGTTGCGTTTTTTTAACATGCGGTTTAATCATAGCCAGCTTAAAAGTTTTTGGTACGTATCGAGACAAAGACGAATTAATGATAGTAAGAAGAGGATCGATGACCTCTGGAAGCATCTCTTTCAGTAGCTTAGTCGGTATAGGGTCTAACATACATGTTGTCGATTTAGATGAATTAACGAGTTTGCAAAATTCTTCCTCTCCTATAGCAATGAATGAATCAAATTTTTCCTCAGGGAGACTAAAATGCACTCCCTGATGCGATACTGTAGTAGACGGTTGCATAGTTATCATTTTGTCCCTGATATTATCAATCTTACAAGTGAAGAAGTTCATAAAGTCATTACTGCTATGCTGCTTGGAAACTTCTGAGCTTGAAGCTTTCTTTTTCGTTAGTTTAGCCACTGTTTCAAATAAATACCTAGGATTATGTTTATTTTCTTCTAATAGGGTTGAAAAATAAGCAGATCTAGCAGCTTTTAAAGCCTCTCTGTAAGTAATCGAGCTCTCCTTCCATGAAATCCGAAATACCTCTAGTTTTGTTTTCTTCCAGTTGCGCTCCATTTTTCTGGCTGCTCTCTTAAGGGCCCGAGTGTGCTCGTTGTACCACGGCGTTGGACTATTTTCTTTAATCTTCTTTGAGCGCAACGGAGCAACTGTGTCTAAAGTGCTGGAAAAGAGAGAGTTAAATTTCTGTTGCAATATCAAGTTCTTTTAAGCTATCCAGGATGCTGAGATGATGAAACTGATTAGGAAGATTATTGATAAAGCAATATTTAGTGGCAGAAGTGATAGGTCTAACATATTTATAACACGGAGTCGGCTTTGCAGCCTTGGCTAAATGTAATTTACACAAGACTAGATAATGATCTGAGATGTCATCGCTCTGCTGCAGAATTTCAACGGCATCAACATCTATTCCATGTGATAATATTAGATCTAGAGTATGATTACGACAATGAGTAGGTCCTGACACATGTTGTCTAACTCCAATAAAGTTTACAATGTCTTTAAATGCCAGTCCCAGTGCATCTTTTTCATTATCTATGTGCATATTAAAATCACCAACAATTAGTACTTTATCTGCAGTCAATATTAATTCTGATAGAAAGTCAGCAAATTCTTTGATAAAATCTTTATGGTGCCCTGGTGGCCTGTATACAGTAGCCAGCACAAATCTCAAACGTGATTTATCGTTTACACTATATATTTTTACATTAAGCACCAACACTTCAAAAGAAGTGTATTTAAAACTTGATTTCTTAGTGGTTTTGAAAATATTACTATAAATTACAGCAACACCTCCCCCTTTGCGTTTCAGACCAGGTTCATGTTTATAACAGTAATCTTGTGGGGTGGACTCATTTAAAGTAATGTAATCGTTTGGTTTTAGCCAGGTTTCTGTCAAACACAGCACATATAGGTTATTATCTGAAATCATATCAACAATGAGTGCTTTTGGAGTAAGGGATCGAATATTCAGCAACCCAAGCTTTAGCATTTGCTCATCTGTATTATATATGTTTTTTATTTGTTGAACATCAGTTAAATTTTTAACCTTAGATGGTTTGGATTCGGGGAACAGACACAGTCTCTATATGATGATATCTAGGTGAAAGAGGCTCTATGTGATAGGATTTATCTGACCTTGATGACGCGAGGCCGCTAGCAGACAGTCGGTTAAGCCAGTCTGTCTGCTTCCTGACCTGGGGCCTCATGTATAAAGACTTGCATTGAATTCATACTAAAACATTGCGTACGGACAAAGCTGTAAATGTGCGTACGCACAAAAAAACCCAGATGTATGAATCTCTGTGTACGAAGGATCCCACGCATATTCTCTTTGTACATCCCAGTTAACGTAAAATTGAGCGCACATGCACGAGCACAACGCCCCACCCAGTCTCCTCCCTTAATTAAACTAATTTAAATATGGTAATGAGTCCACTTTGGCAAAAGAAAGCAGTAAGAAAATAGTGTCAAGAAACGAAACTTTACAGAAAGTGAATTGGAGGTGCTACTATCGGAGGTAGAAACTGAATTTTTTTTTTTTTTTTTTTTACTTTGTCCTCCGGAATTAATAACAAAAGGAAAAAATATGAGTGGGAGAGTTTGGCTGATGCCGTCAATGCGGTGGGATCTGAAAGTCGCACTGTAGAGTAGACTGAGTACAGTTGAGACACTTTTTGCGTTTTGATTTTTCACACAAAAATAGACATTGAAAAGAAGTGAATTTCCACATGACACGTCACATGACATTACATTAGCTTGTAGACTAAGATATTATCAATCAATAATACCCACAAGTAGTTTATATTTTCCACAATCAGCTCATAAAAATAAGGTGCTTTTTGTCTCAACTTTGTCTCAACTGTACCAATATGTGGTACAGTTGAGACAGTGCATGGTACAGTTGAGACACCCATTTCTAATTATGTGAAGGTAACTAACCATTCATTGTAAAATATAAAAAATAAAGACAAATAAAGAAAATAACAATTGGGCAACATTTTTGTTTATTCATCCATTTATATTCATTCATTTTATTTAAATTAGCACTGGTTAAAATGTATAAAGCAGGAACAAGATATGTAACAATATTTAATAATAATACAGTTTAAATATCACAAATATCAAATTTTATTTTCATTTGCGTCCTATGCTGGCTTATTACGGCGTTTAAACTGTTATCATAACACTGAACAACTAAACAATGTGTTTCCTAATAGAACTCTATCGGGGGAACAGTAGATATGGGTCTCAACTATCCCGCTGGCCACCTCGCACATTTCTCTAGATTTTGCAATTACCTTGCATGACACAATACCAAGAAATATGCCAGTTTTTAGGGCACAGAATAACGTTTGTGGTGATACCAGTTACGTTTAACAGTCACATAAGGATAATAAGCTATTCATTGTGGAGAGTGCATTTTGAAGTGGACATCATATCTTAGAAAAAAAAAACTTTTCCCGATATCTTCGGATCGGAGATGCGTCCGTTGTTCAAATTTCCCACGATCAAAGAGGACACTAATACGCACGTGCACAGCAAAAATCACAACTTGTGCTTGCTGCGACCACAAGTTATTTAAGGTGTCTCAACTGTACACAGCCTACCCCAATTGACCTTAAAAAGAAATGGTCTGATATAAAGGTGGACATTAAACCAAAGCTGTCATTTCCATAGACTAAGGGTTGTATCAATTTGCATATGCTTTTATATGTTCTTATTTAATTGCATAATTGATAGAATATTCCCATAAGGCTCGTGTGACAATATATGTCAATTATTTTATAAATTGCTAATTAATAGCAATGCTTCCCACGGTTGGTGGTGCGATAGACTTGTAGAAAAATTCGTTGTGTAATGTTTGCAACTTCACTTCATTGCCTGTAAGAGTCGCCAACGGACAAAAACAATGAGAAATGTACGTACGCCAGACATGAAATTGGCGTGGAGGAACGCACATTCTCGCGTTAATTTCACTGTTAGTACATACGACCGTGAGCGTGAAAGCTGGCGTACGCAAAGTTTTTGTGCGTACGCAAGATTGATACATGAGGCCCCTGGTGCCCAATTTGTCATTTTTTATCTCTAAGACTATGAGCCAAATTACTAGAGAGAAGAGCAGCACCATCCCAGGACGGATGAATACCATCTCTTTTCAACAGGTCAGGTTTGCCCCCAAAACTTTTCCAGTTGTCTACGAATTCTATATTATTAAGCGGACACCACCTCGACAGCCAGCCATTGAGTGAACACAATGTACTAACTATCTCATCACTCCTGCGAACAGGAAGGGGGCCAGAGCAAATTACAGTGCTTGACATCGTACTTGCGAGTTCACACACCTCTTTAATATTAATTTTGGTGATCTCCGACTGGCGGAGTCGAACATCATTAGTGCCGAAGTGAATAATGATCTTTACGATTAGCATTAGCCAGCACTTTTAAATTTGCTTTGATGTCAGGTGCTCTGGCTCCCGGCAAACATGTGACTATGGTGGCTGGTGTCTCTATTTTCACGTTCCGTGTGATCGAATCACCAATTACTAGGGCACAATCATCAGAATTCACTGAGCGGGGCAAATCGATTTGTTATGGTAATAGGAACAGAAGAGTGTTTTTTTGATCCGCGACTAGAGCGATCCCTCACTGTCACCCATTTGCCTTGCTGCACAGGCACTAATTCAGCCGGAACCGAATCATGTAAAGAGTTCACTATTCTAGGCGCATCCAAAATAGTATCTAAAGCTCTAGCACTCTTACTATCCTCAATTAAAGTTTGGATCTGAAATCTCTAGTTCTCTCAAGTCTCTAGTTCTGAAATCTTCTCCGTCAGCCTGAATGTCTCCTTGCATTTATCACATATAAATCCTATATTGCCGACAGAGAAGGCTATGCTAAACATGTGACATGAAGTGCAGGTGACAATAACAGGACAAGACATAACTCACCGTGTTTGTTGACTGATTCTTACTCACCTGGGCTTTTTATGAACTCAAAGGCGCGGGCGCGCGAGAGAAAAATAAATAAAAAATAACTGAGCGCACAGGTGGCGCTAATAATAACGGAAGCTAGCAATATCTGGTTAATCTGAGATGTTGGGTAAGCTGTATTTAGTAGTATAAACAACTAGAAATGATAGTAAATGATGGTTCAAAACAGAAAGAAATACGAGGCTAAGACGGAGCTTACAGCACCGAAGCAAACAAACTCACAGCAGGCAGCGAGGCAGACAGGAGCAATCGATCCTCTCAGGACCTGAAGTGGGACACTCACATACTGTAGACTCATATAGTGGAAAAGGCACAGCAGAGGTTGAACTTCCATCGGCAGCAGAGGAAATTCAACCTGCCACAGGAGATGCTGACACAGTTCTACTTGGCCATCACTGAATCTGTCCTGTGTTCATCTAAAGCCATCAGACATCAGGAGACTACAACGGACTGGCCGGCAATACAGAGCACTGAGCACCAGAGCAGGTCTTTTTTTTTTTTTTTTTGTATTGCCTAATTCTCTGCACTTTGTCTGTACTTTCTTCTGCACTGGAAGCTCCATGTCACCAAGACAAATTACTTGTTTGTTTCAACATACTGGGCAATAAAGCTCTTTCTGATTCTCATTAAATTACTACACATGCAACATGGAACAGTCCTGACTTTTCCTGACGCATGTCCTGACTTTGCTGAGTTAGACTCGTTCCAAGGTCAACATATTTTGTTGATCCTGGAAAAACATTCCAGTCCGATAATGTAACCATATCCTAAACCTAATCCTACCCATAAACGAGCCCTAAAATCAGTGGGAAAAATTAGTGAAATCAGTGGTGAATAAACTTGACAAACTTGTAAACTTGTCCCTTAAATCATTGGTTAATTGGAATTTGGTTAAATTTTGTATTTGGTGAAATCAAGTGCATGCCCTTAAGCAACCGTTTACAGGAATAAGGTCACAGTTACAATAAACACTATAATAAACTGCAATGTATGTAATGTAAAACGCCTAAGACAGTGTTAAAGGGAGACAGGAAGGGCAGCTGATCGCCCTTGCAGTGCCAAACCAAGTTTAACTATGTGTAAAATTGTTCTTTTGTGTTCAACAGAAGAAAGAAACTCATACAGGTTTGGAACAACTTGAGGGTACGTCAATTTTAATTTTTGGATATCCTTTTAATAACTGCAGCCAAACAGACACAAGGCAACTGCCTGTCCCTCAGGGACATCCTAGTTTTTCAGCCAATAGTACATATCTATAGAAAGTCTTTCTCAAAAAACACAAAACAAAAAAAAACCTGCAGATTTACTCAAAGTACATGCATAATGCTGCCAGCTAGAGAACAAGACCTTCCTTTGTCTTTTCATGTCACACTCTCATTATTAGTCACACCTTTCACAACAGGTGAAAACATGGTTATAGGAAAAAGTCATCAGATGTTTGACATCGTGAGAAAAGTACATAGTATCTGTCTGCATGCCAGACATCCCTGATGAAATTTTACTTATGATAGAAACCTGTAAAGCCAGGAATCTGACAAATCCTGAACGAAACAATATGAGCGTTCATATAGGACAGAGATAGACAGAGGGACATCAGGAGGTACACACCTAGAAAAACATCCACTAGCAAATGTTTACACTTTAGCTTGTTGTCATGGCATTAGTGCATGAATGGGAGATGATTACATGGACAAGTTCAAGCCACGGTTTCTGAGGACAACATGGGTGTTAACATTCACTTCATGACTGTTATTCATTCAGGTGATGCTCGCACAAGTATTGAGGGTGTTACACAGTGAGGTGATGGAGGGAGGTATCTGAAAATTTACACTGTAGTAAAGCAATGTAAGATGAGCCAGTGGGTAAGTTGAGTCACCCCAACTATCTCAGGAGTTATTTTTTTCAAAGAGTTCCCATCATATGGCTTTCTGTGATTGGAAGTGGCCTACATGACGATGTTCCTATTGTAGGTTTATGTGCCAGATCATTTTGCATGTCAAAGTGATTTTTCAGTAGGGGAGAGTGGGGTAAAGTGAGACATTTTTTACATTTATTCCCCTCTAAGCGAGCTAAAATGATGTATCAGTCAAATTTACACATTTCCCATTAATTCAGGATGTTTCCTAGCAATGGAAATTATTAGAATGTATTCAGGACGAAGGGCAGTGAAAATATGATTGTTTTTTAAAAAGTGGTCTTGTGTCTCACTTTACCCCAGCTTAGGGGTAAACTGGGACAGACCAGAGAAATCAAGGGGGTAAAGTGAACCAGCTGGGGGTAAACTGATCCACTTACTTTTTCCACTCTGAAACTTCCATAACAACACATGTTGTAACAGTTAAAATCCTGACAGCTAGCTTGACAACCACACATTCCAGAACTAATGTCGGACTAGTAAAAGAATCATGGGGATTGGTCAATTAAGCATTTTTTTGATGACCCACCGGTGCGCATCCAAGTGAAGGTGCAACGCCCTTGGCGTGCTAAGGGTGAATGGCACACTGGAGGAAATTCCTCCTAAAAAAAAAAAAGAACTATGTCCAAAATATTGTGATACATTTGGAAGCTCAATGCAGTCAAACCTCCCCTGGCCAGCCCAGGGAGGGTGGCCAGATTCGGATTTGGAGCTCCTTCTGGAGCTAAGTCGGTCCTAAATCAGAACTTTGGGTCTTTGTGGAGGAGGGACAATGCTCCGCTTGGACAAGGAACACGGACCAGAGAACCGTGGTGGTCAGACCAGGTGGGGAAACCGCCTGACCCAGCCCAGAGAAAGTGCACTTTGTGCGGGTGAGACTTCCAGTAAATAGGGTCTGGTTTGGACACCCAGTCCCTCGGTGCCAGGGCGTGCAGGGCAGTGAACGTGCACCGTCCTGGGTGAGCTAGGGGTGAAAGACACACTGGAGGATATTCCTCCTCGTAAAAATGTCCAAAAGAATCTTGTTAGTTGGTGCCCCCCTGGCACCTCTTTCTCTTTTTGATGGCTTTTCTACAATGTTTATGACATTAAAAATAAAACATATGTCATGTAATATTACGTTAAAATATGTTTAAGACTAAACTTAACTTGTGCCTCATGTCTCACTTTACCCCACAGCATTTGTCTCACTTTACCCCACCACCACATTTTTAGAAAAAAACGATCTCTCTTAGCAATTCAGGCTTATCTTCAGCTAGCGTCATCACATGGTTTTATATGTTGGTAGTTCATCAACATGTATGATATAAGTTTTTCTACCTGAATCAATTTGCTTTGGCACAACAGTTGATTAAGTTGACAGCAAGAAAATTTACTTTTACATGCAAAAAAATATATTTTTGTGAAAAAAACATGCTTCCCACAGCACCATGAGATCCTCTCCTTCATGGCCAAGGGGAAATGAGAGGGGCTTGAAAACATAATGGTCAAATGACCAAAATTGTGTTCCGTTGCCTAGATACAGGGGGTGTCTCACATTACCCGATGTCTCACATTACCCCGTTCTCCCTATAGCATTTATGTTAGGTCACACTTTACAATAAGGCTCCATTATTTTACAATTATTTTTAATTCATTAGTTAACATAAACTGACAATGAAAAATACTTCTAAAGCATTTAGTAATCTTAGTTAATTTCAACATTTAATAACACATTCTGAAAATCAAAAGTTGTAACTGTAGCCTATTATTTAATGGACCTGAGCTAACATGAACTAACAGTCGTATTTCTTAAACTAACGTTAACAAAGAATAATAAGTTCTGTAACAAATGTAGCTATTGCTCATTGTTAATGTGTTAAAGGGATAGTTTACCCAAAAATGAAAATTAGCCCATGATTTACTCACCCTCAAGTCATCCTAGGTGTATATGACAATCTTCTTTCAGACTAATACAATCTGAGTTATATTAAAAAATGTCCTGACTCTTCCAAGCTTTATAATGGCAGTGAATGGCCGTATATTTTTTGAAGTCAATCAAAGTGCATCCATCCATGATAAAAGTGCTCCACACTGCTCTGGGGGGTTAATAAAGGCCTTCTGAAGTGAAGCGATCGTGTAAGAAAAATATCCATATTTAAAACTTTATCAACTAAAATAACTAGCTTCCGGCAGATGGCCTATGCAAGTCGACTTACGCCAAAAGAGTAACACTTGACGATCCTCTGCGCTTGCACGTTTGTCATTTCGCTGTGCGTCAAGGTAAAGTGCCATTCTTTTGCCGTTAAACGATACGTACGGCCGTCTGCCCGAAGCTAGTTATATTAGTCGATAAAGTTGTAAATATGGATATTTTTCTTACATGAACACATCGCTTCGCTTCAGAAGGCCTTTATTAACCCCCCAGAGCTGTGTGGATCACTTTTATGATGGATAGACTTTGATGGACTTCCAAAGTCATACAGCCATTCACTGCCATTATAAAGCATGGAAAAGCGAGGACATTTTCTAATATAACTCCGATTGTATTCGTCTGAAAGAATAATGTCGTATACACCTAGGATGGCTTGAGGATAAGTAAATCATGGGGATCATTTAAATGTTTGGGTGAACTATCCCTTTGATGCATTAACTAATGTTAACTAATGAGACCTTATTAAAGTGTTACCTATTGTTTTTTATAATTTTTTTGCACTTTAATCTGTTTGAAACATTTGTTTACTTTATACATTTTTTGTGTATACTGCTTTATTAAAAGTTATTAAACCTGTTAGTATCATTTTTTTGCAACTTATTACAATATTGTGATTATATCATATACCGTGATAAAAGCTTCAGCAATTATTGAAACATTAAAATTGTATGCCGTCACAGCAGGCATTTACTCATCATCTCACTTCCACAAAAACAGATTCAGTATTCCTCAAAATGAATAAAAACAGTGAAATGCAAACTTAGAATATTACGCAAACCTGCAATAATATTATTTAATCTCGCTTTAACCAGTGTCTTTGCTGATAACCTTCTATGATTCAATTCAACCATACAAGCAAAAATGACTTCAGATAAACATCACATTTGTATCTTTTTTTTTTTTTCATTGCATAAGAGTGTTGAATTTTCTTATCCTGCGTCCTATTCTTCTGCAATCCAGAATGGTAGCACATCTGAAAGGTTTGTTTGAGCTGCGCTCATACTGTACAGGCTCGAATTTTCATTTCCTCGAGACTGAGGCTTTTTCAGTTCACTTTTGGTGCGAAAAGACTTTTATATTTGCCTAAAATAGATTTTCTTTATCATTAAAAAACAAACAAGCAAGCCCAGCACAAATAAGAAAAATAAATGCTATAGTAACATAACGCATTACTTTCAATAAAAAGTAAGTAACAATTTTTTTAGGGAGTAATGCAATATTGCAACATTACTTTTAAAATCATCTTTTCCCAACACAGTTTATAACTAATTCTGTTAAAACAATAACAATTGTTATTAATCAACAAAACTATTAGTGAAAATGTCTTCAGATAATGAGAAACCTTTTTTTTTGGTTTTCATGATCCACAGACGTTCCAGTGATGAAGCAGCCTGAAAACGCTGAGGTAACAGAAATGAGGGAGGAACACATCATATTTCCTGGCATTCATTTGTGCCTTGTGTTGTTGATTGTTCAGGCCAGTAATAGATCTTTTGTATCTTTTTTCCTTTTCCAAAAATATCCATAGAGGTAAGAATGTAGTTGTGTTTGGAATAAAAATAAGAAAAAATAAACTTTCTGCCCCATGCATGTTTTTGAAATTCTTCTAAGGTGCTGAGGTACTGTACGGAATAAATGGATTTGAACACAAAAAGAACAATCCAGGAGACCAAAAAAGATCAAGCCGACAGCATAAGAGATGAATCAAAGTTTGAGGAAACATATTACAATAAGAATGCAATGTTCTCATGGGCCACCAGAAAAAAACTAAGCTATATACACATAGTAAGCATACTGTAAAACATACTTCTGTATATATAAAACTATTATTAAAAGTGATTTAAGGCTTTTCTGTTTAAAACTTACCTACCCATTAAACAGGGGCCTTTAATTCCCTCAAGGATGCGAGGGAGTGGCATCAAAAAAACAAATTATATTCATTAAACGTGTTTTTGTCTTATTCACTATAGCCTAAGCCTATTATAAGTGTTTATATTTTAGACCTGGCGGGATGGTTTTTGTGGGAAATTAAGTCACTCACCCATGCGTGTCTCATCATTTTCATGAATGTATGTATGGTGTGGGAGTGGCATAGGTTAGTTGTCATACCGAGCAAGAAAGTTGACTGCTGGCAAAAAAGAGAATGTGACAGATCTCGTAATAAAATGAGAATTTGGCGTGGCTTTTCAGAGATTTAATGTTAATCAGTCACCGTTAGAAAAAGATAAAATCACTCGCAGCTTTTGACTGAATAACTTTTGTAGCTTTAATAAGGATTAATGTAGGCCTATACTTCATTCAGTTTCAGTATTTCTTACCTGAATAGCTAACTACTGTTAGACCTAGGCCTACCTGAAAAATGTTAAACTTTATATTAGTTAGGCTAGTAGTATGGAGACACATAAGTTACTCACATTTAGGAAAGGAGACACAATTCTCTACCTGACACCCATTTCATGACCTATCTGTTGGCACTTATCTAGATTACATCACCATGATATCAACTATTAATCATAGCTCAACATATTAAACTAGACTAACTAGACCAGATGAAGCTAGAATAGTGGCATTAATAAAGGAACACGCCGACTTTTTGGGACTTTACCTTATTCATTGTATCCCCCAGAGTTAGATCAGTCCATACATACCCTTTTCATCTCTGTGCGTGCCGTAACTCTGTCTGACGCACCCACCGCTAGCCTAGCTTAGCACAAAGACTGAGGTAAGCGGCTCCAGCTAGCATACTGCTCCCAATAAGTGACAAAATAACGCCAACATTTTCCTATTTACATGTTGTGATTTGTATAGTCACAGCGTGTACAAATAACAAGGTCACATGAGACACAGCCATCTTCTAACCGTATACATACTGGGAACTATATTCACCCTAATTCATTCTTGTAAACTATTACAGGTAAATAAAACAATAATAGCTTAATGGAAAATATTAAATAGTCAAGGTTACAATAATTGTATCTCCCTTGTGGCAGCAGGCCAGCACTGAGTCAAAGCTGGTGCTCGCCTGGACAGAACAGCCAATTTCAGTCAATTTTATGAGTAATTACAGTTATCAACTCTCCCATGAGCTCTTTGAGGACAGCTCATTCAGCAGAGAGAGAGGTGGGGTGGAGATCTGTTTGCTTATACAGTGAGTCATGAATGAGAGTCAACCAGACTAATGCCCTCACAACAGAGAAAGACTTGAGCAAAAAAAGAAGAAAAGATCAAGCAGATCTTAAGTCATGTAGATACATGCTAGTGGTGAAAGCTCTCTATATATCTATTGAATAATGGAATATTCTGTTTTTTAAACAACATTATGCAGTACTTGATTCTGATGACTGTGATATTTCTGTACAATGACCCTGGAACTGAATAATTCTCCCAGAAAACTAATTTCATACTGAAAGTTGTATGTCTCTTGTATCACTCTGCAGTCATTTTCTTCTGAAATAATTTTAGTTTTTTTTGTTTTTCCATTTCAATTTATTTACATTTTCCCTTTGGTTTCTGGGTTCTGCACAATCTCAGGTTTTATTTTATGATAATAACTCAATATAACCCCCCCCCCCCCCCCCCACCACCACCACCACCACTCCCCAATTCTCTATTGTTGATCAGTGAGGTATCCAAGTTGATGCAAAGTTCCAGATGTGACCTGTGTGATGGTGAAATGATCAGATGATGTCACATCCCCCCCAGGGAGCCCACAATGAAAGCAAATCTTCTGCAAGCATCAACTGACACAAAACACATGCTTAAAATCTTACAAATGTCACCACCCTTAACATCAAGTGCATGTTTAAAAAAGCTGCTAAATTACAAATCTTAAAACAAGCACACAATGTAATTTTGCACACATTAGTTTGTTATTAGTTTGTAAACAGAGTATTAGTTTGTTAAAGTACATTTTGATATTTAGTTTTTTTTATATACATTAGGAGAATGAAATTTGTTAAAAAATTGCATTTTGCATTTAAATTTTATTGTAACTCAAAAAAATCTAACTGTTATACAGCTTAATAATATTTGAAAAACATCAAAGTCATCCAGTACAACAGACAATGTAATGTGGTGTGACAAACATGCAGAAAAAAATTAATGAAACCACATGAATAAAAAGAGTACATTTAACTTTTTTTTTTTAAATCATGAACACTCTTATTTGTCACTGACCCATGAGTCTTTATGAGCAAACAGGACCCAGCACAAGTTACCTCTTGGTTTCAAATTATGACTTTCCTTCTCACAGCTGCAGCCTGAGAACAAACATTTGAACTCTGAAACTCTGATGTTTGATTGCTTCCAGGTTTATATTTACTGCTTGATCAAAAATAAATACTGAATTTAAAACTACTTGGTATCCTCACATTACTGGTTAAGTGTCTTTGTTCTATTTCAAGCTGACAGAGAAAGGAAAACTTGCCTAAATCACTTGCACAGACACATGCACACACACACACACACACACACACACACACACACACACACACGTGAACACACGTCTATGTGTGTGTGTGTGTATGTGTGTGTGTCAAAGTGCTCATAACCCCATTGCACTCCCTTCATTGAAATCTCAAGGGTGAGAACATTGCAGTAGTTCATACAGACACAGAGACATTCCTTTGCAGTTTCCTCACTAGGGTGGAAACCAAACTCTGGTCCTCGAGTCTCAACATAGCTGGAGATTGCAGAGGGGTCTGGCACACACCCTCCTCCCCCCCTCCCGTCCCCAAAGAGCAGGACCCGCCCTCAAGCTCCATCTCTATAAGAGGACCGAGCTCAGCTCGAAGGCACCAATCCTCTTCAGGATAACTTTAGCAGTTTCCTGCAGTGTCCTCTCTGCATTCTTCTCATCTCTGCATCCATTCACCATGTCGATCTCTTACCACACGACATCCTCCAAAGGTCCCAAGACTGTGACCTCAAAGTCCATAATCACCAAGACTCGGAGCAGTTCGTCAGCCTTTCCACATAAAGCCTTCAGCGTTCATGGAGGGGGTTATGGTGGAAGCACCCGCATCTCTTCCTCCAGAATTGGAGGTGGTGGAGGATACGGTTTTGGTGGAGGATATGGCGGAGGATACAGTGGAGGATATGGTGGAGGATATGGTGGAGGATATGGTGGAGGATTCAGCTCTGGACACATGGTTGGAGGGGACTGTGACTACATGCAGGTGAATGAGAAGGCCACCATGCAGAACCTGAACGACCGTCTGGCGTCCTACCTGGAGAAGGTGCGCTCCCTGGAGACTGCAAATGCCACTTTGGAGAGGCAGATCCGCGAGTACTATGAGAAGAAGGGGCCGATCGCACAGAGGGACTACAGCGCCTACTGGAACACCATCAAGGACCTGAAGGACAAGGTACAGTGATCTCTAAATGAATGACACATATAGCAAATTCTAGTGTACTGACATTTCTTTGTATACAGCAGCTGAAAAGCAGACTGCAGATAATCACTTCAGGTTCTGATGATCTACAGCAATGCTCCAGATTTATACATTCTAATGTTATAAAATTGTACATCAATATTCTACCTTTCAGATTAAAAACGCTACCATCAACAACGCCAACATCCTCCTGCAGATCGACAACTCTAAACTGGCTGCTGATGACTTCAGGATAAAGTAAATTCTCTCAAATAATAGTTTCTCCGTTACTATAGTTTGGTAGCTTTAGCATCTTAAAAGATCATATTGGTCATGTTTAAAACATGATGGGTGAGTTTATTCCCATTTCTGCCTCTCCACCAATCAGATTTGAGCACGAGTTAGTAATGCGGCAGTCTGTGGAGGCTGACATCGCCAACCTGCGTCGCTTGCTGGACCAGACAACCCTGACAAAGGCCGACCTGGAGATGCAGATCGAGACTCTGCAGGATGAGCTGGCGTTTATGAAGAAGAACCACCAGGAGGTTTGAAGTAGCTTGCATGTAGTTGTTATCAGAACTTGTGAATGCATTCAGTGAACTGATGCTTGAGCCTTGTGGGTTTACAGGACTTGGCAGCACTGAGGTCTCAGCTGACAGGCACAGTGAATGTAGAGGTTGATGCTGCTCCTCAGCAAGACCTGAACAGGGTTCTGGACGAGATTCGTTCTCATTACGAGACCATCATAACGAAACACCGCAGGGAACAGGAAGACTGGTTTAAAAACCAGGTAAAACCTTGTCTGTCTCTTTAAATCCTTTGGTTGTGAATTCTACCATTATACATACTGAAAAACTGAGTTTACTGAAGAATAAACCGCATATTCCAGCTGGTGTCTGTGGTACTGTGGTAAAACAATATATCTTAGATTATGATATTCAGTACTTGAATTCATATTGTGTGTTTCTGTCTTTCTTTTAGACGGCAGGATTGACCAAAGAGGTGACCCAGAGCACAGAAATCATCCAAACAACCAAGACACAGATCACAGATCTGCGACGCACTCTGCAGGGTCTGGAGATCGAGCTACAGTCTCAACTCAGCATGGTGAGAAACAAGTGGAATGAAGGAACTGTAGGGTGGAGAGAGAGAGAGAGATTTCATTATCTGAACCAAAGGCAGGAACATATTACGTAAGAGGTTAGGGAAGCAGGCCAAGAAGAGGACACAGAAAGGGAGGCAAAGATGGACAAAAAACAGGGAAAGGAGGGTGAGTGTGAGATATGTCAAGAATGTTTTATTTGAAGTCCTCCAAATCCCAGATAGTAAGTGAGGTACAATGAAAGGAATGAGGAGAAGCCATTTATAACGTCTGGAAATCTGAAGGGTCCATTTGTGGACTTGCACACTGGTGTTTTTCGGATACCAAGCATGTGTAAAAAGGTCATAATTTACTCCCCCTCATTTTGCTCCAACCCTTTTGACTTTCTTTCACAGAACACTGTGTATATACACAGTGACTTATTTCTGCTTGTTCTCATTACTCAAACAGAAATCGGCTCTGGAGAACTCACTGGCAGACACAGAGAACAGGTACAGCTCTATGCTAGCAGGCTACCAGAACCAAATCAACATGTTGGAGGCCGAGCTGAGTCAAATGCGGGCTAGCATTGAGCAACAGGGACGAGATTATGTCATGTTGCTGGACATCAAGAGCCGTCTGGAGCAGGAGATCGCCACCTACAGAAGCCTCCTGGAAAATCAGGACATTAAGTAAGTTCATATCCTTTATATATATGTGTGTCAAAATCTATGGATCATGTTACATAATCTTGTTCTGGAATTGCTTCACTAATGCATCTTTTCTTCTTTAATTCTCAGGACTCAAATACCAGGTAAGTGAAATATCTCTTTGCATATTGTGGTGGGATGTTCAGTTTCAAGTATACTGCAGTGAATGCCATACATCATGCATTACTGACTCTCTTTCTCTCTGCCTTCAGGTGGGACTATCACCGTCACCACAGGTGGAACAACTATCAAGCAGACACAGCATTCCTTCAGCTAAATGCAGAGCACACCGCTTTATGAGACACCATCTGGACACACACACACATTTGGTTTTGAATGTGTATTGAGAGTATCACTGAGAACAAGGAAACATGTGTTACTGAAAGAAAAATGGATGATACTCATATTTGTATTTTTGTGTGTGATGAAACCCGTCTCTGAAAATAAAGCTGCATGCTGTCATGGATAACTTTTTACATCATTGTTATTCTTTATCTGAACACACAGTCTATTTTAAACATAAGATGAGTCAAATACTCATCAAAACAAAATGAGTCTGATTACATCGTATTTATGTACCACATTTCATAATAATATGTTTACTGACAATCACTAGAAAAGAGTCTCTGAGGGAAATGAACTGGGTTACTCTTCCTGGTTGTTACTCATGGGTTCCTTCCATAACAGGCTTAAAACAATATTGTTTAAGTTGCCTGGCAACAGATCCATCACAAAAGTGGTGAAGTGAAGGTCAAAAAAAGCTGGCAGGCCATTGACTTCCTCTTTATCTGCAAAAACCTTCGACCCTCATAAACAATTGCAATTGTGTAAACTGGATAAAAGAAACGAGGAATATGCACAAAACATATGCGCAGAAAGAGATTAAACCCAGAGACTTTTATGTAGCCTATATGTAACCATTTTCCTTCCTTTATTTGGCTATGATTAACCACAAATTTGTTCTACACTTACATTTAGGCTATGTAATATGCATGATGTAACAAGTCATTTAATGACATGTAATCTTCATAAAGAGAGAGACAAGAACAAAAGAGTAAGTGAAATGTAGAGATACTACAAAATTAACTTGAAAAGCAGACGCATTAGCAGACGCATTAGCAGACATAGAACTGGCATTATTATTGCTCAGATGCTGATTGACAGGGCATGCTGAGATTTTACTGTTTAATTTGCTCCAGTGCTGTTGAATTAAAATTGTTTCATCGTCTGTCTTAAAAGAAAGCATAAAACAAGTTGCTGCAATCATGCTTAGAGGTTGTCGGCTGGGTGCGCTACTGCACTTTCACCAAAAAAATATGAAGTTTTAGTGTTGTGTTGCTCAGTGTGTTCACTGTGATTTTGGTAAATCACTACCTGATTTCTTACAGTAAACTTCACTTCATAATTGACATAAATATAATGAAACCTTACATCTGAAAACTTAAAAAGTCTTGTCCAGCGATGGTTTTCACTGTTTCTGTTTTCTTTCAGTTTTCACTATTTTAGTTCTTTGCTTGTTGCAAAAACTTTATATTAAACTGGAAAGAGCTATCTGTTACCTTTATCTCTGTAGAAATTGTTTGTTTACACTTGTTAATGTGGCATAATGCATTTATTCTGGAATCACAATCACAGGAAACAATGTATCACACTTGAATGTTGATTCTCATGCCCAGATGGCAAGGAAACGAGAGACGTGCTATCAACAACTGAAAATTTTGTGGACTGCATGATTTGAACTTGTTGAAAGACATTCAAAAAGATGAAAAACAAGTGACACTCCAAAGTGCTCAAATGCAATCTTAAGATAAAACAATAAAACCGTCCACATATCAATAGTATCAGCACTGATATTGCCCTCACAGTACCTTCTAGTGTAGATCTAGACGGCCTTTCAAAAGTAGTGCTGCAGTCATGAAACTTTAAAATAAAAACAGAAGACTGTAATTTGTGTATGTGTGTTTGTGCAGGGAGAATAATTTATATCCAAATGACCCTCATATGTGATCTGTGTCTGCATCAAACACTCAACATTTTTATTCAAGCATTATATTCACAGGTATATAAGCTGTATGTAAAAATAGTGCAAAAGAGCAGAGCTGTATACATCACAAAACCATATTTATTTATTTATTGGTCAGAGCAGAGGTTACGTTTTATGCTCCTAACACAAAGTTGTAGCTACTAAAAGACTGTCCCTTTTTTGCCTGATCTGTTAGTTGCCAGTGCCACGTGTTATTTTGAACTTACACATCAAATTTGTAATTTAGTCCTCTTGTCAAGTGTGGGGGTGGTGAAAGGAGCGAGGACTCAGGTGCAGCGTTGATGTGCTTTTATTTAATAAAAAAAAAAAAAAAAAAAAAAACACAAACAAAAACTACCCCGAGGGGGAACACAAGAGACTAGACACTCGACACTCAGACACAGACAAGACAAAACAGGAGTGCCAGGGCTCTGTCACAAAACCAAGAAATAAACTAGACATAAGTGACAGAACCCTGGCACCTTTTCCATAACTGAAACGTTCTGCAAACCTGAAATCACCTTTCTAAATTGCGCCTTTAAACTTTCATCACGCTGCCGTCTAACATAGCCTAATTATTAGAAGTATAATTTTAGCCTACCTTAGAATGTAAACTAAAGCAGAAAGAATGATACATTTAGGCTACATTAAAACAAAAAGGTAAATATGCACACAAAAGACTGGGTCTCGCTGTATCGCTCAGGCTGCACTGCAGTGTCTATTCACAGGCGCGATCCCACTACTGATCGGCACGGGGACTTTGACCTGCTCCGTCTCCGACCTGGGCCGGTTCACCCCTCTTTAGACGACCTGGTGGTCCCGGGCTCCCCCAGGAGCACCATATCGATACCGAACTTAGTGCGGACACCCGATCGACATAGTCCACTGCAGTCCAGAACCCCTGAGCTCAAGCGATCCTCCAGCCTCAGCCTCCCAGTATCTTGGATTACAGGCGCGCGCCACTGCACCCGGCGAGAGCTGTGAGAATCAGCGCTGATACTGAATCTAGTGGATCACAGCGACATCTAGTGCATGAAACCGGATAACAACCGGTTTCATGCAAAAAATAAATAAAAATAAAAATAATTACTCAAAATCTGAGTAAAAATATATTAAATGTAATAATAATAAATAAATTAATATTAATAAAAACATGATGAAATGTAATTAACCACAACTTTGTAATTCTCCCATGTAAGACAATATTTCTCATTATTCCCCACCGTTTTTACCTAAAGCATTGTGTTTAATTATAACCAAATGCTCAAGACAGACAGACAAACATGCACACATGGGTTATGTATAAAGAAAAAAAAAGTTTACTCTTTAGTTTTAACTACTTGACGTAAAAGTATAAACTTTTGTACTTTTTACTCATGTTTTTGTGTCAATACTTTGATAAAAATATTGACAATGTACCCATAGGTAAATACCCCATGTTCAGTACAATTTCTAAGTACTTTTTACACCCCAGCTCACATTCACCATAAAACAGCCTTAAAAAAATAATAAAATAAAATAGCCTAAAATAAAATTGAATACAATAAAATAAAATAAACAAACTGGGCTGAAGTACTCAGGGAGTATGAAGTACTCAGGGAGTATGACCTGTAAAAGGGTGGTGAAACTGTCTCAGATGATCTCACATCGCCTCAGGGAGTTACCTGTCAGCTAAATCCTTCTTTATTATAATTAAAATGGTGAATTTATAAAATCTTGCCCGGCTCAGCCTCCTTTTCCTACTTCTAATTCTCAAAGAGATTTCCTCCACTGGCACAAAACACTTACAAACACGCTCATTAACACACACACATGTATACAACTTGTGTGTCGAAAGCCTAGTTGTCTTATTGTACTCCCTCCATTGTAGTCTGGAGGGTGAGTACATCTAAGGAGTATAAAATTCTTTTGCAGTTTCCTCACCAGGGTGGAGCCTGAACACTAAGTTTCAACTCTGCTGTTGGTGACAGCTGGGTCTGGCACAAACACACTCTCCCACACACACCTTACCTCCCTCACCCACCCACAAAGTGCTGGAGCCACCCTGGATCTCCATCTCTATAAGAGGTCAGAGCTGGGCTCAAACGTGCCATCCTAGCCAGGACAACTCTAACGGTTTCCTTCAGTGTCCTCTCTGGGTTCATCTCATCTCCGTATCCATCCAACTATGTCGGTCTCTGTTCGCACAACATCCTACAAAGGTCCCAAGACTGTGACCTCAAAGTCCATAGTCACCAAGAGTCGGAGCTGTTCGCCAGCCTTCCCACAGAAAGCCTTCAGCGTGCATGGAGGTGGTCATGGTGGAAGCACCCGCATCTCTTCCTCCTTGCTGCATTCCAGAATTGGAGGCGGTGGAGGATACGGCGGAGGATACGGTTTTGGTGGAGGATATGGTGGAGGATTTGGTGGAGGATTTGGTGGAGGATTTGGTGGAGGATTTGCAGGAGGCTGCGTTGTAAATGACCACCAGCTGAATGAGAAGGCCACCATGCAGAACCTGAACGACCGTCTGGCGTCCTACCTGGAGAAGGTGCGCTCCCTGGAGGCTGCCAATGCCATTCTGGAGAGGCAGATCCGCGAGTACTATGAGAAGAAGGGGCCGATCGCACAGAGGGACTACAGCGCCTACTGGAACACCATCAAGGACCTGAAGGACAAGGTACAGTGATCTCTAAATGAATGACACATATAGCAAATTCTAGTGTACTGACATTTCTTTGCATACAGCAGCTGAAAAGCAGACTGCAGATAATCACTTCAGGTTCTGATGATCTACAGCAATGCTCCAGATTTATACATTCTAATGTAATACAATTTATATATCAATATTCTACCTTTCAGATTAAAAATGCTACCATCCACAACGCCAACATCCTCCTGCAGATCGACAACTCTAAACTGGCTGCTGATGACTTCAGGGTGAAGTAAGTTAAACAGTGTTGACCACTAACTTAGACATAACGTTGATGCCTAAAATGCATCACAGTGTTTATCTATGCCATTCAAAAGTTTGGGGTCATAAAGATTTTTTTGTTTTTTTGTAATGTATTACAGTTTCGACAAAAAATATTAAGCAGCACAACTGTTTTCAACATTGATAATAATAATAATAATAATAATAAGAAGAAGAAGAAGAAGAATATGTCTTGAGCACCAAATCAGTGTATTAGAATGATTTCTGAACGATCATGTGACACTGAAGACTGTTATGATGCTGAATATTCAGCTTTGACATCACAGGAAAAAATTGCATTTGAAATAATATTTTACATTATTAATGTTTTACTGTATTTTTATCCAAAAAATGCAGCAGTGGTGAGCATGAGACTTTCAAAAATATTTTAATACTTTCATACTGAGACCAAAATTTTGTATGGTAGTGTGTGTATATATATGATACTCGTCATGTTTAAATGTTGATCTGTGAGTTTAATTCCCTGTGTGACCTTTCCACCAATCAGATATGAGCATGAGGTGGTGATGCGCCAGTGCGTGGAGTCCGACATCGCTAACCTGAATCGCTTGCTGGACCAGACACACCGGGCAAAGGCCGACCTAGAGATGCAGATCAAGAATCTGCAGGAAGAGCTGGAGTTTATGAAGAAGAACCACCAGGAGGTTTGTAGTAGCTTTCTGACATAATCATCTATATATGACTGATCCTGAAAGTTTGGACCACTATATTATATTATATTATATTATATTATATTATATTATATTATATTATATTATATTATATTATATTATATTATATTATATTATATTATATTATATTATGACGTTTTCAGGAGCTGGCAGCACTGAGGTGTCAGCTGACAGGCACAGTGAATGTAGAGGTTGATGCTGCTCCTCAGCAAGACCTGAACAAGGTTCTGGACGAGATTCGTTGTCATTACGAGACCATCATACAGAAACACCGCAGGGAACAGGAAGACTGGTTTAAAAAACAGGTAAGACCTTGTCTGTCTCTTTAAATTATCTTGTTGTGAATTCTAATTTACCATTATACATACTGAAAAACTGAGTTTACTGAAGAATAAACCACATATTCCAGCTGGTGTCTTATAGTACTGTGGTAAAACAATATATCTTAGATTACGATATTCAGTACTTGAATTCATATTGTGTGTTTCTGTCTTTCTTTTAGACGGCAGGATTGACCAAAGAGGTGACCCAGAGCACAGAAATCATCCAAACAACCAAGACACAGATCACAGATCTGCGACGCACTCTGCAGGGTCTGGAGATCGAGCTACAGTCGCAACTCTGCATGGTGAGAAACAAGTGAAAGACATTAGATACATTATCTGAACCAAAGGCAGTTTTATGGCCAAGTATGCTTTATTAAGATCTTTGTGCTTGTTCTCATTACTCAAACAGAAAGGAGCACTGGAGAACTCACTGGCAGAAACAGAGAATAGGTACAGCTGTATGCTAGCAGGCTACCAGAACCAAATCAACATGTTGGAGGCCGAGCTGTGTGAAATGCGGGCTAGCATTGAGCAACAGGGACGAGATTACGTCATGTTGTTGGACATCAAGAGCCGTCTGGAGCAGGAGATCGCCACCTACAGAAGCCTCCTGGAAAATCAGGACATTAAGTAAGGTCATTTATTTATAAAAGTTAATGTGAGTTAAAGTCAGTGAAGCATGGATCATGTTACATTATCTTGTCCTGGAATGGCTTCACTAATTCTTTTTTTTTCTTCCTCCTACTCTTCCAGGACTCAAATACCAGGTAATTGAAATCTATCTTTGTATATAGTGGTATGGTCAGTTTTAGGCATGTTTTACATTAAGCATTAATGACTCTTTTGCCTTTCAGGTGGATCTGTCTCTTTCTCTGGTGGATCTCACTCTGGCTCATCAGGTGGTTCCCACACCATCTCAACTGGTGGACCAACAATCCAAATAAAGCAAACCACCACCACTTCACACCGTACTTACTAAACACAGAGCATGCTGCTCTGTGAGACAGTATTCAAACACATGCACACATTTAATTCAAAACGAGTGTTCATACACATCATTTGTGATATGACAAAGAACAAGGAAACAAGTGTTTAAAAGCATTGAAATACACTCACTGTTGTGTTTTTGTGTGAAAGAAAAAACTGTCTCTGAAAATAAAAGTGCTGTCAGCAATAATTTCGTATGTGTGTTTTTTTTCCATAACACTATGACTAAAATTTAAAATGCTGCTAAACACATGGGAGTTATATTCTCGATGCTGTAGTTTATTTGATCAGTCACAGTATATCATTAATCAAGCTTAATTTGACTTTTCAACTACAATTAGGCAGGGTGAACTGAAAGCTTTTACAATATTTTAGCTATATATCATTGACAAAAGTATGTGGTGCATTTTCTTCCAAAAATGATTTTCTTTCTCAAATTCATGCTTCAAGTTGACAAAGCACAATAAACGAAATCACACAATAACTGTTTAACCAGACATAGCCTTAATTTGCATCTAAATCACTTTCATTGATTGTCTTTCATAATTCACTTACCATAATATTTATTAATTAATATTAGATAATTATTAATATTATAATTAATAAGAGATTAATAATTAATTTACTATCTTGAAAGCCTATAATTAAAAATAATGAACTGTGGTAATTAAACTTATTTGACACTGGGTATAACTGTACACACAAAAGACTGAGTCTCGCTGTATCGCTCAGGCTGCACTGCAGTGTCTATTCACAGGCGCGATCCCACTACTGATCGGCACGGGGACTTTGACCTGCTCCGTCTCCGACCTGGGCCGGTTCACCCCTCCTTGGACGACCTGGTGGTCCCGGGCTCCCCCAGGAGCACCATATCGATACCGAACTTAGTGCGGACACCCGATCGACATAGTCCACTGCAGTCCAGAACCCCTGAGCTCAAGCGATCCTCCAGCCTCAGCCTCCCAGTATCTTGGATTACAGGCGCGCGCCACTGCACCCGGCGAGAGCTGTGAGAATCAGCGCTGATACTGAATCTAGTGGCTCACAGCGACATCTAGTGCATGAAAACAGATGATTAGGTTACAATAAGGCACCGTTAATTAAAGCTTTTTATAATCTCCTTGGTTACTTTTTTATTTTAAATGGAAGTGGTATATTTTCTTCATAATTATATGTTTTCAAATGTATGCTTCAAGTTGATTCAACACACCACAAAAAAACACTACAGCTGTTTAACCAATTAAGTTTTCCATAACTTTCATATTTGCCTTTCATAATGCAATTATAAGAGTATTTATAGCGCTCTGTGAAAGCAGACTGTTAGACTACCGTATACCACAAACACACACACACACACACACACACACAAAACTCAATAGCTGTTTAACCACATTTAAGTTTTACATAACTTTCATGTAGTAGTAATAGTAGTCTATGGTAGTCTAACAGTCTGCTTTCATAGGGCGCTATAAATACATTATGAAAGGCAATTATGAAAGTTATGGAAAACTTAATTGGTTAAACAGCTGGGGTTTTTTTTTTTTTTTTTTTTTTTTTGGTGTGCTGAATCAACTTGAAGCATACATTTGATAACATATAGCCTAATTATGAAGAAAATATACCACTTCCATTTACAGTTTTTTTCGAACTGGAGTCACATGTGCAAAACTCTAACTACAGTCTGCACAGCAGCAGTTCGTGTGGACCAAACTCTAGTTTGTTTTTCATTGCTTGAACACAGTTTTCAAAACTCTACACACTTATCCCATGACTTTAACCACAACCTGCACAACACTGTGGATTTACAGCACTTTGTTCAAATGCTAACACACTGCTGTCAAAACTGTGAACCACACATTCAAAACAGAATAGAGTTCAGCCTTGTGCCTTTCAAGATTGCAATTTCAGCTGAAAGGCTCCCATACACAAAATAAATATATTTGAAATATATTTTTGGAATACATGCAAATATTCGAAATTGGCCCAATAAATATATTTTAGTTAAATATATGTAAATATATTTCACACTTACTGTAACATCATATATTTTTGTTATATTTCAGAATATATTTCAAAATGATAAATATAAGTGACCAACAATGCAAATATATTTCAATGTATTTGGAATATATTTCAATATATTGTTTTTCTGTATGGGTGGAGGTGGAAAGTGTTTGGTCACCAACCACATGACCAAATGTCTCTTTTGGAAGCCATGCGTGCTGGATGTGAGGACACGACTGCCAGGGATGGATAAGGCACTCCAGAAGGTTCTTCCCCAGGTGCATGGCAAGAGAGAACATTAGATGTGATGTTGATGAAAACCTGTGGCCTGATGCTAGAGAGAGGCAGGATTAGCCCCTCAATTATTTGTTCGAATTACATTACATTACATTACATTACATTACATGTTCATATGTACTTTTAGTTTCTACCTTTTTTTTCTCATTACTGTAATTCCGTAAATTACTACAGACTATTGAAGCAAACTGCTAATTTTCATTTACCTTAAATAATTGTTATGTTCTAAAAAAATTATTTTTCTAGAAAACAATTTTTCTCGATTGTTTACACACATTTTCTGAAAGCATGCCTCATATTCTCAGAACTCTACACACAAATCCAAAAACACACACACAATGGGCAAAACCCCTCAATTCTCCTGCAAAATGAAACTTTACATTCAAAACAATGTTATTTCTTCTCAAAATGGTATTTTGTTTTCAAATGACACACACAAACCATCATATGAACAGACATTTATAAGAACCAGTTGAACACTGATGTGCTCAATGTAAAACACTATGATGAATGGAAAACACTTTTTCTCCATTTATCATAATGACTTAGGCCTTTTTTTTTCAGTGTTACACTTTCTACAGACAGTACATATATAAGTGTGTTGTAAAATATTTGAGAATATTGTTTTTATACTCAGAACACACAAATACACGGTAACAAATATATTTTATTTTTCCCACAAAAACAATGTACACAGTGTACATCCCAACCAACACAAAGTTGTACATACAGTGGTCTACATACAAAACAACAGAAGAATTTACTGCATACAGTTACAGTAAAAAAAGAAAAATCCAATGTTGGCATCCATTGCTCCATTGAAGAGCTCACCTGTTGCCCTTTTATGCTAAAGCTCTGATTGCTAATTGTAAAACTGTGTGATGGGTGTTTGCCCATGTGATGAGTCAGTGTGCATATTTGAATGGCAGTGTTTTCCTTGTGAAAACAAGAGATTTTCTGCATGAAAATTGTGCCAAAAGCAGAGAATTGTGTGTAGTGTTTTGAAAAAGGTGTGTTTTAGAAGTACAATTTGAGTGTAAAGCAGGAATTGTGCTTGTAGTTTAGAGGAATTGGTTCAGGGGGTTGGTGAATGAGTTACATGTTGTGGTCATTGTGTCTCAAGTACCAGAAAATGTGTGTAAACAATCGAGAAAAACTGTAAATAAATCATGTGAAAGAATGTCACTCTTTTCTTTGAAGAAAATATTACTTTGTATGAAGTCACTGAAATTGTTCAAACTGTAAAGATGAAAAGTTTGTATTTTCTGTATTGGTGTTTGATGCTAGTGTTTTTACTCTCAGTGTGTTCTGAGTGACAGTGTGTGTTATCTCAGTGAGGGTTGTGCATAGTGTTTGGCTGCACTGAGCCTGTTTTGAGCCATGTGTTAAGAGTTGTGTTGCTTGGAATGAGTTTTGCAGGTGATGTGAACTGTTTAGCTCAGGTGACTGTTGGTAGTGCAGACTGTAGTTAGAGTTTTGCACATGTAGCTCCAGTTGTGCTCACTGTCGTTTAGCAATCGAAAAAAACTGTAAAATAAAAAAGCAACCAAGGAGATTATAAAAAGCTTTACTGTAATTAACGGTGCCTTATTGTAACATAATCATCTGTTTTCATGCACTAGATGGCGCTGTGAGCCACTAGATTCAGTATCAGCGCTGATTCTCGCAGCTCTCGCCGGGTGCAGTGGCGCGCGCCTGTAGTCCAAGATACTGGGAGGCTGAGGCTGGAGGATCGCTTGAGCTCAGGGGTTCTGGACTGCAGTGGACTATGTCAATCTGGGTGTCCGCACTAAGTTTGGTATCGATATGGTGCTCCTGGGGGAGCCCGGGACCACCAGGTCGTCTAAGGAGGGGTGAACCGGCCCAGGTCGGAGACGGAGCAGGTCAAAGTCCCTGTGCCGATCAGTAGTGGGATCGCACCTGTGAATAGACACTGCAGTGCAGCCTGAGTGATACAGCGAGACTCAGTCTTTTGTGTGCACAGTTATACCCAGTGTCAAATAAGTTTAATTACCACAATTCATTATTCATTAATTATAGGCTTTCAAGATTGTAAATTAGATGTCAATCTTTTGCATTTAGCCTATAATATTACATATAGGCTATTTACAGTTTTTTACAATCACTTTGCTACTATTTTCAGAACCTTGATGTCATTTTTCAAAACTCTAGACACAAAACTCAAAACGGTTATCACTTGTAACACAGGCTGTCTAATGTTCAAGACATTGCATTGTGCATTCACATCTTTAAAGAAATCTTGCACTTGCACAATCATTGGTTCAAAAAACAAATTTACTGTGAAATACCATTGAAACATAACTATAGATCACCCACACACAAGCAACCGATAGTTTCACTGTGTCATTGTTCGTACAATCATTAAATATTGTAGAACAAAATAGGTGATACAGGTTTCATTATGGTACTACATGTACAGTAAATACATCTCTGTAAAAGTACTGCAGTAGTAGAGAGAATATTAAAGACACAGTGGAATCATTGAACAAAGTTTGTAATATATTGATGCAAAACACTACAGTACAATCACAACATAGGTTTATTTGAATCAAAGCAAAAATAATTAGCTATGAAATAGAAAAGAAAAGACAGTACTGTAAAACATCAAATGCAGTGTTCCTCAACTTGCTTGCTTGTACTGTAAGAAACAAAACAGGAGTGATTATCTATACAGTGCAGTACTGTCAATACTGTAAATAGTCTGAAAAGGTGGTACAGTATTTGGGACCATAGACACAGTGTCTGATGAAGCATTATGATAAAACATTAGGCTCCATGGATATTGTAGTCTAATTGGTTCATGCTCTACAATAATTGGTGACAATGAATCTCGTTATCTTGAAACTTTCATGATTTACAGTAAACATGGAAGATTGTTTGTCTGTTTCCATACAACTATGCGTTAACAGTAATGCAACAGTTACTTATCATTTTGAGCAGTTGTATCAATTGATAGTTAGATCATTGTGACCACCATCACCGAGAGTTTCTTTCGAGAGCATTTCCATCATCTACAAAAGAAAGATTGTAGATGGCTTGGGCTTAAGGCCGCTAATGGTTTAGCCTATATCCCCTATATTGGTTACCTAGAGTTGGACGTGGGGGTACTGGGGCAATGCATTCCGGGGAGGGGAATTTTAATTGTTAAAGACCCAGAGAATAGCACTCTTAAAGACCGCAAGCTCGTTACACCCGGGATACTTGGAATTAATGTAATTGGGGAATGCTATCAGGTCCTTTTTAAACAACATGGGTCACAGCTCTTTCACTCCCCCCCTGTGAAATCGGAGGCACCGGCAGCCCGATGTGCATTGAGACACTGCGACCACATCCAGGCCATTGTAAATGCACCGAAGCCGTTCAAAGTGAAAGTCCATGGAAAAAGCCTTAACCATGGTCCCGGTTACATGCCCCCAGCTTGAGTCCGCAGAGTTTTTGCTGGAGCCCTTGGGCTTTGACGAGGAGCAGTTGCCCGAAGGCCTACTGGTGTCCCCTACCCTGGTGCCGGCTAGAAAGGGTTTTCTATATGCACCTGTAGTGAATGTGGGTAACACAAAGGTATGGTTGCCCCCACGCCACCCTATTGGCACTGTACAAGTTGTGGCGGCAGCTGCAACAGGAACAGCTGCCTCTATATCAGTCGACCTTTCATGGGAACAGTGTCAAGCTTATGTCTCCACACAGGAGGTAGCTGAGTGCTGCAGTGTCCCTGAGTTCACGGCGCCAGACTTCCCGGGGTTGACCCAGCAACAAGCTGCTGAGGCCAGGGCCCTCCTTGTCCAGTATAGCAACATCTTTTCCCAAGGGGAGGGAGACCTAGGATGCACGTCCTTAATCAGCCATGAGATTCCCCTGTTGGACAATGCTCCTGTTCGACAGCCATATCGTAGAATTCCACCCTCCCAGTATGAAACGGTAAAGGCACACATCCGACAGCTCTTAGATAGTAAAGTCATCAGGGAAAGTAGCAGTCCATATTCTTCTCCAATAGTCTTGGTGACTAAGAAGGATGGGAGTTTGCGCCTCTGTGTAGATTATAGGCAGCTAAATGCAAAAACCCGCCGTGACGCATACCCCCTTCCCCATACAGAAGAATCGTTGGATGCACTTTCAGGAGCGAAATGGTTCTCCACCTTGGACCTCGCAAGTGGATACAATCAGGTTCCAATGGTGGAGCAGGATAAACCAAAGCCTAAACCGCCTTCTGTACGCCTTTTGGCCTGTTTGAGTTCAAAAGAATGGCATTTGGACTGTGTAATGCGCCTGGAACGTTCCAGCGTTTAATGGCGATTGCAGATACCAGTCCGTTCTACTGTACCTGGACGATGTGATCGTCTTTTCCACCACCGTCCAGCAGCATCTGGAAAGACTGGGAGAGGTGTTTTCCCATATGCAAAAACAGGGACTAAAAGTAAAACTGTCAAAATGCCGTTTTTTCCAGCACCAGGTCAGTTACTTGGGGCATGTGGTCTCTGCTGAGGGAGTTGCCACGGATCCCGCCAAGATAGAGGTGGTTAAGGAGTGGAGACGCCCTGGACACCTGGCTGAATTACGATCTTTCCTCGGTTTCGCGAGCTATTATCGTCGTTTCGTGGAGGGATTTTCAGCCCCACTCCACCATCTGGTAGGAAGACTCAGTGGACCTCGAAGGAAGGCAAAGACCCCCCCAGTTCCTCTGGCCTCGGCCTCGGACGAAGGATGTGAGCAGGGGCGGACTGGGACCAAAAAGTGGCCCTGGACTTTCTGGCCCACAGCAGCCCACATCATAACACATTGGCACAATAATGTGCAGAATAATTTTTAACACCTTATAGCATAAAAATATAACACAATACAAAAATTAATGCTATTTAAACATTTATTTTAAGTAACAACATATATTAGGTCATATTTGTAAAACAAAGGGAAACAAACAGAAGAACATTGCTACTGCTACTCTTCGCGCCAAATGTACTGTATGATAGCCTATGTTAATTTGAAGCATTTCACAGCACCTACCTCTAATGCTTTTTTTAACACGTAACCTTTTAGCTCCACCTTTTCTTTTCTTCCTCTTTTCATCCATGGACAATTATAATAATTATATAAATTATTATAAAATAATTATCTGCTTAGTGAACAAGTCAGTGCACGATAATAGAAAAACAGCGAGCAAAGAAGTCAAAACGGTACAGATAGAAGGCTGTTTTAATGTCACGTCATCTTACCTGAGTGTTCCTTGGCGAATATTTCAATATTAACATGAGCGGAGTGGAAGAAAGAAAGTGTTTAGCAGGATTGATATTCAAAACGGTAAGCACGCACTGCTTTGTTTACGGTTTGTGTATCTGCAGCGTCGGTTTCTCTTTTTGAATGATAAATATAGATGAATATATCTGCAGAAATAGACAGTTGTTTCATTTACACGCAGACGCAGAATGTGCATTCTAGCTTGCAGCCGGTCAGTAGTTGTAGTTCTCTCGGTGTGTTCAAGTGCTGCTTTTTTCCCGCGACGCGAGGCGACAACACAGTCGGCTTTCATAAGCGCTAGTTCATCGGCGTCATTCAGTGCAGTCCTCTCCCAAGAACATGAAGGGAAAGTCCGTCCAGTCGCATTTGCCAGTCGGGGACTCAGAGCTGCTGAAAGAAATATGGAGAACTATAGCTCCATGAAGCTTGAACTACTTGCAGTAAAATGTGCAGTAACGGAAAAGTTCCGCGAATATTTGCTGGGGAACCATTTCACAATCCTTACTGACAATAACCCCCTGAGCCATCTGCACACGGCAAAGCTGGGCGCGACCGAGCAGCAGTGGGCTTCTCAGCTGGCGTCATTCAATTTTACCCTCAGATATCGTCCGGGCAAGAGCAATCAGAACGCGGACGCTCTTTCTCGTCAGTATCTGGAACGCTTCACCTTCAGAACAGAGGTCCCCGCATTGGGTGCATTGACCAGCCTTGGTCCGACGCCTGCCATAGAGGGCCAATGCGGGGAGGTGGTGGCCTTACCGGGGCGTACACCTCAGGATCTCAGCTCGCTTCAGGAAGCAGACCCAGTCATCGGGCCCTTGAGGAAGTACTACCAAGAAGGGCGACGGCCAGGTGTAATGGAGCATGAAGCGTTACCCAAGTCCAGCAGAGCCCTGCTCCGACACTGGGACCGCCTAGTCAACGAAGAAGGAGTTCTGTACCGCCTGATTCTTGCACCAGGGGGAGGTCCGGAGACTTTCCAGCTACTGCTGCCTCAGTGCCTTGAAGCCGAAGCCCTATGGAGTGTCCACGACGAGCAAGGGCACCAAGGCATGGAAAGAACACTCCAGCTACTCCGGAGCCGATGTTTTTGGCCCAGTATGACTAAAGATGTTGAACAGTGGTGCCAGCAGTGCCAGCGATGCGTTCTGGGGAAGGCCGTCCAGCCCAAAGTCCGTACGTATTGGAGCACGATGCAAGCCACTCGACCAAATGAAATCTTGGCTCTCGACTTTACTCTGCTAGAGCCATGTTTATGAAGTACTCGCAGGCTGTCCCTAATAAAGACCAAAGAGCTCCCACTGTGGCCAGGGCCTTGGTGTAGCAATGGTTCCACAGGTTTGGTCCCCCAGCTCGTATACACTCTGACCGGGGGCGAAACTTTGAGAGCCTCCTGATCCAGCAACTGTGTCAGATGTACGGTATACAAAAGAGCCGCACCACTCCGTACCAGCCTCAAGGGAATGCCCAGTGTGAGCGGTTCAACCGCACACTCCATGACTTGCTGCGCACATTACCTGAGACAGAGAAGTGTCGCTGGCCACACCATCTGCCTCAGCTCACCTTTGCCTATAATATTACCCCACACCAGACCACAGGTCATACACCATATTATCTGATGTTTGGCCACCACCCAAGATTGCCAGTTGATTTCTTGCTTGGTATCAGGGAGGCTGCCCCAGACACTAAAACACTTGAAGAATGGGTTGAAAAGCACCAGCAAAGCGTCAGGATGACTCATGAACATGTCAGACAGAGATCAGAAGAACTGGCCCTCAGGTGGAACTAGAACCATAATGATCAGGTGAACGATGCCGGCTTCCAAGAAGGGGATTTGATCTATCTGCGGAACCACCCACATGGGAGAAATAAAATCCAGGACTACTGGACTTCTGTGGCCTATTGAGTTGTACGCTGCCCTTCTGGAGCAGGAGAGGTATACACGGTGATCGCTGCAGATGCGGGTGGACCTGTTCGACAGGTGCATCGTTTTGAGATGCGCGCCGTCCCTATGGGATTGAGGCCCGGGCCAGGTGGTGTCCCTGGTCCAGCTTGGGAAGAGGAGACCCCCAAAGATCCTCCTGCCTGGAACGATCGTAATGCCCGAGATGTGATCATTTGGTATGGGACAGAACAAGAACCTCAAGCTGTACCTGCTCCAGTGTTGCCTGAGGACAACATTGTGGCTGTGCGCCGTTCAGCGAGGTCTACGGCAGGGCAGCACTCCAATCTCTACCATCTACCCCGGCCGACTTGTGGCAGAAATGATGGTCCATCAGGAATAGAGGGTGAAGACTCCCGGGCATGAGGTGTCATCGTTGGGCCGCCGATTCATTTGGAGGGGGTGGATTGTAGCCTGTGGGTTTGAGGTGCTCTCTTTTCTCTCTCTCTTCTCCCTCTTTCTCCGCCTCTCGCTCACTTTCACTCTTCCCCGTATTGCTACATCACCTAATGTGGGTGGGGGAGGTTGGAAATTAAGAGCAGGCAGGTGTATAGGCACCTGGGGTCCTCATGCCGGTAGCCATTCACTGTAGCTAGCTGCTAACGTGTTTGAGTGCAGCAGTGTTCCGGGGTGCTGTTTGTAGCGCAAGGTATGTCCAAACTATCTGTTGTTGTATGACTATAATGGTTACTTGGGTTCAGTGCACTAAGGGAGGTTTTATTGTTTTCTTGATGGGCTAAGGTGTTACCGAGTGATTGCCAACAGCGCTACTGTTTGTGTGTGTGCGCGCGTTTCCAAAACATGTTTGGAATGCCTAGAGTGACAAGCATAGAGGAGGTACACTTTTATTCTATCTGTTTTAGCGTACCCCTGCTTGTTTATTGCGTTTGTTGTCATGAGGCTCCGTTGTTATGTTCGCCAGCGTTCAGTGACCCTGGTGAATGCGTGAAGCGCCGGAACACTGTCTACTCACCCAATCGCTAGACTGCAAAAAGGTACGTTATGGCTCTGATTATAATGTGTTTGGTAAAAAGCAAAACGTGTAACAAAGTTATGTGCTTCATGGTCTTTGCTGAAAAGTAATTGTAGAGGGTTTTTCTCTCAGTAATTCTACCGGCTCACATCTGGTTAGGACATACTAGTGATGTATGTCTCGAGACCGGTCTTGACTTTTCACGGCCTTGACGGTCTTTGGTCTTGGTCTTGTCTTGGTCTCGGACCTCTCGGTCTTGTCTAGGTCTCCCTGTCTCAGACTGACATGGTGGTCGGGGGATTTAGCAATACAATACTACAATATCCACTACGACACAACGTTCGATAATGCACCATTATTATTATTTCACGCCCTTCAAATGCAACCAATCACATGCATGTATTTTTTTGTGACACAGTCGTTGGCGCTCATCCATACATATAACATTATTTCTACCAGAAAGACTCGGGAGACTAAATACTGTGACAATTAACCATTTATTAGCAACCCAGCAAGCAATAAAGTTCTTTGGCGTAGGCCCCGTCGTAGCTCGAAATCTGAGGGTCCGGACTCTGCATATCCTGCCTGAAGATCAAGGCAGGGGCGCAGCCAACCCCCGTGAGGTATGGAAGGGACCATCCTGGTGGTGGTGAGGAGGATGAGGGAAGGATTCAATTTGGAGGAGGTGGGGAGGATGGTGGTGAATTGAAGCGTCAGCATCTGCGAACTCAAACATGAGTAAGTACCGATCTTATATACCACAAGTGTTGGAATGTGATTGGATAGATAAAAAGTAGAGTGACGTAACAATTAAGTCTTCCTGGCAGAACTTAATGCTAGAGCTTTCATGCCTCAGTGAGTGAGTGTAGCGTAGAGCGTAAAGAGCACAGATCCAGCATCTATAGTAGCCTAGTCAGTCAGTAGTATGTCAGCGAATTCCTTGGTCATAAAATTTGCTTTCGTAGAACACAATGAGTTCTTCTGCACTTCGTCAAATAAAAAGAAGCATTCGGCGAAATGTAGATTCTGCAAAGTCTGCTTGACAGAGACAGCCGGGACCACCTCAACGTTCACCAGACACCTGGAGCGTAAACACAGGGAAAGGTAAGCTATCAACCCATTTTCAAACTCTTTGAGGTAAAACCTTTCCAACCTCCCATGACCAAACAGATCATGTATCTACTGAATTATTGTTGTTTATCATGTGTTCTTCTCACACGTGCGGTATAAGTTATTTAGGGACATATTTTTTTGCAAGCCTCTCTAAGGACGTAACTAACCTGGTGAAGAGTGTAACTAACGTTACATGCTAAGTACAGGTAGTTAGCTCTATCAGTGGCTACCGGCGGCTGGCACTACTTAAATCAACATTTTACTAACGTTACTTTTGGCGAATTTATTGAAGGAGAAATGTATCGAAACAGTTTCAGTGAGCACTTTACGGGCTGGTACGGTGTGGTTGGTTATCGACTTTAATTGGCATGTTTAATATGTGATTGACCCGTAAGGATGGGCATTTCAACAAGGGTTTCAAAACATTGCGATGTGAAATGCCACAAAAAGCGGTTTGTGAATAGGTCTTAGTGAGTTAGGAGTCCTCTCGACTTCTTTTAAGCTGTCCCAGGCTTAGGTGCTACTTTTAGGGCTAAAATGCTTCGTGAATTACTCTTAGTCAAAAAAATTAGGAGTCCTAAAGTTACGAGTGACACGCCCATTATTTTTAGGAGTTGCTCCTAAATTCGCCAGTTAGGAGCTACTTTTAGCCTTAAAATTCTTTGTGAATACGGGCCCTGATGTTTAGACTGTACACATAGATGTAATGTCACTGTACTTGTAAGATACAGTAGTTTGTTGTGGTTAAATAGAAACAGATGTCTTACAGATTCATTTTCCCCTATTTTGTTGGTACTTGGAGTACAAAGCAGGATCTGCAGCATCAATGACAATAGCTGACCCCACACAGCCTCAAATATCATCGTTTGCTCAAAGGGTCCACTTATATTCCCCAAATTCAGCCAGGCAACAGGCCATCACCCAGTCCATCCTCCAGGACCTTGTGGTTGGATGCTCTCTCCCCCTGTCTGTCGTTGAAAATCCAAATTTTAGACGCTTCCTGAATGTCCTGGATAGCAAATACACTCCCGTGTCTAGGACCAGCTTGACAGAGAAGCGGATACCTCAACTTGTCACTAAAGTTAAGGGCGACATAATCAAATCCCTGGAAGTCCAGTCAAATGTTGCAATAACAACAGACCTCTGGTCTGACCGGAGGCTTCAGTCCTTCCTGGGAGTTACCGCTCATGTTGCCTGCAAGGACAAGGACTCTTACAGTTTAAAATAATTTTTGCTAGACGGTAGGCGTTTCACAGGGAAGCACTGTGGGGAACGAATCGCCTCAGCATTTGACAACATTGTTGAGGAGTATGGCGTTGGCCATAAAATAAGCTACATTCTGATGGATAACGCGTCCAATATGAAGCGGTGCCAGAAGTAGAGCAGCCTGAAGGTGACAGCAGCGATGACCTCGATGATGAAACGATGTGGGAGGATGCAGAAGATGTAGAGCCATAGTCATCGGGTGAACGTCTTTCTTGCTTCGCCCACTCGCTGCAACTCGTCATCATTGACGGGATGAAAGAGGTAAAGGCAATAGCTAGAGCCATTGCCAAGGGCAGCATATTGCTGCACAGCAGTAGCAAGTATAGGGACATGTTTGAGGCCCACTTTGGCTCTAATAAGTCTATCCCAGCAGCAAACAACACCCGCTGGAATAGCACCTACAAGCAGTTAAAGGCTCTCACCACACTTGACCACCGGGGCATCACAGAAATGTGCAGTGACACAGAAAATTTAGTGTTTTCAACCCGAGAATGGGCTCAGCTGAACGACCTTTGTGCTTTGCTTGAGCCATTTTCTGAGGCAACAGACCTCACAGAAGGAGACACTGTAGTTACCATCAGCATGGTGGTCCCCACCGTTCTGGACTTACGGACGCATCTCATCAAGATGGAATTGCACCTGCCGCAGATTGTGACAATAGTCAGAGAAATGAAAAAGTCTTTAGAGAAGAGGTTCTCAGGAATTTTCAGAAGGATCAACATGGATGAGGGAGATCCGGAGCAACCATTTAACCATCGCATCTACTTTCTTGCTGCCATGCTTGACCCCCAGTTTGGATTGGGTTGGGTAGATTTAGATGTCCAAAATGGTGAAACCAGTCCAGCACTGAAGAGGTTCAGAGATGACCTTAAAAAATCATTAACAGATGGCTATATTATTATTATTATTATTATTATTATTATTATTATTGTTGATGTTGCTATTATTACGGTCATTGTTTTTATATAGTCACTAGCAGCATCCTGTCTAATCCTGTCTTTTGTGTGTGTGTGTGTGTGTGTGTGTGTGTGTGTGTGTGTGTGTGTGTATGCACCTTTTTCCAGACCTTTTGATCACAGAGGTAGACAGAGATGCAACTGCAGCACCGATAGCAGAAGACGCACAAGGCACAGAAGAATCGCATAGTGACTCACCGCCGCCCCTGAAACATCAGCGTCTTCTTTCACACTACAAGGCTTTTAAGTTGCAACGTAGCACAACCCAGAACTCGAGCATTAATGCACAAATAAGCAAGTACCTAGTCAGCATAAATGACTGTGACTGTGATGCACTGACCTTTTGGTCAAAAAACAAAGAGCGTTTCCCCAATCTACACAATGTTGCCTTGAAAGTTCTCTCTGTTCCTGCCTCTTCTGCCCCAGTTGAGAGAGTTTTTAGTAGAGGAGGCATTCTAATGAGACCCCACCGTGCACGGCTAGGCCATAAGATGTTGCAATTTTAAATTTTCCTGAAGTGTAATCAACCACTGTTTTAAAGCACACACAGGTGCGTGAGGCTTCAATTAGCCATCCCATAGCCCTACTCTCTGGATCCATACAGTGGACACACTGGAGCCTCTAGGTCTAAATGAGGATTTAGATCTATCTTGCTTCCTTTAGACCTGGAGCCTTTCCAGTGAATGGACTCAGATCCCCTCAAGAAAATTCACACTGGTTCCCTAACCATAGAACAATTTGTTCTTCTCAGCTAATCCACACTGGTTCTAATTTTAATATCCACACTGGTTCTGCGCACATGATATAGTATGCCTTTCATTCTAGTCTGTCTGTGTTCTATTGTTCTTGCCCCACTGAACAACAGGCTTGATTTCATTGACAGTGTGTTATAATCACTTCACATTGGTCTCTTGGTTCCCTAACCATAGAACAATTTGTTCTTCTCAGTTAATCCACACTGGTTGTCACTGTTTTTAATATCTACACTGGTTCTGATATTTATAATGTAATTGTTTGGTATATGTATAATTGCCTATGTGTAGTTGACATGGCTGCCCACCCCCCCCCAACTCCTCCCTGAAAACTTAACACACAAATGCGCACATGATATAGTATGCCTTTCATTCTAGTTTTTGATGTATTAGTTTATCAATCTGTTCTTTGTCTATGGTATCTGTGTTCTATGGTTCTTGCACCACTGAACAACATGTTTGATTTCATTGACAGTGTGTTATAATAACATGCCACTGCAGACATCAAGATATCAGAATCTTATAAATTCTTATTCTTATTAATGTACAATTTGATGTACAGTTTTTGATGTATTAATATTTAGTATTTGTATTTTGCATTTGTTTAGATTAATTTGTGTCTTTGATATCTGTGTGTGTGTGTGTGTGTGTGTTGTTTGATTACAGTATTGTATTTAAGATGGTGTTAGACTAAATAAATGGTCTTTTAAATATCATCTGCATATCTCCGTTGTGTTGACTAAACATTAGGCCTAATCCAAGTTTATAATTGTGTATCTTTAATTTGATGTTACGATTTAATCTACACATTAAGTATAATTTCAGTTGGTTACATATTTCTCATTCTTTAGACAGTTGTTGGAGGAGCAAGATGGTGTTGGAGGTGTTTGAATAGTTGATCTCACCCAGTCTGCAAAAACATTTACAGTGAGCTCACAGTCACACACATGACATGGTCTGTCTCTGTATTGTTCTGCCTGTGTAGTTGAAGTAATACCGTCTAATATGTATTAAATGTAAACTGCGGCTGAACCGTAGTATGCTGCTGTTCTTGAATTCATACAAGTTATTGCTTAGCTTCAACACTAGACTGTTTTTTTTCCCCTCCGGTCTCGACTTGGTCTGTCTTGGTCTTGTCTTGGTCTCGATACCCTCTGGTCTTGGTAGTGTCTTGGTCTCGGTTTAGGCGGTCTTGACTACAAGTCTAGGACATACCAATATTTAATTTATGGGTCTTGTGTTCGGCATGTGTGCGTGTGTGTTTAGTAGCTATATGTAAATAGACTGACTGATTATGAATCTTAGGCGCAATCTGATTGTCGGCTGCTGTTCTCTTAAATGTGTTTGAATGTGTATGTATGTGCAGGTGCTGCTTTTTAGACACTTTTCTGTTTTGTTTATTGATCTATTGATTTTTTTTCTTTTCTTTTACCACTAGCCGGCGGGCTGTAAGAGATTTGTGTTAGTGAACTGATTGTGGCCACCGGCTAGCGGTTTCTTCTTTTTGTTTGTCTTCCCCCCCTTCCCTATTAATAGCCTTGGTGTGGATTGGGCCCATAGGATAGATAGCCCACCGGGTTCTAGCCTGGTTTCCTTAGAGTGTTTCACCTATTTGGAACCAATGTGTGCAGTGTAATGCTGTGAAGTGTGCATATTTTGTAATAGCTCAAAGAGTATGGTTGCCGTGGTGTGTAAACTGAGTTTTTAGTGTTCGTTTTACTCTAAAGTGGTGTGCCTTAGCTCACGTGTGGTATCGAAACCTAGGCCTGGTTAAGCTTATATTCCGGTGGCCCACCCAACTATGGCTTATTCCTATGTTAAATGATGGATTTGTGTGTTATTTATTGACAACCTAAAGCGACTCATTTTTAACTAAGATAAAATGAAGATTGTATCTTTTTACTTTGCTAAACCAAGCCTGTGCGTGCTTCTTTATAAAATAGAGTCCCCTTGCTCTCACCAGTCTTGTCCAAGGGGTGGCGTAGTCAGCACTGCCATCGCCCCACCAGGGGGCAACATATGTATAATTATAAATGCAAAATACTGACATCTAATTTAAAATCTTGAAAGACTATAATTACAAATAATTAATTGTTTTAATTAGACACTGGGTATAACTGTGCACACAAAAGTCAGAGTCTCGCTGTATCGCTCAGGCTGCACTGCAGTGTCTATTCACAGGCGCGATCCCACTACTGATCGGCACGGGGACTTTGACCTGCTCCGTCTCCGACCTGGGCCGGTTCACCCCTCCTTAGACGACCTGGTGGTCCCGGGCTCCCCAAGGAGCACCATATCGATACCGAACTTAGTGCAGACACCCGATCGACATAGTCCACTGCAGTCCAGAACCCCTGAGCTCAAGCGATCCTCCAGCCTCAGCCTCCCAGTATCTTGGATTACAGGCGCGCGCCACTGCACCCGGCGAGAGCTGCGAGAATCAGCGCTGATACTGAATCTAGTTAAATATACAGTATTGTAGCAAATTAGCTCTATGAAATATTAATAATCAATAATAACTGGTTATAATTGATTATGAATATTTGGATCAGTTAATATAATTAACTTACTGTCGTAAATTCATATTACAATCAATTAGCCTGTTTATCCCGTGAACACTCAGGATTAATTGTTTATTAACTCTAAGAAATGTACATTTCCGAGGCATGGGAAATGTCTTTCTTAATTTACAGTACTACTAAGAGCAGTAGCAAAAATCTAAATGATTAGTGACTCCAGTTATGAGCTTGAGACAAGGACAACTTTACGTGTGACATGAACAAGATTTTATTAACTAGTCTAAACACTTAAACTACTCTAACATACACACACATACATGCATACAGTTTACCAAGGGAAAGAGAGCTGAAGCAGAATACAGGAAAGCAAGAAATTATAGCATTGTTTGAAATCATTGTTTGTCAGCAGATCAACAGCCTTGAGCAAACCATCAGTTTAGTTCTAAAACGGCCTTCTTTAAAGGGGTAAGGATACTTAATGTATCAAATAATGAGACTAAGTTTGATACTTGCATGTCTCGCCCATTTGAATTAAAATGTCCTGATGCAATTTGTTGAGGCTCCAGTTGATCTTTGCTGATGTGATCTTGATGAGAGAGAACCAGTGGTAGTCAGAGTATCTTTGGTGAATGGAAAGACAAGGCCGCAGCCTGGCACAAGCTTGGTGGGTCCTTGGAGGCTTCTAGTTCAGCATCATCTTCACGTCAGCATTTCAGAAAAGGAGTAAGAGAGAGCTAAAAGCTGATCAGTGACTTTAAAGCGTGAAGATGGCACAACCTCTGGAGGTGCAAGAGCCCCCTTTGGAGGGAAATTTTAAGACCCTTTGTGTTCTAGCAGGGCATTTGAATATGTACTTTCATTGGGTGTTTAAGAAAAGAATCTTTAAGATTCTTATAATGCATCACAAAGTTAGCAACATGTAATGTAAATTAACAAATCGGAGACGAAGATAGGATTTTTTAGAGACCAAACATGCCGCACATATAATGTTGGTTAACCATAATATGCAAAGTCTGAAACATTAACCCAATTGAGTTTACAAGAATACAAACGCCACATAAAAGGGAAAATCATGAGATGGGAAAATTAGATACATGTTTACACATTTATCAAGTGGTAATATATAGAATATATATAGGATTAAAATAATTTTTATTTCTCTTCCTCTGCAAGAATTTAAGTGAGAGTCACAGCTCTCAGGACATTCTTTTCGATCGTAAAACTCCATCTCAGTGTGTGTCCTGTAACAAGACACTGCTTCCTGCCAGTGTTTTAGCTTCATTTGGGGAACGTTTCACAGGCCTTATTTGGGAGAGTGAGTTTGCTGGATTATTCATTAAATAAATGAATAATATGTGTGTGTCTGATTGGTCCAGACGCTACAGTATGTATAATTAAAAATGCAAAATATTGACATCTAATTTAAAATCTTGAAAGACTATAATTACAAATAATGAATTGTTTTAATTAGACACTGGGTATAACTGTGCATAACAAAAGTCAGAGTCTCGCTGTATCGCTCAGGCTGCACTGCAGTGTCTATTCACAGGAGCGATCCCACTACTGATCGGCACGGGGACTTTGACCTGCTCCGTCTCCGACCTGGGCCGGTTCACCCCTCCTTAGACGACCTGGTAGTCCCGGGCTCCCCCAGGAGCACCATATCAATACCGAACTTAGTGCGGACACCCGATCGACACAGTCCACTTCAGTCCAGAACCCCTGAGCTCAAGCGATCCTCCAGCCTCAGCCTCCCAGTATCTTGGATTACAGGCGCGCGCCACTGCACCCGGCGAGAGCTGCGAGAATCAGCGCTGATACTGAACCTAGTGGCTCACAGCGACAGCTAGTGCATGAAAACAAATGATTAGGTTACAATAATGCAGCGTAAATTAAAGCTTTTTGAAATCTCCTTGGTTACTTTTTTTAAAAAATGGAAGTGGTATATTTTCTTCATAATTATATGTTTTTAAATTTATGCTTCAGGTTGATTCAACACACCACAAAAAAAAAAAAAAACACACAGCTGTTTAACCAATTAAGTTTTCCATAACTTTTATAATTGCCTTTCATAATGCAATTACTTTAAGAGTATTTATTCATAGCGCCCTATGAAAGCAGACTGTTAGACTACGGTAAGCATGGTGAGCTGAAGCTTTTTACAATATATTTTGTAATACTTTTATTGTCAAAGTGTTTTCAAAATTGTATTTATTAAAAACTGATGTCTCGGGTTGTTTTAGCACAATACACAAAATCACACAATAACCGTTTAACCACATAGCTGAAGTTTTCTAGACATAATTTTAATCTAGCCATTCATACGACATAGTCCACTGCAGTCCAGAACCCCTGAGCCCAAACTCCTCCAGCCTCAGCCTCCCAGTATCTTGGATTACAGGCGCGCGCCACTGCACCCGGCGAGAGCTGCGAGAATCAGCGCTGATAATGAATCTAGTGGCTCACAGCGACATCTAGTGCATGAAACCGGAATAACAACCGGTTTCATGCAAAAACAAATGACTCAAAATTTGAGTAAAAATATGTTAAATGTAATAATAATAATAAATTAATTAAAATGAATAAAAACATGATAAAATGTTATTAACCACAACTTTGTAATTCTCCCATGTAAGACAATATTTCTCATTATTCCCCACCGTTTTTACCTAAAGCATTGTGTTTAATTATAACCAAATGCTCAAGACAGACAAACATGCACACATGGGTTATTTATAAAGAAAAAAAAAGTTTACTCTTTAGTTTTAACTAAATGATGTAAAGGTATAAACTTTTTTACTTTTACTCATACTTTGATAAAAATATTGACAATGTACCCATAGGTAAATACCCCATGTTCAGTACAATTTCTAAGTACTTTTTACACCCCAGCTCACATGCACCATAAAACAGCCTTAAATAAAATAATAAAATAATATAGCCTAAAATAAAATTAAATACAATATAATAAACAAACTGGGCTGAAGTACTCAGGCTGATCCGTATGACCTGTAAAAGGGTGGTGAAACTGTCTCAGATGATCTCACATCGCCTCAGGGAGTTACCTGTCAGCTAAATCCTTCTTTATTATTATTAAAATGGTGAATTTATAAAATCTTGCCCGGCTCAGCCTCCTTTTTCTACCTCTAACTCTCAAAGAGATTTCCTCCACTGGCACAAAACACTTACAAACACGCTCATTAACACACACACATGTATACAACTTGTGTGTCGAAAGCCTAGTTGTCTTATTGTACTCCCTCCATTGTAGTCTGGAGGGTGAGTACATCTAAGGAGTATAAAATTCTTTTGCAGTTTCCTCACCAGGGTGGAGCCTGAACACTAAGTTTCAACTCTGCTGTTGGTGACAGCTGGGTCTGGCACAAACACAATCTCCCACACACACCTTACCTCCCTCACCCACCCACAAAGTGCTGGAGCCACCCTGGATCTCCATCTCTATAAGAGGTCAGAGCTGGGCTCAAACGTGCCATCCTAGCCAGGACAACTCTAACGGTTTCCTTCAGTGTCCTCTCTGGGTTCATCTCATCTCCGTATCCATCCAACTATGTCGGTCTCTGTTCGCACGACATCCTACAAAGGTCCCAAGACTGTGACCTCAAAGTCCATAGTCACCAAGAGTCGGAGCTGTTCGCCAGCCTTCCCACAGAAAGCCTTCAGCGTGCATGGAGGTGGTCATGGTGGAAGCACCCGCATCTCTTCCTCCTTGCTGCATTCCAGAATTGGAGGCGGTGGAGGATACGGCGGAGGATACGGCGGAGGATACGGCGGAGGATACGGTTCTGGCAGAGGATTTGGTGGAGGATTTGGTGGAGGATTTGCAGGAGGCTGCGTTGTAAATGACTACCAGCTGAATGAGAAGGCCACCATGCAGAACCTGAACGACCGTCTGGCGTCCTACCTGGAGAAGGTGCGCTCCCTGGAGGCTGCCAATGCCATTCTGGAGAGGCAGATCCGCGAGTACTATGAGAAGAAGGGGCCGATCGCACAGAGGGACTACAGCGCCTACTGGAACACCATCAAGGACCTGAAGGACAAGGTACAGTGATCTCTAAATGAATGACACATATAGCAAATTCTAGTGTACTGACATTTCTTTGCATACAGCAGCTGAAAAGCAGACTGCAGATAATCACTTCAGGTTCTGATGATCTACAGCAATGCTCCAGATTTATACATTCTAATGTAATACAATTTATATATCAATATTCTACCTTTCAGATTAAAAATGCTTCCATCCACAACGCCAACATCCTCCTGCAGATCGACAACTCTAAACTGGCTGCTGATGACTTCAGGGTGAAGTAAGTTAAACAGTGTTGACCACTAACTTAGACATAACGTTGATGCCTAAAATGCTTCACAGTGTTTATCTATGCCATTCAAAAGTTTGGGGTCATAAAGGTTTTTTTTTTTTTTTGTAATGTATTACAGTTTCAACAAAAAATATTAAGCAGCACAACTGTTTTCAACATTGATAATAATAATAATAATAAGAAGAAGAAGAAGAAGAATATGTCTTGAGCACCAAATCAGTGTATTAGAATGATTTCTGAACGATCATGTGACACTGAAGACTGTTATGATGCTGAATATTCAGCTTTGACATCACAGGAAAAAATTGCATTTGAAATAATATTTTACATTATTACTGTTTTACTGTATTTTTATCCAAAAAATGCAGCACTGGTGAGCATGAGACTTTCAAAAACATTTAAAAAATCATACCGAGCCCAAAATTTTGTATGGTAGTGTGTGTATATATATGATACTCGTCATGTTTAAACGTTGATCAGTGAGTTTAATTCCCTGTGTGACCTTTCCACCAATCAGATATGAGCATGAGGTGGTGATGCGCCAGTGCGTGGAGTCCGACATCGCTAACCTGAATCGCTTGCTGGACCAGACACACCGGGCAAAGGCCGACCTAGAGATGCAGATCAAGAATTTGCAGGAAGAGCTGGAGTTTATGAAGAAGAACCACCAGGAGGTTTGTAGTAGCTTTCTGACATAATCATCTATATATGACTGATCCTGAAAGTTTGGACCATTATATTATATTATATTATATTATATTATATTATATTAATATGTCACCCTGTAGCCTAAGACTGGTTGCCCACTGAAGCTAAGCAGGGCTGAGCCTGGTTAGTACCTGGATGGGAGACCTCCTGAGAAAAACCAGGTTGCTGCTGGAAGAGGTGTTAGTGAGGCCAGCAGGGGGCGCTCACCCTGTGGTCTGTGTGGGTCCTAACGCCCCAGTGTAGTGACGGGGACACTATACTGTCAAAGAGCACCGTCCTTCGGATGAGACGTTAAACCGAGGTCCTGACTCTCTGTGGTCATTAAAAATCCCAGGATGTCTTTCGAAAGAGTAGGGGTGGAACCCCGGCATCCTGGCCAAATTTGCCCCTTGGCCTCTGTCCATCATGGCCTCCTAATCATCCCCATATATACTGATTGGCTTCATCACTGTCTCCTCTCCACCAGTAAGCTGGTGTGTGGTGGGCGTTCTGGCGCAATATGGCTGCCGTCGCATCATCCAGGTGGATGCTGCACATTGGTGGTGGTTGAGGAGATCCCCCCTTCTATGTAAAGCGCTTTGAGTGCCGAGAAAAGCGCTATATAAATGTAATGAATTATTATTATTATTATTATTATTATTATATTATATTATATTATATTATATTATATTATATTATATTATATTATATTATATTATATTATATTATATTATATTATATTATATTATATTATATTATATTATATTATGACGTTTTCAGGAGCTGGCAGCACTGAGGTGTCAGCTGACAGGCACAGTGAATGTAGAGGTTGATGCTGCTCCTCAGCAAGACCTGAACAAGGTTCTGGACGAGATTCGTTGTCATTACGAGACCATCATACAGAAACACCGCAGGGAACAGGAAGACTGGTTTAAAAAACAGGTAAGACCTTGTCTGTCTCTTTAAATTATCTTGTTGTGAATTCTAATTTACCATTATACATACTGAAAAACTGAGTTTACTGAATAATAAACCGCATATTCCAGCTGGTGTCTTATGGTACTGTGGTAAAACAATATATCTTAGATTACGATATTCAGTACTTGAATTCATATTGTGTGTTTCTGTCTTTCTTTTAGACGGCAGGATTGACCAAAGAGGTGACCCAGAGCACAGAAATCATCCAAACAACCAAGACACAGATCACAGATCTGCGACGCACTCTGCAGGGTCTGGAGATCGAGCTACAGTCGCAACTCTGCATGGTGAGAAACAAGTGAAAGACATTAGATACATTATCTGAACCAAAGGCAGTTTTATGGCCAAGTATGCTTTATTAAGATCTTTGTGCTTGTTCTCATTACTCAAACAGAAGGGAGCACTGGAGAACTCACTGGCAGAAACAGAGAACAGGTACAGCTGTATGCTAGCAGGCTACCAGAACCAAATCAACATGTTGGAGGCCGAGCTGTGTGAAATGCGGGCTAGCATTGAGCAACAGGGACGAGATTATGTCATGTTGTTGGACATCAAGAGCCGTCTTGAGCAGGAGATCGCCACCTACAGAAGCCTCCTGGAAAATCAGGACATTAAGTAAGGTCATTTATTTATAAAAGTTAATGTGAGTTAAAGTCAGTGAAGCATGGATCATGTTACATTATCTTGTCCTGGAATGGCTTCACTAATTCTTTTTTTTCTTCCTCCTACTCTTCCAGGACTCAAATACCAGGTAATTGAAATCTATCTTTGTATATAGTGGTATGGTCAGTTTTAGGCATGTTTTACATTAAGCATTAATGACTCTTTTGCCTTTCAGGTGGATCTGTCTCTTTCTCTGGTGGATCTCACTCTGGCTCATCAGGTGGTTCCCACACCATCTCAACTGGTGGACCAACAATCCAAATAAAGCAAACCACCACCACTTCACACCGTACTTACTAAACACAGAGCATGCTGCTCTGTGAGACAGTATTCAAACACATGCACACATTTAATTCAAAACGAGTGTTCATACACATCATTTGTGATATGACAAAGAACAAGGAAACAAGTGTTTAAAAGCATTGAAAGACACTCACTGTTGTGTTTTTGTGTGAAAGAAAAAACTGTCTCTGAAAATAAAAGTGCTGTCAGCAATAATTTCGTATGTGTGTTTTTTTTCCATAACACTATGACTAAAATTTAAAATGCTGCTAAACACATGGGAGTTATATTCTCGATGCTGTAGTTTATTTGATCAGTCACAGTATATCATTAATTAAGCTTAATTTGACTTTTCAACTACAATTAGGCAGGGTGAACTGAAAGCTTTTACAATCTTTTAGCTATATATCATTGACAAAAGTATGTGGTGCATTTTCTTCCAAAAATAATTTTATTTCTCAAATTCATGCTTCTAATTTCAGCCTTAATTTGCATCTAAATAACTTTCATTGATTGTCTTTCATAATGCACTTACCATAATATTTATTGGGGGGCAACGGATCATAAAACTCGCGGTTCAGACAATATTATGTCTTTTGAGTTACAGATAGGATAGTTTTTCAGATCAGAAAAAAAAAAACCTTTAAGTAGCCATCAATACCACAGCCAGGGTAGTCTCTTTAGGGGACGAAAGGTGGTGACGATTCTGGGGGCCACTGGTTTTTCTTTCCACACCCAGGACAGGAAAGCGATGTAAACCAAGGGGTGTCAATTTTTTGTAAATCTCTTTTGTAGCTATTATTGTCAAAGGTATAGTACATACATTGTCTTAAAAATTTCTGTTTTTTTTTTTTTAACTGATGTACAATACACAAAATTACACAGTAACCGATTAACCACATAGCCAAGTTTACAGGCATAACTTTCATCTATAGCCTTTCATAATGCATCACAAGAATATTTATCTTCATCTGTTCTCATTTATTTGAACACTTATCTAATTATTTTTGAATATAACTGTTTTTTAGTTTAATCAATTAATAATTTGCTATATGGGCTATATATAGATTAACAGATGTTGTTTGATTGTTAAATATTGGTATTATTAGTTGTAAAACATTGACATCTAATTTACAATCTTGAAAGCCTATAATTAAAAATAATGAATTGTGGTAATTAAACTTATTTGACACTGGGCACACCTGTGCACACAAAAGACAGAGTCTCGCTGTATCGCTCAGGCTGCACTGCAGTGTCTATTCACAGGTGCGATCCCACTACTGATCGGCACGGGGACTTTGACCTGCTCCGTCTCCGACCTGGGCCGGTTCACCCCTCCTTAGACGACCTGGTGGTCTCGGGCTCCCCCAGGAGCACCATATCGATACCGAACTTAGTGCGGACACCCGATCGACATAGTCCACTGCAGTCCAGAACCCCTGAGCTCAAGCGATCCTCCAGCCTCAGCCTCCCAGTATCTTGGATTACAGGCGCGCGCCACTGCACCCGGCGAGAGCTGCGAGAATCAGCGCTGATACTGAATCTAGTGGCTCACAGCGACATCTAGTGCATGAAAACAGATGATTAGGTTACAATAATGCATCGTAAATTAAAGCTTTTTATAATCTCCTTGGTAGCTTTTTTATTTTAAATGGAAGTGGTATATTTTCTTCATAATTATATGTTTTCAAATTTATGCTTCAAGTTGATTCAACACACCACAAAAAAAAAAAAAAAAAAAAACACAACAGCTGTTTAACCAATTAAGTTTTCCATAACTTTCATAATTGCCTTTCATAATGCAATTACTAAAAGAGTATTTATTCATAGCGCCCTATGAAATCAGACTGTTAGACTACCGTAAGCATGGTGAGCCGAAGCTTTTTACAATATATTTTGCAGCTTTTATTATCAAAGTGTTTTCAAAATTGTATTTTACTAAAAACGGATGTCTCAGGTTGTTTTAGCACAATACACAAAATCACACAATAACCGTTTAACCACTAGCTGAAGTTTTCCAGACATAACTTTCATCTAGCCATTGTAAGCTTGCGCTCGATCGGCCCAAATTCCGGCATCCGACCAGCGCGGAAGGTCATTACGTGTTACTGTCTTTTCTCGTGGCAAAGTATTTTTTATTAAATGCAATACATTTTCTCATATGTATTTTCTCGTTATTTCATCTGACTCCATAAATGAAAAGGTTTTAATGATATCTGTGCATCATTAAATGTGAGCGAATGTTTGACTATTCTTTTTAACTCTTTAATGAAAATAATGTCAAAGTCAGTTAGAATAATCAAATGTAACAATTTATTATGTCAGGTAAATATATCATGCCAATTACATAATCAATTCAAAGATAATCAATACAAAACATCAAAAGCTCTGGATTAAAGAGAAGAGATGCGAACCCGACATTAAATTACATGATGCTAAGAGTTTTGGTCACTCTTAGCATCATGGGCCAACTTGAGTTACAAAAAGGCCCAGAGCCCTTTGCTGCATTCCATTATATAGACAGAACCTCTTTCACATGGAAACATGTGCTAACAATGGAAATTTGCATTCAGAGGTTACACCTTTTGGGGGTATGAGACCATTTGCCAGGAGACCACCTTCCTTTGTGTGCCAGTTATCTCTAAACTCTTAAAAACCTTATTACCTTTTGTTTTACTTATTTGGAAATGAGACATTTGTACCAGTCGCACTGAGACATTTCAAATTATACCAAACATGTATAATACTCGAAGATAATTATTCACATCAAACCATATGTATTTTTGGGTAATTTTCATGTGGTCTCAGCATGAGAGAGGGGGAGTGGGGAAGAAGGGGAGAGATGTATTCTGAGGTGAGACTTTGCGTCTCAAATGGCGAGTTCAAATGGTAATTTCCAGCAAGATCCTGTCTTCTCAGGGTCTGGTCGCTCCTCAACCAGACTGTCCGGCATTTTTTAATTTCTCAATTTTTACACATTCATAATGCATATAGGCTATCATAAGAGTATTTATCTTCATCTGTTCTCATTCATTTTAACATATCTGATTATTTTTTAATCAAACTGATTCATAGTTTAATCATTTGCTGTTATATTGGCTATGTATAGATTTACAGAATTTGTTTTTCGATTGATAAATATATAGGCTAAATGCAAAATATTGACATCTAATTTACAATCTTGAAAGCCTATAATTAAAAAGTTGTTGCAATCACATTTATTTGACACTGGGTATAACTGTACACACAAAAGACTGAGTCTCGCTGTATCGCTCAGGCTGCACTGCAGTGTCTATTCACAGGCGCGATCCCACTACTGATCGGCACGGGGACTTTGACCTGCTCCGTCTCCGACCTGGGCCGGTTCACCCCTCCTTAGACGACCTGGTGGTCCCGGGCTCCCCCAGGAGCACCATATCGATACCGAACTTAGTGCGGACACCCGATCGACATAGTCCACTGCAGTCCAGAACCCCTGAGCTCAAGCGATCCTCCAGGCTCAGCCGCCCAGTATCTTGGATTACAGGCGCGCGCCACTGCACCCGGCGAGAGCTGTGAGAATCAGCGCTGATACTGAATCTAGTGGCTCACAGTGACATCTAGTGCATGAAAATAGATAATTAGGTTACAATGCACCCCTTTTATCTCCTTGGTAGCTTTTTTTTTTAAAGAATATTTTCTTCATAATTATTTGTTTTCAAATTCATGCTTCAAGTTGATTCAGCACAACACACACACACACACACACACACAAAAGCTGTTTAACCACATTTAAGTTTTACATTACTTTCATCAAGACAAGAGTAATTACCTTTCATAATGCAATTAATATAAGAGTATTTATTCATAGCGCCATATATGAAAGCAGACTGTTAGACTACCGTAAGCACGGTGAACTGAAGATTATCTCTTTTGTAGCTTTTTTTGTCAGAAATAAGTGTCTTCAAAATTGTATTAAAAAAAATGATGCCTCTGTTTTAACACAATACACAAAATCACACAGTAACCATTTAACCACATAGCCGAAGTTTTCCAGACATAACTTTCATCTAGCCTTTCATAATGCATTATATTATTTATCTTCATATGTTCTCATTCATTTGAACACATCTGATTATTTTTTTAATCAAACTGATTTTAGTTTAATCAATTAATAATTTGCTATATGGGCTATCTATAGATTAACAGATGTTGTTTGATTGTTAAATATTGGTATTATTAGTTGTAAAACATTGACATCTAATTTACAATCTTGAAAGCCTATAATTAAAAATAATGAATTGTGGTAATTAAACTTATTTGACACTGGGCACACCTGTGCACACAAAAGACAGAGTCTCGCTGTATCGCTCAGGCTGCACTGCAGTGTCTATTCACAGGCGCGATCCCACTACTGATCGGCACGGGGACTTTGACCTGCTCCGTCTCCGACCTGGGCCGGTTCACCCCTCCTTAGACGACCTGGTGGTCCAGAGCTCCCCAGGAGCACCATATCGATACCGAACTTAGTGCGGACACCCGATCGACATAGTCCACTGCAGTCCAGAACCCCTGAGCTCAAGCGATCCTCCAGCCTCAGCCTCCCAGTATCTTGGATTACAGGCGCGCGCCACTGCACCCGGCGAGAGCTGCGAGAATCAGCGCTGATACTGAATCTAGTGGCTCACAGCGACATCTAGTGCATGAAAACAAATGATTAGGTTACAATAAGACAGGGTGAATTAAAGCTTTTTGAAATCTCCTTGGTTACTTTTTTATTTTAAATGGAAGTGGTATATTTTCTTCATAATTATGTGTTTTCAAATTTATGCTTCAAGTTGATTCAACACACAAAAAAAACAAAAAAAAAACATTGTAAGGCTTTTTCATTTATAACAAAGTAAGCTTTCTGCACAGAATATGATATCATTGTAATATAACAATTATATAATAAGTATATAATGATATACAGTTTACATTGGCTTCATAAGTTAATTAAAAACACAAAAAACACACCTGATGCGCATTCTTTGTTCTTCATTTTCTATAAGCAGAGTTAACAAACCTTGCTGTATTTTCGTGTAATTCATTAAAAGAAGGTACACCGCCATCTTGCTCCGACGAAACTGACTTGAACGCACCTCACGTCGTAAACACGACTTCCCACCTCGTACGTACGAACTTCCCAGGAGGACTTGAACGCACCATTAGAGCCCTGCAAGCCCTAACCCAGAACTGGGCCCTCATTAAATTATGGAATAATTAAAAAAATATATATTAAAAATAGGCCTATTTGTGTAAAAACATGTAATATTTGAGTTACATAAAAGCTTTATATTTATTTTCTTCCTAATTGTCCTTGAAATAGTGGTCAAGAACCCCACCACAAAAATGGTTTGGCCACTGATCAAAATTTGATGTTGTCATTTAATTTGAAGTTCAGTACGCTCAAAATGTCCGGTCAGCACAAGTCCGGTGCTCAGAAAAGGAAAGAAAAGAGAAGAAGAAAATAGAGGCCTGGGAGATTTTTTTTTGTTGTTGTTGTTGTTTTTTGTTTTAAAGCGGTGTCGGTGAAGCTGGAACTAGTAAAGTCAATGTAGAGCAAGGTAAGAAACAGCGCAGCAAACGCTTACGAGCATTGTCAGGGGTTTTCCTGCATTGAATTTTTTTTTGGCGGCCGCCAAAGCATTTTTTTGTCCCGCTAAAGCCTTATTTGATCGGTAAGTGATGTAGAATAGAATGACTGCTGCGCCTGACAGGGCGATAACGAGCAGAGAGAGAGAGAGAGCCCCGGCCGCGCGCGCGCGCACTCTCACGTCTTAAAACAACACGTCGAGCGCTGTCTTGCGCTCTCTCCCTCGCGCATATTAATCAAAGTCAATTGACACGATAGTAAAAGGTCGGAAGACCGCAGTTTCACGTGGAGCATTTGGAGATTTCTCTTGAATTACCGCGGGGTGTGAATTATGCTATAAAAAAAACGTTGCCTTATTTTCTCTAAAAAGCGTGCCGCCCATTCAGCTGACATAAACCACAATTTCAGTAAACGAAAAAACCTATCCAGTGATGAAATGTTTTCTGTGTTGACACAAATCTTGTGCGAAGTCCTAAAATGCCGAGCAGGGCCGTCGCTAGTGGGGTGAAAGGTGGTGACAATTATAGGGGGCCCCACAAAATCCAGCAGTTATACTATATAGGCCCCTGTTGTATGAAAAATTCTAATATTTATGTTAGTTGTATGCCTGAGATTTAAATGAAAACCACAAAAACATGCAATTTGGTTAAATATTTTTTCCAAATCTCTTACCTCCCTATAAATGGTTTAGTCCGATCTAAAGTATTTATTAATTATTCAGTCAGTGACAAACATCAGATGGACCCAATAAAAGAGTAAGTCCCACCCCAGCTCGTGAACAGAACCAATCAGAGTTGAGGAGGCAGGTCCTGAAGTTAACGATGAACTTGGTGGAAGAGCAGGAGATTGACTGACAAAATGTCGGGGAAAAGAAAACATAAATCAGGGTAGGCCTACCAGAAACTCTATGAAAAGAAGGAGAGGGAGGCCAGGAGAGTTGTTGTATCACAGTCGATCAAGACGTTCTTAAAGACAGGTTGTATTGTTATTTCGCTGGGAATAAGAAAACTACCGTCTACAGCCTGCCGGTATTGTCACTCTCCATTAGCCTATCGGTGCGCACCACAATCGACCGATTACATGGTCAAAATTCCTATCTTTTTACACTATTGTAAATAGTTAAAAAATTGACACGAGTCACGACGCACTGCATTATGCACCGGACCTGCCGGCTGATGATGTATTTATTAAATCAAGAAAACACGAATACAACACATTGCACTTGAATGAATACATTTTTAGCTTTATTTAATAATATTATCTTTATTAAAAAATAAGACAATAAATGACTTTATTTTTTAAATTTGACTGCATTCTTGTCAATTTATAAATGTTTACTTTTTGATTTATGAATTATAACAGACTGATGGGGGAAAAAACATTATTTTGCTGCTACTTTTAAAAAAAATGGTTTTATTATTATTTAACAATTTATTTTTATTAGTTGTAATTTTTATATACATTTAACTTTTAAAATAAAGGTTTTACAACAACATCACCATCTTCTGTTATATATGTGGGCCTCCATACTCATCCATTTACAGTATATGTTATCGGTGGAGGGTGGAGGGGGCCCACATCAATATTTTTTCAGGGCGCCCCGAATCCTCTAGCTACGGCCCTGCTGCCGAGATAATCACACAATGCAGAGAGAGATCTATCGCTGTCAGCAAGCCGAACGCATTCAGTTCCGAATATCTGGTGCAGTTGCTCAAGTGTAAAAAGGGTCTGAACATACACAAGGTCTAAAAGCTACAAACAAACAATCTACATTTACTTTTGCATATCCATCACAATTCTAGTGTGTTGCTAAGTGGTTGCTAGGGTGCTCTGGGTGGTGACTTACTAACCCATGTCAAAAGAGCCGACCATTTTGTCTCTGAAAGATCAGATCCATGCATGACCAGAATATCAGTGTAGTAGCTAGAGTTTCAAAAACCCAACTTAAAATTCAAGCTTGTCCTTTTCCTTTTGCCTTTCCACCCTTTTTGGGGTATAGGCCGTCAACCAGGGCTCAGCAGGCATCTCTATCTTGGGCTTTCCTCTCACCAGAGCCAGAGGTCTTGTCAGATGTAGTCCTCTGTTATTTTTCTGGAGTGGTTGAGCTCTGATATAGACGAAATATGTCCTGTCACATGGAATCAGAGTGTGATTGGACGGAATCTTTTCTACAGGTGTTGAAATGGCTATAAAGAATAACTTCTGTTGAACGCGATCCCGACTGTCTCACTGGTCTCTGCTTCGAACAAAGAAAACTTTACAACAACCTCATGGCTCCAGCCTGGGGGAAAAAACACCAGGGGCCTGATGTATAAATGTTGCATATGTACGTAATTTTTATGCACACATTGAGATTTATAAAAAAAAAAATTATTAGTGTAAATGTGTGCGTACCATACGGATACTCAATGATTTAAACTCTGTTTTACATCTGATATACACATTTAGATAAAATATGCCACTCTCATTAATGGAGTTAAGTACTGAAATTTGTGTGCTGTTGGTGTCGTGCACAGACAGACAGTAGTCTAATGATAACCATTTCCATTGTCTTCCCAATATTATGAAAAATACCAGTGTATTTGAGGGATAGAATTTGAAGGAAACTGTAAGATATGCATGTTTTATTTTTAAAATGTTTTGTCAGTAATGCGCTCTGTCAGACAATTATTTACACTGCAAAAAATAAGTCCTATCTGTTTCCATGCAAAAAAATAAGTCCTATCTGTTTCCATTTAAAAATATATAAACATCCTAAAATGTATGTTTACTTTAAAGGCAAAATTAATTTGATTTGCTGAAAGCAATTTAAAAAAATGCTATTTGGCCAGTGGAAAAAATGAAAAATCTGAAAACTTTCTCTGAAATGTATTTTGATTTATTTATTCTAAAACAAGGCAAGCATCCTGAATGACTTAGCGATGTAATGTGATGGCACATCTCATATTTTCCTAATGTGTTTTAAAACATGCGTGCTGTAGGCCACACGTCCTCTAATGACACGTCCGATACGCATAATACGAATGATTCCTTTGAACCATTCACTTTAATGAAGGGTTAAAACAACTGATCTGTCCAACACTGAATTGGTGTATAAAAAAATTAAATAAAAAAATAAATTTCGGTAACACTTTACAATAATCTTCCATTTATTAAACTCTAGTTAACTACATTAGTTAACATACTATTAATAAACTGCACTTCTACGGAATTGTTAATATCAATTTTAATTTTAATATTCATACTACTAATAGCCTACGTTATTGAAATCAAAAGTTGTATTTGTTAACATATAGAGGAAGAGCAAGGGAAAAGGAGAGATCTGGGTGCGGGGGCCCCATCTAAGATTATCTCGTCCCGGGCCCAGGCAAGACTGTCAGCTGGCCTGATTATGCCCACAAATATTAATACAGACTGTCCATTAGTAGAGAAGCATAAGCATGCAGTAGAGAATAGGCTATTTGTAAAATATTTGATGTTTGGCTGATTAAGGATAAGTGCTACCAGAATGGTGTGTCGATTAGAACACAGGAATGAGTCCAGAAGTTACTTCTCAATTGATTTATTGCCATTTGCTTGCTTGCTTCATTGTCCCATTTCATTAATGTGGCTTTACAATTGCTGCATATTGCTGGTGTCTACAATCAAACAAATATCTGATTATTTTTTAATCAAACTGATTCATAGTTTAATCATTTGCTAGGCTATGTATAGATTTACAGAATTTGTTTTTTGATTGTTAAATATATGTATTATTATAGGCTAAATGCAAAATATTGACATCTAATTTACAATCTTGAAAGCCTATAATTAAAAATAATGAGTTGTTGTAATCACATTTATTTGACACTGGGTATAACTGTGCACACAAAAGACTGAGTCTCGCTGTATCGCTCAGGCTGCACTGCAGTGTCTATTCACAGGCGCGATCCCACTACTGATCGGCACGGGGACTTTGACCTGCTCCGTCTCCGACCAGGGCCGGTTCACCCCTCCTTAGACGACCTGGTGATCCCGGGCTCCCCCAGGAGCACCATATCGATACCGAATTTAGTGCGGACACCCGATCGACATAGTCCACTGCAGTCCAGAACCCCTGAGCTCAAGCGATCCTCCAGCCTCAGCCTCCCAGTATCTTGGATTACAGGCGCGCGCCACTGCACCCGGCGAGAGCTGCGAGAATCAGCGCTGATACTGAATCTAGTGGCTCACAGCGACATCTAGTGCATGAAAACAAATGATTAGGTTACAATAAGACAGGGTGAATTAAAGCTTTTTGAAATCTCCTTGGTTACTTTTTTATTTTAAATGGAAGTGGTAGCCTATTTTCTTCATAATTATGTGTTTTCAAATTTATGCTTCAAGTTGATTCAGCACAACACACACACACACACACAAAAAGCTGTTTCACCACATTTAAGTTTTACATTACTTTCATCAAGACAAGAGTAGCCTACTAATTGCCTTTCATAATGCAGTTAATATAAGAGTATTTATTCATAGCGCCCTATATGAAAGCAGACTGTTAGACTACCGTAAGCACGGTGAACTGAAGCTTTTATCTCTTTTGTAGCTTTTTTTTGTCAGAAATAAGTGTCTTCAAAATTGTATAAAAAAACCCTGATGCCTCAGGTTGTTTTAACACAATACACAAAATCACACAGTAACCATTTAACCACATAGGCCTAGCCGAAGTTTTCCAGACATAACTTTCATCTAGCCTTTCATAATGCATTATATTATTTATCTTCATCTATTTTAATTAATTTGAACACAACTGATTATTTTTTTAATCAAACTGATTTTAGTTTAATAAATTAATAATTTGCTAGGCTATATTGGCTATGTGTAAATTTACAGATGTTGTTTTTCCGATTGTTAAATATACAGTAGGCTATGTATAATTATAAATGCAAAATACTGACATCTAATTTAAAATCTTGAAAGCCTATAATTAAAAATAATGAATTGTTGTAATCACATTTATTTGACACTGGGTATAACTGTGCACATAAAAGACAGAGTCTCGCTGTATCGCTCAGGCTGCACTGCAGTGTCTATTCACAGGCGCGATCCCACTACTGATCGGCACGGGGACTTTGACCTGCTCCGTCTCCGACCTGGGCCGGTTCACCCCTCCTTAGACGATCTGGTGGTCCAGAGCTCCCCCAGGAGCACCATATCGATACCGAACTTAGTGCGGACACCCGATCGACATAGTCCACTGCAGTCCAGAACCCCTGAGCTCAAGCGATCCTCCAGCCTCAGCCTCCCAGTATCTTGGATTACAGGCGCGCGCCACTGCACCCGGCGAGAGCTGCGAGAATCAGCGCTGATACTGAATCTAGTGGCTCACAGCGCCATCTAGTGCATGAAAACAGATGATTAGGTTACAATAAGGCAACGTAAATTATAGCTTTTTATAATCTCCTTAGTAGCTTTTTTTAAAAGAATATTTTCTTCATAATTATTTGTTTTCAAATTCATGCTTCAAGTTGATTCAGCACAACACACACACACACACACACACGCACGCACACACACACACACACACACACAAACTCAATAGCTGTTTAACCACATTTAAGTTTTACATTACTTTCATCAAGACAAGAGTAGCCTACTAATTGCCTTTCATAATGCAGTTAATATAAGAGTATTTATTCATAGCGCCATATATGAAAGCAGACTGTTAGACTACCGTAAGCATGGTGAACTGAAGATTATCTCTTTTGTAGCTTTTTTTGTCAGAAATAAGTGTCTTCAAAATTGTATAAAAACCCCCTGATGCCTCAGGTTGTTTAATTTATAGTTTAATAAATGGATCATATAGGTTATATTGGCTATGTATAGATTTACAGAATTTGTTTTTCGATTGATAAATATGTATTATTATAGGCTAAATGCAAAATATTGACATCTAATTTACAATCTTGAAAGCCTATAATTAAAAATAATGAATTGTTGTAATTAAATTTATTTGACACTGGGTATAACTGTGGACATAAAAGACTGAGTCTCGCTGTATCGCTCAGGCTGCACTGCAGTGTCTATTCACAGGCGCGATCCCACTACTGATCGGCACGGGGACTTTGACCTGCTCCGTCTCCGACCTGGGCCGGTTCACCCCTCCTTAGACGACCTGGTGGTCCAGAGCTCCCCCAGGAGCACCATATCGATACCGAACTTAGTGCGGACACCCGATCGACATAGTCCACTGCAGTCCAGAACCCCTGAGCTCAAGCGATCCTCCAGCCTCAGCCTCCCAGTATCTTGGATTACAGGCGCGCGCCACTGCACCCGGCGAGAGCTGCGAGAATCAGCGCTGATACTGAATCTAGTGGCTCACAGCGACATCTAGTGCATGAAAACAGATGATTAGGTTACAATAAGGCAACGTAAATTATAGCTTTTTATAATCTCCTTAGTTGCTTTTTTTAAAAGAATATTTTCTTCATAATTATTTGTTTTCAAATTCATGCTTCAAGTTGATTCAGCACAACACACACACACGCACACACACACACACACACGTCTGGTTTACTATCTTTGTGGGGACTCTAGACATAATGGTTTTTATACTGTACAAACTGTATATTCTGTCTCCTTACACTAACCCTACCCCTAAACCTACCCATCACACACAACTTTCTGCATTTTTACATTTCCAAAAAAACTCATTCTGTATGATTTATAAGCTTGTTTACCCATGGGGACCTCAATTTAGGTCCCCACTGTGACACGAGTCCCCATGAGTCTGTGTGCATTCAGGTTGAAGTCCCCACCGGAAAAAAACAGGTACATACACACACACACACATACACACACACACACACACACACACACACCACACACACACACAAACTCAATAGCTGTTTAACCACATTTAAGTTTTACATTACTTTCATCAAGACAAGAGTAATTACCTTTCATAATGCAGTTAATATAAGAGTATTTATTCATAGCACGGTAAGCATGGTGAACTGAAGATTATCTCTTTTGTAGCTTTTTTTGGTCAGAAATAAGTGTCTTCAAAATTGTATAAAAAAAAACTGATGCCTCAGGTTGTTTAATTTATAGTTTAATAAATGGATCATATAGGTTATATTGGCTATGTATAGATTTACAGAATTTGTTTTTCGATTGATAAATATGTATTATTATAGGCTAAATGCAAAATATTGACATCTAATTTACAACCTTGAAAGCATATATTTATAAATAATGAGTTGTTGTAATCACATTTATTTGACACTGGGTATAACTGTGCACATAAAAGACTGAGTCTCGCTGTATCGCTCAGGCTGCACTGCAGTGTCTATTCACAGGCGCGATCCCACTACTGATCGGCACGGGGACTTTGACCTGCTCCGTCTCCGACCTGGGCCGGTTCACCCCTCCTTAGACGACCTGGTGGTCTCGGGCTCCCCCAGGAGCACCATATCGATACCGAACTTAGTGCGGACACCCGATCGACATAGTCCACTGCAGTCCAGAACCCCTGAGCTCAAGCGACCCTCCAGCCTCAGCCTCCCAGTATCTTGGATTACAGGCGCGCGCCACTGCACCCGGCGAGAGCTACGAGAATCAGCGCTGATACTGAATCTAGTGGCTCACAGCGACATCTAGTGCATGAAAACAGATGATTAGGTTACAATAAGGCAACGTAAATTATAGCTTTTTATAATCTCCTTGGTAGCTTTTTTTTTTTTTTTTTTAAAGGTAAGTGGTATTTTCTTTATAATTATTCGTTTTCAAATTCATGCTTCAAGTTGATTCAGCAAAACACAAAAACACACACAATAGTTTTACCACATTTAAGTTTTCCATAACTTTCATCAAGAGTTATTGCCTTTCATTATGCAATTAATATAAGAGTATTTATTCATAATGGCCTATATGAAAGCAGACTGTTAGACTATGTAAGTAGGGTGAACTGAAGCTTTTATCTCTTTTGTAGCTTTTTTTGTCAGAGATAGTGTCTTCAAAATTGCATTTTAAAAACAAAACAAAAACTGATGCCTCATGTTGTTTTAGCACAATACACCAAATCACACCGTAACCATTTAACCACATAGCCGAAGTTTTCAAGACATAACTTTCATCTAGCCTTTGCATAAGATTATTTGTTAATCTGTTCGCATTCATTTTAACATAGCCTGTTTGATTTTTTTTTTTTTTTTAATCAAACTGATTTATAGTTTAATAAATGAATAATTTGCTAGGCTATAGGATATGTATAGATTTTCAGAGTTGTTTAATAGGCTATATTATAGGCTAAATGCAAAATATTGACATCTAATTAATCTTGAAAGCCTTAAAAATAATGAATTGTTGTAATTAAATTTATTTGACACTGGGTATAACTGTGGACATAAAAGACTGAGTCTCGCTGTATCGCTCAGGCTGCACTGCAGTGTCTATTCACAGGCGCGATCCCACTACTGATCGGCACGGGGACTTTGACCTGCTCCGTCTCCGACCTGGGCCGGTTCACCCCTCCTTAGACGACCTGGTGGTCTCGGGCTCCCCCAGGAGCACCATATCGATACCGAACTTAGTGCGGACACCCGATCAACATAGTCCACTGCAGTCCAGAACCCCTGAGCTCAAGCGATCCTCCAGCCTCAGCCTCCCAGTATCTTGGATTACAGGCGCGCGCCACTGCACCCGGCGAGAGCTGCGAGAATCAGCGCTGATACTGAATCTAGTGGATCTTTTTTTTCCTGCCTGGTCTTATATCTTGTTGCCTCTATTTGGGTTTTACATTTAAAAAAAAAAAAAAAACAGCATGTTCTTGTTCATGTACTTTTATTTTTTATTGACATGGCAGATTGTAGCAAAAATGACAGTGCTCTAATAACAGTATAGCTGAATACATTAATAAATAACAATTGACATTGAACACGATATGGATGTAATGAAGACCAAGTTCCAGTGAAATATAATTTTATATCAGCATGTTATTATCCTATTCAATTCAATGTGATAAATGAGGTAGGTCAAAAGTATTCTACAAGTAATTAAAAAGTAGTCAGATTATATTACCTAAAATGTGCATGGATTATGTTGCTAACTACATTTTTTGTCATGTAATTTGGAATCAGTAACGGACTACAATTTGCAAGTAATCTACTCAACACTGCCTGTAGTCTCACTCATTGATATACTGAAAGGTATTTTATTTTATTCTGTTTCTTATTTATATTTTATTTTGTACTGTACACTGCAATATTTTTATTGTTTGGTACATTTTCCCAACATAATTTTATTATTATTACTATCATTATTCTTTTTTGTAATCTGTATCCTTTTTGTTTGTGTTTTTAATTGTGTGTATAATGCATAATGTGCTTCTTTTGAAAAACTGAAAATTGTTCAACCATGTGTCACTCTTGTGGCTTTTTAAGAATAAGCACACTTTTCACACTCGCTATTTTATTTAATTCGTCTGCTAATAATGTTTAACTTTCTAAATCCAAATCTCACAGCAGAATTCTGATTGTTTTTTGTAATGTATGTCATTCCCGATCTGATGTCCTCCTGTCCTACAGAGGGCGCTGTGGCGCGTTATAATGACATCACGTCCCAGAACGTGCAGAAGTCAACTCAACACCTGTAACAGAAAATTCCAAACATAACGACGCCGACTCTCCTTCCTCATGGATTATTTTTGACAATGCACCGGTAACTCAAAAACAATACATGTCTGTGTTAGAACCTGTGTTAATTACGAATAGTTATTTTGCTTCAGTTTCATAGAAACTACTGGTCTGTTAGCCAGCTAGCTGAATAGCTGTCTTATTTTGTGCAAGTTTCACGAATTAGATGGCGTTTTAATTTAGAAACGGAAAGTGTATAGGCTAGTATATGGCATTGTGCAAATCATTTTATATAGGCTTAAGTATATAGGCTATATATATATTAAAACAAGGTCTTCTGAAGGTGTCTATTTTTAACATCGCTGCTATATACAAATACACCTTTAAATGGCATCTTTAAATTTCTGCTTTTACTTTCGACTGTTTATGAAACAAAAACTATCTAAAAGACAAACAAGAGATCTACTTTAAGACTGCATAGCATACGCCCTGAAACGAAGTTGCACAATTCGGTTATAAGTCTTTACAGTTTCATTTGAATATGGGGTCTTGAAGCATATTTCTCTGACAGGACTGACAGTACACGACCATGGCCATTGGCTGTGTGTGTGTGTGTGTGTGTGGCTGCTTTAAAATAGTGTGAGAGATATTTTTAGCAGTCAGTAGAGATGTATGACGCGTCAAATGGTGCCGGTTCACCATTATGCAAGGTTTGGATTCAGAAAGCCTCTGGGGTGAAAGTCTCTTGGTCATATGTCACAGGAAACGCATCACTCTAAGGCTTTTCAAAACAACATTGTAATGAATCACACTTATGCAGATAACATATTTTCCCATATTACCAAATGAACACCAGTGAGACAAACTAAGTGAGACTATATGTCACAATATATATAAAGAACAGCAGATAGAATAGTCAACAGAAAACAGCAAAAAAACAACAACAATACAAACATCCCCTTTCAAATTCTTTTAAACAGTCAGGTCCCTTATCTGACCTATAACAAAAAAAAAACAATAAAATATACTTGCAATAAAGCTGCGGCCACATTAGCAATATTTTGGTGGAATTTTGCAGACAAGAAAAAGGTCCATTGTCAGTAGTGTAGCGATGTATTAAGCACTGCGCACACACAGAAGTCCCTTTCAAACCAAACTTGAACATTATCAAAATCTACATGGAGAACTTTTTTGTCCTCAAGAAGGTGGATGCAGTTGTTAGACATTACTTTTAAGAGTTCAGAAGTTAAAAAATAACAGTATTTATTTCAAATAGAAATCTTTCGTAACAATATACACTACCGTTCAAAAGTTTGGGGTCATTAGATTTCATCAAAGAAGTTGATACTTTTATACAGCAAGGATGTGTTAAATTGATAAAAAGTGATAGTAAAGATTTATATTGTTAGAAAAGATTTCAATTTTGAATATATGCTGCTCTTTTTAACTTTTTATTCATCAATGAATCCTGAAAAAAAAGTATCACAGGTTCCAAAAAAATATTAAGCAGCAAAACTGTTTCCAACATTGATAATAAATCAGCATATTAGAATGATTTCTGAAGGATCGTGTGACGCTGAAGACTGGAGTAATGATGCTGAAAATTCAGCTTTGCATCACAGAAATAAATTCTATTTTAAAGTACTGTATTAGTTAACAAATTGTAAAGTTATATTATATCCAGCCTTCTGGTGGGATCAGGATAATCAAAAATCTTTTGGAGATCAAAGGTATCCCACTCCTATTAAAAGGTTTTGAACACATATTGAAGTTCTAGATCTAGTGGATTTAGTGTTCTAATCTGATTTCAGAATCTTTTCTTCTTTTAAACAACCTATTTACATGATTTGATCCAATCCAATAGCTGAAATACAAGACTTTTTTTTGCAGGGCCCTGATGATACTGATAACTAATATATATATTTTTTCGACTGCAGGAAGGTTACAGGTGTAGCTGGGGTCTGGCAGCAGTGACATGGCGCCGTGCTGGGGTGGTTTGTTGGTGTTGGCGGCCCTCTCCCGGGCCCTGGGCTCTCTGCAGCTTTCAGAGGAGCATTCTGTGCCAGAAGAATGGGCCCTGCTCCATGTCGTGCAAGGCCACATAGGGGCGGGAAACTACAGCTACCTGCGTCTCAACCACGAAGGACGCATTATCCTGCACATGCAAAGCCTTAAAGGGGATGCGGATCTCTACGTCTCTGACAAGACGCTGCGGCCAAACTTTGATTCCTACAAGCTTCAGTCTACCACCTGCGGCCAGGATGTGGTGGTCGTCCCGGGGGATTTTCTCAGGCCTGTTGGGATCGGGATCTACGGACATCCCTCCTACATGGAGAGTGAGTTTGAGATGAAGGTGTTTTACGACCAGACAGCACTGAAACACGGTGAAATTGAGAAAAACTCTTATCCTTCAGATGAGACTCCCGGTCAGTCTCAACACTCTCAGGGCCCCGAGGATGTGATGGAAGAAGAGGAATCCATCCTGTGGACTATTCTAATTGGGATTCTTAAGATCATACTTGAAATTTTGTTCTGATTTTGATGTGCCAGCTGGCAAAATATCACATTTGCCACAACATTCTTCCCATTTAGATCAAATAAACAGATTTTTTTTTTTTTTTTTTGGCCAGAGTTTTGACAGAGGATTAGAAATGCTTTGTCTGAAGTTTTGTTTAAATATAGCGTGGCGCCTCAACCATTCTATAAGGATTATGTTCATTTCTGCCATAGTTTTCTTAATATGTCATCTAATTTGACTAACATTTATAATCTGCATATCAACACAACTGATTGCACTTGATTTATTAAACACAAGGTTCTTTCTTTTGACCTGATTTGTTTTCTTCTGACATTTTATTGATTGAGTTAAAAAAAACAAAAAAAACAGTTGTGTGGCGCATTTTTTTGTCTTTTACTGACCTTGGGATGTAAATTCTAGGTTTTAAACTGCACTATGCAATCACACAAATCACCTTGTGATGAAGGTTGTACGGCTGTGCCTATTGTAAAGAAGAGTCTGTTGGCTAATAAACAGCAAAAAAAACTTCTGCACCTGTAGTTGTAAGATACAAATAAAAGAGTCACTTATTTTTGAAAAATTCTCAGTGTTCAACATTACTTAGGATTGTGTTCAGCTTGTGTGTTATATATGTGTATTTTTGTGCAAATAACAAGGTGGGGGTTCCTTTTCAAAAATACCAAATGAGTGAGATTGATAAAAACGGTAATTTAGGTTTGGTCACTGTTAATATAGTATGGTATTCCATGAATACTTAATTAGATAAAGCTTTGTCTCTGAATAAATCACATCAACAATATTATAACTACATTATTATTGTTTTAGAAACAATGTACAGTAAGTATATTATTTTAGAATGCGAAGATACCTGTATATACAATAACATATTATGGTCATCTCAATCTATGTATAAATATTAGAATACTATATATATATATATATATATATATATATATATATATATATATATATATATATATATATACTGCCGTTCAAAAGTTTGTGATCGGTAAGATGTTTTTAAAAGAAGTCTCTTATGCTCACCAAGGCTGCAAATCCTTCTAATATGCTGTTCTTTTTAACTTTTTATTCATCAATAAATCCTGAAAATAATATTACAGGTTCTAAAAAAAAACATTAGGCAGCAACACTGTTTCCAAAACATTGCTAATAACCGAGTATCAAATCAGCATATTAGAATAATTTCTGAAGGAACATGTGACCATAGATATCATAAAGGCTAGATGTCTCGTGCGCGCTGCTGGCCAATGGAGGTCGACGTCCGCACGTGGCGGCCATCTTGCCACAGTGTGCTCGCTCACTCGTTTAATGGTGCATATACTTTTAAATAACCATAACTTACTCAATTTTCTACCGATTTTCAAACGGTTTGGTTTGTTATAAACGTCAGAGATGTAGTTATGACACTGCATACATACACTGCATACATATGAATAATTATAACATACATGTTCAAGCATTCGGAATTATAGCCACGTTAATAACGTTTGTAAGAAACCAAACCGTTTGTAAATCCGTCAAGATTTCAGCGAGATAAGAAGATTTGTGTGCATGCTGATCACTCACCTTAATTCACAGCTTCACTGTGACAAGATGGCCGAACGGTGATGCCGGAAGTGACTGCGCCATAAGACATCTAGCGTTTAAATATGATATCTATGCATGTGACAACAACGCGGCTTACGTCATATGAGGGCGACGGAAGTGTGCACACACCATCACGACCTTCCTGACAGGGAAACCAAATAATGTAAGAAGCTGAAATTATAACAGCAGTGCTTTTAGTGTTTATTTTATTTAGCCCGCATCATGTTTCGTGCCACGTTGGCAATATGTGGAAGAACTGTTGTTAAAAGGGTAAGTGTGCGCATGCAATTCATCATGTTAAACTCTTGTGCATGCGATATTTCTGTTCATGCTGATACACACTGACTGATTAGTGTGTATTAAACCATGATTTTTCTCAACCCAGTTCATCTCATCGGTCTCCGGAGAAAGCGCGCTTCCATCAAATCTGCGACTCCCATCAAATCTCATCGGAGTCGCGGGACAAAGTAGGCAAAGCTTTGTTTATTTAATAGAGAATTATAATGCATTCTTCTTCTGAGAAGAAACAAGTCTCTGGCTTTGAAGTGTTTTCAGCTTTACACTCCTGCTTACATCCTTGAGTTAAAAGTACACCACGGTAAAAAAAGAAAGAAAGGTTTTTACAAATATACCATAGTTACAGAACAGCTGCCACAATGAAACTGAGAACTTTCTATTAGCCATTATTATCTATAAAGCTATTCAACCAACTGACAGATGGAGTGCAAGGACAACCTATATTCATTTAATATAGTTTCACAGTAATAACAACTGAAGTAATTAAAGGATTGGAAGGAACTTTTGGTTTCCATGCTACATGTTGTCAATGAAAGTGCAACAATACCATTTTAAAATGCATGTGGCGTGTGTTTTCATCGAACTGAGCGTGTCTGAACTCGTTTCAGAGAGGGCTCCTCCATCCGGCTCTGATCTTCCAGTTCTGCGCAGATGTGACGCTGATATCCCAGCTCACCTGGCACCCACTCAAACGTGGCTCGAGTCTTTGGCCGGTCTTGACAGTGAACCGCTTGGTGTGGTTGACCTACACCCTGATGTCTTCTCAGTGCCTGTTAGGTAAACCATTTAATCCTCTGAATCCTTTCAGGAGTTATGCTGCAAACAAATGGTCTTTTTTTCTGTTCCTATTAATAGGTTGGACATTCTCCATGCTGTAGAGGTCTGGCAACGTAATTTCAAACGAATAGTAAGTAACCCTGAGGAGCATTTTATGTTTTCCGGTTTGGACTTGTGCATTAAGATACCGTCCAAATCATGTTCTATGAACCTCAGTCATATTGAATCATTGTGAATGAAATAAACATATGTAATGTGATTACTGTAGAGCCATGCAAAAGTCAAGTCAAGAGCTGAAGTCAGCGGTGGAGGCAGGAAACCTTGGAAACAAAAAGGAAGTGGGCGGGCACGACATGGAAGCATTCGTTCTCCACTATGGAGGGGAGGTGAGATATAATTTGAGTTCAGTTTTAAACGCAGAGATGTATGACAATATATAGCAGTGAACCCTCTGAACCACTAACCAAATGCTCCTCTTGCACATTCAGGAGGAGTAGCTCATGGTCCACGAGGACCAACCAGCTATTATTACATGTTGCCCATGAAGGTGCGGGTGCAAGGGCTGAAAATTGCCCTAACTGCCAAACTGGCTCAGGTGAGGGGGGGTGCGCTCTAAAAGTCTTGCTTGCTTTGGAATGCACTTCAGTTTCAATTTCATATTTTGTAGGTTTTTAATTTTTAAATGTTCAGTTGTCATTTCAGTTTTTAAGTATATATATATATATATATATATATATATATATATATATATATATATATATATATATATATATATATATATATATATATATATATTAGTTCTATTTAGCTTTTACCCAGCAAACAATTAGACGTTTAATTACCGTTGAAAAGACGTCCCTCCGACACATCCCGTCATGGTTAAAAAATAGTTCCAAAATGAAAGTCGAATGGACGTCTTTGACGTTATCTGTTCTGTGTTACGTATTTTTACTGATTTATGCCATCCTACCGCTACTATTTTTGGCCAGGGACTCGACGGTGCCGTCCGACTAATGTTTGCTGGGTATTTTTTTTATTTGTTTTAGCTGTAGTAATTTTAGGACTTCTTAAACCTTAAGTTCCTTAATCTTTTTTTTTTCATGTAATTATTTTATTCCAGCTTTTTCAATTTACATTTTTTTTAAAATAGTTTTAGTTAACAGTAGCAAAACTGATGCGCTTGTCAACAAGTGAAAAGTGGTTTGGTTCATAAATATTCTGTTAAGCTAATAGTCTCATTATTTTTCCAGGATTACCTTCATATTGTGGACTCACTGGAGATTCCCACTCTAGACCCCCACTATCTCCAGGACCTGGTCAAACACAGGCAGTGGGGGGATTCAGTCCTCATCGTTGACGTGTAAGTCTGCAAGAGTGGATGTATATGCCATTGCAAACCTGATATATATATTTGTTTCCTTAAAGGGATAGTTCACCCAAAAATGTAAAATTCAGTCATTACTTACTCACCCTCATGTCGTTCCAATCTGTTCATCATATAAAGCTATCAAGTCTCTTCAGAAAATTTGGACTAAATTGCTCAAACTGCTGGATTAGTTTTACGATCTTTTTATGAACTTTCTGAAGCATTCAAGTGGTAGTTGTGCAGGCTGTCAATGGAGGGACAAAAATAACTCGGATTTCATTAAAATGTCTTCATTTGTGGAAAGACATGAGGGTGAGTAAATTTTTGGGTTTAAGTAATTTTTTGCATACTTGCATTCCAGAGGTGAAGAATTCCCTCAGAACATTCTCAAGGCAACCGAAAATCTGAAAACAGTGAATATTATTCCAGCTATAGGTAACCAAACTAACCACATAAGCACACATTTATTGTAGACCGAACATAAGGGAATGTGGCTTATTAAAGCTTCTGTGAAGTTGAAAAACATTATATGCAATTTGTTTTGTTTTTACAGGCCTAAACGTCCACAGCATGTTGAAACACGAGAGCCTGGTTCTCACTCTGGAAGCTGTAAAATTTCTTGAAAAGAAGCTTCTTTGGCATGATGTGCGTTACACTCCCCTGTATCCCTTTAAACTCCCATACAGAGACCTGCCATGAACACAGCACTGATTTCAGAGTATTAAAATGTTTATTTCATAAAAACAGTGATCAAGTTGTCTCATTTCACATATTCCACGTGGTAAAAAAAAATTCAATAACATATGAATAAATAATAACATTAAGAGTATATAAAAGATAAGGCATCAGTGGAACATTCTTCATCAGGGATAGGAGATTTTTGTTGGGATAATGCCGTGTGCTAAATCATGTCGGATCTCCCATCTTAGAGCAGATCGCTTCTTCTCTGTTGGAACCACATAATTGTTGGGGATGAATGTCTTCTGAGGTCTCGTCTGTAGAGAGTGAGAGAAGGAAAAAAACACTCAGATTGAGAGAATCTAGGCAGTCCTTTCCAAAAATAAATATATATGCATATGTGTGTGTCTTACTGGTGGAGGCTGATACATGAGTTGTTCCTGAGAAAAAATAAATACAAATAATGTAATATTTTTTTAATTTATTTAAAAATTAAACTTGCACACATTAATACTCTTCTTTTTTTTAGCAAGCAGCCACTACTAAGACAAGTACAGGATTACCCTGATGGCCCAGTGCAGCTCCTTCCTGCTCTTCTCTCCTGGAGGTTTAAACATCTCCCAGTCCTGCTTATATTGCAAATACCTGATAAAGCAGTCAAACACATTTAGATCAATGTTATGATCAGTTTGTGGTGTTCAGAGGGTTATCTATCACATTTCTAGTGTAAATCCTTCAAGTATTATGAGATCTTTAACAGCAACTGTAAAAGCCTGAACCAATCACAAGAGATTCAAGTCTTGAATTGTTTATGAAGATCAATACAGGACGCCATACTTAGCCACTGGATCAGTTTTCTTCAAGTTCCTCGTGTGAGGATGATCAAAAACTGGCCGTATAACTGTGAAGAGAATTGGATTCTGTAAATGCATGCAAACTGACAGTCATGGGTCAAAGAAACAAGTATGATCTGAAACTAGACGTGAAAATGGAACTTACATGACTTTGGACGAGGGCGGATGTCACTCTCGCTGTGTGATCGTGTCTGTTGGAGGACAAGGGCGTAGAATTTAGTAGGGACGCTAGGGTCATGTCCCCTACCAATATCCAGTGACTACTGAATTGTCCCTAGCAATAACTTTAATCAAACAATTTCAAGGACACACATTTAATGCATGAACAGAGAATATAAGGTAAGGGTTTAAGTATCCTCTTCAACTTAAAATATTCAATATATCTTTAAAATATTTTTTAAAATATGTTTGATTTATCTGTCAAACAGATCTGCGTGAAATTTGTGTTCGTTTCTTTAGCAACAGTAGATTCCTTGTCTCGTTTTCTTTCAGAATTTTCATTGGTTCAATTCATTTTTAACATTAAAATAAAGTTGAAGCCGACAGCCTCATGGGCAGCAGCTCTCCAACATATAATCGGAGTTTGAGTCCCGGCTCGGGGACCTTTCGCCATCCTGTCCCATATCCTCCTACTTTGCTTCCTGTCGATCACCTATAATGTCACCATAATTTCAATAAAGGCAAAAATGACAAATATAAATCTATAAATAAACAGTGTCATTAACTGTGTAATTAGCACCCTGCCTCTGTCCTCTACATACATTATATGCATGTACTCTGATGTAGGCTACTCTAAAGTTAAGTCTCTGTTATGCCTCCTCGTCTTCATTCCTTACCTTTAAAATATAACATTACAGCATTGATTAATTGTCAATATGAGCTAAAAACCTTAGTCGATCCCTGAATAACATTTTTTTCAGTTATGAATGTATGCTTGTTTAGATAAGTTTACAGAAAGCTAAATTGTAATGCTGTTGATTGCATAATCAAGATGATGTTCTGAGTTATAAGTGAGATCCTACCTATATAGATAATGGCTTTATATGACATGAAATTGCAATTAAAAGTCTATCATATCTATGCAAAAAATAGAAAATGGGGGTGGGGTGCTGCTTTTATATTACCATTAATGTCAAAATCAAACCAATGCCCTTGGAAAAACAATTCCAGTTTAAAATTCAAAACTGTAGAAGACTGATCAGTAGGAATGTGTCTGTGCACTGACCATGCCTCTGATGTATTCCCGGAAAGCACTCGGGGGTTCCTCCGTCACAGAGCTGGATCTGTCACTGTAACTTCCTGTTTCTTCACTCTCGGAGTCATACTGCACACGAGATGCACCGATCCGCATGTGGTCCAAACGCTCCTCCAGCTCACTAACTGTACCTACAAAACATAAGTACATGATTACACACATCCTAAACATCTATAATATTGTACATTATAGCCAGTTATTTATATCTTTTGATATAGTATGTCAGTAGGAAATATCAGCATACATTTCCAACATTCCTTTTGCCATTAATTATTGTAATCCAGTGAGATTTCTGTATGCACAAGGAGTCTGACAACAGCCGGTGCTCCACACGGAGATCTGTTAGGAAATGTAAACTTATATTTCCTACTGATGTATATGTATGTATGTATATGTATATGTATATGTATGTATGTATGTATGTATGTATATATATATATATATATATATATATATATATATATATACAGTAGTCAACATTTGAAGTGAAATAATGTATTTCAAATAAATGCTGTCCCATTCATCAAAGAATCCTGACAAAAATTGTATTGTGAAAAATATTAAGCTACACAACTGTTTTCAACATTGAGAATATTGTTTCTTGAGCAACAAATCAGCATATTAGAATGATTTCTGAAGGATCATGACATGATGTAAATTTGCCATCACAAGAATTGTGACATTTTAAAATATATTCAAACAGAAAACAGTTTCACAAAATAACTATTTTTACTGTATTTTTGATCAAAATAGTACCATATAAATATTTAAGATGTTACACGCTTCTAAGCAGTATACGCATCTTCACAATGAGTATTATATTCATAATAATGACTCTTCTGAATAAAATAGATAAATACATCTCTCCCCTCTACTTCCTCTGCATCTTTACCTCTAAAAACTAAAAAGTATTAAAATAAACAAATTAAGCAAATCCCTGTAAACAGTGTAACACACCAAGGCAGCCAGTATAAACTCTGACCCTCTTCCCCTTTGAGCCGTCATCATATCCATCATCATTCTGTTTCTCCTCGGGTCTCCTTTGAACTCTGCCCCTCCTATGCCTCAAATTAAATGGGTGGTCAAGACTGTCCCGCAAAGCCTCAACCTCCAAACCATCGTTGAAGTATGCCACATTTTGAGAGCCTGCATCTTGAGTTCCAGTGTCATTCCCTATGGGAGTCTGCTGCGGGTCGGCTTCATGACCTTTGCTTGGCGTGTCAGGAAATTGATGACCATCATCCTCACATCCATCATGGCTTTGATCAGTACAGTGTACGGCTACATCTTTCCTATCATCTGGTGATCTTGCTGGAGCTCCTCCACCAGATGTTTCTAATGCTTGATCGTCTCCGAACCACACCAGACTGCTGTTCTCCTCATAATCATGAGCATCTAAGATCGACTCGCTCTCTTCTTCTAATCCAGCCAGAGTACAGTCGTCTCTATAGTCCACTTCCTCTGGGTCTCCATCTTTAGACGAGTCTGGTCTGTACGTGCCATAGCCGGACGTTAAAATGCTTGCGGCGGGGCTGCCCAGACTTTCATGATAATCCTCATCATAGATGTCTCTAGTTTCCTTCTTCTGCCGTACATCAGCATGCTCTTCTTCCCAAGCGGGTAACATGTTATGATCGTCCACCTCTTCTTTCTGCGAATGGCCACTGGATATTGTAACATAATCATCATCACTTGCCCATGACTTCCTGTCCTGGTCCCAACTCTCCTTTCCACCAACAGGAGCATCAAAAAACCAATCTATCTCCTCTTTTTCCTTACTGCCTCCTTTAGACACTTCCTCATCCTCTTCCATCCCACTTTCATGTTCATCTGCTCCTGATCTGTTCTCTGCCAGATTGACATCGCTGCTTATATCTTCATCTTTTTCATCACTCTTTCCAAGTTCTATCTCTTTGTCATATTCATTGATTTCACTGTTTCCATCTCCAATACCATTCCTCTCCTGTTCCTCATTGCTGTCAGGGTTTTTCTCTGTACTGTCTTTTGCGAAAAAGTATTTTTCCTCTTCGTCATTCATGTCTTCCTCATTTTTAGGTTCTCTCTCATTCAGTTTGATGTTCTCTGATCCCTCGCTTTCAGAGTTTCCTGTGCTCTCTTTCTTCACAAAAGATTTGCCACCATCTATTTTGTCCTCAATGCCTTCATTATCTTCTGATACATTAGCATCTTCTTCATTTTCTTCTCCTTCCTCCTCGTCTTGTTCTTCTTCCCCACTTCCACCTGTGCTCTCTTCCTTAGTGAGACCCTCTTTCTTTTCATCACTGTCTGAATCTTTATCTGTACACTTTTCTTCACTATTTGAGTCTTCTTTTGGAAAAGACACTTCTTCTTCACTCTCCTCTACACTCACCTGATCTTTCTCGCTCTCTGAATCATTGCTTTTGTCTGTTTTCTCCTCAGAGTTTTCTCCATTGACAGAGCTCTCTTTCTCCTCCTCATTATCCTCTTCCTCCTCACTTTCTTCTAGATCCTCCTCTTCCTTCTTTTTATTCCTTTTCCCCTGTTCACACAGCTCAAACTCTTCTTCCTCGTCTTGACTTCCTTCATCCTCCTCTTCACTTTCTTCCTCTTGACTTACTTCTTCCTTTTCCTCCTCATCACTTGCTTCTCCTTTTTCCTCTTCACTTTCCTTTCTCTTTTCCTCTTCTTCCTCCACTGCAAGTTCTCCTTTTTTCACCTCTTCACTTTCTTGTTCCTCTCCCTCCACTTGATTTTCTTCTTCAAGCTCTTTTAGAATTTCTTCCTCTTCACTCTCATGTCCTGTTTCTTCCTCTTCACTTTCTTTTCTTTTATACTCCTCCTCTTCAAACTCTTTTTCCTCAGCTTCACTTTCTTCTTCCTCCTCTTCACTTTCTTCTTCCTCCTCTTCATTCTTTAGTCCTGTTTCCTCCTCTTCACTTTCTTCTTCCTCCTCTTCAAGCTCTTTTTCCTCGTCTTCACTTTCTTCTTCCTCAAGTTCACTTTCTTCTTCCTCTTCGCCTTTTTCCTCATCCTCCTCTTTTTCTTGATATGTTCTTGTTACCTCTATGCCTTTTTCTATTTCATCTTCTATGAAACATTCTCTCTCGACCTCACTTCCGTCTTCATCTGCCTTAGGATTTGTTTCAGCCTGTACATATTTCTTCTTCTCCAACTCATTCCCTTGAAGAGTTTCCTTCATCCACTCCTTTTTATCATCTCCCATTACAAATCTTTCCTTCTCATCATTACTGTCTCTTTCAGGCTTTCTCTCAATCCTTCTGTTTTCTTTCTTAACATAATCCCTGTCTTCCCCCTCACTTTCCCGATCTGTCCAGAAAGAAGAGGACAGGGATCCTTCATCATCCTTGCTTTCATTTTCCAATTGGCTGTCAAAAGCTTTATACATCTTGAGGTAGATGGACAGATCTCTTTTTTAGCCCTCAGTAAGAAAATGAAATCCTCTTCTGAGCCAAAGCAGATGGCTGAGAGGGAGGGTGAATGTAACTAAGAAGATTACTGATAAGAACTTTACTGGGTTTATTATAAGGCTAATTGCACCACCTGGTGTATGGGAGGTATTATTACTACCATACTACTCTTCAGGATATAATCTGTACACTACAATTCAAATGTTTGTGGTCAGTATTGTTTTACTGTATTTTCAATCTAATAAATGCAGCCTTGGTGGGCAAAGTCTTTTTTTCAAAACCATTAGAAATTCAGTTTGAAATAAAAAGTTGCATAATGCATTATGCTTCACATTCAATTTTTTTTTAAAGGTATACATTAGATACTTTAGTAGTTTATTAGTATTCCTGAAACATAATGACTGGACTTACCAGAATCTTCACTATGCGTGGACTCATCACAGACATGAGACCGACCTTGATGCTTTCTATATAAGGAATTAGAAAATAATGTTTATTGCACATGCGCATGGATGATGATGTTGTTTTTTTACTTTAACTATCAAATCAAGAAATTATTACGTGCCACTCCCCACCTTAACACTTTCCTTTTAATCACAGGCTTCAAATGAGCCCTATGTTCTCTATCAGGACTTGTCGTCTCACTCCCATCCAAAACTGAGTGAAATATTTCAGAAGGGCCTTCCTCAGTCTCCAGCCTGTTGGGTGCTGTGGAGGGCCGAGCTGGTCTGTGAGCAACTGAGTGCCGTAAGTATGAATCATAGTAGTGATTCATACCAGTCTCTCCATGATCGTCCTCATTAAATGTGGAGGTGAAAATCTAGGAATGGAAAATAGGAAAAACACACATATTGTGTAAACAATCCTAGAACGATTATACGTGTTTAAGTCACCATGAAATCAAAATTGTTCAATTCAATTCTTGTTTTTTATGGAATATTGCAGTTTATATAACTGATTTATTCGTGCACATCTTTTCTTTTTAATTCATGTGTCCTCATAATCTTTAATCAAAAGAACTCCCCCCTCCCCCAATGCAGCAACATCTCTTCTTTAATGATGTGTTTGCTGGCATGAGGGCGGGACAACCTGTCACTCACATGACATAATAGCAATAGCAAACCACAACGGTCCAATCAATTCCTGGTGGACAAAATCAAGTTCCGCCCTACATTTTCTTTCTAATTTAAAAAGCCGTTTTACTCGCATACACATCACAATAATGAAGAAAACACTATCGCAACTTCTGTGTCTTTAAAAACTCATACCTCTCTCTGTTGACCCGCTAAGCTGGTGTTCAAGAGAACGTAGTTAGAACCGTGACCAATGTTGTTCAGTTGGACTGAGGCAAAAACACAAATTTAACAGGTTAAGCGTGTAAAAAAAAAATGCTTTAAAGTCACATGAAATTGCACAGCATGAAGCTGGAGTGACTGCTCACCCTTTTCCTTAATAAGCGCTGGTGGACTTTTGCTGGAACTGCTGTGAGATGTTGGAGAAGTCCATTCCCTGGAGCTGTGACTCTTTGACTTTTCATGACGAATCAGCTGATCTAGATCTGGTGGAGATTCATAAATATGACAGCACTACTTCAAGGCAAGACATGCTATAAAATGCAAATAAATGCACTGATGTAGGCTGGAACAGTTCAAAATATTAGCCCACCTCGCTTGAATTCCCGCAGTCTTTCTTTGGGAATATTACTGTATCCAAGTGCAGCTAACTGCAGCTGAATCTCCTCCTCAGAATAGTCTAGACTCTCCATCTTTTAATAGCAAAATAAACATATCAGACATTAGTCAAATACGTCGAATTTACACAAGAGAAAACATCTAGCCTATCTGCTATGTTTAAACAAAACTCAACAAATCTTTCTTTAAACTACCTCACTGACAGCAACGTTCATAGTGCTGAAATAAGAAGGTTGTTGTGCAACATATAAAAAGAAAACATAAGTGAAGTTTAAAGCACAATGATTATTTTCTTCTGTTTTTCCTCACCTTTAAACGGTCAGATTTTATAGTTGTTGTCTTCACAGTACCAGGACAACGGCGGCGGTTCCGTTTTCAAAATAAAAAGATAACCGAGTAAGAAAGCACTTCAATTAAAAGTTACAGCTCCATCTGGTGTTTGGGAGACCATATCACAGTAACCACATTACAGTCGTTAAAGTATTTTATTTTATTTTATTTTATTTTATTTTATTTATTTACCTTAGACGGTTATTTATATTTTAAGAAAAATCAGGAAAAGACTGATGCAAATATTCTATTTATTTTATTGTCCCGTACAAAAAAATATAATCTCCACCATAATATATGGGATCTCGTTCAAAAAGATTAAGAATATTTTTTTTAGATAAAAGTTAGGTGAATTTCTTTTTAGATGGTGGTCACTAATACCAAGTTTCCTATGCATAAAACATAAAGTTTTACATTGAAATCTCGGCGGAGACGGTTGTTACCATATTCATTTTTTGAACCTTAGAAATACTGACAGCCTGGTAGGCTACATTTTTTGAAACTTACTAACACCGAATCCGATCTAAATCTAGGATACATCTGATTCATAGGATGTATTGTTTACGAACGGTACCCAGGTACCCGGAGCTTGAGCCACGCCCATTTTACACAAACCTTTGAACTCATATCCAATCACCTTCAAGTTCCCAACACGGCTCATGAATAAGCATGACTTTTTAATACTGCATCGAGAGACTGGTAGATGGTGTGGTTTAGTTGGGGAATATTGATAGAAAACCCGTGAACCCCAACAAACCTCCTAAAAAGGACTATTTTGCCTCCTTCAAGTCATCGGGGGTGACTATGGCGCACGCCGGGACTCTCCGCGCGCCCGTGCTGCTGATTTTACTGCAGTTAGTCCTGGTCATCTCTGCACAGGTAGGAAACAAGGGATTTCTTTAGCAGTAGAGATGGACTGTGTGGGTGTTTTGGGTCCATGGGTTGAGTGAGTCTCTGTATGGCTCTTAAAATATTTGAATATTTAAACATAGAGACAAAAACATTAAATATAGGCAGAAAAGGAATGTGTGTTTTGATGTGAAATTATTAAATAATATTTAGTCTACTAAAGCAGCAAATACATTTTTCACAAACGGTGCACATTTTCTGAACTGTTTGTCTTATATTACTTAATGCCAAGCTTCTTTATTAATATGATCTGAATTTGCAAGTATCTGACAGCCAGAACATTACTTGACATATGGAAGGTATTTTCTGTAAATTGGTCCAGGTGTGCACAGCTGTTTTCACTTTCCCAGGATAAGAGGAAAGCCAGTGTGATACCTCAGCATCAGGCGCACATACAATGACTTCATTGTTTTTAGGACTTTTAAAAAAAAATTATTTCAGGATAAATTTTGAGTAAGTGGTGGTTTGTTTCATGTTTTTTTTGTTTGTTTTTAGAGGGGGCCAGTTGGTCCAAGAGGGCCGCCTGGACCTCCAGGGCTTCCTGGGTTTTCTGGAGTTGACGGCATTGATGTGAGTCACATATCGATTATTTTGCTTACACTCTGATTTCTCAGAAACAAATTAAAGGTCTGTCCTCATACTATACACAAGGTATGTTTTGTAGCCATGAATAATGTCTCCTTTTTTTGTATTTTGTATGATTTAGGGTGAGAGGGGTCCTGGCCCCGGCCCGGATGGCCCCCCAGTGAGTATTAATCTTTTTCAAGAAACAAATGAGTACGCATAGCTGAAATTATATTCTACAATCCATTAATCTGATTAATTCGGCAGGGCCTTGATGGGGACAATGGCAAAGATGGATTAAATGGCCTTCCGGGAAAACCTGGAGCGGATGTGAGTATTGTTCTTTATTTTTGTTAAAATCTGGAAACCGAGATAAAATCAGCTTTTCTTTTCTAAGTAACACTGGCACCATCAGAGCAAGTGTAGTTTGCATTGGAGGGGTCTGAGTACTAAAAAAAAAAATTCCTAGATGGAAAAAAGGATTGGAGAAGAGAGGAAAGAGAGAGAGCAGAGAGAGACCCATATTAGCTTCCTGGTGGAGACAGAGACCTTTTTGTGTAAGTATGAAGCCACAGGAGCAGAAATGTGTACTATTACTGATGAAGCTGAGCATTAAACCGAAGAACACCTATTCCTTTGTGACTCCTCTGAGCTTCATAGTTTTTTAAGTCATTTGAAAGGCTTAACACAACACAAATCAATTTCTTTATCAGTTTTTTACTCTTGTTTTTCAGTAAAAACATCCAAACATCCTTAAAATAAGATTACTTTAGAAGCAGGCTTGTTTATGATGCGTGTTTTCAGTGACTATATCATGGGTTAAGTTTATTTTTCATACACCACTGGCAGATATATTTTCTGGTTTAATTAACGCATGAAGAAAGACACGTTTTTAATATCTTTTAATATCTTCAGTTTTAATTTAATTAAGTGATTTTATCTTGTTTAAATATATATATTTTTTAAAAGTTTCCTGAAAAACAAGACAAAAATACTGATTAAGAAAGAGTTTTTTGTCCATAAAAATTTATTATGTTAGCATTAATTTAACATACAGATGTTATATTGTAGGTTGCTTGATATTGTAGCATATCATGTTAGCATTACTTTGAAAAAAAAAAAACTTTTCAATATATTTAAGTAAATTTACAGTATATGTATGTATGTATGTATGTATGTATGTTTATATATATATATATATATATATATATATAAAATTGTAGATAGCATAAAATGTTGGTATTACTGATGCAAAGGGAAAAAAATACATTCATACTAAACCATTCTTTATGCATAATTCCATTTAAAAATGAAATTGTTTTTGGTGGCTATCATTTTGGAGAGATGTTCCCTGTTCCCTGTAATGAAGTGTTGAACACAGGCATCTGCAGTGGTCTACTGTGGTCTAAAGTTATCTACACATTTTCTCTAATATGTATATATTAGAGAAAATGTGGGCAGGGTTTGATATTTGTCAAAGTCAGGAGAAAAGTAAATGCCATTTCTGATTGGTTTAAAAAGTGGTTATCATTTTATTGTCAGTTTGTGAGAGTTTTTTTTTGTGTGAAAAATGCAATTAATTTAATACAAATATTAAATAAGCATAAATAATTAGCCCTGCAATCCTGCGGTATCACATTACCGTTAGTTCAGCTGTTGTCAGATCGGATCTGCAGTGAGTTATAGTGAAATCTATGATCATAAATGGTTTTGTCTTTCTAAGGGTTTGACTGGGCCCCGTGGTGTAGCTGGCCCTGTTGGCCCTCCTGGACAGAAAGTAAGTTTCCACTTAATAATACGCTTTATTTATTATTCCACTTTTTCTCACATATATTTGAAATTGAAAGTACTAGGTCTTTTTTTGTGAATGGCTGTATTATGACTGATGCTTCAATTACATAAGTTCTAAATGTTAATCATTAAAAGATCCTATGGTTTGATGTTTATTCTTTATTAGGGTGAACCGGGTGAGCCAGGACTAAGAGGAGCCCCTGTAAGTAAATGATTCAAATTCTCTTCACACTGATCGGTCTCGTGTAATTTCAGTGTGCTACTAGAATAATCGGATATTAATAGGGATTTCTCTTCCATTAGTTTGTTATTATGAATAGATATATCTGTTTAAACAGCGACCTCCCATTATAAGATGGCTGTACACACTTTGAACTGTTGCAGGCAGTCGGTCATTGATCAAGTTTACCTTCTAGCCCATACAGTGATGTAATGATACAAGGCTGTACTGAGCTGATGCTAAGTTCACATCATTGCACATCTGGTACTTTGTTAACAGGGTGTTGGCGAGGATGGTGAAGCTGTAAGTGCTTAATATTTGATTTAATTATTATCATTTTTTAATGGTGGGATTTGCTGATACTTTTTTCTGTTGTTATCGGCTCCTTTATTGTTTTCTTTTTTTACCGAAGGGTGCTGATGGGGAAGATGGATTACCTGGAGAGCTGGGCAAAGTTGGACCTCCTGTATGTAATGTTACTCCATTATTACAATAAATTAACATAAAGTAGTTGAATAATAATTTGAAGTGTCTGTCTCTGGTTCTGCTTTAAAGGGAAGTCGGGGACTGAGAGGTCCTGTTGGTGCGCAAGGACTGCCAGGGCCCAGAGTAAGTATTAATGTTGAGAATGAGATCTTTATGAACATTCACTCACGTCCATGATGCATATATGGCTATAAAAACAGAATTGTTAAAAGTATATTCCTTCTATCCATAGGGCCCTCCTGGAGTCTGGGATGGGAAGGAGTTGGTATGTATCCTCAAGTCTCATATCGGGTTACCTTTGCACTAAATCTAGTGTTTGCTCCTCAGATTTCAGGAAACAGAAACTCAGCAATCTTCTATTTGCTAATCTAACACATATTTGCTGTTCTATATCTGTTTTGGTTGAAGATGTTGAATTTGATGTTAAAATGAATTCAGCTGCTTGGTTACTTTCTCAATTGCTCCAACAAAACTGCCATCACATGTTAAGACTCTTATATTTCTGAGTGATTCTTCAGTTAGGAAAAACTTTATGTCCACTATGATGACCCATCACACACTATATAAAAATTCTGCAGCATCACACTTCATGCCAAAATTGACTTTGATCTTTGTTTATCTTGATCTATGTGATAAATGTTTTAAAATAGATAAGTACTCTTAATTTTAATGGATCAATCACTCGTATACATCAATGTTTCTACTAATTGATTTGTCTTTGTTATGCTTTTTAGTGTCCAAATGCCTGTACTTCTGGCCTGAATGGTTACACAGGTCTCCCTGGCATGAAGGTGCCTTTTAAATGACATTATTTCAATTAATATACACTTCCAGCCAAACACAAGGATGTCTAACACACAATGGTGTTGTTTTTCAACCTTAGGGTCACAAAGGTGTCAAAGGTGAATCAGGTGAACCAGGAAGGCAAGGACATAAGGTGACAGTTGCATAAATGAAGTTCTTTTGAACAATTAGGGAAATTATTTATTAAAATTATTATTATGAGTTATTTTTTGTAGCGCAAATGTGGGCAAATGACCTTTTAATTTATGGTGGCTCATAAATACATAATTGTTAAAATAATTAAGCTAGACAAGATCATGTCTAGGTGTGTAATTTTATTGATTTCTTACAGGGAGAAGAAGGAGACCAGGGAGCACCTGGAGAGACGGGTGCACAAGGATTACCTGTAAAAAAAGATATTACTTATCTAATATTTTTTACTGATGTTATCTGATATACTATATACTTATAGTTCATATGATGTTTGTTTGTATCTTTTCCACCCATGTGTTCCTGTTCAGTGTGACGCTTGTTTTGTTACTGTAGGGTCCGCAGGGTTTGAGAGGAATCACAGGGATGATGGGCCCTAAAGGGGACAGGGTGAGTGTCAAAAAGTCTTCATATCTAATACAATAACAAGGATATGTTTTGAAATTACCAACTGCATATTCTTCTCCATTAGGGAGTTCGTGGGAATGTTGGCGACCTGGGCTCTCAGGGTATTCAGGGTGCTCCTGTAAGTGGCAAAATCAAAATGATGTAATTTTTATCCTATAAAAATGCACTACAAAGGTTTGGCCTTTAACCTCATTTCAAAATATGCATTAGTATTCTTGCCATTTATCTGCTTGATTTGTTTTTGTAAATGAACACAGGAATTAAAACCTATAGATTTATATTGTATTTGATTTTTAAAGGGTGATCGGGGCCAAAGAGGAAAAGTAGGTGAGACTGGACCAAAAGGAGCTAAGGTGAGTCTTCACACAGCTACAAAACAACACATATACATTATATTTATATTGCCATAACAACCTGAGAGTGAGTAAATGATGACAGAATTTTCATTTTTGAGTGAACTGTCCCTTTAAGGCCCGTTCACACCAAGAATAACTATAAAGATAACTATAATATAGTTATTACCATCCACACAAGCAGACGACATGGTTCTGTATATTCTAAGCATGCAATGACATTTTTTCGCCTGTCGCTTTAAATACTCGACATGATTCTGAATTAATTCTGATTGGCTGTCAATGTTTTTATCGTTCATCAGATGAAAAAATAAATCCTTCTGAAAGTGATTTCTAAGATTTGTGTTATCGTTATAGTTGTGGTGTGGACTCTGCTGTTGTAAAATTTAGAATTTTTTTTACAACTCTACAGTATCTTTATCGTTATTGTTACAGTTATTAACTATATCTTTATCGTTACTGTTATCGTCCTTGGTGTGAATGGGCTTTTACACTAAGAAGTTCTAATAACTTTTTGATTTACTGTAATAATATATAATGTGACTTCTTTCTAGGGACCTCTGGGGTTGCTGGGACTTATGGGTCTACCTGGACCGAAAGGAGAGGCTGTAAGTCACCTGTGCTGCTAAAGTGACCTATTATACCATCAAATGAAAAAAAAAATGAATAGAACGTTTATGTGGTGTAGGGTTTGCCTGCAGTTGATGCTCGTGACGGTATTCCAGGACTGCCTGCAGTCAAGGTAATGACTTTAATTTGTGCATGCAGATTTGTCAGCTTTATTCGTGAAGTGAATTTAACTGCATATGTCTCTTATCGTTTTAGGGTCTTCCTGGGAAAGTTGGCTCACCTGGTGACGCTGGATTTCAGGGATTTCCAGTGCGTATGATCCTTGACCCCTTTTCAAAATGCAACTAGTATGCAGTGATATCTGCTTGTGAGATTACCGGGAATAGTTTGCATTATTGATTATTGATTTATTTTCCTCCAGGGTTTGCCAGGAATTTCAGGAGGAAAAGGCCACATGGGTGTAAAAGTAGGTAATTCAAGTGTGAATTGTTAGAGTGTGTCTCCGTTTGATTTATCCAAGATAGATTCCTGTTTTAAATGTGTGCTGAGAAAAACTTCTGTTTAAAGTTTGGGGTTTTTTATACATAAATTAATACTTTTATTCAGCAAGGATGCATTGAATTGATCAAAAGTGACAGTAAATACATTTACACTGTTACCAAAACATTCTATTTCACAAAAATATGCTGTCCTTTTAAATGTTCAACTCATTAAAGAATCCTCAATAAAATGTATCATGGTTTCCACACAAAAAATGAAGCAGCACAACTGTTTTCAACATTAATAATAATCACCAAATCAGCACATTAGAATGATTTCTGAAGGATCATGTGACACTGAAGACTGGAGTAATGATGCTGAAAATGCATCACATGAATAAATTGTATTTTACAATATATTCAAATAGAAAACAGTTATTTAACAATAGAATTTCACAAAATTAATGTTTTACTATATTTTTGATCAAATAAATGCAGCCTAGATGAGCATATGTGACTTTAAGTGACAATAAGTGACAAAAACTATTGAACGGTAATGTAGCTAATTTATTCATAATAATTATGTTAACTCATTTATGATATAATTCTCATTGAAGTGCTGTAAATTATGAGTTTGTGTCCATTAGCAGGAAGGATAACCTGTGTTGTCTTTGCTCCAGGGAAACACTGGTGATCCAGGTGTGGCAGGTCTGATTGGAAATAATGGGAAAACAGTGAGTCCCGTTTATCCATTTGTTCGCCTCAGCCTACAGGCCCATGTGGATGGATGAACATCTTCTGGTGTTTTGATTTCAGGGTGAACGTGGTCAGCAGGGAGAAGTGGGACCAGTCGGGGCAAGAGGTGGGCCAGTGAGTATATTTCCTCTTACATCATATAGTGTTATATAAAGAAATGTGTCACTTCTATAATGTTCTCTCTTTTTCTCCAGGGTGAGAGAGGAGTAAGAGGTCCAGATGGGCCTGCAGGCTTGCCAGGTGCGAGGGTGAGTAATCAGGAACCACAATTTAATCGAAACTTATATTATATAACTATAAAAGACGCAATAGGACATTTAGACAATAACACTCTTAGATGAAGCTTCATGAGCACTGAGAATAGCCTCGCCACTAACAAAAATATGTTCTAAGAACGTTTTGCTAACGTTCCCATTATTGGTTATGTGAATGTTAAAGGAACATTCCATGATAATTTTCCAAAAATTATGGGAACGTTACTTTTGAATGCTAAACAACTAGCATTAAAAAAACGATAGACGAACGTCCAACTAAAAGATAAAACGTTCCATGAATGATGAATAAATAAAAATTTTGTGCCAATGTTTTGAGAACATTATTAAAGACCAGATAACTTTTGAACGAATGTTTTATAAACGTTACTGGAAGAACGTTTGTTCATAACTTTGAGAGAACCTTGAAAAACGTTAACCAAAGTTCTGAGACAGTTCCCTGTTAGCTGGGATGGAGCTACAAAGGAATGGCGAAAATGTACAGAAAGAGGTGAAGGATGAAGTGAAAACATTAAAAGATGACAAATAAGACACATGTAAGTGGATTCCAACAGAAATTCCAAGGATAACATCCCGTCCCCACCACCACCCCCCTAAACTCTCAAAGGTCCTGTTCCAAATGGCATACTTGATGTGGACGTCCAGTTTTGCTGCCTTTACATCTCTGAAATCCACAAGACTGTAGGTTGTCCATTTGTCATTTTAGGTTTTATTTTAGGTCCTTACATCCTCAGTGTGTGGACTTCACAGCATATTACCCAACAGCCTGTTTGGGCAAAGTGTTTAAGAGGATAGTGAGGGCTGAGGTAACCATTTGGGACAGACCAAAATAATACTTCAAATAACAGTGCACATTACAGTTTGAAATCACTTCAACTTGAATTAACACTTTTAATCTTATTTTAACAAGCACTCTAGAAAGTTATATTGCAGTATACATTGAGACATAAGCTCTATATTATTAGTTCTGATATATTTTAATAATTTAAGGCAAAATACCCCAGGTGAATAAGGTAAGAAATTTCACTAATAGATATCACACTTCCCCAGTTGACTGATTACATTAAGAATTGCAAACATGCTTTGTATTACAATTTTTCTTAAATGTTATGTTATGTTTATATTATGTAATTAAATATGCTGTAATTTACATACAGTCCGAACACGGGATAAAGCCAGGTTCAAAATACTTTTGTCATTTTGTTGACATATTAGAGTCAAATGTTTTACTGAGGGGATCTAGGATATCTCTTTTTATTACTCCAAAAATCAGAAAATACTGTCAGCAGCCAGAATAAAATAAATTTTCGCCATGTTTTTAGGAATAACATAAAAACATATAAACTCAGGCAAATGATATATGAACAAACACCTCTGTAAAAACCTTTACATAATAGATGGGGATAAAACTGTCACATTTAGTGTATGTACGTGCTACTGAAGTGAAAAAAAAAAAAAAATAGAGGGAAAAGATCTTTAAAGACGTCTTGCAATTGTTATAAATAGATAAGATGCAATAAAGTTAACACTTAAAAGTGTAGTTTTGGACGTTTCTTTCCACAAGTCTTAAAAACATGTTATGCAAATGTCTCACAATTGACTAGTGCATGAAAAAGCAATGTTTTTGCCTGTAGTGTAGGGAACTATATTGGGACCCAACGACTTGTGCATTTAAACTTGTACTACAACACTGTTTAGATGTCCCACAACAAATATAACACAATCAGAGACATGTTCCTCTTGGTCTTAGTTCTCAGATTCCTGTCCTATGTGCTTACTCTCATGCCGAGGAGCTTAATAGTGCTGCTAACCGAAACACAATCTCCTTAGAAAGTGCTGGAGTGCTTTAGTACAGTAATCGGCTGGTAGGGGCATGAATGGCCTGTTGTCATTTGAGGCCTAGAAGCTGGGGGTATTTTCTTTGGTAAGGGGATATTCAGAGCAGGAAGGGGGGCTTGAATGAACCCTCTGTCTTACAGGCATTCCTTCAAGCAGCCGGCGAAGGGCATCAGGCTTAATCATAGTCCACATCCATCCACACACCTTACGTGCCCCACCAGCACCCTGCTCACCGAGCTGCCGACTCTGTTTTTTTTAGCGCAGATGTGGTTTGTAAGGAAGCTACAGGCACAGGCCGTGTAGTGTTCATGAATTTGTATTTATTTTATGTGTGTCTGTGTGTTTATGTATCCTACAGGGAGCTAAAGGAGATCCGGGCCTCCCTGGTCTCCCAGGGCCCGCTGGCTTCATTGGGCAGAAAGGCGACAGGGTAGGATTTCAAAAGCAGTTTCTGTCCGCTAATCAATACAGAATAGCATTCTAACATTACTAATAACATACTATCACTCTATTTATATACTTTTCTGCATCAAATTATATATGCATAGAAATATATTTAAACAATGGCTAAAATGTGCAGTATACAGTACATTAAATGCACTGGGTATTGCATCCCATAATGCAATTTTGAAAGTAAAATCAACTTTTGACATCTATTTCTTTACTCATTTGATCAGGCTGCCAAAATTTAATTTTTAGACAAAATTGGATTAAAAATGCTAAATTCTTGTATATTTTATATTAAATATAATGTAAATTAAATGTTTAATTCACTTTCTGAATTAAATATGTAATGTGGTGAGGTCATGTGTCTTCTGAATCACAGACAAGCTTTGTTATTGGTTATATGAAGTAAAATTGTTATTCACTTTATCGCAGAACTTTAAAACTGAAATTTTCTTTGTAACATTCTCTCAGAAACAAGCTGGCAAAATGAATAAATGACAACCAATCAAAATCATTATATTTTACATAGTCATGTTTAGGGTAGTTAGGATCATATGTGTTACAATTACTATTAAAAGCACAATCTTATCTTTATAATTCTTCAGGGCGCTGTTGGTCTCACTGGTCCAAAAGGAGAGCAAGTAAGCTAACTTTTTTTATTATTATTATTCTATACACTTTAAAAATATATATATTTTAATGATTTGTTATTGCAACTTTTTTTCTTTTGTCAAATCAACTTAGATAATTAATGTGGTTCAGATAACGTAATATTTTGAGTGTCTATTTATTAATCCAATCTCCATTTTATTAACTTACATTTTTAATTTCAATGAACTCAATATTAAGGCAACCAGCTAACTTTTTTAAGTTAAACCAACAATATTTTTTACAGTGAAGAAGTATAGGTTTTTTTTTAATAGTTAATATAAATAATTAGATCTAAACTAGACCTATTTTAATGCATGTTTGTTTAGGGACCATCTGGTGAAGAGGGAACACCAGGATACAAAGGAGATGTTGTAAGTAAAAACAGCACAGATATTTAATTATGTCACAGAATGTATTGGTTATGCATTCAGACACTGGTCATGACCCCCTTGCTGATCTAAAACTCCATGTCCATTTATTTTCCCAGGGTGATGAGGGCGAGCCAGGCGAGAAAGGATCGGTGAGTTTGCTTTCAGAAGTGATGTTATTGTTGAGATCTCTAGGACTGTCCTCCAGGGTTATTATAGTGAATCTCTTTCCCCGCCAGCGTTTTTGAAAAAAGTTGCCAGCCAGCGCCAGCATTTTTGATCATTTTCACAAAAGTTGCATGGCCCCCAATATTTTGTTGTATGAATATCTGAACATGCAATATGTCAAATAAAGAACAGACCCTCTGCTTTTTTTAAACAACAAAAAAGTTTTATTCTAGCTTTATGCATTCTTTTTTTTATTAACACAATGTTGGTACTTACCCACATAAATACACATAAATAAAAAGCAACATTTTGAGCAAAAAGCTGAGATCAGGTGAGAACGATGTTTAAAACATAGATGGAGTAGATCGAGTCCATAAACACCCCCAAGGCTTCAACAGTCCTATAGCTCGTCCTGGGTTGACATGTCATTCAGTAACATTAGGCAGTTTTGATTTATATGCTGTTAAATATTGATAATCACGTTAGTTTACATATGCATCTGCTTACATATGATATCGGTTGTTTCTGCTTCTTTTTCACATGTCTTTTGATCAAGAGATTCAGTACTCTTTTAGAAGATGCGTAATAGCTCCCCCTATCGTATAACAGTGAAAACACAGGAAGCCGGAAAATTCCGTCAGTGGCGGGGAAGTGTTGTCTCATAAATGACGGAAATTTGCGTCTATGGCTGGGAAAGAGTTAAAACCATAACAAAAATGTTTCTGTTTCTTGAAATAAAATTAACGTTAATTGAAAAAAATAATAATCAATTTTCATTTTGTTTTGAAAGGTCTCCTACAATAGGTTTACAAGCATCCAAGGTCAAAAAACACTTTAATTTTCTCATAATATACATTGTAGCATCACATCTTTTATCACAGTGTCTGAAACAGTTAAATCCGGTCTCTATAAACCGTTACTTTCTGAAAGCCTACTCTGCTCTGATTGGTCAGTTGGCCCAGTCTGTTGTGACTGGTCTACCGCTTTACAGTTCGTCGGAAACTAAATATATCTGAATTTCAGCTCCGGAGGATTCCACAGCACATGTAGTAATACGAACCCTAACGATGGTCGGTTTGTACCATATTAATTTGAGCCCGAGTCCTTTTCATGTGTAAGTGCATGCAAAATGGATTTTGCTTTTCCAGTGCAGAAAATAACATCCTCTCGACTTTTCGAGAGTACGAACCAAACTCTTCCAGGGCTCAGATAGAGCTGCAGTGTTTGAGAGCAGGTCAAAGTAGACGTTCACAGGGAGTCCATATTTCCAGATTTTCAATCCATAAAATGAGAAAAGTGTACAAAATTCTACGTTGGCCTTCTTGAAAATGAGTCAGAATTTATCTTTTGTTGTGCTCAGACTGGAAAACCAGGGGACGCAGGAAATAAAGGCCCAGAAGGTGGACGTGGCCAACAAGGACCCGAAGGCCCACCAGGAGAGCCTGGTCCAAGAGGCATGCAAGGAGACAGAGGGGTACCTGGACTGGCTGGGACACAGGGACGACCAGTACGCCTGTTTTAATCATCTTAATATTGACGGCTTAATCAAAGTTTATTGTATCTGTCATTCGAATTAGATTTCACTGTACTAAACTCATTATATGGTTGGCAGACCATCAGGAATTTTACCTCAATGTGATTTTGTCAAGTTCTAAAGGGATTTTTCCACCAAAGCCCTTTTTACATCCAGTCAGCGAGGAACAATAACAGGAAAATACTTGAAATATTAATAGTGTCCACATAATTCTCCTCTAGGGCCGAGCACCAACAGATGAACACATCAAGCAGGTCTGCATGAGGGTTTTGCATGGTCAGTATTTTGATATCCAAACAGATATTTACAAATGGAGGCTCAACTCATTGTTAAATCCTTGTTCTTCGATTGTTTTTGACATTTTCGTTTTTCCTCACAGGACAGCTTGCCCAGTTGGCAGCCAGTCTGACGAGGCCTGAGTCGGGCATCTCTGGGTTGCCAGGTCCTCCTGGTCCTCCTGGCCCTACAGGGCCTGCTGGAGACAATGGCTTCCCTGGGCATCCTGGAAGCAGAGGACTGCCAGGTCTCAAAGGGCCCCCAGGTCATCTGGGGAGGAAAGGGCCCAAAGGTACGAAGAGACAGTATTCAACTTCTGAAGCTGATTTTGTAACATCTGTGACCAGAATGCAACTGGGACTCATTTTTGGGCCATCAAACAGTTGAGAGCCCTAAGTCCACTGTTATGTTCCTCTTGATTTAGGTGACCAAGGTGACAGGGGAGATAGAGGGCCCACATTGGAGGGGTCTAAAGGTATACCTGGACCACCAGGGCTCCCAGGTAAGAGCAAGGCCAACATCTGATCTAATATCCATAATTTAATTCATCATGGTGCGTTAAATGATCTTGGCAAATCTGTAAATATCATGCCTCTGACCTCTGGCCTGTTTCTCCATGTGTTCTTCCACCTGTTCTCAGGTGAGCCTGGTAATCCAGCATATGGCAGTAATGGTCGTGACGGCCTCAGAGGACCAGCAGGTGTTCCTGGAATGCCAGGTGTGCCGGGACCACCCGGTCCCCCCGGCCTGAACGGATACTGCGAGTCATCTCAGTGCGTGCTTCAAGTAGTTCCAGATCCGCGGTCCATCAAAGATTCCAACATGAAGGGACCAGACGGTCTATGAGCTGACAGACATCAGCGAGCCACACATCAGAGCCCAGCGTCTCTGGACAGGGAAACTTGAGAGACTAATGGAGTGACTCCCTCTACGAGGAGATTTCTGTGTCGATGGTATATGCAGGTGTGATTGTACTTATCAAACACAAGTGTGAAGTTGGATCCGGTTCCCAGTCTCATTCAGACTGACACTTTTGTATAGGTCTAATATTTCTATTAAGAATCAAAATAAACCTAAATTTCCCCATAAATAATGCAATTATAGCTTGCAAAATAATTTGAATATACTATTATTTAGGATGCATACAGTGTTCAAATCATGCCATCACAACCTAGTCAACTTACACATTGAAGACTGTTAAAACTTTTTATATCGCAGGGGGTCCAAACGTTGTAAATTTGTCAATATTGCATTCAGTTAGAAATAATTTGCAAGCATTTTATTAAATCGTTTTCAGGTTGTTTTAACCTTGACATTCTCAGATTTTGTGAAAATGTTTGTGGTTCTTTGCAGTGGGGCTGTTTAAAAATATCTAGGAATTTTCTATATTCTTTATTTATTGTAGAAAGGATTGCTGTGACACCTGCAGTTGTGAAAATGGAGGAAAATAAAAGAATTTTGATAAAGTGCTGCATGTTATTAATTGAAAATCAGGCTTCAAAGAGACAATATTTCCTTCAGTGTATCTTTATTGTACTCTCAAATTGGCGAACTTGTAGCAACTTGTCTCTCGCTATGATAAAACACATATCCACTGATATAAATAAGAGATTTAACAGTACACATATTCAAATACCATACATAAATCAATTATCGAAATATTAAGTTACGCACATCAAATAAAAAGGCATAAAAATACCGCAGACATTGAGGTCCAGTTTAAGCCAAAACACAAACATCACACTATTGACATGGCAGTAATAGGTAAACGAAGTTTGGATAAACAACAAAAACTAGTACCCCAACCTTCAATATATTTATATAAAGAATTTTTATTTTCCTCTATTTTTTTTCTTTTTTCTTTCTTCCTGATTTTTTTCTTTTTTCAACAAAGGACATCGAGAAACCTCTCCAAATGCCATTGAGAACTGCTCCACCAGACGGCATCTTTCTGCTGTAATAAGGCATTTATTTTAGATCTTTTTGGAGGCAGGCATTTATTACAGATAGACTAAAAATCATATCAATAACAAAAAATGCATTAAACAATTTTTTTTTAATTAAACCATTTAGATTATAAAGCATACTGTGTGTTTGGCAGAGGTGGGATTTGACCATGTTCACCATCCAATATAAACTTCATCGCAAAACACCAAGCTCAAGTTCAAACAAGCACTTCACCTTGCTGACAGAGGCTCTCCACAGGAAAATACATAAAACAAAGAGGAGGGAGCGGGACACTTGTAACGAAATAAGCTTCATTTTTGTAACGGCATTTTCACACTTACCAATTAAGAGAACAAACTACTTATGCTAGATACAAATTTCCATTACACATTTGAGAAAGGCTGATGCGCAAGCTTTTACTGAATGCAGCAGTTGGTGCGGTGGCCGTTGGAGTCCTTGAATCGAAGACGCATTTTGGGATGATATTTTTCCAAATAGAAGAGCTGCTTGCTGTTAAATGCTCCACGGCGCTTTCTGGAATTAAAATAAACATTTCTCTTTAAAAATGGAGATCACGCGCTGACTATCATTATAATATTTTCACAAGTACAACGTTAACTCACTGTCGTATGAACTGAACAGCGTCCTCGTATTTCATCCCGCACTCAATCAGGGCCAGGGCAACCAGCACTGGGGCTCTATGGGAAAGAAAACATGCATAGCTCAAAACACATTTTACCCCATGTTTACACCTTATGATGCAAGCAATGATATCTTGAAACCTATGAAACTACCTTCCAAGGCCTGCTACGCAATGTACGGCAATGCAGCAGCCTGGCTCCTCCCTAAACTTGAGCCGAAGAAGATTCAGCCAATCATCAACGATCTGGTTAGAGGGAGGAGCTCCATCGTCAAACGGCCAATCCTGCAACAAAAAACGGTGTTAAAACATGACCAGAGATGATTAATTTTCATTTAAGTGAATTGGTTCATACGGACGTACCAGAACCTGAATGCCTTCTTTAACAACCAGGTTCGCGTCATACGTGGCCTCACACACTCTAACAACCGTCGTCACACCATATTTCTTCAGTTCCTAATGGATGGGATGGATGTCATATAAGTGATATTTTGCTGTTACTGTAATTATAAGCAATTGTAATAGACCCTTATTATGAGCTTTTTATTATCATCTATCCAAAACAACACTTTAAGTGTGTTCAAGCCATTTAAACCAGCACTCACCTCAATGAACTTGTGAAGCGTGGCATTAGTGGGGTTGTGGGTAATGAGGAATCTCATGTTTTTGTAAGTGATCTCCACTGGGGCAGGTCTATTCATACGAGCCATTTTGGACTTTTCAAAATAAAACAGCTTGAAAATCTTAAAGAAAAGTGGGAGAAACTCTCTCCTGTAACAACAGAAAATCTGGCGAATACAATTCGGAGAAAAGAGGTGGGCAGGATTAAGAGAATAAAAAAAAATAAAAAAAATAGGGAGACAACCAAAAAACTAAAGAAAACGAGGCTGGTTCTCTGGTGAGAGTGAAGACGTAGGGCCGGCAAGGGCAGTGCACTTCAAGAGACTTTTTTTACCCCATCCAGAACCGCCGACCGCTGTGGACACCTGCTCTCCAAGCCCGATACCGCCAACGTTAAAACTGTAACACAAGTCTCTCTTCTGATGAGGTAGCGAGGCTAGCCGTTCACTTCTCTGCATAAACGCCGTGCTGAGCCTGGCAGTAGTCCCCACTGCCCTTCAGAAACTCCATAAATGTGTGACCCAAAACACCACAGAACTGCTGCAAGGACACAAGAACAGAAGCACAAGCGGTCAGGAAACAGGACTTCATTTAACATTTTCATTCCTTCATTCATAAAGCGTCAACAGTAAGATGTTTTTCGGCTTTCTGCTTGTCCAGTTTGTGTGTGTGTGTGTGTGTGTGTATATATAGTAGTCAACATTTGAAGTGGATCAAAAAAGTTCAAGTTGCCCTAAGACAAAAACGGGTGTTGTTCAAAACTCATGGATAACTTTGATTAAAGGTTTTGATCCACTTCAAATGTTGACTACTGTATAGCCTAGCCTATATACACACACATACAAAATGTTAGCCTAAATGTAATTATAAAATAACCAAAATACATTTTAGAATATATATACTGTTCTTTTTTATTCATCAATGAATCCTGAAAATAAACAGGCTCCAAAAAAAAAAAAAAATTAAGCAGCACAACTGTTTCCAACATTGATAATTCAGCATATCAGAATTATTTCTGAAGGATCAGTAATGAGTAATGATGCTGATTCAGCTTTGCACCACAGAAATAAATTCCATTTTCAAGTATATTAAAATAAAATAAAACAATTTTAAATTTTAATAATTTCTCACAATATTACTGTTTTTTCTGTATTTTTTGATCAAATAAATGTAGGCTTGATGAGCATAAGAGACTTTTCAAAAACATTAAAAAACATCACATTTAAAAGCACCATAATTACTAGAAATTATAGCCTACAGAAGTTATTTAAGATTAAGTAATTTGTGGCAAAACCACAACCACAGAAAACAAAATGTTTACATTTACAAGTCATGAAATTTATGTTTAGAACCATGTCATCTAGTGCATGTACATTCTATATTAATCAAATATAAACCCAGAGATTTTCAGACAAGTTGATTGGATATGATTTTGGATCAATGCTGACACTCTGTATTGACCAATCATAAGTTTAGAATCTGAAACTGATACACTCATGAACACAAAAATACTCATGCATCCCTATAGCGTAAAGAACTGAAACAGTGTCTTCGTGTCGGCTTTAAAAATCAACCATATCCCTCTCATTTCCATAAACACATGACTCAGAGATGAGTCAACGAGCAGCATGTGGGTCATCAGAGAAGACCGGTTCCGATGGGATGCGTTTTCTGGGAAGGCTGAAATCTTCATGTCAGTCTCGTGAGGACACACACACGTGTCTCGTCAGCTCTTTGGGATTACCAGATACTAAGCCTCTTTAGCAAACCACTTTAAAAAGACGCAACAAGCCTCATGTATTCGTAACCCAAATCTACATGTCAATCAAATGAAAGGCACCGATGTTTGGTTGGGTTATTTTTAAGCGTGACTTTATGGAAATCAAGTGTAAAGGCCCCAAACGAGACCATTAAAATGACCAAATGCAGATTATGATGTAGAAAACCGGTCAAGGTTTGAAATGCGGAGAAATGTTTGAATTGTACAACCGATGAATTGTCCAAAACATCAACAAAATCATCATATCCAAAACATCATCAACATATGCTAATTGATCGACACAAAGACTTCCTCTCGGCTAATATTAGCAATGGGGCAAAAATCTCACAGGTTACCTTAATTTCCAACAACAACACAACACACATTATCTTCCCAGCTTAGTTACTTACTTTGATTAATTTTAATGTAATCGATTAACGACAAATAAAAGACCGAAATGTCGTTCTGGTTTCTCTCACTGATGTAACGTTAGCCTAAGTTAGCTGTGAGGCTAACCGAAGCTAACATCGTCACCAAGACGACATTATAGCGATGCAATCTAATATTTATAATCACATACACAAGGTTTTAGATTTGTAGATAGTTAATACATAATAAAACACATGTATTAATGTATATATAAACTGTGCTCGACAACAAAATCTGTTTTGGTCTAGTGTCAATTAGCTCACAATAGATCGAGATTACGACCATATTTCACAAAAATAAACCCCGAATCCGCAAAAACAATTAAATGTATATATGTTGAAAGGCTTCACTTACTGGAATATGCTTACTCATTGAAGATTGTAGCTTAATCATAAAGCCGCTCCGGAGAATATTTGTTGTGGTGTTTGACCATACAGCGCTGCCGTGTATGTGATGAGAGAGAGTCTCCGGTAACCGGTTACAGCTGGACTCAAGAAACCGCACCCAACTACACACTCTACAGCACACAACAGCCTGACTCACTTACCATACACACAGTTTACACATACATCATTTTATTATCATTCAGGTTGATTGGGACACTTTTTCCCAGTCACCTCAATGGCAAAAAGGGTCCCAAATTACATGAATTCACCCTATTTAATTATATTAATACTTTAAACATATCCTGCAATTGTAATACAACAACAGATCTTATATTTGTTAAAAAAATATAATAATTATTATTATTATCAATAATACTTTTATTTAAAATGTTATTAAATAAATGTTATATATATATATATATATATATATATATATATATATATATATATATATTATTAGCCTACAGGATGTTTAGAATATATATATATATATATATATATATATATATATATATATATATATATATATATATATATATATATTCTAAACATCCTGTAGGCTAATAATAGGCTAATAATAATTCTGGCATGGCAATGAGTGAAAATGTTGATATGTTTGGTCTTGGCAGAATAGATCTGCTACGCTGCTGCTGCTGCTGCAGACAACGGTGGCCTTAAGCATCTGGGGGCCCGTTTCAATAACTAATATGGGGCCCTACCCACATACCTATCCAGCAGTTTGAGTTGAAGACAGTTAATCTGTATTTTGGTTAGCATCCTGTGACGGGGGTTCAGCCGCTGCTGTCGCCGGTAGGGTTACAGATGCTGGACCAAAGATGTCACTTTTGGTAGACTGAATAAAGCTTTTCTTTTGTTGTCCGATATCTTTAGTTTTTCAGTACCACTGACATAGGTACGTTTCATTTCCTCTTAAAATTATTTTCCTGCTCAAAATAACATTTTAACCTAACAGCAAAAAAAGGCAAAGGTATAAAACACATAAACTACCGATTATACTTCAGATTGCTTAAGCCGTTCTCAGGGTGGTAAACGTCGCCATGGTAACCGCGGCACGAGTTCGACCAATCAGAGACGTCAGTGTTTTGCTTAGAATTGTGGGTAGTGTAGTAGCCTGGAAATCCAGACCTAAATCTAAAAGATTAATGGTCTGGCGTCGACTAATGAAAATTGTCATGCTTGGTGCTTGGGCGGCACCAAGCATGCATTTGAAAATCTCACTGCACGCAATTGGATAACACTACGACCAATCACAACAATAAACCCCATACGCTTAGCTACCAGCGGAGCTAACTGGTAGATTAGACTCTTACCGTATCCGGTCGGCAAAACAGCAAAAACGTCCTTCTTGCAAAGGAACGATTCGAGTGGCGTCTTCTGTTCCTGTTTTAAATAAAAAGCCAAGTCTAACTCGTTCATTGTAGCGGCCAAAGCCGTTTCAAACAACTGGTATTCATCCATAGCCATCTTGCAATGTTTACTAATGACTTCGACATCACAGCGCTGTCTTCATCTGTTTAGCTCGCCTCTGGCCCGCCTATATCAGATAACCCGATGTGATTGGTGCAGCTCAGATCAAGGGGCATATTTAATGAGCATTATTACTGGACACCAGAGTAACTCGCTGAGCAAATTCAACTTGTGCTCTGGCAAGAACTCTGGTTTTCCAGGGTAGGTAGTGTAGTATTTCTCCAGAAGATCGCAAATAACAAGGTTGATTTCATACCTTGTGGCTTTTATAGGAGCAGAAACTTTAGTTTCACAACCTCGTAGCTCGTGGTCAATCTACCTTGGATGGTTTAGACATTATTGCTGAAAATCAATATCCTATGGAGAAAATGAATGGGATTTTGCTGGTCTGTTAGGGCCTCCCTTGGAGGGCGGGGCCTGTTTCAATTGAAACGGGTGAAACATAGGTAAGGCCGCGTCTGGCTGCAGGGGCAAGTACGGGACTTGCTACTGCCAAAACATGACACGCTGCTGTGAGCAAGTAAGACATGCTGCTGCTGTATAATATAGCATACATGAATTACCCATAGCAGATCTATACAGGTGGAGCTGGGGAAGGTGGAGGGTTTCTGAAAGCGCACTGCAACTACTACAGCAAGTATTTGAAGGTTGAGCAGAGAGCTCATTGGCTACGGATACAACAGGAACCAATCAGCCTGCCCAATCTAGTTTTTCATGACAGAACTTTGTATTATTAATAATAAAAGTTCATTCTCTTATTTTATTCATGTAGCCGACACATATATCCAAAGTCACTTCCGATGAGGAAAATCACGAACAATTAATCACAAAGGAGCTATTAGCAATGCCTCAATGACAAAATTAGGAGCAGTCCAAACTAACTTGATTTGAAAATAAACACATAAAGATCCAGGTGCAATATATTTACAATATTTAACTACAGCTAAGGTGCTCACTGTAAAATACAAGATTAGGACCTAAACATTTCTGTCTTGTCTTCATTTAGTACAATAATCTATACATTTAACATTCTTGTATAAATGTTTTCATCTGACCTTTTCAAAGACTTGGTTTATTTATCAGTTAATCTAATAATTTTCTAGAATAAAATACATCTTTGTTTGTAGCCATGAAATATGCCTTTTATTTATTTGTTCAAATTTACTTGGCAACAACAGTGCAAAGATAGGCCTATGTTCAATTATGTTCACATTATAATCAATGGCTTTGACATTCTGTTAAATAACCTTTAGTCAAACAACTGCATCTTTCTAGAGATTTGATGAATGATGTGTTGTGGGCTGTTGAAAACAGCTGATGTGCAGAAGCTCACAATAGATGAGTGGGACTGAACAGACTGGACGGTTCATGCAAATGGTTGGGGAGAAAGGGAGCAGACTGGTTTGTTTCAGTCTCTGTTAGTCAGTTGTGTGAGTCACTTCGATTGGGAGATGGTTATGACTTTCCAGACATTCACATAAAAACCGATCATAATGCAAGAATCAGAGGAGACCAAAGATACGGTAAAACTTCAAACCTTTGCAGTTATTGTTTTGTTTTTTACTTATATATTTTTTGTTAAATGCAGTGTGTACATAAAGATGTATGTATATCATACTTTGGTAATTTGGTATCTGATTATGTGTTACTGTATTGTGAGTTATATTCAGTCTGAATGCCATAAATTTCATCTTCAGGAGAACATTCCAGACCAAGTGGATGGAGGAAGTATGAGTGCAGGAAAGAAGAGTGCAGATCTAAGAGAGAAGCATCTATCCTCCTCTAACTGGGACAGAAAAGGGACATCTGTACCCATAGTGCCATCAAACGTACCAATTCCAGGCCCCACAAATGACCCCATCCTTATTTCCATTGGCCCTCCACAACGTTGCCCCTCTGTCTCCAGTGAGTCCCAGTACCAGGGTTTCGAGAGAGAGGATGACTACGCCAACAGGCATGGATGGAGAAGGGAGAACGTGCAATATTACATGCCAAGTGAGGGTGGTGTCCCCAAACAAACAATGGATGAACTGAAAAGCGTGTTGTGCGAGAGCTCCTTACTGAGTGCAAAAGGGCAATATGAAAGAAGGAGCTACCCTCCTGGTCAAAGAGTGGACTGTAAGCCAGACCAAGTGCCTTTTAAGAGTTTCAGCACCTTCAAGCCAATTTCAGAAGCTAGGAGAGCATCCAGACTAAGAGAAGGAAGCTCTAACTTGGATTCAGGCAGGTCTTCAAGGACTGATGGGCCCCCAGACAGGTCCTCTGGTGTGAAATCCCCCACTGTTGAGACATCCCACTGGGGTGAAGCTGGCACATCACATTCAGGTCAGTATGTGCCTTTGGGTCATCTTCTTCTATGAGAATATTTATGGTTGTCTGAGTTTAACTCATTTATTTTAACTTTCTCATCTTTCACCCCTCTGTCAATCATTTCATATTTCCAACAGACAAAGAGAGCTCACAGGAACAATCTTTTGCATCTCAAAGCTTCATTTCTGACGTTGAGAAAATAAAACAGCAAATTGCCTGGGAAAACATAATCTTTGTTCGATTTGAGGCCACCGATCTTCATGGCGTAGCCCGATCCAAGACCGTTCCGGCTCGATTCTTTCATGTAAATATTTTAAATACCTCTTATTGATTCTGTACTGTAGAAAGTGTGTTGGTATATTATGGTACAATCTTAAGATGCTGTTTTTGTTCTATTGTTTACTTTTTTCTGTAAAACATTAACTCTGTATAAGGGATCAATAATTTTCATACATTATATCTTGAATATAAGTGTATTTTGTCATAATGATACCCTGGCATATTTTTGTACTGGTTTAGTCAACAATCTCATTAGAAAATGTAAATATTTTCAAAGCTATCTCACGACCAATTCATACAAATTCGTACGACCTTGCTCGTACAAATTTGTATGATTTGTCTAAAGCCCAGTGATTGGTAGGTTTAGGGGCGGAGTCAGGGGTTGGTAATTCATTCGAATTCATACAAACTGGGCAACTTGTAAAATATGTACGATTTAGCAAAAATCGTACAAGTGAGGTCGTATGAATTCGTACGAATTAGCCACCTCGTAATACGTATGAATTGCCTTGAGATCGGGTTGGTATTTTACAAAGTGTCAATTTCATATGAATTTGTAAGATGTGATTAATACGAAAAAAAAAGTATTTTTTAGGTCCATCCCTAACCCCATCACAGAAGTTTCAATGACAGCCATGTCCTCAGTAAAAAGCAAAAAAAAAAAAAAAAAAATGTAACATGGCCCTCACATGTTAGCCAATAAGAAAACTAGGAGGCACCTCTCTGTCATCTATCAATTTGCACATTTGGGTTTACTGAGATTTGGTTTGCTGAGAGTGCAGGGTTTTGGAGAGAAGAGGGTGTGAAGTTGATGGCTCAGCAAGATGGCTAACTTTGCTTATAGCAGGTTTAATGTTAGTAATAAGTTTGACTGTTTAGTATCCCTTTGTAATAAAGTGTTTTTGAAAATACTGAATCAGTACTAAAAAATAATCATTATTGACACCACAGGAAAAAGCTGTATATGGCATCCCTATGCCGAGAAGCTACCTGGAGTTAACCCTAAGTCCCAAAGTCGATGAAGTTGATCATCAGAGCACAGCCAACTTCAGCAGTGATGTCCTCCTGGTCCCAGACCTCTCCACATTCCAAATCCTCCCCTGGGCGGACCAGACCGCTCGTCTTATCTGTGACCCCTGCACAATCACAGGTGTACCACTGCGAACATCACCTCGCCTCATAGCCAAGCAGATGCTCGGTCAGCTCCAGAGCATGGGATTCTCACTCCACTCATCTTTCACGTATGAGTGCTGTATCTTCGGAGCCCCTGAACGAGTGGGACCCAAAGCTGTCTTCTTCCCTGCCACCACACTGTTGAGCAACCACGATCAACCCTTCCTTCAGGAGTTAATCAGTGGGATGTACTACATGGGAGTTGATGTTGAGAGCTTCTCATCTGCAAATGGACCAGGACAGATGGAGATTTGCTTTAAATCCAGGTTTGGAATCCATGCCGCCGACAACGCTTTCACCTTCCGAACGGGAATCAAAGAGATGGCCAGGAAATTTGACTATATCGCCACCTTTTTCACGGATGAAAATATCAACAATTCAGGATTACTCTCCCATAGCCTTTGGGATGCCAGTGGCAGAAGAAGCCTCTTCCACTCAGGCAACGGGGAACTTTCGGAGATCGGCAGGAAGTGGCTCTCAGGTCTTCTCCAGCACTCAGCCGCTCTGAGCTGCCTCTTGGCTCCAGGGATCAGCTGTCGAAATCAGCTTTCCCAAGGCAAGAAAGATTCCAAGAACCATGTTTACGCCACATGCGGCTGCAACGACAACAGCTGTTCCTTTAACGTGAAGGTTCATGGTGGACGGGAGATGCACATCGATAACAAGCTGGGTTCGGCAATGGCCAACCCTTACATCGTGTTGGCGGCCACGATAGCAGCGGGACTGGACGGTATTAGGCGTAATCTCAATGCCGAACAGGTTCTAAGCAGAGCTCCAGTTCAGCAGAAAGAGTTCCCCATCCCTATTAAACTGGATGATGCTTTAGAGGCTCTGTCAGAGGACAGCGTGTTTCGTGATGCATTGGGAGAGCCTTTCGTGCAGTATTTTATTGCCATGAAGCGTGTAGAGATTGAGACCCAAGAGCAGGATGCCGACAAGAACAAGGGACTTGAGTATTTTATTTAACTTTTGGATTTGGTCAATTTTGTGCATTTCATACAAACAAAATACATTTAATCACCATCTGATAATACCTTTCTTGAAAATAAAATCATACAACTGACTGGTATCAGCACAATGTCTGACTGATTTTATTTACAGTGTTAATGTGTCTGAATAGTCTCAACTTTAAACTTCAGAAGTAATAGTGACTTGTTTTTAGATAACCTACTTGAAGTTTAAACTTTCCAAATCTGATGAGTTTGGACCTGTCAGCTGCCCAAGGTTTCGGATGCAGCCTTGGCCCTCTAGGAGCAGAATTGGACACCCCTGGTATAATGTGTATAGTCTGGTTAGCACACACATCTGAATATTACCTTGATAGAAATCCTGAGGTTAATTAGTCAAACACTAATTCACAGACTGCCCATATTATGTAAAACTGAATCAAATTAATAATGTCCTTTTGGGAAATAAACAGAGACAAAATTCAACTCAGACTATTGAACATCCACTCCAGAGAGGAGACGGCAGATTTTTATTGGCACCAAAAAGCATTTGGAGGGTACAGAATAAAGACAGATAAGACAGCGATGGCCTTTGTGATGATTTTTGACTGTCTCAAAAGCACTTTATTTAACCTTTATTAGCTTTTAGCTGTGAAAGCAACACATAAAACACAATCTTCCTATTTTTTGTCTCAATTTCAGAGATGAACTGGTACTTTGGAGTCTGAAACTGATCTTAAAAGGACTCTTCCCTCAGATATTTTATTACAAGTATCTTTAATCTCGCAATTGTACCAGTGACAGATCCTGATTTGTAGACTTCTGCAGCAAACTAAAACCGATCATCTTCGGCTGATTTGAATTGAAACACTATAAATTAACTTTATCTATCTTCACGTATCTTCAGGTTCTATAAGCCATAGTTTTCTAGTTACTTCTTAGTAGGGGTGGGAGATCGCATGGATCTTGGCGGGGTGGGGGATCTCATGGACCTTGGTGGGGTGGGTGATTTAGGAGCTGGAGTTGGAGTGGGAGACTTCACAGAGGGAGGTGGAGTAGGGGTGGGGGACTTTACGGAGGGCGTAGGAGTTGGAGGAGTCGGGGTCTTCACCGACTGTGGAGCGGGTGTAGCTGGCTTGGGGGTGGCGGCTGGCCTGGACATCTGTCCCAGTTTGGGCTCAGGGATCTCTTCGCCTTGTTTGTAGACGCTCACTGTGATCTCCACAAATTCACCACCGTACTTGTTCCGCACATTGATGCTGTATTTTCCAGAATCTTCCACGTAAACACTCTTGATTGTGAGGCTGGAAAACTTGCCGCCCTCGAAGGTGATCTTGTAGCGGTCGTCAGACAGAATTTCCTGCTCATTCTTAAACCAGGTGACCTCTGGGCTGGGGTCACCCCACACTGTGCAAGTGAGACTCAAGCTCTGCAGAGGTGAGAGGTCACAAATTATGTGCACATGTACTGCGAATTAGTCCATAAAATATGAACACTTCATGAAAACACAGTTAACTTGTGCATGTATTAAAAATAAATAATGTAGTTCTAGTGAACATGGGAAAAGTAAAGGAAATACTACCTTCTTCTCCATAATGGTGACAACATCTGGCAGGCCACCTACCACTCTACCACGGTCTACAGAGGGCAAATAGTTAATATAACACATTTGGACACTATTTCCAACTTTTTTTGGAATAATGTCTATTTAATAATAAATAGGTTACTTCCACTTGTATGAAAATTTGGGTCATAGTTCTGACATCTGAACACATACCTAAGCGAATTTAATGAGATTATTTTCATTGCACAAAGCTTTATGCTCCTAATGGAGTTCAAGTTGAACTGCCTGAGTTCAAGTATGCATGAATACCGGATTAGACCCTTATTAATGACCGGTTCTCAGAAATACTCACTCTTCTCAGCGAAAGCAGCAGCTCTGATGAAAGAAGAGGAGAAAATATCAGTGTAAAACATCAATAGGAAAAAATAGGTGTCTGTAAAGAGAATTAATTGAAGCAATGTCGATTATCTTACTTAAGTCTTTGGAATTCCGCATAGGCATCAGTGTATGCTGTTAGGATGGAAGAAAACACAATAAGTAACACGTTGTAGAATCCATGACAAATAATTGTTTCCATGATAAAGAAAAAATAAACGTTTATAAATATAGTTTAAAACACATTTTAATATATATTTTATATTTTATAATTTAATATATACATTTTTTTTACCCATTATCATAACTGTTCTGATATGGAACAGAAAATGATACAAAAGGTTTTTCTTCCAATTATCATATCAGAACAGTTGTATTACCCCGTCATTTTTTCCCAGACTTTATGCCCCAATCATAGAAAATAAATGTGCATTCAAGTATTAGTATGTATGAATTGCATTTTTTATGTAAATTCTGAGCCTATAGCATTCAGCAGTTCAGTCTCCACTTGCCTTGTCCAGAAAGGTCAAAGGTACGAGAGTGTGATTTTTCCCCATCATGAATCTCAATGGTATAATGACCCTTTTCCTTATCTGTGGGCTCACAGATCTGCATCCAGGCCATCTCAGATGTGCCTCCAATTCTCATCTTCTCTGAGGAGGAGATCTTACTGTCTCTAAAGCCAAAACATCAAAAGAAAATCTCTTCAATTGGCGATATCCCACCGAACACAACATTGTGATGAATATCATTTCAGCATCATTTGATTAGTATATTCTGAGTCTGAAGTTCTGAACAGATGGATGGTCTCTTTTCATGTGGATGTACCTATGAAACCAGCTGGTTTTCACCTCCTCTGTGTAGTACTTCATGTAGCATTGCAGTCTGATACCCTCTGGTGTGCACTGAAGAACCAACTCAGAGGCAGAGGATCCTGTCGTGAAACACAATACAATAATAACACTATACTTATATAATGTGTTAAACTAATAGTAATTTAATTGAATGAATTCAGCGTATTCAGGTTACATTTTCACAAAATTGTCCAACTTACCAGCAATACTGGCGATGGCATTGATGATATCCTCAAACACTGGCAAAAAATAATACAAAAAATAATCATATAACATGACAATTAATGTTTAAATATAATTTGTATATAACATAATGTGCCTATTTATACACACACACTCTAAAAGCTGCCTTTATTTGATCATTATATTTAAGCAAAATACAATATTTTAAAATATTATTTTCTATTTCAATATACACTGATGAGCCAAAACATTATGACCAACATTATACATGTCTTTACCATCACTTTTGATCAATTTAGTGCATCCTTGCTGAATAGTAAGCCATGTATTTAATGCTTAAAAAAATCTTATTGACCCCTAACCTTTGAACAATAGACTGTATATATATTATTAAATATAATAAGTATATATAATTATTATTGCACACTCACACTCACACTCAGTATATATATATATATATATATGAAAAAATACCTTTGCCAGAAATATCATAGACAGAGGTGTCCTTTCCACGGTCATCGCCCAGTACAGCTTTGTAAATTCCCTGGTCTTTCCTGGAGAACTATTGGACCAAAATAGTTCCAATGTCACTGAATAGTTAGATTTATGAAGCTCTAAACTGTTAAAAAAACCTTAACTGCAATTATGTTAATGTTTTATAAACTTCGATCGCTGGAGTGCTGGTGATCATACCATGGGGATTGGAAGGGAGCAAGATCCAGACATTGGGTTGGGTGGAACGTCGACAGTTATTTCTTCATCCTCTTTAAACCAGGAAAATGTTGTCTCTTTCTTCACATTGGCCAGCTACAGTGTAAAAATATGACAAGGATAATGATATGAGACACTGATATCAATTTCTCAGTCTTTTAATTGTTGTGTTGCATTTACCTTGCAGACAAGCATCACTGTGCAGTCATCGGTCACATGGAAAGACAGGTATTCTGAGAAGTGAGGGCCTGAGAGAACCAGAATAATGTAACGGATTAATTACATCAGATTAAATACACAGTACAAACAATACTGAGATTTTGGGGATATGTGTAGCTTCACAAACCTTGTTTTCTGATGTGCTCTTTTCTCTGGAACTCAGCCTCTTTCAGAGCAACTTTGAATGCTAAAATTAAAAAATACCAAGAACATTTGCTTACAGAAGTTTTATACTATTTTAGTTTTATATAGAAATCCCATAACTGCTCTGAGACTGGACGCTGTTAAGCCCTTACCGTCTCCCACAAGAACCAGTGAGCTTTGGCTTTTGGCCTTGCCATCGTGTATCTGAATGGTGTAAGTGCCTTCATTGGCTTTGGTGAAGTGCTCAACAGTCATCTGGATGATTCCAGTTGACACATCATGGCTGATTTTGCAACCCTAAACACACAGTAAAATCAGTTTAAATATACTTTTTCAAGGGTTTTAAATGGGACTAAAACAACAACAACAATAATAACAATAATAATAAATTACTGTAAACAACAATAACAAAGATCACAATAATAATAAACAAAAAACAACGGGCTGTGGCTAATGTTGTTAATATTTGTACATTTATTAGTAAACAACAAACACAATGCTAATAATCATTTTATTGATTATTTGTAAATGTGTAAATGTATTAGTATTATTTTAAATAATAATAATAAATAACTAAGCAATTTTGTTAATTATTTGTAAATGTATTATTTGTAAATAATAATAATAACAAACAAACAATGATTAATAATAATAATAATAATAATAATAATAATAGTAACAATAAATAATAATTGGCTGTGGCTAATTTGGATAATAATTGTAAATCTATTAATTTTCGTAAACTACAGCAACAACAACAATAATAATAAATAACTGGGTCACTTTGTTAATTGTTTGTAAATTTATTAGTAAACAACAACAATAATAACAATAATAACTGGATAATGTTGTTGATTATTTGTAAATGTGTAAATGTATTAGTATTATTTTTAAATAATAATAATAATAATAATAATAATAACAATAAATAACTGGGTAACTTTGTTAATTATTTGTAAATAAATTATTATTTGTAAATAACAACAACAACAAATAATAATAATAATAATAATAATAATAATAAGGGCTATGGCTAATTTGGTTCATATTTGTACATTTATTAGTAAACAATAACAACAACGATAATAATGATAACTGCGTAATTTGTTAGAAACAAACAAATAATAATAATAATAATAGACAGTGGCTAATTTGGTTAATATTTGTAAATTTATTATTTTTTGTAGACAACAACAACAACAACAATAACAACAATAGCCTATTTTGTCTCTTAAATTAAAAAAGAAATTTTTTGGGAAAATGCTGTTATATGTCTTCTGAGTGATTTTGAAGCAGTGAAGTGTTTGGCTGTACCTCAGCACTCGTGATGGCTTTATCGTTGACGATGAACCTGTAGTTGACAGAGGAGGACAACTTCAGAGCCTGGACCCAGAAACGCACATGACCCTTCTCCAGAATCTCATAGTTCAGCTCCGTCTTCAGTGGAACAGCTGATAAAAAAAGTTAAAAAAGAAAAAAACACCAAATCATTCTTAGACAATCAAACTTCTCATGAAAGGGCAATCAAAAACATTCATGAACAATCCACAGGCAACTCACTAGGATGTCTGATGTTGTAGCTCAGATCAAGCACTTTGTTGAGCTCTGTAAAAGAAAACAGGTATCAATATTCATCAAACTTCATCTTTATTAGTAAATACAGGAGATATGTAGATGCTCATCTCTGACCTTCCTCATTGACAGAGTAACTGGATGAAACTCCATTTGTATCGGTCACCGAGACAGAGTAGATGCCCAGATCCTCCATCTCAGGGTTTACAAATGTCAGCTTTGACCTTAGCAGAAAACGTTGCAGATTTTTAATTGACACCACATTGTTTTATGATGCTGTGTTGATAAATGCAACAAAGTCTCATGACTATTCCTAAGTAATTTTCGATTTGAAAAATCTCACTATGATTTGCTCAAGCTCCCCTAAAGGTTAGGTTTTAGGGGTGGACCTTCATGATAGAGTTTTATCTTCAAATCACACGTTTTCATACGAGTCAGATTATATGAAATTGCCAACTTGTTCAATACTTACAAATTATCATGAGATTGGGTTGAATAAAATTACAAATTCACACAGAAAAGACATACTTTCTTCCAGAGGACGTGATGGAGACCCTGCTTGATTCGGTGATTTCTTTGTAGGACTTTGACCAACTGAACTTAGAGGTTTCAGAAACTTCACAAGCTTCAAAGTTCAGGAAAATGTCTCCAGTCTCTTCATCCACACCACATACGATCTCCTTTGTACCTTAAGAAACAAAATAACAGAAAATAACAACAAAATAAAGAGCTATGTATCATAATCCACTTTTTGGCATACAATGAAAGTGAAAGGTGAACCCATTTGCCCCAGGTTCTCATCTGCTTTAATTGTATGGAAAACACATCCTGAGGACATCCTGATAAACATCTTTTGAGTTCCACGCAAGAAAGAAAAGGGGCTTTTGGACTGGGTAGTTATAGGAACGAGCCACCAGGACGGTCCCCCAAAAACTAATGTTCCCCTAGGGCCATTTTCCTGGTTGCATTTGCACCACCAGTAGGAACTCTGAAGTTACGTAAGCTGGCAAACAGCAACGTCATTTAAGTCAACAAAAGGTTGAGAAGTTCCTGGGCTTCGGCGTAGGTCCATTTATCACTGTTTTCCATGTTTGTGGAGTTATGTATATGTAAACTGTGTGTTTACATGGCTTTTTAAAAATGGCGAGTACTGGTGTTTTGTAAGGCATGCATTCGGCCAATCACTGGTAGCTCCTATTGTGCTGGGTTAGACCCTACTCTGAAGTTTGAGCTAATTTAGTCCCACCAAATGGCGTTCCTATAACTAAAATCATTCCCAATTCCTGCGGTGTGAACATTACAAAAAGCAGGTACTTCCAGCAATAGTTATAGGAACTATGAAAATGTTTCTCAGGTGCGAAATCCCCGAAATACGGGTTTGGAACTATATCTAAATGCTGCATGTTAAAGAATGTCTGTTACCTGGCAGTGCTTTTGCACATACTGGATCGGACACATCTGAGGCTTTTCCAACACCTTTATCATTCACAGCCCGCACTCTGAACACATATGACGCTCCACTCTCTAGTCCAGTCACCTACATATCAGAGTATACACATTTGAATACTGAATCACATTTATTTATGTGCTTAGCTTCTGTGTTGTGCCACTTCTTGAACTGAGAGGCTATTTGAATTTTGTAACAAAATTAGTTTTGTTTCATACCTTCAGGTAACAATGCCCCACTGGCTCAGCATTCACAGTGACAAAATCTGATGAGCGCATTTTAGCCATGTCCACAAAGTATCCAGTGATGGGACCATCTCCGCTGTACACAGGGGCCCTCCACTGCACCAGAATGGAGCTATCCCGCACCTCCCAGAAACTGATGTCATATGCTGGGCCTGATGATAAGGAGAAGAATAGAGGATCAAGCTATAAGCAGCTCTACTGAAGACAATAGTGTCTTTATTCAGCTTGAGTCAGTTCAATGTTTAATTATTTTAGTTCAATATAGTTCAATATGTTGAGATGTTGAGACGGTAGTATAGTGGAGACTGACCAGGCTCAGCCATTGTCCAGGCTTCACAGGCAAAAGCTTTGCTCGGCTCAGATGGCAGGCCAACTCCGGCCAAGTTAACAGCCTGAACCTTGAACTCATAGAAAACGCCACTGGTCAGATTCTCCACCTGTGGCCAATCCGGGAAACACACGCCAAAGGTACACATTTAGAGTACATTTTTATTCCATCAGTAAAGATTATTTTCATATTCAAAGTTCTTGTTTTAAATACACAAGAAATATATTCATGTAAAGCGTACCGTGAAGATCCTGTGGACAGCCGGACTCGGGCTAACCTCCTTCCAAATAACCGATTCTGCCTTGCGCTTGTCCACGTAGTAAGACGTGATCTTAGAGCCGCCCGTGTGTTTGGGGCGTTTCCAGGCCAGGGTCATGGAGGATCCATTACAGTTCAGAAGACTGATGCCGTATGGGGCGGAGGGAGTAGCTGATTATGTGGGACAGAGAGACAATCATTCAGCGAGACGAATAAAGGTCCTGAGGATCACATATAGCATAAGTGATTGGAGCCGTGGATGAGCCATTGTGGATCAAATAATGATCAGGTGCAGAGATTAAAATAATTTACCGTGACAGCAGAATCACTTAGATACAGTGATATTGTTAGAGTGATTGGTTACGGTTAGCATTTCATAAATTCATAAACAGGCTAGACTGTCACTGTGCCTCGTTCAATGACTTTAATGCATACTGAGTAAAAGAAGAGCTGATTTTATTAGGCTGGTGTGTAAATATCAGGAGTGGATGTGTTAAATTACTTTATAAATGAAATATATCACATACATACATACCATACTCCACTGCACCCGCTGTGTAAGATAACACAGGTGTTTATATGGCTAACTTCAAAACACTTCATTTAAATGTGTCTTATAAGAAATTTTACATGTCCACCCATTGCATGGTTTCAGGTTTCTAAAATCAAACAATAGTGCACTTGATGCACAAAGTACCTCTGATAGCACACAAACATCTTAGAGACGTCTATTTGATGTCTGTATTTAAGTCTGCAAGATGTATTTTTTAGAGTGTTTGCTCATCTGCAATACGTCTCTGAGACGTCTCCTGTCAGATGTCGTATAGACATTTAGAAGATGTCTTTAAGATGTTTATGGTTTAGAATGCATGTAAAACTGATCTTTCTAAGATGTTTATCAGATGTATTTACACTGCAGATGTTTTCCAGATCTCTAGCAGACATCTTACAGATGTACCTGTGCTATCTTTTTCCATTTAAAAACAGTTCGACACATAAATAAATAAATAAATGCTTAGAATGATATACACCTTCAATTTTCTACTATATGTCCTCTCTGCTGTTGGATACATTTGCATATTTTCACATTGCATCTGAAAATGTTTTTTGCATAATAAAACATCCACGCCACTAGGTGTCAGTATAAACCACTGTTGTCTTCTGTCCAGTAAAACACATTATTTAGTGTGCCTTTAAGTCAACAATGAATCCCTTACAAATTATAATAGTCACGATATGGGTTAATTACTTGTCTTATCCTAACTTTCCATTCCTTTTATTACTGTTTTTACAAAGCCATTACAAAGACATTGCTATAGATGTCAGTTGTGTACGTACAAAGTGCAGCATCAATGAAGAGGGGAGCAGATTCCTGTGATTCTTCACTCAATCCGTAAGCATTCACGGCTTGCACACGGAACACGTAAGTATCTCCTGGGACCAAACCATGGACCACAAACCTGACAAAAGTAAGTCCAGACAGACAGGCCCAATGTAAACCTACAGTACTTCCAGAAACCACTGTAAGAATAATTAACTTCTTTGGTGTGACAAAGTTTAACTAAATCTGGACATTTCTGAGTATATTTTACCTGGTGTGTTTGTAAGGTCTGTGGTTACAAGGGAACCAGGTCTTAGAGCCGATCACAGAGGCATCTACATAGTAACCCATCAGGTTGTTGGTATGTTTTGGGGCCTCCCACTGCACAAAAGCAGATGTTTTGGTGTTTCTGGAAGCAATCACCTGTCCCGGGGCAGAGGGGACACCTGCACAAACCAAACACATTATCAGATTCGTCATCAGATTTTGCCACAGATTTAATAGGGAGTGAACTCTGCACTGCTGAAAGTGAACATGTTATGGTGGACGGATGTGGAGGTGGAACTGAACCACAGCAAATGTGAGCCAAACAACAACAAAGTGGAGGGGACAGCAATGCATTTCAGATCATATAATTATTTGAGACTTTCAAAGAAGTGATTTCCTTTTCGCAAAGCAGAAGGCTGTGGAAGCTTAAACATACATACCAATGTTCGGAACAATACCTGCAAAATACAGCATGGAAGTAGTTACATAAGCAGCATATGTAGAGCTTTGCACTGAACATCATCTGAATGATCTTTCAAACAGCTTATTTAGCATATTTTGGCATCGGACAGTTAGACAACCACAAGTTAAGTTGCAGTTTCACAGTTAGAGCCTTCTTACCATAAGGGTCCACCTTTTGGATGGGTGCTGTGGCCTCTGACGGCTCACTTGAGCCATACTTGTTGACAGTGATTATGCGGAAACGGTAAGTTTTCTTGTCCTCCATATCGAAAACAGGGTAACGGGGGGATCGTAGCTGGACCGCAGTGTTGACTCTCTGCCAGATGTGACTGTCACCTTCACACTAAGCCGAGAGTCATAGATGACCATTATGAGGAGGGTTTCCCCTTACAAACCCAGGAATTATGGGATAAACAGTCTATTTAAAAAATATGATGACTAGCACTGTGCAATTGATTTTCATGTATAAATTCCTCACAATATTACAATTTTTTTCTTGAATTTTTCATTTAAATTAAGCACTATGTTTATTCTTAATTTTTTTTTTTTTTTTACATTATTTACAAATTTACATTATATTATTTCATACATTTGTAACATTATATAAGAAAAAAAGACATTTTTTTCAGTTATAAAAGTGCAAACACACACACCTTCTCAATGAGGTACCACACAGGTGCCCGTCCCCGAGGGCTAGGTGGTGTCCAGCTCAGAACAATATACGTTTTGTTTATTTCTGTAGCATGCACATTGGTGGGTGGACCTGGTATTGTAACATACACTAAACAGAAATAAATCAGATGTTTGTTTATACAAAATACTTTTAACATCATCTACTTTACACTCTTATTCGCAGTGTGTTAGTACCAGTGTTGGGGGTAGCGCATTACAAGTAACTTAAGTTATGGAATCAGATTACTTTTTTACAAAAAAAATATCGGAGTTACTTTTTCAAATAAGTAACGCAAGTTACTTTGTTTTCCCATTTATTAACCTCTACTCTACAGCTGTGAATTTGTAGGTAAAAGTAACGCAAATGTAATGTAACAAATAACTTTATCTAAAAAGTAACTACTGTAAGTTACTTTTTTAGGGAGTAACACAATATTGTAACACATTACTTTTAAAAGTAACTTTCCCCAACACTGGACTTAGTACTAATGTGTTGAGACGACATGAATTTTTGGCAAAATAAGTAAATTAATTATTAGGACTTGTATGCTGACAAACAAAGCTACTGTAGACAAAGCTGAAAGCCATACAGTATATTACATGGATTACTTGGACTTTACTCAGAATATTCTCCGAATATATTCTGTGAATATTTTGAGCATTGTAAGAGAAAGAAAATACATTTTAGCCAAAAATTCAGTTTGTCATTTCCTGGAAAACAATTTATTATTTTATTTTTTTATTGACCACACTGCAGAAAAAAACAAACATTTTAATATGTTGAACTTTAATTAATTAGATTGATTTAATTTAGATGGATGAAATTAATTTAATGGATTATTTCACTCATTTATTTGCTGGTTAAATTCAATCTGAGAAAACATGTTTGGGGTTAAATGCGGCGATGACGGTAAATCAGCATTTTTACTGGTTAGCTGGTTAACAAGTTCACACTTAAAATGTAACCTTATCTATCATAAATTATTATTATTGCCACTATTTATTCATTTATTTTTGCCAGACAGGTCTGGGTAGCTGAAATAAATACCTTTAGGAAATCATGCCTTCCTTCATCTAAAAACAGCATTTTGCTATTTATTTTCTAATTATATATTTTATTATATTTGCAGTTTATGTAACCTCATATTAATTGAGAGACTACATGTAATATCTTTATTTAAAAAAAAATAATTTGTCCAAACATGGACTATTTAAAATGAATTAATAAAGCAAAACAGGTGATTAAAATGATGAAAAACTTGACCAGATACAGGACACTTTCCTTTATTCGTTCACATAAATTTTCGCCTAAAATCTTAATTTTGAAGAAAAAGGTGTCATTCCTTAATTTTATCCTTTGTTACAATGTCCTGTTGACATCATATGCATACATAGATATAAGTAAGAATTGTCTCTCTTAAAAATGAGATTAAAGCTTCATGTTTACCCCTTTTTGTTTCAATAATTACTACATGGTATGAATGAATGAAATGAGTGTTAAGTTGTAAGGTACTTTGACAAAGACAGCATGCAGTATAGGTGGATGGAGAGAGATGATATTAATGGCTCAGTGAAACCTGAAATCGAATGTACCTCCTTGTAGTTCCTCCTGTCGAATCGCAATGTCATATTTCCCTTCGATTTTAATCACTGTTTCAATACATAAACATAATACTTCATTTTCCCATCAGCTTGGGTGATTCCATTTGAACACATTAAACACCAGACAGCTTTTAAGATCATCACTACAGATGCATTTCTGTGTGCGATATATGAGTGTGGATTATAGCAACTTACAGAATGCATTTCAAATGTGACACCAAATACATACTATGACTAACAGTTGTGCAAAATATAGAAATACATTATTAAAGGCACTTGAATCACACATCTGAGAAAGTCCTCATTGTACAGTGAATTACTGTGAATACAGTGAGCACATACAGTAGGAAGGAAAAGCATATTGCTGTATACTACACACTTACCGTGTCTAAAGATAGAGGTGTGAAGAGCTTGCAAAAGCAGCCTTTTGCAACCAATCTTTTTTGCTCCCATTTAATAAAAACGTGTGTGGGCTATACTGGTCCTGTTTTAGCACCTGATATTTTGATCTGCGGATAGTTTTTGGTCCTACCTTCCACATCACTCTCCACTTCTGCAGCCGTCACTCCACAGGACATCCTAGAAGGCAGACTGATGCCATCTTTGTTCACAGCCCTCACTCTGAAGTGATAGGAAGCTCCCTCGGTCAGGCCGTGGACGGGCAGCTTACACACTTTCACAGGGGAGTCATTGCACTGGACCCAGTCCTTAGCTCCTGACTTACGTCTGCCAAGGCAACATGCAAGATGTGCACAAGATTTGTTTTGGCATGCAACAATAATTATTAATTTATTATTAATGTAAATAACAACAATGTAAATTATTTATTTAATTACTTTTTATAATTATTTTATTTAATTTGAATTATTAAAAAATAAATTAGCTTTTGTTTAAATTATTTAATGCATTTAAATTATTTATACATTAAAATGAAATCTATTTGAAATCTATGTTTACCTGTCCACAAAGTATCCAGTGATGGGAGCCTCATGGGTGGTGTTTGGAGGTTTCCAGGAGACCAGGACGTAATCTGCATTGGCATCAGAGACGGTAACATCCATGGGGGCTCCTGGGGCCCCGGCCACCGTGGGAGGGGCATCTGTGAAACAAATACATTCACACATTTATAAAATAGCAAAACATTTATGAATCTCTTTTTCAATTATGTGTTACACTAAATGTAATACCTCTATGGTACTAACACCTAAGGGGACATGTTAGTGGAAAAAATATGCGACAGTAGTAAAAATTATATTTCAATACCTTTGCATTTGCTCACAAAAAGTTTGCGTTCTCCAGAAAAGCTTTGCATTCGCTAGCAAAACTTTAATTCCCTGGAGGATGCAAAAGCACTGAAATGTAATTTTTCCACCCATATCGTTTTATTTCCATCACCAGAACTTTTTCAGTCTCCCGAGAAACTGTGCATTCACTCGCAAAAATGTAGCTTTCTCTCGGAAAAGGCTCACAGAGGAACACAAAAGTTTCGCAAGCAAGCGCAAAGTTTACTGAGGGAACATGAACATTTGCGAGCGAATGACAAAACACTGAAAGATAATTTTTCGCAAAAAATGTTTTTTGCGTATATAATTTTCCCTTCCATCTCATATTATTTCCATCATCAGAAGTTCAGAACTTTTGCATTCTCCCAAGTACAGAGCCCCTAGAGAGGAACATGATGATGGGAAAAAATTAGATGAAAGGAAAAATTATATGTACAGGTGAAACTCGAAAAATTTTCAATATAGTGCAAAAGTTCATTTATTTCAGTAATTCAACTTAAAAGGTGAAACTAATATATTATATAGACCCATTACATGCAAAGTGAGATATTTCAAGCCTTTATTTGTTATAATTTTGATGATTATGGCTTATGAAATATGACTTACAGCTTATGAAATTTTAAAAAAATTCTGAGATTTTGAATTTGGGGTTTTCATAAGCTGTAAGCCATAATCATCAAAATTATAACAAATAAAGGCTTGAAATATCTCACTTTGCATGTAATGAGTCTATATAATATATTAGTTTCACCTTTTAAGTTGAATTACTGAAATAAATTAACTTTTGGACAATATTCAAATTTTTTGAGTTTCACCTGTAATTGCTTTTGCGTTCTCTCGCAAATGTTTTGTGTTTCCCTGAGAAACTTTGTGTTCGCTTGCAAAATGCTTTGCGTTCCCCTGAGAAATCTTGCGTTTGCTCACAAAACTTTTGAGTTCTTTGCGAGCGAACGCAAACTTTCTATGAGGGCCGCAAAAGTTCTGCAAGGGAACGTAAAGCTACTCGGGGAAACGCAAAACTTTTGTGAGGGAACGCAAAGCATTGAAATAATACTTTTTTTCATCCATCTCCTATTTTTTTCCATCATCATGTCCCTTTAAGGGCTCCGTACCCAAGAAACTTTGCGTTTGCTTGAAAACTTGTTTCTCCCATCTCATATTTTTCCCTTTAGGGGCTCTGTATTCTTCCTAGTTATTTTAGGAATGGTTAGATTACTCAATGCATTTATCACTTATTTTTTACCTTTAACAAACAGGTAAGCGCTGTGTTCTGTGGTTCCATCCTTGGTCCAGACACGGAAGGTGTAAAGACCCTCATCATCCTTGTTCAGGTGAGGAAGAGCGAGCTTGGCGACTCCACTACCAATAGACATCTCAGCCCACCTGGATGGCACTAGCAAAGTATCTACACACACAAATGCAAAGCGTTAGTATCAGTTTAAACTTTTTCAGTGGTTCTAAACTGAAAGACAAATGTAGCATCTCACCATCTCTGTACCACATGACCTCAGGTGGCAGGTTCGGCAGGTCCGGCACCACCACAATGTTGGCCACCAGACTAACAGACTCTCCCTCTGTACCAAATGTCACTCCAAAAGAGTGCAGCATGGTCACCTCAAGCTTACTGGGATGAATGCTGCTGAGAGGAACTACAGGAAACACAACAGAAACCCAAGATCAGATACGCTCCATAATAAACCAAACCACTTTTTTTAAAACAGATTTATTAACATATTATTACTAAAATGAATATATTATTAGCTTACTGTGTGATTTGTATATGTACATTAAATACATAACTTAAACACAATCACCTCTGATAGCATTTTCTGTAAAGCTACTTTGAAACAACTGTATGGGGAATGTACACATAATTGTGAAAAACACTATACAAATAAATGTGAATTGAATTTAGTGTTTTAGTTTGATATAAATCTATGAGATAAATCCTCATATTTATTTATGCATTTACTACAATACATTTATTTTTATGAATTTCCATGTTTTTTTTTTTTTTCGTGATTATTGGTTAAGGATTTATAAATTGTAGAGATTGCACTCACTGTTATCAATTCCTAACCAATAGGAAATATTTTAGAGCTCAGAGTAATGAGAAAAATCACTAAATATTTAAATGTAATTATAATGATCTAAATATTCATTTCTATGACTTCATTGTACTCATTTTTAAGTCCTATTTATTTATTTCAAATTCAAATTAAATTACTTTCTGTATTTATTTTATATTTATTTATCAACCATACTATATTCCCTCCATCCCTGTTATAGTAAAGCCTACTGTTTTCACATTTCATTATTTCATATTTATTACATTTCATATTAAATTTCACATAACAGAGGCAATTTTTTCTGTCCATACTTGTCCATATAACAGTCACTTGAACTATGAAGTATGAATATGAATGCACTTTTATGTTTACTGACAACTGGTGTTTACCACACTGCCTTCTGTTTACAAGCACAAATGAACCCTGGGGAAAAAATGTGCCATTGTTTCCATATCTTATCAAGACTTTGCGCCTGGAACAGAACAGATATTTATGGCTCATGATCTCAAGTAAGGTCCTTCAGACATGGGCGTCAGCCAAACACAAGCTCCATCTTACCTTGTCCTGGCAGATGGGAGAGCTCTCCTCCCCCTTGTGGCCCTACATGGAAAAACAAGCAAAGTAGATCACTAAAAAAGACCACTCACCAAAAGAGAAAGATAAAAGATATGATGAGAAAAGAGACACTCACTCCTGACACAGACAGTAGCCTTGGAGGTGGCCTTTCCCTGCGGATTGGTTGCCACGACACTGTACACTCCAGAATCAGTAACGGCACATCTGCGATAAAACAACACAATTTCACAATGTAAATCAACAGACTGAACATTAGTTTTCAAACCAAAATATAGTTTCTAGTGGCCATATGGGACATATTCATTAGAAATCAGATTAAAAGGATAGTTCAGCCAAAAATGAAATTTACTCGTATCGTTTCAAATCTGTTTGACTTCCTTTCCTCCGCTACGTGAAACACAAAAGATATTCTGAAGAATGGTTCTCAACAGTTTTGGTCACAATTGATGTCCGTTGTATGGACAAAACAAACAAACAAAAATCAACACAATTTTGGAACGACATGAGAGCAAGTAAATGATGACAGAATTTAATTTTTTGGGTGAAGTAGCAATTGAATCAGCAACATCATGAACACACAAAAACTTATAAACATTATTAGAGATTTTTGTAAATTAACTTATTATATAATTTAAAGTTCAAGTGTGTAATTTCTTTGCCTCTATTTGAATAGAATTGGAAAATAATTACTGTGTTCAAAAAGGTTTCCCTGAACACGCCCCCTCTTTGCCATTGGTGAAACAAACAGATAGCCACGCCTCCAACTCACACCATTGGTTGAGCCACTGTTGCTATGCTGGGCAGAATTTTCAAAAACACAGATTTTTTTAAAAGTGCTACAGAGCTATTTTGTTGGCTCTGTTGGCTCTGACTTTTTGTTGTTGTTGTTGTTGTTGTTGTTGTCTACGCATATTAAACTGGGACAAGAGAAAAAATGTAAATGGAAAAATTACAAACTTCAGCTTTAAAGGTGAGACAAAATGTTTGCTTAGTGATCCACTGTTGGTTGTATGGCTAGTTAACAGGATGGAAAATATGTGTTTCACGAACCGTTTGGTACGAGTGGAGAGACTTCTGCATCCAGAACATGATCTCACTGGACAGCAGTGTGTTGGTTTCAGACATGCTGTGCTCTCCTTGAAGCACGGAAATGTGACCTTCAGTCCCTGTGGACTATTTTAGAGCCACTCCTTTCCCTTTGCAATGCATATGGCATGTTTGTCCTAACCAATGACATTTTCTTATGTATTTGCATTTTGTTTCTCTCTGAGAGTTGTAGTAAAATATGCAACAAGCTTTTTTCAAGCTTTTTTGAGAATGAATGAGTGTCTGGTTAGATCTATAACTCAGTGGCCACTGCGATGACCTGTGATCTCTGAGAGGTGCTACTGTAATGGCGGCTCTGGGTCTTCACTGGCGTCAGGCGTTCCAGGATCAAATGACGCATAGCTAAGTTGAGCAGAACCGACAGCTGAGACTTCTTCAAGATGAACCTCACTGGGACTAAATAGGAAAGTGTCGCTTTTAAAAGCACTTCATTCACTTTCCCAGGGCGTTACAAACAGGGAGGGGTGAGTTGCGCTCTTCCATACAATGAAAGTAGGGACTTCTGGGAAGGTATTTGTTTAATGCCATGTTAGCACTGGGGCCAACACAAGGTAAACAACAAGCAAAGGTAACATGGTAATAAGGTAACATCGCAAACACAAGGTAATTAAATTACATGGAAATTAATTTTGTTTTCTTTAAAATACCTGACAGTAATTTACTGTAAAATACATATATACATATGAAATTATATGCAATGTTAAACTATTAGCAATTTTTCACTGTATAATTATGTTAAAGCAACTTACAGTTAACCAACTAACAGGTTTTAACTGTAGCATTTGTCTTATTACGTTCACTTAAAACATAACTGACTGTGTTTATGTGAATACTCTCCAAGACCGGCATTTTGACTTTATTTTGTGTGTATTTGACTGTTTAAGTGCAAGAAGCAGCGAAAAAGAACTCAATTTAGTGTTGAGAGGCAGCTTTATGTGTGCACACTTTGGGTGTGAGCACAAAATCTGCGGGAATGAGTAAAATTATGCGCAATACGCGCAATCCCACTCCGAAATTCAAGCCCTGTAACACTAACAATATTCATAGCAAATTAAACGAGTGAGTGAGGCGAGGCGGGTTTGTGTTTCAACTCGCTGTCAGAGAGATGAGAGAGCGAGAAAGCACAGCTGGTATCGTGTAACTATTCTATGGAAAATGAGTCAAGCCCATTCACCATTCACTTTCATTGTATGGAAGAGAGCAGCTTGGACATTCTTCTCAATATCTTGTTTTGTGTTCCATGGAAGAAAGAAATCAAATGGGTTTTTAAAAAGACAAAGGACGAGTAAATATTGAATCCAAGTTCTCTTGAAACTAAAATGTGTTGCTAATTCATGCAAGTACAGTATGTATAAAAAAAATCAACTTAAGTTGCTTATTTTGCAACTATAAGTTAGTTTGAAATGGTAAAAGGAAACTATTAGAGGCCTACTTGTAAACTGAGGGTGTGTGAGGTCATACCTGCTAATAATCAGACTGTGAACCCCATATTTGCTCTCAATTTTGTATTTTCCAGGAGCACTCAAGGGTTCAATGACAACATCATTCCTATACCTGCCAATACAGAGAAATAAAGTTCAGTTGTGCTCAATTTTAACCACATCAGTGAGAGAGCCAAAGTACAGTAACAGTAAACACATAATGGACCTCATTAATGAAGCATGAGCAGAATAAATGCATCTGACAATTTATTTAAGCATGGTTTTATTCACAATTGACAAAAAATTCTTCTCATGTTTCATTGTTTTTTTTGCTCAGAATATTCAAATAATATTACAAACAGTTTATGCAATTTAAAGTCCCCCTGTGGTGAAAATTAAGCTTTTAATGTTGTTTATATGTCTATGTGGTGTTTTTTAATATGCTTTAAGACAAACCATGTGCAAATTCATAGTATTTTCTCCTTAAAACTGCAGTGGATCAAAGACAGTCTCAAAAACGCGGATTGAAATCGCTGGTGTTTCTGACATCACAAACTACCTTAACCAATCACGTCAATGTGTGATCGCCAACGAGTGGATCTCTGAGCGGGTGTGAGTGAGTGGAGGCGGGGCTAATTTGCATATTCATTGAACCACGTATACTAAATGAGGAAAGGGTGTAGTGTTACGTTCAAGCTATTTTAAGGCACGGAGAAAGCATTTTTCAAGGTAAAAACGTTTAAATATGTAATTTTGGTGATCAAAGATGAGTTTTAAGGAATACAATTATTGACTACAGGGGGACTTTAAGTTTGAGTCATCTAATCAGTATCAAAAACATTAGGGTTTTTGAAGTGAAAACCAATCAAACCATTTGACAATAGGGTTGGGTTGGCCAGACACAGTGCAGAACAGCTTGACGGGAGTCTTCTCCCACACAGTGTGAGATCTCAGACTGACCAGGAAGTCCGGTGCTTTGGGAACCACAGCAGGAACATCCTTCCTAAAAGACATTCCCTTCACCTGTTCAAATACAGAAATAACAGAGTAAAGATTCAAAGGTTCTGCTTTTTTGACGTTCATTGTATGGGCAACATTGTAAAAAATATCTTCTTTTGTGTTCCACAAGAGAAAACAAATACAGGTTTGGAACGGCATAAGCATTTTCATTTTTGGGGTGAACTATCCCTTTAAAGGCATATTGTTCCAAGAAGTTTAAGATGATGTTCACCTCTCTAGTAATCTCGATATTTTTCACTTGCTCATGTGTGGCCACTTTCATCCTGTGCAGCTCCTGCTGCAGATTAACCAAATCTCTTCCAAAGTGAGCTGCCATTCTCTGATACTCCTGCATGCCCTCGGGAGCCCTGCGCACACACACACAAAAAATTACATTCCATACTGTACAGGTTTAGTCTTAAGAGTAAAGTGACACTATCATTTTTTGTCGTCTGTAAATATGGAAGCGGGCTTCTGGTTTTCTCTTACACGGTCTTTAAATAGCCTTCTGAACTGTAATAGATGCAGGAGCCAGTAAAATCTCACCTCTCCCTGAAGGTTGGCACTGTGTAGGCTGGTTCTGCCATAGCCTCAGTGGCCTGGACCTGCTCCTTCTTCACGGCCCGAGAGCTTGATTTCCTGACAAACACATCAGAATAGCATTCGAGTCATGTTTGCATTGTGTGACGGCCGGTGTGAGCAATTTGTTACATTTCACACTTTGTACTGTTACAATTTTACTTACAGCATTGAAGCATGGATAATTGATTTACTATAGTAGTATACAGTATATTGTGGATTTACTATGGTGGTTATTATTATAAATGATGAATGCCAAGTGCCTAAACCCAACAAAGACCAGCCTGATCAGGAAACCATATTTCGCTTGCAAAAACAAACCTTTTTAACATTATTTCAAACATCACTTTCATAATTTTAGTTAAGTTTGGTACCAAATTAACACTTAATTGTATTGAATGTGAACTTGTAGTGTCCTTAAAATCTTAAAAGTACAGTATATTTAAAAAACTGAACTGGTAGACAATATAATATGAATTGAATACAATTCCACTTAAGTGTACTTAAAGCTAGTACATTTTCATGACTTTTAAAAAGTGCATTTTTGTAATGTCAAATGTCTTGTCATTTTAAGTGTATATTAAGTACATTTGAAATCAAATTATGTTTAAGGAAAACTTATTTTGATGTGCTGATTAACATATGAAAGCATGTTACATTTAAAGTTGATATAAATGTAAATCTTAATATAAGTGTAAATTGCAACTTCATCATTACATATGTAATGTAATTAGAAATATATTTAATAAATGCATACAAGTTTCAATCAAAATGACATTAAAGTATATTTTAATTTACCACAAATGCTTGTTAGTATATTTGGCAGTACACATATTTCAAAGACAATAGAAGTTTTGAAAATTACATGTAAAATGTAAAAACCGAAGTGAAAGTCAAAAAAGCAGTTCAGTTAATTGCATTTAATATAAATTATACATTATAATTTCATTTTAATATACATTAAACGCTACATTAATTTTGCACTTACAGGAAGCATATTCATTTATTATATAAGTAAATTATTTCCATAATAAGTAGCCTACTCTTTCTTGAGTACTTAACTTCAGAGAGTTAATAAGCTCATGTGATCAGATGCTAACAGGAAATGCTAAACAAATGCAGCATGTTTCATTCAACAGCGCCAGCAAAGCTTAAGAAACGGCTTTGATCGTGCACTGTAAAAAGTGATCAGTTGACTACATAGGAAACCCGTAGCCTTAAAATGATTAAGTAAATAAACTTCATGCGTAATTGAAAAAATTAAGTTGTGTGGAATTGTCACAAAACTTATTTTTTTCAATTTCAATGTACATTTTGTTTAGTCAACTGATCACTTTTTACAGTGTCTTTAACACAAAATAAAATAACACACAAAAAAATATGATTAAAATGGTGATTAAATGGTAATTACTCTGTTCTGCCAAGTATGCTATCTGGATCATACACCAAATTCTCGCAAAATCTCTTGCAAACATTGATTTTTGAGGGCCAAATTGATTACAGCAACATAATCAGTCCCTGTAATGTATAGTATGGATTGGAAAAAGCTGATTTATTCATGCTTGTTAACCTAAAGGCAACAGCACCCACACTGAAGCAAATCTGAATTCCTCTTCACCCAAAATGTGAACTGAATACAAACCATTTTCTTTCTTGTCAGCTGAGAAGCTTGAGTGCCATGCTTCATATCATATTTTCCTACTGTACTGTGAAGCAACATTTTCTCCTTTCTCACAACTGATGCATGACGTAACCTTTGATCAGCCAACTGAGTATCCGAGTATCAGGTCACTTGACCTTTAGATGTCTTATGAAGCAACAAAGAGAGCGGTATTAGCATAAGCGAAGGCGTTCTTCTGGCCAGCTGAAACCTTTGAGCAAAGCTCACGCCAAGGCTATCCGTGTGCTCGGCCAATCAAACTGAGTTTAACCACATCCATCCCATACCTTGAGTGATGGACAACATGTTTTGAGCTTTGATGTTGCGTTTGCTCCTGCCGATAAAGTGTTACGGCCCTCGCAGGCATGTCGGGAACACTCTGAAAAAGACCTAATGACCACACCAATACTCATTGTGCAATCTAAATCACCTTTAAAAGGGTTTATACTGGACAAAAATGTACAGTTAAGAATGTTGAATATGAATATGGAACAGAGCTAGTGTTCTTGCGATAACATATTGGGTAATATTGTAAACTCAAGTTATCATGATATACACACTCTTAAAAAAAAAAGGTTCTTCATTGGCATCAATGGTTCCATGGAAACTTGCTCTAAACATCACTCTAACAACAAACATGTCTTTAAAGAACTGTTTACTGAATTTGGGATAACTGCAAAAAAAAAAACAACACTTTGGATTTTTTATTTCTAAGAATGTATGTAATAAACAGATGAATTCAAATTATTCTGACCTACATAATATATAATAAAGTAATAAAGGAAATAACCTTATAAACACAACCCCAGATAAAACCAAAACCGAAAATGTTGCCTGACCAAAATAAATCAGTATAGTATATAAACTGTATATCAAACTTTATATTCCTAGTTTTTTTTTTTTTTTACTTTAGCTTTTACTTAATTATGAGATCAATAAGTTATGACAATGTGTTTTTACATTGCTTTAACTATGTTAATCAATATTCAACCATTTTTAGTTATAGATCAACAAAGTTATAGATTCAACTGAAGTAAGTTTAATGTAATTTAAGTTGAAATTACTTAAACATCCAAGTTGATTGTACTTAAATTAAAAATTAAGGCAGCAACTTTTTATTTTTTTTAATTTTTTTTACAGTGGTTATTGTAAACTAGCACCAAGTTTCTCACATTCCAGCCCATCAGCAACACCCATGAGGTCAAGTGCATCACATTACAGGCAGAAAGTGAAAAGCTGACCCAAGAATAACTGGCACAATTTATGGACACAAACACACACATCTCAGAATCCAAGTCGGAAAGAATTTGAGCAAAATCCCTTAGATTTGACCTTTGACCTGCACATAATATGACTATGGCAACAAGGTTTCAAGTGGAAACAAACAAATCAATAAACACATTAAAGGATTTGTGCATATTTCTGCATTACTACATGAACTCTTCAAAATTAGAGCTCAACCTGTGGGAAAGTAATACAATTTTCCCTTCCTCACTAAAACAAATATTAAATATGGAAGAATCAAAAGTGACCAGACATTTGGTAATGATCTAAAGTCCAGAATCATGTCACACACAGTCTTTCCCCCAAAGTATTCAATAATATCTTATAACAATATTCAATTGAAATCGTATGAAATACACCCAATATGATCATCTGGGCAACGTACGTATCCCAATACATATCTGTTAACAGATTAATAAAATAAAGCTGCACTTACCCCAAGAGAAAAGAAGAGCTTTGAGTGTTGGAAGAGCAGCCTGAGAGCAGTTGGAAAGCTCCTGCTGATGGAACAAAAATAATGCGCTCACTTAGGGAATGTCTTCACTCAGCCACCCCATGTAAGGATACTCTTAAGACTATATATAGCATTTACCTCAATTTTTAGACCATTTTACCGACTGAAAGAGGACGAGACAACAGATTTAGTTTAACAGGGGTAAATGTTCATTCGTTTCTTTTGAACTCATCTGATGATTCTTGAGACAAATAGGGTAAGGTAGGATTTTACCTGGAATCACAACCTCAGAGGGATCGGCACTGGGACGTTGTAAGCATGTATACGTCCTCACTAACTTCTAAAGGAGAGAAGCACATTCACGGCAACTTTGGGTTTAAGTTCTGTTCAAAATAAGAATCTTTTAGCCCTCTGCACAATTTTGAAAGACGCTTCAGTTTGTAAATATTCAAAAAGCCGTGGGTTGACGCCAAGACGATTTCTTATCAGTTTTTAAATTGTATCTTCAAAAAGAAGTGATTTCCAAAATGATGCTTAAGTCGGCATCTTGGGAGCCCCTTTTTAGGGGTTTAATCTACCCTCCCTCTTACTGGGCTACAGTTGCCAAAATCTATTTTTAACAGGAGATAAAACAGAGAGACTGTAAGTGACACCCTGCAGTTACAGTACTGCTATATAAGACATTAACTAATTAATGGTGTCTGTCAAAACCCTGTAGATGTAGAGCAAGACCAGAAAAATAAAAATAAAAAAATGAGCCATGGCCAGTCACAGGTGAAGTGAATATCGTTGATCATCTCCTAACAAGGACACATATTAAGGTCTGGGTAGATTAGATGGTAAGCAAACAGTCAGTTCTTGTACTTAACGTGTTGGATGCACGAATAACGATCAGAGCGAATTTAACAAGGGCCAAATTGTTATGGAAAGCCAACTAGGTCAGAGTATCTCTGAAACGGCAAGGCTTGTGAGTTGCCCCCGGTCAACAGTGGTGAGAATTTACCAACAGTGGTCCGGGGAGGGACAAACAACAAACCGGTGAGTGTTGGGCACCCAAGGCTCATCAATGCACGAGGGCAACGAAGGCTATCTCATCTGGTCTGAACCAACTGTGGCACAAGTCATATCAAAATCTTAATGATGGTGCCTATGATGAACCCCATCCAGGGTTCTTGCAGGTTTCAGTTAGTCAAATTTAAGACCTTTTTAAGACATTTTAAGACCATAAAGATTGAAATTTAAGACCTACACAACGCATTACCAAATAAATGTTCAAATCAAAGAATTCATTTTATTTCAGTGAATTCAGTAATTGAAAAAGCATTCATTTAATTTACAAATAAATCACATTAGCAACCTTCCTCCACACCCAACAACGCGTGTCAGAACAGAATCAGATATATATTTTTTTTATAGAAAATTGTACTTTGCATATTACCGGTATACTGTAAAAAAACCCCACATAATTAGTTGATTTTAGTTGATCATAGTTGATAATAACTAGAGATGAAATGGCATGAACATTTAATTTCATGATTATAGTGACAAAAATGATCATGGTTATCACAGAATCCTGTTCAAAAAGTATTAATACTACACAATGAAGTTTTATGTCGAAAACCAGCAAATAACAAATAAATTTAGCATCAATATGCACTTTTTGTTTACATAAACATTAAAATAATACCATTAAAAATTAACATTTTTAAAGTGTTGTGCATGTTATACTAACATATACTATATATGTACAAGTTAAAATAAAGGTTTGACAAAAAAGGTTTTATAAAAAGATAAACCTAAATATTTCAGACTTTAAATAATTTTTCATAAAAAGAATGAGTCCAAAAAGATAAATTACTGACATTTACAATGCACTTTAGCTTATCTTTTATTATTAATAGTAAAATTCGGTCCTATTTTCCCGTCTGGCGTCTGGCGTTGCTATGCAACCATGCCCTGCGTCTCCACAATGACAAAGAAGTTTTAGTGGCTAATGGATATCCACCACCGAAAAACGCTTGCTGTAGCTCTGCCACAAGATTTATTTACGGAGAAGAGAAAAACACCCGTAGTGTTTGGGTGCACCCCCATCCTTGATGTTGACTGAGACAGCGCCTGGAAAAAACGAGCGCGTCGCTTCTATTATGAGCACGCTTACCGCGCGCCTACATTTGAACGAACTTGAGCGCGCAAAAGACGCGATATGTGAACGGCCTCTTGGCGAGCGACCTCCAATCAGGCCGCGAGCGACGTGTTGGAGACCCCAGCACTAGAGCTCCGCTTTGTAGGCTACGACTCGATACTTTTTGCTACTTTATAATAATTTTCTGCGGCCAGCGTTTCTGGAAATAAACGAGGGTAAACACTTTTTAAGACCTGACTAAATTAAATTTAAGACCGCGGATGAAAATATGGCCGTTTTGAAGACTTTTTAAGGCCTTAAATTTAAAGTTCAGAATTTTAGACTTTTTAAGACCCCGCGGGAACCCTGCCCATCAACCGTCGAAACGGTGTACAATGGGCACGCGAACGTCAGATCTGGATGAACCCTGGGTCCAGCCATTCGTGTGGAAGTACATTTGACACATGCCACCTGCCTACCTAACATTATGCTTTTTCCATACACTATACAATGCAATTAACTTGCATTGTATAACATTCAGTTTAGTATGACTAACAGAATGAATGACATACAATAGCATGACATACAAGCCACCTTAAGTACATCTGTGTAATCTGTTCTTCACTTTAGTATTCTATTTGCCCTGAACCATTAGTTTCCTATCATGTGAATGTCTTGTGCATTAAATACTGCCTTTTTGGCAGCCTGGATAAATACTAAAGCAGCATGTAGATACTAATGAATACTGCAACTTTGCAACTAAAACTATCAATTAATTTAACACTGTGACTCAAAAACGTTTCGGTAACACTTTATTATGATGGTTATTTTAGATATTCTGTTGACTATAAGTAATGCTGCTCACTTTCATTAGAGTATTAATAGAGTATTAGTAGACTGCCTGTTTAATATCTGCTAACACTTTATTTTGATGTTCCCCCAACAGATTATAAGTAACTTTGTAACTACATTTCAGCTTATTTTACTAACCCTAACCTAACAGTCTACTAATACTCTACTAACACTCTAAAGAGAGTGAGTAGACATGTCCCAGACAGCAGCATAGTGTCATATTGTGTATTCAACGCATACCAGATGTGGGCCAGATCTGGGCCGACACTATGTTGCTGTCTGGGGTACGTGCAACATTACTTATAGTCAACAGAATATCTAAAGGGGACCATCAAAATAAAGTGTAACCAACATTTCTTTTAATATTCACCAACAAAAGACATATACTATTAGAAGACATACATTGTTTTATTGAGCATCTTCTGCTGTGGTCAAAACAGAGGAAAGCTGATATGTATTCAAATCAAAGACAAGGATCACAAAAGATTCTCTTAAAAAATCTTTTTACAAAAGCAGCTTTAGTTAGCATGTTTGGGTTTGCAATATATTACCATTAATTCCCAAATCATCTTTGGTGTAGTTTGGAGTAAAAAAGAAAAAAACCCAACCAAACAATCAACAGCAACAACAAAAATATGATAAAATATTTACAAAGCATGTACTAAATCCTTCACTAATAGTTCGATTCACACAGCTCATTAAAGTGCATCAGATTTCAGTAGTTTGAGTGAATTAAGCAAAAGAGTGCATAGATATAATCTCTGAATGTAATTTATCATAAGCGTCTTGCACTGCACTCAGTGCACTGCGTTACCATAAGCTGTTGTACAGAACTTGGATATTAATGAAAGCAAACCAAGCCATAATACAAGAAGTACATGATACATCATCATAGGAAAACAAAACACTGAGGAAAAACACCATTATGGCAAGTTTGATTGGAATGTTCTATTGAGTGATGACTAATAAATCTATAAATTTTAAAGAGAGGCTTTCAGAAAAAAAAAAAAAAAAAAAAAAAAAGGAAAAACGATAACTAGGTTTGGGATCATTGACGCTCTGTTAAAATAACATCTTCAAAAAGAAAAGAGGAAAATCTTCCAAAATGTACAATCTTAAAATCTTCCCAGCTCTAAGTGCAAGTTAATATTCAGTGGTGCTCAAGAGGAGTGAAAAACTCTGATTTTGATAACGTAATTTCAAGAAAAGCCAAAGAAACACAATTAATTTTTTATAGTACGGAAAGTACCAGCAATCCTCCCATTAAAATATACACAACCATTTCAGACATTTTCATTTAAACATTAAAACCTCAAACATTACCACTCCCATTTTCATTTACAAAAACTGTCGAGTCATCTATCTAAGCCATGCTGTGGGGTGAATAATAAATAACCTTAGTTTGAACCGCTGAAGCAGGTGTTCCTGTTGATCGTGTTTATCGTAAAAGGCACATAATAGCTACCGTTTAATTTGACATCATTCAGTTGAGGCGTTATTCTGCATTATTAATTATACTTGTACTGTCCGCGTCGTCAAAGTTGCGCTGGTAACGCACAGTCGAATGGAAGCGATGCTTGTTTTTCTGGTACAGGAGGAAGACGCCGGCAACGATGATGCAGAGGAGTACAATGATGAAGAAGATCAAAGCCACAGGGCTACCTGGATCTGCACATGCAATATACAACATGTCATACCATAATGTTGCTTTGTTTTGAATTTGCAATGCCACTGAATAACATTGATGGATGAAAAACAATCAACAGTCAAATATTTTTGTAAGAAATTAAGTGTAGTAGGTTTAAAAATATACATGTAACACAAGTAGCCATATTTATGAGAGCAGTAAAGGCACTATTGTTGGAATAGCCCATTATAACATTTTGTGCTTGTTTACATTTTATTATTTTTAACTTAGTCATTTTAATTTCTGCTTTCAGAAAAGCAATCAGTTGTTTTTAGGTTTAGAATCTAATGCTTAAATTTTAACCCCTTTTTGATTATAATGTACATCATAGCCTACAAAGATACATTTACTATATTTGTTGTCATGTGCTTTTATATTACACATTGTTTAGGGGATAGCATTGGGCAGGATGTGGAATAACATTGTTTCAAATAATGTATTATTTTTTTTTTATTTTATTTTTTTTCATCCGATTAATCGGAAACGTAATCGACAGATTAATCAATTATAAAAAAATAATCGTTAGTTGCAGCCTTTTGGAGTTGATCAGATTCACCTCAGGTGAAAACAGTTTTGTAATATTTCACATGAGCTTGATGATTAGTTAAATCTGATCACAACTACATACCCAATTAAAAATAAAAAAAGGTCTGCACACTTATGCCGTCAGGTTATTTAAAGTTTTTATTTGAATTCAATTTTGTATCCGTTTTCTCTGAAATGGTTTTTCAGTGGCATTGCATAGGTTGTAATTTTTACATTAAATGTGAAAAAGTTCTGATATGATTTATCTTGGTTTAATAATATATATATATGATTTATCTTGTTTAATAATATATATATATATTATTATTGATTATATGTATTTTATGAGCCATTTTCAAGAAATTTTGAGGACTCACGGGCAGGTGCTTTGCAGACGAGTCGGCTGCGGCTGTACGAGCAGTTGGCTTGGGTCCAGCTGCCTTTGCTGGAGACCATGACTGCGCAGATCTGCGATGTGTCTGACTCCTGTAATAATTTCGGCCCCAATTTTTCATCCCAGCTAGAGAAGTCCAGTTCACTACCGTCCTGCCAACCAGTGGGCTTACCTTAGAGGAAACAAAGATTTACAGAGCTGAAATAAGTCCACAAAGTTTCTCTCTTCTCATTTGTAAACATTTCTATGTTTACACCGTGTAATTTAATGATCCATGCTGCAATATATAACTCTTAAAAAGTCTTAAAAAAGGACATGGTGAGCTTGAAGGTAGATTATTCATTATTTACTTTTGGAGTCCATGTTGAGCGCCAGCCACACTCGGCTGGTGATGGAAGGGTTCGTATTCATATAGTTGGAGACGAAATCATTCTCCTCTTTACTCTTTATGGTTAACAGCTTGGACGAAGAATCTATACATGAGAAATACAAGATGTTGTTAAGACACTTTCAGGTTGATTTTTGGATGGTTTGTACAGTTTTTAGTGATTATGTTGTGGTTTGGATTTGAGAAACTGGTCCTAAAACAGGGGTAGAAATAACAGTAACCATGTAAAATGCCACTGAAAGTTATTCTCAGTCTGTTCACCCACCACCCGATGCTTATTGCACAGAAAAATGGCAAGAGCTGTTATCGTGGTTAGATACATTTCAGATATGCCCCTAAATAGCGTGTAAAACTAGACAAACTGGTCATTCACACATTCGCGTGTTGTCGCTTCCTGTCTAACCAAGACAAAAAAAGCTCCCAAGTGAATGTGAAAATTGCTAAAGACGCAGCAATATACTCACCCAGTTTCTGACACACGTTCTTGGCACTCTCCATGGTAAAGACTGAGTAGTTGTACGTGTTGAAAGCATAACAGTGATCGTTAAACAGGACCCAAGAGGTCTGACTATCACTCTTAGGACAACTACTGCTGGACTGAGAAGAGAGATGTGCACTAGTTCCTGGGGGGAAAAAAATGAAAGAGAAACCAGTTTCAGACTGAACTTTTCAGAACAACAGTTAAGTTTGTGTTGTGTTATTGCATGCTTGTCTTACTTTTATTGATGTTGTTGTAGCAGATGGCCCCTTCTTGGGTTGTATGGCAGTTGACAGATGACCAGGTGCCTTTGGAGTCAACAAACACACACTTTTCCTCAGAATCACGGCCATCATCTACAAATCCATCTGGTTTGAATTTTATCCCGGTCCCATCTGACCACTCAAAGGGCCAACCGCTTACCTAGAGAAAGAGCCATTAAAAATGCATAATGATAACAATTGAGTGCAAAAGTTTAAGCTCACAGTTAGTAATTGCTGTCAATTGTTGCTATTATCACAAAAAGTGTGTACATCTTGTTTGGAGAGGCCAATCCACAGTGAAAAGCCATCCCTTTTGGCGATCAGCGCCATGTTGTCGTTAGTCGTTTTGTCACTAATGCTGGCAAGATGGCCTCCATTGCTGCCACACTCTTGCAGTGCCTGATACCAGTCCATTTTCTTTGCCACCCGACGGTAACTTATGCCATCCGGAGTATTAACGTCAACCACGCCCTTCATGAATTCATCTTTGGGATCTGTAAAAGACATTTTCGTAAGTTGACAAACAACAAGCTACATCAAGAATTTTGGCTACTAGGCCATCTACATAGATGTAAACACTACCATTTTTTAAAAGAAATTAATACTTTTATTCAGCAAGGACTGACTTTTAATACCCACCAAATGCTAATAATAATGCTGTTTATTATGCTTATAATGATTAATGCTGTTTATAATGCTTAATGCTGTTCTTTTGAACATTCGATTAATCAATAAAAATCTCCACAAAAATATCACCATGAAATCAAAATCATTGATTGTTGAGTAACAGATGGATTACATGTCAACTGCTCATTTTGCAGTTTAAGCCTAAATAAAAAAAATATTTATGTAAAAATATACTTGTCCAGTTTATAAAGGGTAAAACAAGCTGAAAACTCATTGGTGTTGCTTTACCATTTTCAATCTTGCACACCACAATACTTCGCTGTCTGAAGGCATCGAAAAGATGTTTGTTGTTTATTATTTCCCACTCTCCAATCACGTTGAGGCCAGCCATGAAGGGTTTTGTGATGTTTGGTCTTTCACCATATTTCCAGTTGGAGAACTGCACATTGCTTCCATCAAGCCATTTCAGCTGCTCTTCTAAAACAAAGACATCATACAGGGCAGAAATTAACAGCTACAGTATTTTATACTTTCTTACTCAATCCATCTTTCCCTATAAAGGCTGGCATGACTTTTGGACAGATTTTTGCCCTAGTTAACAGTCTGGAGGAGTCAACGCTAGTTAGCAAAAGTCACTTAGCTAGTCTGCAGAGTCAGAGTTGACAGATTTCATAAAAAAATTGTGTCTTGTATTATAGGCACAAACTCAGATTTTTTAGATTTGGACAATGATTCCATCCAGTCGGAGGAGATTAAACATGTTTGACAATTACCTGAATTTAGAACACATATTATTTTCAATTGACATGCGCCTCCTAGCAAAAAGGCGCATGTTTTTACAGGAGTTTAGAATTACTTGAAGGTCTGAAAGTGTGTGATGCCCAGTTTTTCTCTCTAACCATTTACAAAGACAGCAAATATATCATGTCTAGTGTTTTAAAATCAGTTCAAATTTGTGTATGAAAAATTGTGAATATTTAGTCTGATAATTGGCTATTAAGATAACACAACTGACAAGATTGAACTTTGAGAAGTGATCATCTTACCGGTCATGTTTCTGTTCATTCCCAGCCACACAAATGACACCAAGTTTTTGAACGGCTGCAACTGCTGCCTGATGAAATCATTCTCGGTCTCATCACGAATGGTCAGGATTTCTCCATACCCGGCTAAAACATACAGGCAAGATTACCATAAAACATCATGAAATTCAGGTAATGCTCCATAGAAATCATTAAACATTGGCATTTATGTTCATAATCAGCTTTGACCACAGCTGATAAGTAGCTAGTTGCTGTTTAATACTTTGAAAACACAGCAGTAAAGGAAACATGAACAAGATGTTTTGCAGAATAGGTTATCTAGTATTTTAAGTCCCAGATACGACTAAGCACCACCCGTACCAATAGCCTTGCAGATCTGCTCTTCATTGATGTTGTAGTTGCCCCACCTGGAGGACCCCAGCAGTAACGTGTAGCAGTTCTTCTTAAAGCGGATCCAGTTCTGTCCATTACTTTTGTGGGGACATGTGACAGGATTCACTTCAGGATTGACGGTCTTATCTGTTATGACAAATGCATTTTAAAGCAAAACGTATGTGTGTAAATAATGAAAAGCAGTTGAATATTATTAGATCAGGTTAGGAGTTATCATTTATAAACTGAATTAGCTTTGGAACAAATGATCCTCACTGTGTGGGATGTGGCAGATCACTCCTGAAAGCTCTTCTTCACATTCGGTGGCCTTCCAGAAACCGTCAGTGTCCAGATACACACAGGCCCCTTCAGTGGCTTCAGAGGACCAGCGGTTGAACTCCGTGTGGCTGTGGTCTGTCCAGTGGTAGTGCTCCCCTTCCTTGATTAAAAACAAATATTAATCAAAGATGTTCATGACATTGAACTGTTCCAGCATGTAATAAACTACCGTAAAAAAAAACGTTTGGGGTCCGAAATATTTTCTTTAATTAATACTTTTATTCAGCAAGGATGAATTAAATTGATAATAATAAGAAATGTTTCTTAAGTAACAAATCAGCATATTAGAATGATCGGTCCCACTTTATATTAGGTGTCTTTAACTACAATGGACGTATTGTGTTCATGTTGAATTACAAAACACTTTTGATTCTATTGAGGTGGGATACAGGTAAGGTTATGAACAGGTTTGGTTGTATGGGTAAGTTTAAGCGTGGGTTATGGGGTAAGGGAAGTGTCAACAGTGTAAATATAGAAGAAGTCATTACAGAATTTAAAATTAAAAGTATTTTTATATACAAGTACAATGTAAAAACATGTATTTATTTACACAATAAGTGCATCGTATCAAATTATTAATTGAATTGTACACAGTAGTTAAAAACACTTAATATTAAAGGTACAATATGTAAGATTTTTGTAATAAAATATGCAAAAATCACTTGCACAGTGTGATATATTTCCTGCAGTTGTGTACTTACAATATCCCAAAAGTTCCCAAAGATTTTTAATTTCAGAGAAATTCCAATTTTAAATAATGGCTCGTCACTGGTCATTGTCGCCTGTCAATGACGTAGCCTAATATCCATGTTATCCCTGGTTACTGCTTGTACTGACATAGTAACCATGACAACAGACGTGGACAACTGCGTAACGTCTAGCGGCACGCTCACACTGTTGTAGTTTTGTTCAAACATTATGGACCATGGCAAGCAGACTTTGGGTCAAAAGGAGAACTAAAACTAGGATCAATATCAGCGTGGCGTTTTCGAGATGCTGAGAGCTCCACGTCCGCGACAAACTTCGACTTGACAGAGACGCCGCTCTTGCATGTACTTTATTAGACAGGTGAGCAAATGTACATAAACTAATCAATGTTATATAGCTCAACATGATGAAATGTTAGAATATGATCAGTATGTTATTCTAATGTTGATCTAGCTTACTGCTAGTCTCAAACAGACAAACTAACACACTGAATAACATTATAACTTTCAACACACTCAAATGCAGTTTTGTGTGATAGTGTAGAGCAAGTGAAACAGCGCTGCGTTACCTCACAAGTTTCATTCGTCTAATAAACTGACATGTGTGAGTATTAATTCAGCATTTGCATGTAGTTCAGTAGAATTAAATGTCCTTATTCCTTTTTATCCGTGGGACTCGCGTGTGACGCTGATATCTGTCTCTTATTAGCAATCGCGCCCTGCTTCATACCACAGTCATGTTAAAAACATCCATAAATATTATTATCATCAAGGCGACAAGTTCCATAATTACGCTTATGTGTCATCAACCTACAGCTTTGTTATTGTAAGAGGTTAGCGACCCCTAGCGGCAAAACAAATTACATATTGTAGCTTTAAGTGGGTCCAAATGATTTCTGAAGGATCATGTGACACTGAAGACTGGAGTAATGGATGCTGAAAATTCAGCTTTGCCATCCAATGCAATAAAATTACATCTTAGTTAGTTATTACATCATACATAGTTATTTTAAATTGTAACAATATTACTGTTTACTGCTTTTTCGATCAAATAAATGTAGCCTTGCTGAGCATAAGAGACTTCTTTCAAAAACATTCAAAAATCGTACCGACCCCAAACTTTTGAACGGTAGTGTATGGGAGTGTGTGATTTTCACTCACGTCTTCGCTAAAGAGTCCAATCCAGAGTGGCTGTCCTCTTCGAGAAACTTGCACTGTAAGCACTGCTTGGACATATGCATTCGGTATGCTGGCCAAGTCCATATCGTTGTTCCGGCACAACTGAAGAGCCTCTGACCAAGTTAAATTGTCATGCTGTACCACCCTAAATGTATGATCATGAACTGTGAAGTTATCCTCAGGCTTAGGTTCCTCTGGTTTATCTGGGGAAATAGTCAGTTGGATGTTAATCAGCAGAACGCTATTTCATTTAACATACAGATGACTGAGACGGTCGCTGGTGGCTCATACCTGCATAATGCTGGCAAATGCTGAGATTCTGCCGGTCAGTGCAGGAGGTGTAGTCCCAGGTGCCCATCATGTCAGAATGATCATCATTGTACATGTAGGCACAGAGCTCCAGGGAGTCTTGTTCAAACGTCTGCCAAGCAATTCAAGAGGAAAAGGAGAAAATAAGTCAGATTAGGTGTATCAGGATTACTCTATGGCCTCAAAATGTTTTAAGTAAAATTCTGAATGAAATGTTTGCTTATGATATTAAAAGTAAAGCCAACTGAATACATGATGTGGCGTATGGAGATGAATAAAACTAAATGTGTTCCTTTTCATTTTGCATTAGAGTGACTAGTATATTTCAATTTTTTAGAGCGACACGTATAAGTTTCATTCTTCCAGTAAGCAAATAAAGAGATATTTTGGGGAATGTTCATGATGCTCTTTTCCATACAGTGAAAAGTGAACAGGGACTGAGGCTGTCAAGCTCCTAAAATGCCAAAAATGTTCTTGCATGTCTGTTTTCAAGTTATTGTATGACTTCAGAAGACCATTCAAGTGTGATGGATCAATATTATGTTGCTTTTACAGTACCATTCTAAAGACTAGGGACTTTTTTATGTTTTTGAAATAAGTCAAGGCTGCATTTATTTGATCAAAAATACAGTAAAATAGTAATATTATGAAATATTATTACAATTTAAAATAACCATTTTCTATTGTAATATACACTAAAATGTAATTTATTCCTGTGGTAACAAAGCTGAATTTTTAGCATCATTCCTCCAGTCTTCAGTGTCACATGATCCTTCAGAAATCATTCTAATATGCTGATTTGCTGCTCAAGAAACATTTCTTATTATTATCAATGTTGAAAACAGTTGTGCTTCTTAATAATTTGTGGATACGTAAAAATGCAGAATTCTTTGATGAATATAATTTTTTAACATTTAAAATTTACATCTTTTGTAACATTATAAATGCCTTTACTGTCACTTTTGATCAATATAATGCATCCTTGCTAAAAAAGAAAAAGAAAAAAAAGAATTATTTACTGAGGCTTTAATTTTGGGGTAAACTAACCTTTAAAGAAGAAGCTAGGCTTCCATTGTTCCATTAATCTAAACATATTTCCTGTTTTTATAAAATGAGAAACAAAACTATTCTCTGTATAATCCACCGTGTGCCACAAAGGCTGTACATAGACTGTTGAACCCCCCCACCCCACCCCACCCCCCATTTCTTTGGACCAGATCTTTGTGGTCAAAATTATAATTTACAGTAAGACTTTCAAAGCAGATGGACACTTGCATTGATGAATATGGGTCGTAACTGGCCATGCAGGAGAGGATTGAAGTTCAGATATTCAACTGGCGAGTTATCCACCCACTGAGTGTCATGAGGCTTGAACTTCAGACCAATCCAGACCTTCTGAGGTTGCCCAGGTAACTGCGGTAACATTGTAGTGATGAAGTCTAGATGGAGGCAAGGTGCACATGATGGAAAGTTGTTAAGTGTGTTAAAGATGTGTTTATATTTAAATATGTTCTCGTGGATTTTTAATGCTATATAAAACCAAACAAACCCTGTTCAACTTGGTCAGATACGGTGAGCATCGAGCCTTTCAGTGTTTTGCAGAACTCATTGGCATCATTGAAGTTTTTGAAATAAGAATCAGATAAGAGCCAGTAGCACTGCAATACACATATACAATGATGGCATTAAAAAACACACACATCTTCAAATTTCAAGGGATGTGACTGGCATGTCAGACCTTGTCTTTGAAGTGCTGGGACCTGCCCCCACACGGGGTGCCGGGTGGGTGCGGTTCTGGGGTTCCTTTCTCCGCAGAAGTGACATTCAGGGTCTCGCACACAAAGGGCTGTCTTTCATTACAGCTTCTGGTAAAACCTACAGGGATTAAAGAGGATCATCTGAGTTGCTTCATAAATCATAACTGTTCTTATCTTTTACAATTAAATTTGTCTTTCTTATCCTCAATGCTTTATTGGCTTTTCTTGTACAAAATGGACCTTATAATTATATAATAGTACTAATAAATAACATTTGGGAGGGGTCATTTATAAGTAGTGTGTCTGGAAGAAAAATATTATAAATATTATTTATTTAAATTTATTTAAACTTAATCAAAGTGACTAATACTGGATTCAAGGTAGACATTGACATTTTATTATTTCTTGCTCTTCCTGGGAAATTAACTCATGACCTCTATGCTCTATTGAGCTACAGGAAAATAAATCATTTAAACTATTATTTATACAATTTATTAAAATATTTATACATAAAATGAGAGCATTTAGCCCAGCACACAGCATTGCTTTGGATGATCAGTAAGATCCGTTGGAAAATATACGCAATAAAAGCCGATCAATCAGGTTGTGAACATATCTCTATGCCTTTAGGTTCAGTGTTAAAATGCCAATGCTAAGCGGACCAAGACTAAATGCTTTTTGTTGTTTTTTTGGTCCAGACCAAACAAACCAAGCGAACCAGCACACCCTAAAAATTGTTAATGTTTTCTAAAATTTATACTGATATTTACTCAACTTTTTTCATTGTCAGGGAAAATGTCACCAGGGCAATTAAAAAGGAAAAAAATAATAAATATAAAATAAAATAATAATAATAACTGGCCTGGCCAAGCTAGAAGTGATTTATGGGTCTTATGACATTCACAGAAATGTACCATTGTGCTACAACTAGGGAGGCCATTTGAATGAGTCATGAAACATCTTCAAATGAAAAACATGTCAAGCTGCTCCAAGATCAATTCTGCAAGATGTTGAAATTACTTAAGGGAAAAACAATAAGACTCTCATACTGGGTTCAAAATTGACGGGAGTGATAGAAGGGCATCTGCCCAGGAACGCTGCATGATAGTGGTGGAACCTGCAAGCACACACAATAAAGACCCATATAAAAGACAATAAATGAAAAATAAAATAAAAGGTTCATGCCTGTAATTGTGGTTTAGATAAGGTATGATAAGCCAACTTACATAAAGGGAAGCTGAAAACCAGGATAACGCAGGTCTGCCCACCACCTCACCTCTTTTCCTGCATGCTACAACAGATCATTACAATTAAATTAATTACTGGCTGATATGAACAATCACATATTCACTCATATTAATTCAATCCATTGCCCAACAGATCTCTACTTTCTTGTGTTGTGGAGGATCAAACATTGTACTTTTATGAGTATATGGGTTTTTCAACATTTAAAGCAACACCAAAGCACTTTTCCTTTTTGGTCCCCCTACAGGTTGGAAGCAGAATTGTCCATTACCGCTGTCGCAAATAATTTAGCCTACCACAGGCTACCGTCGCACGCACGCTATTTGTTTATCCAGCACCGGCTTTGGAAATAACGATGTCCACAGACAAGGTAGAGTGTCTTGCATGATTTTATGAAAGTATGATGTATGGCGACATCAGAAATGGCTATTTTTTATATAGGCTCCACCTATCGGCTATAGTAACGCTTGCCGTAAAGCAAGTCAAATTTGTAGTTTCTTATATCTCATTCAAACTACAGATCCGCAACCCGATCTGGCAAACTTGCACAGTGCAGTTATAGCCGATAGAGGGTCGCAAAGCGAATGCAGAAGTGCCGTTCACCGTTACAGGTTGATGAACCACTAAAACGATTTTTTGTTTAATTGTGTTACTACAATACCTCACAAAGGCTTTGTTTTGACATTCTTCTGAAGGTAAAGCTTTAATTAAGGGTTCAGTCCACCCCTGAACTGCCCTGTAATTCAAACGTCTGCCCTCTCTGGTACCGTACCTGAAAAAGATGTTCCTGAAGGTGGCGGGCAGCATTAGGGCTGGCGGGTGTGGCGAGTTTGCTGTTGTTGCTGCTGCAGTACAATACGGCCTCATCAAACGACAGCTTTGGCTCTGTTACAAACCAGAACTCCTGGTCGTCTATAAACACTGATGTGTTATGGTGCCCATCTGTTAGTAGTGAAACAAAATATGTCACTGATTTCCACACACAAAAAAAGACATAATCCACACAAAAAACAAAAACAAAAATGTAGGAATTTGAAATGAATGCTCTACCTGGGTTGTACCACTCTGGAGTTTTAGGTGTTTGACCTAAAGAATTATGCAAACACCATGAAATCACAAAATGCTTTTGTTAAAAACATATTAACACTGTTCCAAACCTGTATGCAGTTACTTTTTTTTCTTAGAACATATAAACTCTGAACGCACTTGTCACACTTTTACAGTATTACAATGAAGGAGACTGAACTTTTCAAACTCATTCAATTGCAAATTAAACTACAAAATTTGCAAAGAAAATATAGAATCTATGTTAGCAGTTTTAACTAAAACTATAATCTACACTTTGCCAGGAAGTGTTGGGTGTTGTTTACCTCGTGGAATCTGACACACCCATTCCAGTTTGGCGTCACAGTGAAATGTGCTGGGATAAAAAGGCCGTGGAGGAACATTATGATACATGAGGAAGAAAAACGGCCTGTGGGTTCCTTTCGAAGACTGAAGATAAAACACAAAAACACAGAATAGTATTAATTATCACAAGCTGTCTTAATTCTTAATGTCTTCTTATTATTATTGGCAGTTTGATAACTCTGATGTGCTTTTGAGTATTTGAATCTTGAATCATTTGAATCATGTTTGATGACAATCCATCGATCTGATTTATCTCCCATCTCTCTCTACTCCCAAATAGAAGGCGGAAGCCATATGTAGGTCATGCTGTGACTATTCTAGGTTTCTGATTATTGATTGGCTGTTGTTTGCCAACGTTGAAAGGCTGTTTTGTGTCAATTACTGCCCCCTCCTCAACATTTACACATCCCAATGAAACTAAAACATCAAACTCATATTCATTAACTATAACCCTGTTTTCATGTCATGTTTGAATTACATAAGTTACATTATAATGTAATTTTAATGAAAAAAGAATAAAATACTACAGTAAAAACCTGTTAACAATAACCATAAATTAGAAAACCTTAAGCACTATTTTAGATTTTACTTTAAAATATTGTTTTTTTGTAAGTAAATGTTTGTGTGATGCATTGGCTTTTACTATATTTTATATAAATAGCTATTTTTCTTATTACTTTTTGTGATCAGTTATGCACATCAGTGTTCAATGTAACATTGTAGGTTGTTTAGATAACATTTATTGCATTATTGGTAACACTTTACAATAAGGTCCCATTAGTTGATGTACAGTAAGTTAACTAACATTAACAATGGGCAATACATTTAATAAAAATACAAGTGTTCATTGTTAGTTCATGCTAGCTGAGGTCTATTAAATAATATCAATATAAAACTTTTGATTTTATTGATGTACAACCCCAATTACAGAAAAGTTTTGTAAGACGGAATAAAATCAAGAATTTGTTAATTCTCTTGAACATTTATTTAACTGACAAGAGTACAAAGAAAAATATTTCAATGTTTTCACAAGCCAAATTAATTGTGTTTTGCAAATATAAACAAATCTTGATTTTGATGGCTGTAAAACACTCCAAAAAAGTTGGGACAGAGGCTAAATAAAAGTGAAAAGACTGCTTACAGAATATCCAAGTTTTGAAACAGTCCACAATTAGCAGGTGAACTGGTAATAGGTGAGAGTATAGTGATTTAAAAGGAACATCCACCAAAAACTCTGTCTTTGCCAGCACAGCTGGGTCATGGCTCACCAATTTGTGCCAAATATCATGAGAGAATTGTCAAACAATTCAAAAAACACATTTCCTCTGTATATGCAAAAATGCAAAGTATTTAGGTCTTTCACCATCTAACATACATAATTCTGTGAAAAGATTCAGGGAATCTAGAGAATCTCAGTCTGTGCAAGGCAGTAAATCTCTGTTGAATGTGTGTGACCTTCGAGTCCTCAGATGGCACTGCATGAGAAACCATCATGTTATGGTGTTAAAAATAGCCACATGGGCTCGGGAGTACTTTCCGTAAGCCGCTGCATCACGAAATGCAACTTGAATCTCTGTTATGCAAGAGAAATCTATAAAATAGGCCTACATCAACTCTATGCAGAGATGCCGGCGAGTTCTCTGGGCCCGAGCTCATCTCAGATGGTCTAAAAGACAGTGGAAATCTGTGCTGTGGTCAGATGAGTCCACGTTTTTAGCTTGTTTTGGGGAAAAACGGACATGATTTCTCAGTCCCAAATACTAAAGGGACCAACCAGACTTTCATCAGCGACAGGTGCAAAAGCAAACATCTGTCATGGTATGGGGGTGCATCAGTGCAAACGGTATGGGTGACTTGCTTATGTGTGACATTGAGATGTATTGGGATTGTACAGTGACATATACTGCCATCGAGATGACTTGGGATGACTTTCATGGGAAGCAAAACAATGCCAATTGCAACAATTAGTATCCTCAATTCCCAAACATTTAAATAGTGTAATTAAAAGGAAAGGTGATGTGACACAGTAGGTGATGCGTGTTGCGGCCATCAAAATAAAAAAAAATTGATATTTACAAAATACACTGAAGTTGGTCTGTGATTTGTTCATTCTCTCTAACCTTTTTTACCTGACAAAAGTACAAAGAAAAGATTTTCAAAGTTTTCACTGAATCTTGATTTTATCGCATTTTACAAAATGTCCCAACGTTTTCTGGAAATGGGGTTGTATTAGTAAATTTTGAAAATGAAACTAACCTTGCCTATGATTAATAAATTCTTCAGAAGAATTTTTCATTGTGAGTTCATGTTAACTAATGCAGTTAACTAATATGTTAACTAATGAAACCTTATTGTCTTACTTATTGTCAAATAAAATTAAACCTATCATATTTTATTTATTAAGAGATTGTAGTATATAGTACAGCCACCCAAATAGCTCTAATGGTCAATTAAGTAAAGATTGTAATTATGTATTTTATTAGTATGGAAATTATGAGGCCAAAATAGCCTTTCTTGTGTAGTTTTTTTTAATTGTTTTAGCTAATATTGCATTATAATGCAGTATTATGATGTTATGAGAGGTCATGCAATGCTAGGGTAATGTTTCGGGGTTTTTGTTTACCACACCTTAAAGGCAACACAATCCCTGTTATAGGCATCATCTTCGTTGAACTCGTCAGGAAAGATCATCATGGAGACCTGTTACCAAGACACAAATTACAACACCTACACATTTCACACATTAGCTTTAGTACACAAACTAATAAAGAAGCAAATGATGGCTCTGATCACAACTTAATTATGTCTTTATTTCGTTCTGGAAACATCACATGTCAGTGACTCACCGGACGCCCATCACTCCACTCCCAGTTGTTATTGTTATTTGGGTTTCGACGATTTAGTCCCACCCAAAAAAAACGATTATCACTGTAAAGGGAAACAAAGAGTACAAATAAAAATCAATACATTTCAGAGTTATAGGGAAAAAAACTGTGCGATCTGTACCTGATAGAGTCTCTCAGGATGAAATGTAACGCTTGCATATCTTTCATCTCAGCGAGGCTGGGCAGATGACCTCCCAGCGCCTCACAGAAACGCTCCGCCTCTTCCCACGAGCGCTTCCGGCTCAAACGCTCCTCGTGAAACACCTGCAGAAACGGAAAACACATTCAAAAAGATGTCAGTTAGATCTAACGACAAAACGTCTTCATTGTCTTGATGAATACCACCTCAACACACCTTGTAACAGTAGTTTAGGCCTTCTCTTGAGACCCATCCTGGTGCGCAGGAAGCATTGGGGTTGGGCACAATTGGATCTGGGGTGGGTTGGACCATGGATTTTATGGGTTTCTTACAGATATTACCAGCTTTGAAATGAGAGCAGTTTTTAACAGCCCACTGGCCCAAAGGATTCCCAGTAGACATCACCACACAGCCACCGGCGAAAGCTGGAACACATATTCACATTCAAACTCAATGCAAAATCTTTTGAATTATTTAATTTATGATATTTAAAAAGTTAGGATATTGTGTTCCCCAAAAATATATATTGATTATTAGGGCAAAATTTCATGAATTTTCAAAGTTGGAAACTTTCCATGGGAATTAACGGGAATATATGGGAATTAATGGGAATAAACTGAAAATTTGTAAAATTAAAAGGTTAACACGGAACTTAAAGGGGACCTATTATGCAAAATTCACTTTTATAAGGTGTTTGAACACAGATGTGCGTCCAAAGTGTGTGTAAACAACCAGTCTATAATGGTAAAAATCCACCCAATACTTTTTTATAATCCCCGTATATCATTATCAATCTCTCAGAACAAGCCGTTTCAAATTTCCCCCTACTCTTTAGTAAGATTAGGGAAACCCCGCCCACAACTGATGACGATCCCTGAGTGAGAAGCAGCAGTCCGACATTATAAACGTAAACAAAACAATACCTGTCCTGCTCTATCTCTATGCAGCATATATTTTCTGTCTTAATACAGTTCACACACAAGCATCTATACAACAGTTTATATATTAACATGACGGTACAGGCTAGTCGATGAGATGAATCAACGTAACTCCACAAAAACTAAGTTACTTAAATCATTCAGAAACGTCCATGTACAGTCTAAAAGTTGCAACCTCTTCCTGAGTCTCTCCATTTGTGTCTGACTCCGGTTCAAACAAGTAAGGCTGCACTCGTTACTGGGTATTATTAACATTTTTCCTGAGAGAAATTCGGCTGTTATGTTGTTCCAGTATCCGAAGCTCGTGTAAAAAATCGTCAGTCTTCTGAACGGAGGCGGAGCAGCAGCTCATTTGCATTTAAAGGGACACACACAAAAAACTGAGCGTTTTCCCTTCACACCCAAAAAGGGGCAACTTTGACAAGCTATAATAAAAAATCTGGGTGGTATTTTGAGCTGAAACTTCACATACACATTCCGAGGACATCAGAGATTTATATTACATCATGTGAAAATGGGCATAATAGGTCACATATAAAAGTAGTTGAAAAAAAAAAAACATCTTGCAGCATAATCTTGGTTAAAACAACCAGGTTTAATGCAAATTATGTCGAATTTCTACCCTGTGCATTCCTCAATCACATGCATACAGCACACTACTTACTGCAGGGCTATTGAGGATTGAGAGGAAAAATTTAGAAACTAGAAGCTTGAGAGAATATATGTTTATATTATTTTTATTTTATTTTAAAGGTCTACTCACAAATAAATTTTCATTTTAAGTTTTAATTTTAATTAAAGTCAAAAATGTATTTTTTTTTATTTGCTTATGGCCAAACAAAATGTTTATATTTATGTTTGTATATGATACAGTTTGTATAAATTACCCCCAAATTTCCAATTAATTCCTTTAAATTCTTGTTAAGTATCCAACTTAATTTCCAAGATTCCTCAGCTTAAAGGGTTAGTTCACCCAAAAATGAAAATTCTGTCATCATTTCCTCACCCTCATGTCGTTCCAAACCCATTAGACTTTCGTTCATCTTTTGATGAAATCTGAGATTTCTATCCCTCCACTGACAGCTACGCAACTGACACTTTGACGCTTCAAAAAGTTCATAAAGAGATCGTAAAACTAATCCATATGAATGAGCGGTTTAATCCAAATTTTCTGAAGCGAGTCGATTGCTTTATATGAACAGATTGAATTTAGGCTTTTATTCACATACAAACCTTGATCAGCGAACATAAACAGAAGCTCAACTAAACCTAATTGACGTGCGAGAACAAATCTCGTGCTGAAGTTCAAACTAATGCGTAACACGAGAATGAACCTCATTGGTTCTCGCACGTCAAACGAACATGCTTGAGCTTCCGTTTACCACAACTGATGTGTGAGTTGATGAATGTTAATGAGAATAAAAGCCTAAATCTGTTTATCATATAAAGCGATCGTGTCTCTTCAGAAAATTTGGACTAAACCGCTCATTCATATGGATTAGTTTTACGATCTCTTTATGAACTTTTTGAAGCGTCAAAGTGTCAGTTGCGTAGACTGTGTTAATAGAGGGACAGAAATCTCTCAGATTTCATCAAAAAGATCTTCATTTGTGTTCCGAAGATGAACGAAGGTCTTACGGGTTTGGAATGAAATGAGGCAGGGTGAGTAAATGTTGACAGAGTTTACTAACTCTTTAACCTCCTTCCGCAAATTTACCCATTTGCAACTCTATATATACCCCAGTGAAAAATAAGATGTACAGTAGGGCTGTCAACGATAACACGTTAATGGATGCATTTATTAATGCCTGCATGCACATTGTATTTATGCACAGACACATTTCACTAAATTCACATTGTTTCCACACATTTCAGGATAATGTTTTGATCTGTCATGTGTATTTTGCTGTGGTTAGTAATTCTGAATGGATCCGTGTACTGTAATAGTTATACGTCAAGGCTATTGGTTTAGGTTTTGTTTTTCGGCATCTCTGTGTGTTCGGTTATTTGACTTGTCTAAAATGTGAACAAGCTCTTTGTTGTTGCACTGTACACATACTATACAAAGTGAATTATTTTTTAATAGGTGCTTCAGTGTGCATACATTTATGAATTATAAGGACTGGTTGTTTGGTGTCCTTTTAGAGTCTCAAAGTGTCCTTTTTTGGAAAGACACCTAAATTTACCTTGAGAAAAGCTTGCAGAAAATACAGTTTTGTGAGAGTCACCCTTCAATCTGCTGGTTTACTTTGCTGGATATATAGCAATTGATGACATAATTAACATGTTAAATAAGATAAATGGTGTATGCTTAATTTCACGATAAGTGTGCGATTAATCGCGAGTAAAAAAATATCCAATGATAGCCCTAATGCACAGTAATAAGATACTACAAAAGCTGAAAAAATGTATTAGGATATTGAACAGCCACAGCCAAATCCATAATATGCATTACCTGGTTCTAGCCATTTCCAATTGGTGTAGGTGACCCCATCTGCTCTCCCATCCTGACTGATCCACTGGTACTCCCTGGACCCTTTAGTGTCCTGAAGCCCCGTCCAGAAATACGAAACCCCAGAGCCGATATGCTCTTTCAGAAGACTGTTAATGAAGGCCTGTTCAAATCTAGATAGAGGATTATACATCTTCATGTTACTAGAAAATTAGAAAAATAAGCATGAGTTCTCCTATTATGTAATCAAAGTTTCACTATTATTAGTGATCATACTTGGGGGTTAGAGATTTGAACAAAAGTGTTAATCAGTCATATCTAGAGACCAGAATATGATTTTTCTTTCACTTAGAGAAGAAAGCAACTATCTAGCAACAAGAACCTCTAGAACATACACACGATTAATCGTGATTAATCGCATCTAAGATAAAAGTTTGTAAATTATATATATATATATATATATATATATATATATATATATATATATATATATATATATATATATATATATATAAATCGCGATTAATCGATTTGACAGCCCTACAAATTACTGAACTGTTACCTGTTATTAATGGAGATGTGGCAGCTGTTTTTGAAGAGCATAGCCTCAGTGTCTACTTTATAGCAAGCATTACCATGTCTCTTCCAGTTCTAGAGAGTAGAATAAAAAAACAACAGATGTCTGCTTATACAGTATATCTAAATCAGATTCACATGTGGAATCTAAATGGATGGCAATAACAACAACATGAATCACAAACATGATTGATGTATTTCCCCTGGAGTTACAGAGAATTGTTCAATAGTGGCCCTCTCTGTCATGTGTCAGTCAGTAATGGTCACTCACCCCGTCTGGAGGGCAGCCTTCCTCTGGGGCGGTCTCGTTCACAACCCCCTTTACCTTACACATGTAAGCCTTTGGCTTTTCACAGTCAGACACAGACCATGTGTGATGCTGCAAACATGCATAGAGAAATCAGAGAACAGTGCTCTTGTTCATGTGATACTGCTTAATTAAAATCTGACTGGATGAAACACACACACACCTCTCCTGCATAGGACACGCAGTTGATGGTATTTGGTAGAAGTGGTGGAGGTTGAGCTCTGGCCCAGTATGTGAAAGACACTGGTACTTCATCGATCCATTCGAAGACTGAGGTGCTTCCATTACCCAAAAGACCAATCCATACATCGGTCTTCAGATCTGTCACACAGTTTATAATGCAAATTGGACAGATATAACACGAAACAAAAAACGTTATATATTTTCTCAGAACATGTTGTTGATGCCTGTGTGTAGTGAGACGTGTTTACCTGCGTGAAAGTTTGTGTGTAGCATTTCTATTTCCTCTAAACTGTGCATGCTGGCAAGATGAGAATTCTCCATCTTACACATGTCCTGAGCTTCATGCTGGGACAGTCTTGACTCTGTTGCACTGTGGAGTTTATAACAGAATCCTTTCCACCCAATCCAACCATCTTTACACATCGTTGGCTTATAGACCTCCCTGACTGCTGAAACGAGAGGAAGGGAGACTGTGCAGAGAAAGAGAGAACGAAAAGAAGGAAACCAGTACGTGAGAACAGTCTCTGACCTGTACTCGCATTGTTATTGTTATTCTTCATGCAGATGAACGGAAGCCGATTTTCACACGTCTCTGCGCCAAAATGCAGCGGCTCCTTCAGAACCCCACAGTCCTCGTCCGACAAAAGTGATCTTATTGGGATCCCTATGCCAAATGACAAACAAAAATTTAACACTTCAAGCAAACATAAAATATATATATATATATATTTTTTTTTTATGGAGAAAAAGTACTATTTAGTATTATGCCTAAATTTAATATCCCAAAACATTTTTTTTTTAATTAAGTGTCAATGACGTTTTATTTATTTATTTATTTATTTAGCAGGGGGCAGTGCACATTAATAAACAATACTGTAAATGCGCCAGAATTAGCCAAATATATAATCAATTATTATACTTTACAATATCATAAATGCATAAATTATATCATAAATGCAATTTTTTCTGAATTATTATTTTCATCCAAAAATCAATTTAAATGCAATTCATTCATACAATGCCTTAAATACACCACTTCTATAATAGTTATGATGTTTCAATTAAAATGTATTTTAATATTTTCTTAAATTAAATTATCTTAAAAGTCTCTTTAATTATCTGATCTTTTTATGACAGGGTAAAGTTAGTTCAGGATGTAAAATATCACATGGTGCAATTCTCCAAAAAACAATAGTATTTATGAAAAAATTATTCATGATATCCATAAAAACAAACCTTTATCTTTTAGACGTGTATGTATTCAAGTTTTTATTTTACAAGATAGCCATAGCATATGATATTTTTTGTCAATAAATTTAAAAGTAAAAGTTTTTCAAAACCATAGAATTCTTTTTAGAATTTTTTAAATCTGAAAGAATAATGCTTATGCTTGCATATAATAATATAACAATACAAGTCTAAAAAGGTCTAAACTCCATTGAGAACTGAAATGACAATTTGGTGTCTATCATTTTATTGTTGATATAGTAAAAATATATATAGAGAGCTTAATTAGTTTTTAAAAATGAATGAATTAATCAGTAAAGTGACAATTAACATAAAATAAAGCAACTATTAACAATCTAGTTTTCTAGATTAAGACTGCATTATTGCAGTTACATCTCCAAAAATGTATGCAAACAACTGGCATAAAAAGTGTTTATAGACACAGTTCATTACATTGACAACACACACATGGGGCGAGGAGAGACAGAACGCCCACATCACAGTTGACCTTCAGTCAGAGACAATGCTGTCATCACTGTCCTCAGAGACAGAGACCGATTCTGCCTGTGTTTACTGCATAAAGACGCCATTCAACTCATTAGTTTGTTATTCAGCAAAACAAATCTCATTGTATGCCCATACACACACTGCCACATTAACACTGATAGAAGTGTCATTGTCAGTGTGAACGGCAGACTCGTGTTAAGATAAGATGGAGAATAGATCCACCGTGATCTGCTAAACCTAAATCACTGTGAAACTGAATAACAGACACACTGTAAATGTAATGCAGATGTACTGTAGGACGGTGGCACAGCAGGTTATAAAAGGGAAATCCTTGTTCTTTCAAAAGAAAAATGTTAGATGTACTACACTGTACGTCAGACATTTCACTTCTCCTAGAAGTTTGCCAGAATAACACAGGGGTTGAGTAAATGATGACATCCTTTTATTTTTTGGTTGATATATATCTCTTTAAAACATAGAATAAAAAGCAGTGATTTACAATAATATTAATTATATACTGTGTGCTTGAAATCACCTGTTTCCCAAGGGCAATAAGATAAAGCTGATCCGTCTGACCACTGCCAACCCTGCATCCAGTCCAGATGGTTCAAGCCAATCCACAGCTTGCTTGGCAAGTCTTTCCGATCTTTAACTGCAGGGAAAGAGATAGAGAATGAACAATAAATAAAGTATGGATACAAACTTTGAGATTAGTGTTTTGCATCACCAAATGGAATTGCAAAACTAACTAGTTTGTCAAGACAAACTTTGTTGACTTGAGAAAGCCTGACCAGAAAGTTTGAATTTGTTGCTAGGATGTTATGGGTGGTTGCTAGGGTGTTGCTATGAAGATGCTAGGGTAATCTAGGTGATTACCCTAGAATAAAATATTCCAGGTGGTTGCTAGGGTGTTGCTAGCTAGTTACTAGGGTGTTCTATTTGGCTGCTATACTGTTGATAGGGTGTTCTGATTGGTTGCTAGGGTGTTGCTATGGGGCTACTAGGGTTTTATAGGTGGTTGCTACAGTGTTGCTATGGTTTCTGGATGGTTTCCATGCAGTTGCTTGGGTGTTCTGGGTGGTTGTACTATATAAAGTAATGTACTATAAATATATTTAACAGAATACTATAGCTGCAGATTGGAGGTTCAGAGATAGAGCTGGGTAAAAAACATGAAAGCAAGTGAAAATGAGATTTGAGTCTTACAGAACTCAAGCTCTTGAGGGCTAGACACACTGAGCAGATCACCATCTTGACTCCGACAGGCATCCCGCGCCTCGTGCCAGGACACCACCGCTGTGGACACCACCTGATAGCAGCGTTCTTTCACTGGGCCTTCTTCCCATAAAGTAGAACATCCTTCCACTAAATAAAAGAAAACAGGTGGGGGGTTAGTTCAAATTCTTTCACTGTACAGACCTCCATCTGTCTGTCTCACATATGTGATTCTTTCATCTGTCTCTGACTTTTGAAGCGTTGGACAACTCTGCAATCTTTTTCCATATTTTTTTCAGAAATTATTGGAAGCCATAATAAAGGAATGTGCAACAAACATGAGTTATAGTTAAAGTGGCTTTGCAAGAACAGAACAGTGCAAGTCAATGTCTTTTCCCTGCTGAAAACTGCAGCTTAAACCAGCATGAGTTCACTTAAAACCACATTAAGTAGGTCAGCATAGTGTTTGTGGGAAACAGTTACCCAAGTTAGTTCATTTATGTTAATGTATTTGTTTGTTTATCTCCACACATTGGTTGGAGTTTGGCTAAGAAATTAATAAATGAAAAACAGCTTCCAATTACAAAAAGTGTATCCCTTTATTATACCAATGTTTACATCAGTTGTAATTGCGTTGGAATTAATAAACAAAAGTATCCAATAGTCAGTAGTTTAATGTCACATTGTTTTGTAAAATGAGTCACGTTTAATGCGATTTCTCTCTGGAAAACACCCAGAAGCTGTGGTGGATGTAAACTTTACCGTATTTCAGACAAGTTCCCCACTTCTTATCTAGATCATAGTTTGCTGTAGTAGAGCACCAGTCCAGCGTTCTGTCGCCAGTGCCAGGCAGGCAGCTGTGGTGCCAGGTCCCATTGTAGAGAAAGGGGAACTCACAGGGTGCCCCGTTAGAATTCCCCCCGCTTGTGTGCATTCCTGAGAAACAGAGGAACAGGAATTTATACTGTTTGTGGGTTTATGTAGTTATGCTTCGCTCAACAAATTGTCCCCAGAAGTCAGCTTAATCTGACAAAATGTCCCCTCGGTCGCATCCTTAAAAGGATAAATGACTCATACAAATAAAGGAAATGTTCCTCAGGGTAGAAACATTGGGTAAATTTAGTTTTAGAGTGAAGCAAACAGACTACGGCTGAAAAAGTACAGTAAAGACCACGACTGCACAAAAATATATAACAGAATTAATATATAACATCCATGCAGTCAGTGAGTAACAAGTTAAAAGCATCCAAAATACAGAACATTTTTAATTGTTTAAAAATCTAGTTTGAGTTTTTATTTTATTTTATAAAAAGTATAAAATTAAAATAATATATTGTTTTTTAAAAATTAAAGTAAAATTAACTTTTATAAAAAGTAATAATAATAATAATAATAATAATAATGACAACTATATATATATATATATATATATATATATATATATATATATATATATATATATATATATATATATATATATATATTAATTTATATAATTATTTTATTAATTTACTACTTTAATTTTATATAAAAATTTAAATATATAAATTTATATATTATATAAATTAAAATAAACCCACCATTAAAAAATTAGGATCCGTAAGATTTTTGTTTTAAGAAATTAACCAAAATTGATCAAAAGTGACAGTAAAGATGTTATAATGTTAGATAAGATTTGTTTCAAATAAATGCTGAAATCCTGAAAATGAAAATTCCACAAAAATATTAAGCAGCTGTGTAACACTGATAATAATAACAAATGTTTCTTAAGCACTAAATCACCATATTAGAATGATTTCTGAAGGATCATGTGACATTGAAGACCATCACAGAAATAGATACATTTTAAATTGTAATATTTACAATATTACTGTTTTTTTATATATTTATTATCAAATAAATGCAGCCTTGGTGAGCATTAAGAGACTTAAATTGCAGTGAAAAAAACTTTTGAAAGTTAGTGCATATTTTATGTAAAAACAAGAACTCATTTAAAAGATAAAAATAGAAACGTCTTCAGCCGACCTAACAACCACATTCTGCAGCTGTGACACCAAATTCTCAAACATTTTTGTTTCAAAATGCTTACTATCTGAGAATATGCAGATTCGCTGGGCACAGAGCAACAAAAGTTAGTCAAAAGAAAAACAGAAAGTAAATTCAGACGAGTCGTTAACTTGTATACAGCCAGATATTAAGCAATCAAGCAGGTGGAGTTTCCCGTAAAACTCCATTCCTGTATTGCTAGTCACATGACTCAACGCTGGTTAAACCAGTAAGCAAACATCCAGAGCAAAACCTAAAACTATTCTTGCACGGCAGAGCAACGGAAAGCAGATGAACTGGATGATCTGAACAACAGTTAAACCACAGCAGCCCCCACCCACAAACGCAGAATTGTCTCTAAATGTACCTACTGTATCTATCAATGTCGCAACAGGAAATCCCCTGTAATAAAATAAAATGATTTAAAAAAAAGTATAGTCTTACTCATTGTGTCAACCTCATTCCGTAAACACGACTTAAATAAATAACCGTGTGGCCTCATTTCAATAAGTTGTGGCGTCAGCCAATCAGATTAGTGCAAGATCATCAAGATCAAGTGCTTTTGTGCATCATTTAGCAGACACCTTTATCTAAAGTGATTTATAAGGTCAATCACCCTGGACAACCTTTTTCAAAGGCACAATGGTTCATGCATCACCTTTTCTGGGCTTTGAACCTACAACCATTCAGCTACCAGTTCAGAGCATGACCCATTACAGACTACAGTATTTTACTGTTTTTGAAATAGCCTAAGTCTCTAATGCTCACCAATGCAAGATTTATTTGATCAGGAATCAGTGACACTGTGAAATATTATAAAATTTTAAATAACTATTTTCTATTTAAATATATTATAAAATATAATTTATTCCTGTGAGGGCAAAGCTGAATTCTCAGCATCATTTCTCCAGTTTTTAGTGTCACATGATCCAATATGCAGATTCAATTTTTATCTTCTTCTATTCATCGAAGAATCCTGAAAAAATGCATCACGTTTTCCAGCAGCAAAAACAACATTTTCAACATTGATAATAAGAACCATTATTAGTTATTTAGCACCATTAATAATTCATAAAAACGGAGCACTTAATCCGCATATTAGAACAATTTCTGAAGGATCATGTGACACTGAAGACTGGAGTGATGCTGAAAATTCAGCTTTGCCATCACAGGAATTAATTATATATTAAAATATATTGAAATAGTTCAATTTCACAATATTACTGTATTTTTGATTTTAAAAAAATCAGCCTCGATGAGCATAAGAGACTTTTTTCAAAAACTACTGACATGTAGTGTAGGTATATAAAGAAGCGGTAGTGTCATACTTCGATACGCCAGCTGACAGATGTTATCCGAGCTCCCTCCTCTTTTCCAAGTGTCCTGTCCGTCCCTCTTGGCGGCGACGGAGTCGTCAGGCCCGGCGCTGAGTTTCATTTGGTATTCTGTGTAGATGACGTCCTCATAGCACTTCCACCGCAGAATCTCCGTGGAGTCGCAGCTGGACAGGGTCACGGTTTTGGAGCGCACCTCCAGACCCAGACACTTAGACGATTCCACGTGGAACAGCCTGTGGGCCGAACCCCACTTCCACGACGCGGCCGGGACTAACGAACAATTTCCCAACTTCAAGGCTTCATTCTGGACCAGGAGGCATTTCCCATTCTCATTGTGCTGGATAGTAAACGTGTCATCTCCTGCGGAAATAAAACAGTTAGTCATTTGATGATTATCTGAGAGAAGATGACAGTGGAGAGAAATCGACTCTGAAATCTAATGTGCAAAAACCAAACACTGTATCATGGCTCATAACCACTATGTGCTTTTAATAAGTTTTAGCTAAATCAGCAAAGATAATTAAGATCCAAGTGTCCTTAGATGCCCTTTTTACAGACGCCATAGAGAAGTTGTGGTGAATACGTGAGGAAAGCACATTTTTAACCCTTAAATGCATGAATGTTTTGCCAATCATTATTATATGTTCGGGTCTTAAGCAACCCGGATCTATATTTGACACGGATGGATCTCTACCTGTACCGATAATATAAAACTCTCCTAATATTAGAGTAACAATAACAGAAGAATAAAATAAGGCATATTTTGTTAACTTTTGGAGCTTGGAAGGGTTTAGTTTGAGCAGATGTTTTACACCATCATCACTGTCCTTGTCAGAGCTCATTTCCCAGTACATTCGGCATCTGGCTTATATTCGAGATCTCAAACATATTCTCAAAACTATCATTTTTAACTTCTTCAAAACCAATATTTTGATCGCTGACTGCTTCCTCACCATATTCACTATCAAGTGACAGTGACACTAATATTTGTAATTCAGTAGTATTGCTCTGCAGTAAATCGCTGAGCCATTTCAAGTTTTGCTGATGATACTTCCTATTCTTTTGTTTTCTGCCTGAAAAGGCTTTATCTTTGAAAGTAAAGGTGATTTGCAACTATTCACTCATCAAAGATTAAATTATTGTTGTGCAGAAAAAAATATACCTCGGGTCGTTAGCGACCCTATATAATTTTTTACAAAAAATGAATTAAAAAACACATTATAATTATTATTTTTTCTTGTTGTATTGTTTATAATTAATTGATTGAGGAATACTAAGAAGGTTGATGTCTAACTTTAAAAATGAATGAGAAGAAGGATAGTGAATGACGTCCCGGGCCACCAAAGACCCGAGGTATGCGTTTATGGGTTAATCAAGACATATCTATTTGTATAGAAGTGCAGAATGTCTAGAGTCGGTTGCAATCTTTGTTTATACAGCAGTGTGTTATTGTTGAAGCAGCCTTGGAGCGCATTTAAATAAACACTGGGTTATTAATTGGTATTTCTCTCTTGCCAAAGTTAAGTTATTTTCCACAACATCTGATAAAGTGTCATGGTTGTGTCATAATGGTGTCTGCACTCTGCTTTGCACTTGGCTGTTTGGAACAACAGGCAAGAAAACAAAGGGCTTTTGAGTCATGGAGTGCTCTGTTGAGGGTGTCGCGTCACTGCAGGCCCAACCAAACAAACACTACATCGACCGTTCTCTGAAGAACACGGCTGCAAATCTTTGTTTGTTTGTTTATTTAACCAGTTTATTTACATATTTAAACAACATGCAAAAGCATGTGTGTGAACATGCTAGAAATGAATAATATATTCGGTAACACTTTAGGTTTCATTTGTTAACATTATCTGATAACTAACATGAACTAACAATGAGCAATACATTTGTTACAGTATTTATAAATCTTTGTTAATATTAGTTAATAAAAATACAATCATTCATTGTTTGTTCATGTTAGTTCACAGAGCATTAATTGTTAACAAAAACAACATTTGATTTCCATAATGTATTAGTAAATGCTGAAATTAACATTAACGAAGATTAATAAATGTTTTGTTCATTCTTAGTTCATGTTAACTAAAGTAGTTAGTTAACTAATAAAACATTATTGTAAAGCGTTACCATATATTCAATATATAAGTACGTATTTTAATATGTTAACATAATCTTATTCTCAATTCTTATATTACATAATACAATTTATATTTTATTTAATAATACATACAAATTATTATAGTTATATAATTAACTTGAATAAACTATGAAAATGTTAATAAAATATAATATAAATAAATGCGTATTGATATATACTGTCCTAATCATATTTGATTGTTGATATTTATTATAATACTATAAACTTTTTTAATTATAAGTTTGAATTATGTCTATGAACATACTATAAATAATATAGTAAATCCTTAAAATACAAGGCAAACCTGAAGGCTCGAAGGAAAACAGTTTAAAGGCTTAAGGCCATACAAGTGTCATGGAAGTTAAAACGGTTCTTTGTTTCACTTCCTCCCCCCACTAACTCTAATAAATATTTTATAAATATATAAATATAGTTATTCAATATATCAATACAATTTGATGTTTATATACATATTGTATTTCAAATATGTAATTAATTAGAATGTTTAATCAATTATATTTATAAATACATACAGGCCTACATATAGGGTATAATGACAAGTATATATAGATATAGCGGACTTCATCAAGTGGACTTCATCATTTGAAGGCTTTCTCTCTCACACACACACACCTAACAGAAATATGAGGAGGTGTTTTGCAGAAGGCTGATATGAGCCGTGATCGCCATGAGGCAATGAAGTGGCAATATGTCAGTGCTGTTAAAAAACTGTGTATTGATTTCCAAAAATTGGTCATGACCCTCTAAACAGGCAGCATGTGACAGACACACCAGACCCACGAACTCACACATGCAAACTGAATTAACAAATGGCCCACTTATGAGTGTATTAAATACTTCAGAACGCATAAATTATATAACCAACTGAAACAACCTGCTTAACTCCCTCGAGGTAACAGCACCTTCACCGTCAGACAGGCGGGGCTTCGTTAATTTTAGGCTTTTCATGTTTTAAATTTCAAAATGGTTAAATAATAATTGTATCAATAGCAGTGAGTATGATATTACAGAGAGGATGTATATCATACAGAACAGAAAGGCAGACTTACCGCTGTTTACAGCTGATGCGTAACTTGGAGCTACGTTTTCTCCTGAAAGTAGCAATATAATAGTGTAAAACAACTTGTGTGTGCTCCAATCCATGATGAGAAATGTAAACAACCCCTCCTGACTGCAGTCACACGTTTCTCCAGACTACATATGCTTGGAAAGGCCGGGTTTGTGCTCTCACGCTTTAAGCGGCAGAAAATCCCCCTTGATGATGTCGCCTCGACACTCCTGAAACATTTTCTGTTTCTGTTTATTGCGAACCAAACGGGCCGCTGTGGTGTGTGTCAGCTGTCAAGCAGACTACGTCATGGTGCAAACGCCACGCCCAAATATAAAGTGCTGCTGCTTCTGCTTATTGATCGATCGTGCTTCGTGTGTCTCATCAACCTCTTTGAATATAGCAACATTGATTATTAAAGCTGTTTTTTGTAGCTTGGAGGGTCAAAAAAGGTTTAAAATAATTAATAGTCGTGTATTTGACTATTTAATCAGCAGTTTTAATATTCAATATAAACATTCAGTTTTAAATATTATGATAATTACAATAGTGTGTGTGTGAGTGAGTGTGTGTGTGTGTGTGTGAGTGGGTATACTGTGAGCAGTGTCGGGGGTAACGCATTACAAGTAACGCTAATTACGTAGCCTAATCAGATTACTTTTTGCAAGTAACTTGTGAAGTACCATATTACTTTTAAATGTTTCCCCATGGATTTTACTGACACCTCTCCAGTCCACTCCCCATGTTAAGAGAAATCTGGAGAAAGTTCAGAGGCGTTGTGTGCGCGCTGTGTGAACTGTGAACTAAGGAGTGAGATGAGTAAACGCCTGCTCACATTTAGTTTAGAGCTACAATAACCATCATTATTGTAGCTCTAAACTAAATGTGAGCAGGCGTTTACTCATCTCACTTGCACACAAAAATTCCATATTTATCAAAATGAATAAAAACAGTAGCATGCATACTCAGAATTATGTGCAAACATGCAATAACTAAATATGTTAAATTACACAAATATACTTTATCCAATTCAAACATACCAATAAACCAAAATGACTTTAGATAAACATAAAAAAATATATATAGGCCTATATATTTTATTTTTTTCCTGAAGTATGACTGTTAAACTTTCAATGCTGAAAGGTTTGTTTGAGCTGTACATGTGTGAATTTGCATTTCCTTCAGCCAGGTTATTAATTTCCCTTTTGGTGTAAAAGGGCCTTTACATTTTCCAAAAATAGAACTTTTTTGTTAGCCTATTAAAAAACAAACAAGCAAGCCCAGCATAGATGAGGAAAAGTAACGCAAAAGTAACGTAACACATTACTTTCCATAAAAAGTAACTAAGTAATGCAATTAGTTACTTTTTTAGCAGTAACGCAATATTGTAACACATGTTAAAAAGTAACTTTCCCCAACACTGCTTGTGAGAGCCAAATATCCTTAGTGAAATATTATGACAACTGACTAATGAGGACATTTTTCTGGTCCTTATTAGTTCAAATAGGTTTATTAGGTTTTAGGGTTAGAGAATATAATATAGTTTGTACAGTATAAAAAACATTATGTCTATGGAAAGTCTCCATAAAACATGAAAACCCAACATTTGGGTGTGTGCATGTGTTTGTTTTGTTTTTTAGTATGTTATAGTACATGTACATTTTATCATGTAGCAGACGCTTTTATCCAAAGCGACTTACAAATGAGGAGAGCAATAGAAGCAATAAAACTAACAAAATGGCAACAATATGCAAGTGCTGTGATCAGTCCCAGCTAGTCCAGCGCAGTACATGTAGCAAGGTTTATATATATATATGTATATATATATATATATATATATATATATATATATATATATATATATATATAGAATAGTCAGTGTTAGTATTAATGGGTTGTGTTGCCGTAAAAGATGTGTCTTCAGCCGTTTCTTGAAAATGGCTAAAGACTCGGCAGGTCGGGTTGAGATATATTGTAAATTGTTTTGTACAGTATTGTATACTGCATTTTGTGTATGAGATTGTTAGACTTTATTGTGTTTTGTTTCATGTTGGGAGCAAATTCCTCATAAGAACAATATTACTACATAGATGACACAGAAACTCCAATATCAACTGCTTATTTTGGTTAATTGGTTTTACATACAGTATGAACTATCTTTTTCATTAACCTGTGATTAATATAATGAGGAGGTACAAATGAATTTGTTGCTCTTTGCTGTTGTAATTCAAATTAATTGTTTTGTAGATTCATTGTACTAGTGCAAAGTGCTTGTGCAAAATAATTTTCTGCCTGTGTTTTTAGTAATTGTTGGTTCAGTGTGTTTTTAGTGCTCATTGTTACAATGACACAGCAAAAGTTCAGTGACATTTTTATCTGTGCATGGTAGAAAGCAAATACTGATACTGACATAATGACATACAATAAATATGGAAAATTGAACTACATGGTTGAGGGAGCAGGCTACACAGTGCACTTTTAGAAAACGCTTACGCTTGAGCAGTTTGTGACTAGGCTGCTACAAATGATGGCCAAGAGACTGTGAACGCACTGAATAGGATATGTTTAGTTGGTGAATAGCATAATATTACACAGTAGCGATAACGTTAAGCGCACCAGAATAAAATATAATATTCAGAAGTAAACAGTGTAGCTGACTTACAGATTCAGTTAACATCCACAAATGAATAAGAGCGACGATTCAGGGAGCTATACAGTGAACTCAGAAAAAAACGCTACGCTTGAGCAAACAGTTTGTGAATAGGCTACTACAAATGATGGCCGTGAATAAAATATAATATTCAGAAGTAAACAGTGTAGCTGACTTAATGTTTAGCTGACAGAGGGTTTATGTCAGAATGTTTATTTTTAAACCACAACCCTCTAATGTCAGAATGTTCATTTTTTAAACCACAACCCTCTAATGTCAGAATGTTCATTTTTTAAACCACAACTCTAATGTCACAATGTTTATTTTTAAACCACAACCTTCTAAGTACTTATTTTACTGATATATTTAACGATATCTTTTGCATTTCTAATCCAAACAACGTCAAAATTGGCACTGCACTTACTCGTGCCCGTAGCAAGACACCTGTCAAGTTTGAAATCCATCGGACTAACGGTTCGAGAGATATGCGAATAAGAGACACACAAACAGATAGACAGACAGACAGTCAGACAGAGGTTTCTGTAATTTATAGATAGATAATTATAGACAAGAAGATTTTAATATATTTTTTCAAGTTTTCTTGAAAACTGGTCATAAAAAAAAAAAAAAGAAAGAAAAAAGCCAAAATTTACATGGACAATTGTACTTCTTTAGAAACAAAACTGCTAAACAATGATAAAAACATTAAAAATGTAAACAGTGACACGCAATAATACTATGAAGACCCTTTAAACACAATCACAAATATAAACACAGTCTTACAGTAACATAAGTTCAGAATGAAAAGAACCTATCAGAACATAACTGCTTATCAAAATGTACTACAAATACATGAAATGTGTGTCGATTAAACAAAAACAAAAACAATGATGCCACGATTGTCTTGCCAGATATAAAAAAAAGAAAAAGAAAATTCCAAGGCAGTTTTATACTCATTTCTTATTACAGAGGGGATTCCTGAAACTGAAACGTGCAGCCTTTCCTGTGTGTGCTTCATTCACTTTTTTGTGACAATTAATGAAGCACTAATAGCCTAATTTCCGTTAGACAATGCAAAACGTTATAGAAGCACATTCAGTTAAATACAGAGGAGCAAAACAGCCAAAATGAAGATTTGAACTTTGACCTTGGGGTCAAGTTTTTTAACCACAGAAGAAGAATCTGAAGTGCATAACATGGCTCCGGTGCAATGGGAGCTGTGCAAGGTAAAAGAACAAACACGTAATCCAAACAAACACACTTTAGCTCAAACTAGTTTCAGGTATCAAAGGAGAGAATACAACACTAAAATAAGGTTGTGTAACTGATAACACCACCAACTGTGCAAGGTAAACATTTATTCATGGCCACACTGTTCTTCTGTGCTTTGGTGTGCAGTGGCTTATTTTGAATATGTGGACTCTTTTACTGTAGTTTATAGTTCTATCTAGAACAAGCTACTTGTGAAAACAAGCTTCCTGCTGTAGATGAAAAGACTTCAAAAGATATGTTCTTCCTGGGTAGGAGGATCACCCCAGCTAACCTTCTCAGAACTTCGGCTAACGTTCTGAAACGTTCTTTCAGTAATATTAATAGAATGTTTGTTTTAAGTTATCTGGTCTTTAATAATGTTCTCACAAAAAAAAAACATTATTCATGGAATGTTTTTTTGCTGAAATGTTTTACTTGAACCTTTCTCTAACATTTTAAATGTGTTCAAAGCGTTCCCATTATGTTCCCATAACCGAGAAAAACGTTTTTAAAACATGGACCTTAGGAATGTTTCAGAGAACACTCAGAAATAACGTTTTCATAACTTAACGGGAACGTTAGCCAAAAGTTCTTTGAATGTATTTTTGTTAGCCGGGACAGAGATCCGAAAGTTGCATTGTTTAATAGTTGCAATAGTTGAAGAGTAAAACTTAAAGTCAGCATGAAATGACATCCACTACCCCTTTTACTTTCACAATGAGATGAATGTTTCAAAATGTGACATCATTAAAAGTGGCAGTTTTATACAAAAGTTTGCAGTCAATTAATGTTTAAAAGTCGTTTCAAAAAGACGAATGTTCGAAGCAAAATAAGTGCAATAAACATTTTAATTCGAATGAACAGAAGTTAATGTGTCTGTTTAGACCGTCACGAACATCCCCATGCTGTCAACGCGATGGAATTTATTTTTTTAACAGAGAGGGGTTCTAAACTCTTTTCTATTGCTGGTGATGAACTGGCCAACCAATAAGATCCACACTTTTTGGTCACATGCCCAGAGCCACTGCTGTTCCATAAAACTAAAGCTGTGTCCGAAACCGCTCCCTATCCACTATATAGTGCACTACATTGGGTGTCGGCCATTTTGTAGTGGTGTCCGAATTCTGAGTGAACGACATCATTCCCTACTTTTACCCACAATCCTCTTGAATTCGAGTGTACATTCGATGTACACTTGCTGAAGCACTATTTCCGAAGTCTATTAAAATTCCTTATTTAGGCATTAACTCAATTTAATGTGTTTTACTAACAGCCAGGTGTTTTAAAGGTGTTGTTAACCCGTTAAACTGTAAGGAAGAGATGATAATTTGGTGGATGATTAAAAAATATTCGTCAATCATCTGTAGGTGCGTATTCATTGGAATGTAATAACCATAACGGTCGCCTGAGGGCGCTCAACGACCACGTCATCTGTGAGCATAAGCGTTTCTAACAATTTCAATCGACGAAACTACAAAGCTGGTACAGAGGTATATATAATTACAAAATAAAGTCATTATGATTGTTATTGTTGTTAATATTACTCCTAATATCACTCCTTGTAGATATAGTGCACTCAAATGCCATTCACTATAGGGATTAGTGAATGAGTGAACGAGTGAGCGGTTTCGGACACAGCTTGTGTGCGTCCGAAAGCTTAAAAATGCTGCCTTTGGAGGATGCCTTCCAAGATAGGAAACCAATATCAGTGCCCGTCTACAGAGAGCCTGGCCACTCCCTATTAAGTCCTATTGTACCGAATTTTGGTTGTAGTTCCACCAGAGTTCCACTGGGGGCGATCACCCATGAGTGCAAAATGAATGGGAGTCTATGGGGCTAGACGGCTAAATTTGTCTCTTTCACCCGATTACCGTTGAGAAATCTCAGATTTGATTGTAGGTTTTGCAAGTTCAACATGGGTTATAGGTCGAAAGTTGAATGAACGAGTACTTATGTCCTTTCGATTTCTTACAGGTTGAGTTGTTGTTGCCCATAACACGCTAGCATCTGCTAGTGAACGCTGATTGGTCAGTGAAGGACTGATTACGACCAGAGATACCGCTTGATGGCATCGTGGCATCCGAAGCGGGACCAGAAACAAACAAAACAAAAACTCTTCTAGCACGTGTATTTACCTGTGTCAGCTGTGTTGTCGATGCCTCGAGTGAAAAGAAAGTGCAGAGCGCGAACGCACCAGAGTGAGTGAAGGATTGCCGTAAAGCAGTATCTCTGGTCGTACGATGTGTATGACGTCATTGACATTTTAAAAGACTTTTTAAAGCAAATAAGTGACTCTAAAAAAATCTAACACCCAGCAATGTGTAATTTCTTTGCATCTCCTTTCGAATACAACATTCAAATTACTAGACAAAAAATGATATCCTGAGAAAAGTGGATTTTGAGGGGTATAGCACCATAGACCTCCATTCATTCTGCACTCATCCTGTGAGCGCCCTCATATGGAACCAGAGTGGAACTGCAACCAGTTCAGAAGTCGGAAGTTTACTGAGAGTGGAACTTCTCCCCTTATTAGACATTCTCTGCCAATATTAGCTTCACTTCCTGTCTCCTGAAATACCTTTATCTGATCGCTTTTTAAAGGCAGCATAGATTCATCCTTGCCTCCCTTTGATATCCTGTGCGTTCCATTCTGTGACAGTTAAAGGAATAGTTCACTTCAAAATGAAAATTCTGTCATCATTTACTCACCCTCAAGTTGTTTCAAACCTATATGAATTTCTTTCTTCTGCTGAGCGCAAAAGAAGATATTTTGAAGAATGTCGGTAACCAAACAGTTGATGGACCCCATTGACTTCAAAAGTTTTTTGTTTTTTTTCAACTATGGAAGTCCATGGGGCCCATCAACTGTCTGATTACCGACATTCTTCAAAATATCTTCTTTTGTGTTCAGCAGAAGAAAGAAATTAATTCACCAAAAGCTCTCTCTATTTTGTTGTAGATCATTAAACCATTTCATTAGGTACCTTCGTTGCCAAATAAAGCCGCGGGGCAACAAATCAGCGGCCCAAGCTTTCGGACGCAGCCTATGACTTGGTGGCACTCACACACAAAAAAAAAACACTTTGATAAGCAAACCGGTGTGTTTTCTTCTCAGACACCTTTTGGTATTTCGGCTTTCCTTTAAACGCCACTTACTGTCAGAGAGTGAAACTGCAGTTTTATTCAGTCCGCCTGACGGTTTTTACGTATTGGTCTGAACAGACATATCGCATGCGAGAATTTTCATGCTGAACATTCGTGTTGATGCAAACAGGCCGTAACACCTAAACAATATCAAACCACATTCAACCAACAAGGCCATTTGGCCATTTTAACTTTTACATTCTAGAGGAATTCTGTTGTTGTCCTGAATATGAGACAAAGTATAAAAAGCCCCATTTCCTACTTCATAAAGAATATCCCTTTCATATTAATTTTAAATGGACTGTAGTGGGATTGACCTGTATGTAGCGACAGTACGGACAGACAACTCAACTATCTTTATCATATTCCCACTGGAGTCTCCCTGACTGAACTAACATACTCTCACGCAAATCACACACGAATGCATGCACCTGTACACTCACACACGCATACTAGTCCCGTGCTTGCGTCTCTAGGTCTGGGAGTAAAACATTCTCATCTTGATCACTGGCTTGGGAGCTTGTCTGTCTGTAATAGGCACTGCCAAATGTCGGAAGCCTCTGGATGCAAAGAGAGTTTCTCTTGTAAAGAAGCCACAACGATCCAGTCATCACAGCAAACAAAACAATGGCCACCAAAGCAGCCACTGAGATCACACCTCGGTGCAGACCTGAAACCAAATGAAACGTCGAGTCTTACTGCATACTTTATAACATGTTTTCTTATTTTCATATGCCTGACCATGATTGAAACTGAGAACTAAACACTGTAGACATATTACAAATAAACTAATTTACACTCAATTTTGAGGTACTGTAGTTATCGCTTAAAAACAGAGCTGATAGTGTTGCAGAGTACACACAGGAAGTGTTATTTCCTCAAAAATATGATTCAGCAAAAAAGATTATTCTCACCTTTCAATGGCTCCACTTCTACCTCTTTGATGGCTCCTGTGATGGAAAGTAAAACATCTGAATGAATAATGATTTTTAATTTTTTCATTTTTATTTACCTTTGTGAGAGCTATTCCTTTAACCTCATCCTCTCCCTAAGGTCAATGTTTGTTTTTGTTTAAAATAAAAATCAATCAGTCACAATGCACACAGATATGAAGTGGTTAGATTTGATGGCATCTGAATTAACAGGGTTATGCATGAAATGGTTAGTTATTTTGAAATAAAGTTGAAAGAATGTGCTGAGTTTATATCATTTATTGATCAAATCTAGTAATTTAAAGATAAATATCTCCCAAACAATTTGCATAAAAAAATTGAAAAAATATTATCCAAATGAAATGATATAAGCTTTCTGGACAAAACAAAAAAAGTATAATTTTAGGGCTTCAGGCTATTTTGACCCATGAGAAAAGGATTTATTACAAATACAGAAGGATAGGATGCCGTTAAAAGATTCTTATTTTGCAACTTGTGAGTCAATACACAAATGACACAGCACTGCAACAAAGAAATGTTGCTATTCTAAGGCCAAAAGTAATTTCCTGTTCGGTTTCTGAACATGAACTGGGACTATACTGAGCCTCTGCTGGTGGTTTGTGGTGGTTTTGATGTCAAAGGCCATTCCTTTTACCTGATGAGGTTTTGCAGATGAAGCCCTGGGTGTCAGTGCAGTTGTCTAACTGCCACACAGCATCTGATATCCGCATAGTCACACATAGACCAGCCCTCATGACACTGGCATCTGGAGCTTTGGAACGCCAGTAAGTGTACTGGAGCGGAGAGCCATCCAGTCGAGTCAAAGCGTTCTCTAAAAATAAGCATTTTGGTAACATAAGGACAATTTTATTTTTCAGATAAAACTTTCAATAAATATAACATAAAACTTTTAACATAAAAGTGCCCCTATTATGTTTTTTCAGATATGACCTTTCATGTAGTGTGTTACTACATTGTAGTGTTTGTGAATGTTTCAAGTTTCAAAGAACAAAGTGTTAAATACGCTAAATGGAGTTATTGTCTCCCAAAAGAAAGAACCGATTCTGAACTGCCTGAAACGAGCCGTCAGTAATTCCAGTCTTACTTCCAGTAGGTTTATAACACATTTGCATAATGCCAGCCTATGGTCTTCAGTGGCTGCCTGTGAACAACGTCTACTTTGACCTACTCTCAAAAACGGTAGCTCTTGCTGAGGAGAGTTTGGTCCGTGTTGCTGACATGTAGAAAAAAAACAGTGTTTTCTGTTCTGCAAAAACAAATCCACTCTGCATGCACTTCCAAAGGATGAGGACTCAGACTCGAATTGATGTGGAGCAACCGACCACATCGTTACTGTTTAAATCACTGTGAGGAAGTGGAAGCAGTGTGAGGAAGCATCTGGAACTGAAATTCAGACAGGATAAGGGGCATAAGCAGGAGATTAATAACAACAGACTGGGCCATCTGACCAATCAGTGCAGAGCAGGCTCTCGGAAAGGAGGGGTTTAGAGAGACTGTGTCCTTCATTGAACTGTTTTAGACACTGGGAGAAAAGAGGTGATGCTGCGATGTATATTATGAGAAAATTAAAGTGTTATTTTTCTCTTGGATGCATGTAAACCTATTTTAGGAGACTTCAAAAACAAAAGTAGGAACCTTTAAAATAGCATAATATGGGCACTTTAAATATAACATATTATAAATTCAAGATAAAACAATGTATATAAAAATTAAATAGAAATAGAAATAAATATCAATACAATAAGACATTTTCATATAAAATTTAAATGAATACAAAATAATATAAATTAACATTCCAAATTAATTTTGTAGTGTGTAGTGTATCTATATATATATCTATATATATATATATATATATATATATATAGATATATATAGATATATATATATATAGATATATATATATACACACTACTGGTCAAAAGTTTTAGATCGGTACGATTTTTTATGTTTTTAAAAGAAGTATCTTCTGCTCACCAAGGCTGCATTTATTTGATAAAAAACTATTTAAAAAAACAGTATTATTGTGAAATATTATGACAATTTAAAATGACTGTTTTCTATTTTAATATATTTTAAAATGTAATTTATTCCTCAGATGAAAGCTGAATTTTCAGCATTATTACTCCAGTCTTCAGTGTCACATGATCCTTCAGAAATCATTCTAATATGATGAATTTAAGCTAAAAAAAAACATTAATTATTATTTTCAAAGTTGAAAACAGTTGTGTATTTTTTTCCCCAAAATTCTTTGATGAATAGAAAGTTCAAAAGAACAGTTATTTAAAATAGAATATTTTCTAACATTATAAATGTCTTTACTGTAACTTTTGATCAGTTTAACTCATCCTTGATGAATAAAAGTATTGATTTATTTGATTTCTTTCCCCCAAAATAAAATTAAAATTCTTACTGAGCCCAAACTTTTGAAGGGTAGTGTTTAATGTTACAAAAGCTTTCCATTTCAGATAAATGCTGTTCTTTTGAACTTTCTATTCATCATAGCATCATGAAATAAAAATGTAAAAACTGTTTTCAACATTGATAATAATCATAAATGTTTCTTGAGCATCAAATCATCATATTAGAATGATGCTGAAGGATCATGTGACACTGAAGACTGGAGTAATGATGCTGAAAATTCAGCTTTGATCACAGGAATAAATTACAGTTAACTATATATTCACATAGAAAACAGCTGTTTTAAATTGTAATAATATTTCACAATATGACTGTTTTTGTTTGTATTTTTAATCAAATAAATGCAGCCTTGGTGAGCAGAAAATCTTTTTAAAAACATAAAAAATCTTACCGATTTAAAAGTTTATATAACTGTTATATATAAATAAATTCTAAATACATTATATATTTTTTGATTTATATATTATGATATTTATGATATAAATTTACTAAATGCTCAATATTTAACATCAAGGCTCTTACTGTCAGTGTTGTAGAAAATTCCTAGCCAAAATTTCTGAGGCCCCTTGTAATAACGCGCCAACTCGTTAATGACGAACCGGCTCTCCTCATCATCTTGAACTGTCAGAAGGTCTGAAGAATTTCCTGAGAAAAATAAAGTCTTGTTAAGCCATGCAAATGCAACCAAAGATGATCAAATCCACCCCTAGGTGGAGCTCTTGATCTAAACTATTTTAAAATGCAGTACCATTCTTTTTACAGTGATTTCTCGCGTCCTCCAGGGTCATCTTTGTCATAACATTTTTAAAATAATAGCAGCTCCCGCGAAACTTCAGCCAGCGTTCAGGACATACCACTTCATAGGAGAAAGCAATGCTTTCTGTGTGAGGACAGACAATGATATCAGTCAGATTTCAACATTTTACAAACTAATAAAATGAATCAAAAGACCGGAGGAATGGACTCACTCGGAGGAGGTATGAAGCATATCGCTCCTGATAACAGCATGTCACATTCGGCGTGTTTCCAGCGTCCATTAACATCCATGAACCCGCAGTCTCCATCTCCTTTTGGCATTTCCCAATTAGTGAACGATCCCTCACTGCCATCGGACCACTGGTGATCTATATCCTCCTATGGAGATAGAGGGCGCTCTTGTTTAATACACCAATACAACTCATCATAATACATCACAATGTGATTTCAAAGCCTCCTTACATCTGTACTGTACAAGCCGATCCAGAGTGGGGCTTCAAGCCTGTTGATGAGCACATTGAGATAGGCCTGCTGATACGGGTCTGTGATACGCACAAGTGCCGACCCCTTCTCCAAACAGGCTTTCTGGGCCTCGTACCAACTCAAGTTGCCGTGGATGATACGGTAACTCTGGTTCTTATACTCAGATGAGTCCAGAGAGGAAGCGGTGTAATAGGGCTGGGTTGGACGCTTGGTGATGTCTGAGATAAAGTAGGAATGCACCGGTATAAAAAAATGTTCATGTTATGAACAACAACCACCCAGCTAACAAAAATATGTTCTAAAAATGTTTTGTTATTTCTGAATTTTCTTTGAACATTCAAAACGTCAATTTAAAAAATAAAAAAAGATTGTTTTTTTCTTGGTTATATTAACTTTAAACAAAGTTCCATTTTATAATTTTTCAAACATTATTGGAATGTTACTTTTGAATGTTCTCTGAAAATTCTGAAATAGTAACATTTAAAACAAAACATTTTAGGAAAAAAACCTCCATGAACGATGTATAAATAATGTTTGGTTACACTTTATTTTAAGGTGTCATTGTTACAGTGTAATTATATATTTAAGTACTGTGTAATATTAATTAACTACATGTACTTACTATAGGGTTAGGGTAGGATTAGGATTGGGTTAGTTGCATGTAATTATGCATAATTTACTGTTATTACTATGGTAAGGACATGTAACATATGTAACAAGGACACTGTAAAATAAAGTGTTACCTAATGTTTTTGTGCTAATGCTCTGAGAAGAACATTTGTTCATAACTTTTTTGAGAGAACATTGCCAGAACGTTACCAAAGCTCTGAGAACGTTTCCTGTTAGCTGGGCAATAAAATTCTATTTTATTTTGTCTAAATAAATCAATAATTTTAAATGCAACAAGTGAATTTTAGCATCACAACAATATAATTCACAGAATAAAACAATTAAATTGTTTTTTTTAATCTTTTTATGATTGTTATTAAATTACTTGTGTTTTTAAGTTAATGATAGATGAAGGCAAAGGCAATATAAATGTAAAAATGTATTAAATGCGTATCCGCAATCACATAAATTATATCTACTATCGGTCAATACTAATAAATAAATAAAAATCTCTATTGTGAAAAATCGATCTATTTCGTGAAAAGGAGCCTACCTTGTGGCTTCTGGCAGACAAAGCCATAGATGCTCTCAGTACAGACGTCATCTTGCCATTCCCCTGTCATATGGAAGATGTGACTGTTGGACAGGTAAGTACAATGATGTTCCATAGGAGATCTATAATGAGACTTCTGTAGACACACACGTAGAAAAAAAACATTTAAAAACAGTATTGGAATCAAGTTACATTTCAAATATATTAAATCCTGAGTTTATACCTCCCAGTTATCATAGACGATTGGCTTCCCGTTGATCCATTTGGGAGAAAAACGCCCCTGTGCACCGATCCAAACCCCCGCTGACCTGCCATGAAGCAGCATGACGATGTAGGCTTCAACCATAAACATAAAAGCCATTAAAAAATGTCAGTTTCACTTTATTTTAATGGTCTATTTAACACATTCTGTTGACTATAAGTAACGTTGCATCTACATGTCTACTAACTCTCATTAGAGTTTTAGTAGAGTATTAGCAGACTGTTAGGTTAGGGTTAGAATAAGTTGACATCTAGTTGCAAAGTTACTTATAGTCAACAGAATGTTCAAAAGGGACCATATCAATATAAATTGTTGGCAAAATGTCAATATAAAACAACATCGGAAACGTCATCGGAAATGAATGTGATCTTTACCTTGTTCGATTTCATCCTCTATGGACACCAGAGATCCCGAATAGGATGTGCAGATGGACTGAGCATCCTGCCAAGTTTTCCCCTCTTCCGGGCGGGCTGGGAGATGCAGAAACAGACACTGGCAACCAATCACAAACAAGCAATTCTCAATCATACAACAAAACACAAGAACCTAAAATGATCAATAAATAGTTGATTTCTGAAGGTCATCTCTGAAGAAAATGGATAGAAACATACTCTGTGAAATAATTCTGGTGTGCTACTAATATCAGTTCCTTAAAAAAAAACCTGATACATGTGAAAGAGAAAAGGTATGAGTCTACAATATTAGGAATTAATTGTTAAATTACGTTTTTGTTGAAAAACTGCAGTGAAAAAAGTCCTGAATTTTTTAAAGCTTTATATATTTTTCACATGATTATTGAGAAAGAATGAATTGGATTTTGTTGTTTAATATAAGTTGTGCTGCGAAACATTTTAAATGGTACAAAAAATAGAAAATAGAAAAACATTCCAAAATAAATAGACAAGTGATACTACTTTGCAAGAGCAATATGAAAGGAATATGCACTTTGTGAACCACTGATCTAGGTTACATTCTCACAATGTGAGTGTATAGTGTATATAACCTTGTGTCCGAAGTAGAACCAGTTCTCTGGGCAGCTGCCGATATAGTGAGGCTCGACTGGGTCCTCCACTAAAGACACCGTTCTGCGCTTGCACACGTAACCATGAGGATCTTTACAGCTTCCTGCCGACCACTGACCTGCACGACATCATCGAAAAGCTGTGTTTGAGTATACTGGATAACGCTACTTGTGTGTGCTTAAAATATTGTGCGCGCATGTATTGTTTACCGGACTGAGACGACATTTGGATGCAGTTTTGGCCAGGCTTTCGGGAAAATCGACCATTTTCCCAGTTCTCATAATCCAGAGCGGATCCATCAGTCCAACTGCAGGACACACACATAAAACACACAAATCCCAACATGAAGTCTACTTCATACTGTAGAGTATGTTCCTCTTATGCTCAGCTTTCTTTCTTAAAGGTGAAGTGTGTGATTTCTGTAATACTTGTTGACCAATTGCAAAAATACTGTTATTTTGACAAGTTAACGAGAAAAATACAAGAATTTTTTAAAGAATAAAAAAAATTTCTCCCGTTTCTTTCTGCCTTTATCTTTCACTTATTATATAACAATAAATACATAAATAAAAGTCAAATGATTAACTTAATTCTACTACTCATTATGGAAGTCAAAGAAAGGCACCTGAGGCCATTGTGATCGCTGTTAGCAGACAAACCAATCCACCAATATTTAGAGTCCTAAAAAACAAAGACACAAACAAAGATGTTATTTTATATACATACATATAGTTAGTATGTATTTATGTATAGTACACACACACACACACACACACACACACACTACTGTTCAAACGTTTGGGGTCAGTCTGTTTTTTTTTTTTCTCGTTTTTTGTCTCTTATGCTCATCACCAATGCTGCATTTATTTGGTCAAAAAAAAGTAAAAAATGTAATATTGTGAAACAAATATTAGTTCAAATATATTCTATTTGAATATATTTTAAAGTGCAATTTGTTCCAGTGACGGCAAAGCTGATATTTTAGCAGCCATTACTCTTCAGTCTTCAGTGTCACATGAACTCATTCTAATTGGCTGATTTGATGATAAGTTGCTACATTATTTAACTGATAAAATCATCAGATTTCTGTGCGAGTATGTGTCTGTACTGTATGTGTGTGCGTTTAAGTGGGAGAGAGAGCGAGAGAAAGAGAGTCCTTACATAAAACGTAATTTTGAGGCCAAAAACATGGAAATAATTTGTCGTTTTTATCCTATTGTTTACTAGATTTATTTGCTCGGTCAGTGTCCTTGTGGGTTTTGGTTCTGTAGTCTGTAAGGACCTTTGAAATAACTGAAATCATTTGGTGTAGTGATATGGAACTGTAATGCGGTCAAATCCTGCCTGGAACTACTTTAGCAAATCCTGCCTGGAACTACTAACGTTTGTCAACCAATCAGATTCAAGCATTCAACAGCCCCGTAGTATAAGATCACTTTAATGCATCCCTGCTAAATAAGTATTAATTTTTTTTCTTTTTTTAAGCTTCCTGAGCCCAGACTTTTGAACAGTCCTTCAGTAAATCTCTAAATAATAACCTTTATGCGTTCTCTGATGAAGTTCAGTTCCTCGCTAGAGTGAACAGAGAGAAGATCAGCGCCCATCATCTTACAGGCGAAGGCGACGGCCTCCCAGGGAAACGGCTTACTGGCAAAGTAATATTCAGCTCCACGGAAAAACACCCATGGGTCATGTTCTGCACCATAAACAAAAACAAATGTCATCAGCATCAACATCATAAGTGAGTCTTTATAGTATTTACCTGTACTGTACTTACGGTCGCTGTACCAGTACGGCTTGACCAACTCCACACCTGAGGAAAAACACCTACATTTCAACAATTAATTTATATTTCAGTGCAGTTTTATGGATGTTCTTCATGCTTAAAAAACAAGCATGTTGTTGTTTTATCCTCAAAAAAAACATATTATTGTTATTATTGTTGATATAAATCAGAGACCATGACTAGACCTCTTTCAATGAAATACAAAATAATTACAAAGGTAACAATTAAAATTGGAAATTTAAGAATGTCTAAGCTAAGGCTGGGTTGTAGTCATGCAATTTTTTTCTGTTCATACATTTTTAAGTCAGTTACATAAAAACGTAGATCGGTCTAAATTGATACCGAAAAGTAAGACTGATTACCCCAAACTAACTGCTAGTTGGTCAGACACAGTCTTAACTTAATGGGGCCACTTGTTTATGCAACTGGCCCCTGGTCTTTTCAGCATGATGATAATGAATTTTTCATTAAATATTTGAAATGTATATCCATACATCCTAAACACAAACCTTTGGGGACCTTGCAAATCCACTCATATTTGGAGTCACACGAGTGGGCCGTGAGAGTGTTTGTGAGGTCACTGTACACAGCACACATGTGAGAGTCCACTTCATTCATATCCTCAAAGAACGATGTCACCACCTACAGAATGGTATGAATATGACAATTGTTTAAAATAACTAAAGCTGATGAACTGGTTCCTCCGTGATAGTCTGTTTTTCTAAACAGATTTGCTGTCTTTTTTCTTTACATGTAGATAATACATTCAAACAAATCCAAATCACTTGACTCTCTGCTTTCTCTTTTCCTGGCTTTTTTGTTTGTTTCTCTTTTTTTATCTGAATTCTTACCGGCGTGCCATCTGACCACTCCCAGGCTCCCTCGGACGTAGGGTTTCTCTTAGTAAAGCCCACCCAAAACCAGCGACCCTCTGTACTGAAAAGAGACAAAAAGAAAAGGAAGGAGAGAGAAAAAATTAATAATTATGTAAATAAATAAATTGGTGCTGTTAAATCAATTAAAAGTTTATATATATATATATATATATATATATATATATATATATATATATATATATATATATATATATTCGTGTGTGTGTGTGTGTGTGTGTGTGTGTAACTTTTATGTTAAATGCGATTAATTGCAATTAATCGATTTTACAGCACTAAAATAAATAAATACAATTTAGAAGAATTGCAAAAAAATAAATAAAAAGTAATTCAATATATATTTTTTTATCAATTATTATATATACTGTATAAATTAGGCTACTTGTCAAAATTGGAGACAAAAAAATGAAGAATATATCCAGATACAGTGGGGTCCAAAAGTCTGTGAACTTGACAATGTCAAAAATGTATTTTGTTTGGTTAGTTTATTTTACCTATAAATAAATCTGAACCTTAAATATTTATTTACCTTTCAGGTTTAAACTACATATTAAATCCTTTATTTTCAATGTGGTCTTGAGAGATATGTTATATATAATGACCACTTACATAGACTACCATATAAAATAATATAATATAATAATATCATTTTAATAAACACTTTTATCTAGCACTATGTATATATACAGTATACACCCCCACACTAGTATTGATCAAAAGTGAGAGTAAGACATTTAAAATGTTACAAAATTAACTTTTTATTTATCAAAGAATCCTGGAAAAATGCTAATTAAGCAATATATTAAGAAGCACAACTGTTTTTAACATTGATAGTAATAATGTTCTTCTATTTTGTTATATATTAGTATAAATTAAGATCATATCTGGATTTAAATTGAAATATAAAAGTTATTTTAAAATGTAATATTATTTCACAATATTACTGTTTTTCAAATAAATACTGTTAATACAGACTTTGTGAGGATAAGAGTTATTTAAAAAAAAAAACATTAAAAATCATCATACTAAACCTTTAAAAATTGCTTATAAACCCCCACCTGCCGTGGGTAAACGTGTAAACCAACCTTTGGAACATCGTGGAAAGGAGATGTTTGACAAAAGTCTGATCTTCATTGTGATGGAAACTGGCCAGATCAGCACCCAAAGCCCGGCAGAAGAACTGAGCCTCGGTCCAGGTGCGCTGCATCAGGATCTTCTCACTGTGATACACCTAAACAACAAACAAACAGATCATGATCCAACAGATGAACTGCAGTAACATACTAAATATTAAGTAAACAATGGGTAAAATTGTATCAGACAAAAGATTCAAAGCAAGATTATGAGCATGCAGTTACTCTCTATTATTGATTTATGATTATATACTCTCTGCACCTTGTAACAGTGAGACAGGCTTTTGCGGCTCTCCCATCCTTTCGGACATGGTGCATTTATATCTATGTGTGGCACAGGCATCAGGGTGTCATGGTTGTCGCTCACTTCCTGTTTGCACACAGCCAGGGCCTTAAAGGTGTGACAGTTTTTCACCTCCCAGTGACCCAGTGCTTGACCTCCAGACATCACCACACACCCCCCACTACTCACTGCAGGCAGAGGGAGAGACCATCAAATAAAGCCTGGTTGTGCCTGCTAGCCCAGGTTTATGATGGTAACTGTTTTAAGGGCTTACCTGGCTGGTGTCGGTTCCAGTTGTTGTAGTTGAGGGGTGTCGACGAGCCGTTCAGGGTCAGCCATCGGTACTCTCCGAATCTGTCCTTGTCCTGTAGGGCTGTCCAGTAGGATTGGGAGTCTGAACCTCCCGTTTCCCTGATCAGGCTGTTTAGAAAGGCCTGCTCAAACCTGCCACAGAGAAACCACACACTCCAAATGTGATGAATTTATCTGCTTCTTTCATGTTGTAAACATCGTAATTATCCTTGTATAGTAAGCATTGCCTGACTCAGCTACTCATTTGAGGTTAACACTATATGAAACACGTTACCTGGATATTCCAGGTTGGTTTATGATCCTGGGAAATTCCATTAGTTACATAAACTACCACTTAGAAGGGTTTTTTTTAAGGGAGTTACTGTAATACATTTATTCATCAAGGATGCATTAAATTGATCAAAAGTGACAGATATTTATAAAGTTATAAAAGATATTTCAGTCACACTTTAGATTAGGGTCCAATTCTCACTATTAACTAACTATTAACTACCACTTTTGACTTAACAAACTCCTAATTACTGCTTATTAACAGTTAGTACGGTAGTTGATAAGTTTAGGTATTGGGTAGAATTAAGAGATGTAGAATATGGTCTTGCAAAATAAAGCATTAATATGTGCTTTATAAGTACTAATAAACAGCCAATATCCTAGTAATTTACATGCTAATAAGCAACTAGTTAATAGTGAGAATTGAACTATAAGGTGTTACTGATATTTCTAGTTCAAATAAATTCTTTTGAACGTAATATTCATCAAAGGATCCTAAAAAATGTATAATGGTTTCCCAAAAAATATAGAGCAGCACAACTGTTTGCAACATTTAATATAATAAATGTTTTTTGAGCAGAAAATCAGCATATTAGAATGATTTCTGAAGGATCATGTGACATTGAAGACGGCTGAAAATTCAGCTTTGCCATCACAGGAATAAGTACACTTTAATATATACTAAAATAGGAAATAGTTATTTTAAATTGAAAGAATATTTCAAAATATTAGTGAGAAAAATACAGCCTTAGTGAGCATTAGAGACTTAAATAAAATAAAAATTACACATCCCTTACTTTTCCCCAAAATAGTAAATACAAAGTGATTTTGTTCAGAATAAAATAGACATTCTAGGTAATTTCATATTTCATGTTTTATTTAATGCACTCGCCAAGCTAATGTAGCAAATAAAAAAGTATGTATGTGTTAGTTGTTTAATTGACTAAATTCTACTCTATTCAAATTGAGTACAAACTAATTTGCCACCATTCAGTTACCGCTTACTCTGTTCAAAGCCGACAGAATTCCATCCAGACGTTTTCTACATACCTGCTTTCTACAGTAACAAGAGGAGATTTGCAGTAATATCCTTTCACTGCATTCTCAAACGTCTGCTCCTGATCTGTGATCTTATAACACCAGTTGTCCTTCCTTCTCCAGTCCTGCACATGCACACAATAAGCAAACTTTAAATAGATTCAGCAAGGCCTTTAATTGATATACAGATATACTAATCATATAAAATGAAAACTTGAAAGAACACAGTAATATTAACATGCTGAGATATATGTGAATGCAAAACAGATTTTCCTCACAAAATCTGATTGTTATGGTTTGTAGAGTGTAGTATAGGTATAGGATTAATATGTCATATGTAGTGTGGACTACTAAGTAAGTCTACTAACAATGTGCAAATTAAAGAACAGATGCAGCCATGTCAAGCGCAAAAAGGGTTAAGACATGCTTTTGTTTTACTCTCCTCCCATAAATGTTGCGTCTGAAAGGGAAACTCCAACAAATGAGTATGCAATAACGTCAGTCACAAAAATAACTTTGCCCAACATGGGGACAAGGTTGGGCGAATATTTGCACATCAGCTGAGGCAACGGATTGCTAATCAGTCCATTCCTGTAATTAATGATGAGCAAGGCTTACAAAATACTGATAGCTTAAAAATTAATTCCTGTTTCCAAAAGTTTTACCAGTCACTGTATACATCCGATTTATGTGTCGACCCTCATTCGCTGGAAGATTTTTTTGAAAATATACATATTCCCTCTATAGATCCAGTGAGGGCTGCTGAATCGGAAGAAGACCTCACGGTGGAAGAGATAACATTAGCAATTAGATCTATGCAGAGTGACAAATCACCCGGACCGGATGGTTTTCCAACAGATTTCTTTAAAAAATTCTCAGAACAGCTTTTCCCTTTATTGTTATCAGTTTTTAAAGAGTCGCTTTCATCAAAAATAACTTTGCCCATGCCTTTTCATCGCCAATTTGTCACTGTATGTAGTAATTCCTCATAGTAGTTTTTCTTTAGGGTTTGCGCTGGTGCAAGTAAATCTGGCTCATACTCGGGTGCGACTTTTTGAGAGAAAATATGGTATATAATACTACTTATACTATAAATAGTGCATGGTTCATAGCAAACGCAGGTAATTTGGTATGCAGCATTAGCTTCAGTGGCATCTGGCTGTGTTTTCACACCTGTTCTCCATTAACCCTGAGTCCAGTGGCCTCAATTCAGTGTCTTTCATATAACCTAGACCAGACTGAAACAAGCATTTTAACAGCTACAAACATACACAGTCGAGTAGCTGATGCTGAACTTTGAACCTTTTTATTCAAGATCAAGATTTTAGGTTAAAACCGATATGAAAGAGGAAGTGTTTTTTCATCATTTTACACTTTTTTGCCTTCAGTAGAATACAAAACCATTTCAGTAGATACAGTACAAATAAACGGTTGTTCTTCACATACAGTATGAGATCAGTAAGTGTGGGTGTGTGTGACACATGAGCGTTCACTAGCACGTGTGCATCTTTGAAAAGTGCCCTTTCTCTGTTTGGCCATATCCGTCATGTTCGTCCTTCTCGTAGCCGTCTTGTTTCATGGCCAGCAAAAGCAGAAACAGAGCGACAGAGCAGATCTGAATCAGTCTGTTGTTCTCCCGCCGTGACCCGCTCTAACCCTCGCCGACGGCCGCTCCGACCTCTAGACACACAGCCTGTCTGCCCTCCTCACCCCACACAAAGCACATCTCAAGCACAACCAATCAGAAATGCCGGAAAATGGATGGAAGGAGAGTGACGGTAATTAGATTGATGGGAAAAAGTTAGGACCTCAACTCATTCACTGCATTTTATTCATGTTTCGTAATTGCAATGTACGCAATGTATTCGGAATGACATGGTAAATGTGTGTATGACTGATCTGGGGAACTTTTGGTTCTGTTTTTTGTTCTTCCTGTGCTTTAATTATGAAATATGAACTTCAATTATATTAGTGGCCAAGAAAAATCTACTTTATTCTATATAGTGGTGGATCACAAAAAAAAAAAAAAGTTAATGATGAGTGAAAAACTACTCCAAAACTACTCTTTCTCTTTCTCTCTTTATAAAATGAATGGTTTGAATGATTCAGAATAAATCACTAACCAATTCAGGATATTTACAGTAACCTACTGTATACTGTGAGTGTATCACTCACTGAAAAGGACTGACTCAAAAAAATGAATCATTTGTGAATTGGCATCAGTTTTATTTTGGTATTACCAGTACAGTACTTTAGTATACCATTATTGTAACGGTCACCAGCTGGAGTGCCCTTGAGAGCCACCAGAGGATCAGAATATTGTCATTCCCTCACAAACTACATCTCCCATAATTCTCTGCCTGGACTCATCAGCGCTCATTGTTTTCAGATGTATCTCATTACTTTGTTTATCTCACACTATAATAGCCTGGTTTTCACATTCATTCCCAGCGAAGTCTTGTTTAGTGTTACACTGCAATTCTGAGCATTCTCCCTGGTTTCAAGTCTCTTGGTTTTTGGATTTCTTGAATGTTCCGTGGATTACTCTTTTGCCCGTGTTCCCTGCCTTGTTGTGTTTGTTTGTATGGACTGCCTGTCTGTGTTTGACCTTGCTTGTACTTTGGATTACCCTGTTCAATAAATACTGCATTTGGATCCTCAACCTTCGTGTCTCAGAGCAGTTTGTGACAATTATAGTATTTATCAATATTTTTATATATATTTTATATATATATATATATATATATATATATATATATATATATATATATATATATATGTTTTTTTAAAGCTAATAATTGAGCTTTTATTTGTATTTTTTTTATTTATTATTAATTTATGTACTTTCTATTAGTTTTTTATATAGATATAGCTTTAATTTATTTTCATTTCAGGTTAGTTTTAGTCATTTTAGAACTTTGACAAACTTTTTTATTTCAATTAGTTGCCAAGGCAACATTTCATTTAAGTTTTTCAAGTAATATTTATATTTTATTTTATTTCCGCTTTATTTCAATTACCAAAAACATTTTTTTTATAGTTTTAGTTAACAATAACAACACTGATAGACATCAAAAGTTCTGATTCAACACATCTTGCAAAAAATACCAGACACATGAAAAACATACAGCTATTGTATTGGCTAGCAAAACATAAGCAGAAATGATTTTATGATGTGTGTGTGTTTGTTATGTTCTCACCTCTGGACATCCTTCATCCCATTCTCCAGCAGGACGCTGAGCCACAAGACCTGACGTCTTACAGATCGCGGCATGCTGCTCTTCACACTCTGCAAACTGCCATCTGCCTTCCTAAAACACACACACACACACACACACACAATAAGTCTTTCATCAAGCACAGAAGAAAATTCAGAACGACCAGATCTGTCACTTGACCTGCTGGTTTACTACTGTGACTAACTGGTGATCACCCAGGATAACGTTTCCATGCAGTGACTGTCTCTGAAATCAGATCTCGTCGTGTTCATCCAACACACAGTTGCTGTATGATTTATGGGGTGATTATGGACACGTGCTTCCTATTTGACCACATACTGTGTGTTCGGTTTATGACATTAATCTGATCTCTGACCCTTTGAACTCACCTTCGAGTCCGCTGTAACACAGATGCGCTTGTCGCCATGTTGATGGGAAGGCTCCTGAGAGGACCAGGATGTGAATGTGACAGGAGAGTTGTCTGACCATTGGACTGCTGGAAGTTTAGCCTCCTTGTGCAAGCCGATCCACACCTTAGAGTTGGATCCTGACACAACCAATAACATATTGTGATCACTGTGACTTTAATAAATGACACTATAAAGTGAAAAACATCCAGCCAACCATTCGAGAGAAGTTTCAGCAGCAGTTCCTGTTGGGAGAGGGAGTGGACGCTGACCAGCTCTGCCTCAAGAGACTTGCATGCGCTCAAAGAGCCGTCCCAGCTCGACTTCTTCTCCAGGTACCGGTAACAAAACCCATTGTGGTCCAACCAACTGTCAGGACAAATCGTCTCCTTATATTGCCAGTTATCTTGAAGACAAACAGACAGAGAAGATTTTAAAATAAATACTACAGTATAGACTACCGTTCAAAAGTTGGGAAAATGTTTTATGTTTTTGTACAAAGTCTCTTAAGCTAATTGAGGCTGCATCAATTTGATCAGAAATACAGTCAAATCAAACAATTTTTCAATTGTAATTTTTTTGAAAATTGTATTCCTGTGATGGCAAAGCTGAATTTTCAGCAGCCATTACTAGTCTTCAGTCACATGATCCTTCAGAAATCATTCTAAAATGCTGATTTGAAACATTTCTTATATGATTATCAGTGTTGAAAACCGTTGTGCTGTTTATTTTTGTAGAAGCCTTTTATAGATTTTTCCATGATTCTTTGACAACTAGACAGATCAAAATAATTTGTTTGAAATAAAAACATTTTGTAATATTATAAATCTAATTTAATGCATCCTTGCTGAATAAAAGTATTATTATTTTTTTTTAAATATTAAGAATCCCAAACTTTTAACAGTAATTTTTGGCCAAAACAATAGGGCTGCATTAATAATACATTTCTGACCAATAATAAATAAAAAAAATCAATAATTGTTTTCAAGTTGCTGATATCAAAATTCTAAATTCTAAAAATAAAAAATAATAATAAATTAAAATGAAAATCAATCCATTTTTGTCCATGTCAAATCAATTTCTGTGATGCCTAAATTAATGAAAAAGTGTTTGAATGAAAGTCCTTAGTAGCCTGGAAATCCAGACCTAAATCTAAAAGATTAATGGTCTGGCATTGACTAATGAAAATCGACCAGCTCAAGGGGCGGCACCAAGCATGCATTTGAAAATCTCACTGCACGCAATTGGATAACACTACAACCAACCACAACAAGCCCCATACGCTTAGCTACCAGCGGAGCTAACTGGTAGATTAGACTCTTGCCGTATCCTTCTTGCAAAGGAACAATTCGAGCGCCGTCTTCTGTTCCTCTTTTAGATAAAAAGCCAAGTCTAACTCGTTCATTGTAGCGGCCAAAGCCGTTTCAAACAACTGGTATTCATCCATAGCAATCTTGTAATGTTTACTAATGACTTCGACATCACAGCGCTGTCGTCATCTGTTTAGCTCGCCTCTGGCCCGCCTATATCAGATAACCCGATGTGATTGGTACAGCTCGGATACAAGGGCATATTTAATGAGCATCATTACTCGACGCCAGAGTAAACTCGCTGAGCAAATTCAATTTGTGCTCTTGCAAGAACTCTGGATTTCCAGGGTAAGTCCTTAGTACAATTATATAAGAAATCACTCTTCAGGAAATAGTGATCCTAAAAGGGTAAATCTTTGAATCTTTGTCATATATATATTAGGGCTGGGGGAATTAACACGTACATTTTTGCGATTAATTTGAAATGTTTAACGCGTTTAAAAAAAATAACGCAATTGACGCAGCACTTTTTTTTTTGCCTCGTTTTAATGATTTCCTGTTGCGGCTGCTCCGTGTTCGGCGATCAGGTTTCATTCTCGCGCAGCTTTCATGAGCGGGTCCGTGTGTGCGCCGCCGGTTCCGTGTGTGTATTTGTGTGCGTGTCGGCGCGCTCTGCCAGCGGCGCGCTCTCCGTTCCGTCCGTGTGTGTGTGTGTGTCGGCGGCTCTGTCGTTAACGGCCCAAACGCTCCAATCATGTACCGAGCACTGGAAAAGTAAAGTCCACTCAAATAACGTGAAATTTCTCTGTAGACTTCTGTTTGCTGAGCTGGTATAGTCATGCTGGGCAACAATGGTAAAAGCTCTGATCACATGCTCTGGTAATAATAGCTTTGTAGGATTAACGTTATATTTTATTTTGATAGAAAAAAATAATAATAATTGTAGTGTATTGGGTGGTGTAATCTGTTAAATTGATTATGTTGATTGATTATTGAAAAATAATAATATATATTGATATAGGCTATTGATGTTTAATATTATTTTAATATAGGTCTATTTTCTGTTCCTTTTTTTTCCTGTGTTGTTTAATTTAATTAGGTGATTGTAAGTTTAAATATTGATGATTACAAGCTTGGTGGAAATGCAATTAATTGCAATTAATTACAGCAAATTGTGCAATTAATTAGTTAATTTTTTTTAATCGATTCCCAGCCCTAATATATATATATATATATATACACACACTGCCTGGCAACAGTTTTTCTAACCCTAATTGTTGGAGTGTGTAGCTTTTCATTTCTTAAAAAAACATGTAGGAAGACACATCATGGCCATTTTCCAGGATGACAATGTCAAGATTCATCAGGCTCAAATTGTGAAAATGGTTGGGAGGGAGCATGAAAAATCATTTTCGAACATGAATAGGCTCCTCTGAGTCCAGACCTTAAATTTATTGAAAGTCTTTGGGATGTGCAGGAGGAGACTCTCCAGAGTGCTTGACTTGCATTGTCAATACAAGATCTTGACTGAAAATTGATGCACCTCTTGATGGAAATAACATCACAACATTGTATAGAGAATAATCTTTCAAAAACAACTGCCTTCAGTAGTACTACTAATTTATATAATATACTGTATAAAGTTTTGGTATCAAGACAACCCTTGTAAGGAAAGGACTGATTTTTATACTGTTGCACATGACCCCGACCGTTTCTATATTTACATACACACTGTGAGAATGTGTGTGTTTGTGTGTGTTTGATAGCCAGGGCCAGTAGTTCAGACTCTAGATGAGCCACAGCTGTTGAGCCTTTGAACAAATCTCAGGACACACCCACATTCTTCTCTTCCAACCAATCACAGTCAATGCTGACCATCATGGAAACAATAGTCCCTGGTCTGTCTGACAGCGTGCTCATTTCCTCAATAATGAGCACTGGAAAATGACACACTTTTTACGTAATACTTGTTGTTGCATGCTGAGGCTGAAGCTTAAACTAGACAAAACTTGATAAAACCAGGTGGATGGAGAGTCAGTCATGTTAGAGGAAAAGACAAAGGCTATTAGAAACGGACGGATGGACGGACAAAAAAGCTGGATTAGTGAAAGGAAGGATGAATAAGCAGTCAGATAACTCATCTCTTTACCAAGCGGCTCGGCATTCCGGCTGTAGTTGGTGGTTTTCTTGCAGATGTAGGGCAAGGCTGACTCACAGGACAGACTCTGCCAGGAACCCTGCGATGAGTTAAACACCCCACACTGCTGGTTCTGCTGCACCGGCGTGGAGGTCAGATCTGGACAGATGAATAAACAGCGAATAGGGCATTTAATAGGTAATACTGCCCGTGAAGAACAACTCTTCTACTTAAAAACATAAGCCAGCTTACCTGAGGTATGATTGACAAGAGCCAAAGGAGATCCATCAGACCATTGCCATCCCCCATGCTGACTGAGATGGTTTAATCCAATCCAGACCATCACACCCATATCTGAGAGTCTTTCTGGTGGAACAACAATGATGTATCAATGAAACACTTCCATGAAACACAGCATGTTAGGAAGAATGTTTGAGCTCATCTTTTCCATGAAATAGTGGATGGAAATTTATAGTGCTAAGCTGCAACAAAACAACCAAAAGCACCATAAAAGTTGTCCATGCAACTAGTAAATGTATCTTATGACTTAAGAAGACTGGGTATCAAATGTTGGGAGTCAGATGGACTACTTCTTTTGGTGCTTTATGTCCTTTTTTAGAGCAAGATAGTATAACTAGCCATATCACCACAGGTCAAAGGTTTGGAATAATTAATAATAATAATTGGAATAATTTTGATGTTTTCAAAAGAAGTAACTTATGCTCACCAAGGCTACATTTATTTGATAAAAATGTAGTAAATGTGATGTATATTGGATATTTGTTTGTCTCTTATTGTTTTCCTCCATTGTGTTATAATGAACATCCTGCATTTGTATCTCTCTTTTTTATTATTATCATTTGGTTTTGTTTGTGTTTTGTCCTTGGTTTGTGTGCAACACGCCGGTTGTTTTTAATTGATGTGGACATGGTTGAAATATCAATTTTAAACAAATGTGATAAAAAACTGCAATATTGTGAAATATTATTAAAATTTTAAATAATCGTTTTGTATTTTAATGTATTTTAAAATGTAATTTATTCCTGTGAGGGCAAAGCTGAATTTTCATCATCATTACTCCAGTCTTCAGTGTCACATGATCTTTCAGAAATCATTAATTTGTTGATTTGATATTATTATCAGTGTTGAAAACAAGGAAACAGTGATACTTTTTTTTCACGATTCTTTGATGAAATGAAAGTTCAAAAGAACAACATTTCTTTTGTAACATAATAAATCTTACAGTAACTTTTGATCAATTTAATGTGTCCTTGCTAAATAAAAGTATTCATTTCTTTCAAGTTTTAAAAATCTTTCTTACACCAAACTTTTGATTGGTAGTGTATCACGGTTTCTACAAATAATTAAGCAGTAATGCTGTTTTCAACATTAATAATAATAAGAAATGTTTCTTGCACACAAAATCATCATATTAGAATAATTTCTGAAGGATCATGTGACACTGAAGACTGCTGAAAATTCAGCTTTGCCATTGCAGAAATAAATTACATTTTAAAAACATTTGAATAAAAAATAGTTATTTTAAACTGTAATAATATTTCACAATATTACTGTTTTTACTGAATTTTTCTTCAAATAAATGTAGCATGTGAGCAAAACAATTATTCCAAACTTTTGACTAGGAGTGTACTTTCCTTCAGTGGAAAAAGATCTTCTTTTGTGTATCACAAGAAAAAAATAATACAAGGTTTGAAGGACAAGGTGGTGAGTAAATGATGACAAAAGTTACATTTTTTAAGTGAATGTATCCTTTAACTAAACTAACATGACTTTCTTAAAGGGATGGTATAATGCCCTTTTCACAAGATGTAAAATAAGTCTTTGATGTTCCCAGAGTGTGTATGTGAAGTTTTAGCTCAAAATACCCCACAGATATTTTTATATAGAATGTTAAAAAAATGCACCGTTTTGTGTCTGTTCCTTTAAATGCAAATGAGCTGCTGCTCCCAGCACAGAGGGCGGAGCTTCAACAGCTTGCACTCACACAGACATGCACTGAAAATTTCAAAAACTTTTAGCCTTTTATGTTCAAACTGGATTCAGACAATGATGGAGAGACTCAAGAAGAAGTGACAACATGTAGAAGCAACAGGACGTTTCTGAATGGTTAGTTGATGAATTTATGTAGCTTATGTGTAGTTATCTTCTAGTCATTGATTAGCATATTCTGTCTTGATAATCTTTAAATCGTGTTCAGGGGGCGGGGTTTATGTAAATTTTAGGGTTGGTGATGTCACTAACCCTTAAGGAATGTTGTGTAGTCCCTACCAGCCGTTTGTTATAGTCCTTAAAAAGTCATTTCTTTAAAAGCAAATATCTCCCTTTGCTTTGAACTTTGAGCGTTGTAACTTTGCAGATGTTGTTTACGCTCAAACAGCAACATTACACACTAACTAAAGTTAAAAAAGTGAAATCTTAATCAACCACCCCTTTAAACTAGCTTCACCAGACAGACTATGCTCATAGACCATCTCCACCAGCTAAATGTAGCTTGCAAACGCAATGGCTATGTTAGTTATCCACCAGTCAGACCAAACCCAAACCAGCATAAACCAATGAATGTCAGCAAAGAAACACAAAGAAATTATGTCAAAATAGTCTTAGATTATGCAAAGATTTGAGCGCATGTATACCTCTGATATAGCTCTGTTCACTGGACTGTGTGATGGACAGAAGACTCCCACCCTGTGCTTGGCAGGAAGTAAGAGCTTGACTCCAGGTGAGGATGGAGTACAAGTTAAACTGGTAACAGGCATTCAGCTCCGGATGGCTCTCCCAGAATTCATTGCAGCCTGACACTGAAGAAAACACACATAGATAGGTTTTATTTGGTTCCTTTAGTTAGTTAGTATCCACTCAAAATACACTACCATTCATAAGGTTGGGGTCGGGAAAGTTTTTGAAAGAAGTCTCAACAAAGCTGCATTTATTTGTTTTCTATTTTAATAATTTCAAATTTAAGCTGAATTTTCAGCATCATTAACTTCAGTCTTCAGTGTCACATGATCCTTTAGAAATCACATGTTGATTTGGTGCTCAAGAATCATTTATTTTTATTATCAATGGTAAAAACAGTTGTTCTGCTGAATATCCTTGTGGAAACCATGATAGAAATCTTTTGTAACATTATAAATGCCATTACTGTAACTTTTTTATCAATTTAACTGAATAGAAATATTAATTTCTTTCAAAAAAATTAAGTTTGACCACAAACTTTTGAATGGTAGTGTATAAAAAGGAAAACATACATATTTAAATTAATTAGCACATGGTTTTACCTGAATTGGGGCAAAAGCCCCATTTCTCATCTTGATCATAGTGGTTTGTGGTGGCACACCAGAGGTGATGGTCCTCTCTGCCCTCAGAGGTACAATCCCAGAACCATTTATTGTTGTATTTGAAGGGTATGGAGCAGGTCATGCCATGGGAGTTTCCCTGTAGTGTGTGGATGTCTGCCAATGGCAAGAGAACAACAGTTACAGAACACGTAGAATCTGTCTAACTCCGGCAACATCAAATAAACCTCATCAAACTATCCACCGAATGCACTAGTTTGATAGTGGTGAACCAAAATGGGGCATCAGTTTAGCGATGATACAGATATCTAGAGCGGGTTGTGACAGCAATTTAGTTTATGTTTAAAGGGGTGGTTGATTATGATTTCACTTTTCTAACTTTAGTTAGTGTGTAATGTTGCTGTTTGAGCATGAACAACATCTGCAAAGTTACGACGCTCAAAGTTCAAAGCAAAGGAAGATATTTGCTTTTAAAGAAATTGCTTTTTAAGGACTACAACAAATGGCTGGTAGGGACTACACGACATTCCTCCCAGGTTAGTGACATCACAAACACTAAAATTTACATAAACCCTGCCCCCTGAACACGATTTATATATTATCAAGACAGAATATGCTAATAAATGACTAGAAGATAACTACACATAAGCTACATAAATTCATCAACTAACCATTCAGAAACGTCCTGTTGCTTCTACATGTTGTCACTTCTTCTTGAGTCTCTCCATCATTGTCTGAATCCGGTTTGAACATAAAACGCTAAACATTTTTGACATTTTCAGTGCATGTCTGTGTGAGGTAATGGAAGCTGCTAAGATCGAGCTCTTGAAGCTCCGCTCTCTGTGCCGGGAGCAGCAGCTCATTTGCATTTAAAGGGACAGACACAAAAACGGTGCATTTTTGCTCACCCTCAAAAAGTGACAATTTTAACATGCTATATACAAATATCTGTGGGGTATTTTGATCTAAAACTTCACATACACACTCTGGGGACATCAAAGACTTATTTTACATCTTGTGAAAAGGTCATTATACCACCCCTTTAAGTTTTGCCAAATCAAAGTCATGTGGTGCAACCACCATGCAAAACCATGCAGGAAAAGACACATAAAACAGGAAATTACCCTGATGACCATCATGGCTTTTTGTCAAGGTCCCTTAAAATATCAAATAAACTTATTTAGTTTGTTTGTTTTGGCAATGCAAAGTTAGATCAGATTATAAAATGCCATGTGGCGATTAATGATTTGTGAATAAATAATTAATTAAAAAAAAAAACTTAATAATTTTAATGTGCACACTCACATGTACTCAAAACGTAAGAAAAATATGTTATTACTTTTTACTTTATGGTTACACTGATTCAATAAACTGAAACTTTTCTTGAAAATGGTTTAAAAGTTTTTCAGAACCATACGAAATCAACAAGGAGTACATTTCTAAGAACTTGGTACATGTGTGGACGCTAATATAGTTATCGTTATAGTTATTATTCGTGGTGTGAACGCGCCTTTAAACTAGATTTTTACTTTTGCTTTATCGCGGACACTCGTATTTGTCATTGATCCTAGTTTGAAAAAAAAAGTGTCTGAAGACATCTTGCCTTCGTACGGGTAAGCGCACGGCCCTTCACCAGCCGCCCCATAAATCCTCCACTGTTGCAGAACGGCTTTCTTTACCAACACTTTTGAGTCCACCACCGCTAGCTTATTATTCATCGCTCCGTACAACATGCTGCCCCCACAGCGCCACCACATGGTTGGGAGGGAAACATCACACTCAAAGATGCCAACGACAGGCTGCTTGGTCGTGTTGATCCCTAGACATCGATTGGTGCCCAGATTGTAGAGACGGTGCCGGGACACCCATTTCCAAAGCAGGGAGGCAGACGGGGGGTCACAGCTGGCCAGAGATAGACCGGACGACTCTGCTGAGAGGCAACCCTCCTGCGATACACTTTCCAACCGGAAAACTCCTTTACCTGAGTCACACAAACACAGATATTGAATATGGCAGCTTGTTAAGCATATTTTCTTGTCGTATCAAATACATTTGGGAGATGTGAGGCCCTAGGGTTTTTTGACCAGTGGGAAAAGCCTTTCTTTAGGAGTATTATATAGCCATTTACATGCAGGGCCATGTTAGATTATAAAGGCAAGTGATATTGGAGATTCTAAGCCTTTCAGAGGCACTGAGGTATCAGACAGGTCTGATTATGCAGCGAACAGATAGAAAGATAGAGCTGCTCTCTCCAGTTTCACCTCCACAAAATGGGGCTTAATATTTCAGAGTTCTCAGAGTCGTCAGGGCTGAGGGTCTTTTGTGGGCGTTGACACGAAAGAGTAATTGAAGACACAGGCCAAAGACAAAGATATTCTCAAACAGTCGAACACACACAGAGTATTCTAAAACTTCAAGGGGAAGTTACGCATTACACTCGCCATATGTCTGAGTCGGAAAGTATATAGGAAGTATAGGATTTTCTTGTGCTTGTGCTGAGAATGGGAACAGTATTGTGTTTTTTTCATCTGCAATGTTTTAAAATATGTTAATAAAATGGCTTAGTCTTCACACAACACCGTTTTAAATATAGCTGAAGATCTTTACACATTTTTAAAATGGAAAAGATTAGATTCACAGTGAGAGCTTAAGTTTTACTTTAAAATGTAGTGCCCTTTCCTGGAATACTTTAAGGAGACAAATATGTCCTAGAGTTATCTTACCTTTTTTTTCTATTTTATTTTAATTTTGTTTATTTTTGCCACTTTTATCTTACTTTTTTTCAGTACACTTAGTGTGTCCAATCCTGTTTCTTCTGAGGTATACAAAGGAAGATATTTTGAAACATTTGTTTTGGGGTCCAGTGTTGTTTTGGGCCCCATTGACTTTCATTCTATGAACAAAAACAGTGGAACATTCTTATATCTTCATTTGTGTTCAACAGACACATAAAAGGCTCATTTTTGGGTGAAAGTGTCCTACTTTACCTAAATTCTTCTTGAAACAAAACTTAAAGTGTTCCACGACCCTAAATATCTCAGTGACAGATAAATTATTTGCTATGTGAGATCATAATACTCTGGAACTGCAAGACCCAAACGGGGTATTTCGAACGTGTTGTTACCGGTCTGAGTGAGCAAGGGTGTAGTTTTGTGTTTTTGAATGTGCTGCTAACCTCATCTGACCCTGTTTATTACAAGTGGGGTGACTCATAACAATGCTTGTTCCCAAGTAAATGTATACCTGGAATGCAATGCTAGTCACTTTGGATTAAAGCATCTGCCAAATGCATGAATGTAAATGTAAATGCACTGGGACTGTAACGAATCAGGCTGTTGGACAAACTTCAGAAACCCACTGTGTCCTTCAGCAGGGGTCTTGTGACATCCTGTTTATTAGAGGGAGAAGTTATGCGGTATTTTACTGTACTCTATTATCCACAAGGTTTGCTTAACTTTTAGTCTTTAAGGGGAAATGTGCCGAAATACAAAACATGTATGTATGTTTTGTATTTTTGTAAAGCAAAGAAAAAATGGAATCTAGCTTCTATGTGTCTATCTGACAGACAGACAGACAGACAGACAGATAGATAGATAGATAGATGTGTATGTTAAATTATCAAACTAGACTATAGCAAAAAGTCACCATGGTAGATTATAACTGAAAAGTTGAACTGTTCTTAACAAATGGGTAGCCTATGTGTCAATGTATACTGGGGCAAGTTGTCACGTTATTAATTTAACAATAAAATTTGTTGGTCAATTCAATGATTGGATATCTTTGTCTGTTGTTTCCTGATACAGTTTTGTAGAATGTCAAATTCCACTGTGAAACATAGCCTATTCTGTTTACTATAAGGTCATGTTGTCACAAAGGTCAACGTGTGTTCAATAAAATGGTTTTTTTGTTGTTGTTTATTTTTTTTGGAAATGACCACTCAGAAAAAAATAAATAATAAATCCTTAGTTTTATTTAAAAATGTTGAGTGTAGGCTACTTTGAGTTCCGTCCAAACTGTCTCTGTTGTATCATGTGATGAGCAGCCGCCTATCGGTTTGTTTGTGTGCATTTAACTTTCACTAAAACAAGTTAAATGGGCAGCAGTTGTGCAAGTCTTAAAAACACATTACTAAACATATTTTGTATAATCTCCCGCTTGAGACTGAAATAATAATCTGTGCAGCCGGTTTATCTCAGACGAGGAATGACACACTACGGCCAGTCTTTCATAGAGAAGAGCTGGACTATGCGCTCTACATACTAATGTAATTTACAGAGCACAGCACACTTAATCTACACGACAAACTCTTGATCCTGACCAAACCCACGCGCTCATGCCATCGCGCAAAGTAGCGTTTCAGTAAGAAATGTCACAGATATGTCGCGCAGGCCGATTCCACTTACTGTACAGCTCGAGAAGCTGAGTTTTGTTCCAAACTTCCGTTATGTTCGACGCTTCCACAGCAGCACAATCGAAGTTGACGTAAAGCAGCATATAAAGGACATAAAGCGCTTCATGGAAGCGAATACGAAGAGTTTGAGTGTATCCTTGCATTTCCATTGGAGTTGCGTGCGCCGCATAGACTGCAGCCTGTTTTTCTCCACACTTTCCGCAAGTTTTTAGGTTCTTTACGTCACTGGTCTCTGTATGAGGCAATAAAAGGCTAAATATTTCTCTCTTCTTACAGCCCGTCTGCTCTGAACGCGACGCGACGCGACCAGATTAGAAGCGTTTTTTTTTTTTAAATTCCCGTTGAGTCGCGTCACTCGCGTACAGTTTTTTTTTCTTGTAATCGAGCATTTGGCAAGAAAGTAGCCTAAGTATAGCATGCCAATACTTATATTGAATGTTCATTTAAATGTACAGATTGTTTTAAATCACTGCACTGCAAAATGCGACACAGAAGGATGCATCTGAAGTGGCTTATATCCAACGAAAAATGACGGAATACACACAGTTTAATGCTGCATGACTCGTCATCATAATTGTATTTACACATGAATTACAAATGCAGAAATAATATTTTGAAAACAATGTTACTTCGACACACTAATCCCTGGCTGAATACTTGAGTTCAATTGTAACATTGAAACAAGCATTTTCTGTAAAGCTGCTTTGAAAAATTATATTGTGAAAAGCTCTATACAAATAAGCTTGAACTGAATTGAGTCCAAATAGTATTTGGACTCACTGGCTTATGAGCCTATACAGGAGATAAATGTATTGTCTTTATGTGTGTCTCTTTTTTCTTTTTTTTTTGTAGGCTAATATAGACCATTATTCACGTGTCTGAAATAAAATAAAAATAATAATAATTTAATATATGATCTTATTAACTTTTTGGATCACACTGCAGCATTAACCTGGCCGTGTAAAAACACATTTAGAGAGAAATAATGTGAGACTCAATATGGAAAACCATCAAATATATTACAAAACACAAGTACAAACAGACTTTTTACATTTGATCCTGCAAAATTGAAATTAATTAATAAATTCAACAACAACAAAAAAAAGGCTCAGCCTCAACTAACCAATCACAAACAAACGGTCACAGATAGCCTATATGAAAAACATTTCGCTACAAAAATGCTAAATGTAAAACAAGAAGATCCAGTGTTGCCCAGATTTAACAGTACCTTTACCACCTTTAGCAGCACAACACATTGTTCAAAATTATTTACATTTTTTAAAATAAATTCACTGCCAGTAATTGACAATCCTGCCCCCAATTTACAAGCACACAATTGCACACACACACAGTGTCCCACTTGTACAGTACAATAAAATACATTTAAATAAAAAAATAGAAGGTAAATAGAAGCCTATTCTGTGTTTCAACACATAAAGTTGGTCAGTAGCCCTAAGAAATATCACTCTTCTGCTGGCCTGCGCTTTTGTAGGTCACATTTTTAAATGTTGATGTCGAGCTCCTGAAAAGAGGATTTGTGCCCTGGGGATAAAATGTAGACAAAAGCACATTACATAAAAGCAAATTGGGCCATTAACACATAAAAATGAATGGAAAATGCAGTGAAATGCATGAGTAAACATGTTGGAATAGGGCAAAACTCTCAATAATGTTATCATACCGACTGCCATTTTGCTTTCGCCTTCTCTGCCTCAAACTTGGCAACCTCTTTCCGGTCATGGACAGAAACAAGAAACTTCCAGATCAAAAGGAGTGTAATGCCAACGATGAGGACAGACATGCACACGCCCAGAGCGATCAATGGTGCGTTCGGTGGCTCAGGGCAGGCTGTAGGATAATTATAGACACACACTATTTTAAATATGATTGTAACTTGTGTATAATGCCGCAATGTATTAGTTAAACTGTATATGTTCATGTATTAAAAAAATGAAATTTTTGATCTCACCGTAAAGCTTAGGGTTGTAAATGATGCTGCCGTGATCGCTGTCCACCAAGCTGAAAGACAGTAGGCAGCTGTCCTCGTTCTGTAAGGTGCAAAATGCTGCCCGACTTTCCTCAAAATCTAGAAAAATAAATAAATAATTATTATTAAAAAAAATTACACACTTTTGTATTAACCCTCAGGGATCGACAGAGGCACTGGCGCGATCACTTGCATTTTTTCCCGATAACGGCGAAAATAACTTAAAATATTCCGTCATTTTGTGCCATACATCATTCAAAACTGTAAATGGTCTATTGTTTTTACGTACACGCAATAACAACAAAACTTTGTGCTTGTGTAAAAAAAAGAAGAAAGAAAACAATCAAGGTGCGCTTTCTGCCGTCTCAGTATCTGTGAACTTTTTTCTGAAACGCGTTTCAAAAAATGAACCGAAACTCAGCGAAGACTTGTCACACAGACATGAGAGATATGTCTTTAGAAAGCTTGAAGTGTCTAGTTTTATAAATAAATTTATACGCCCCCATTACCTCCATAAACGAACCATCAGGCTTCATCAGGTTCATCTACTTTTCATCGAGTTTGAAAGAATAATACACGCTTTGAGGAATAAGCCTTGAATTTACCTCAGAAGAAGAAGAACGCGATGCGTGGCTTGATCCAACGGAGGATGCATCAGTAAGTCATTTAGGTTTGAATTAATAATCTTTAATTAAAAAAATGGTAATAAGTTTCTCCACCTTTGGAAACAACGTTCCTTTTCTGAGGACATCACCAAGCCCTCTTATTTTTAAACCCCGCCTCTCCAACCACCTGACGTATAAGAGCCGCTTTTCACGATCCAATTAACTCCTGACAGATATAATCATTTTGTTCTCAAAATTAGTTATTCGTCACTCCAATATTCACCAATGTCACGCATGCATGATATTACTGTGAACAGGATTTCACCAAGTACAACATGTTCCCAAAGATGTTGATCCTGGAACAACATTCCAATCAACCAATCAGATTTGAGACACAAGTTTACAGTTTATGTCAAGTTTTGGCTTACAACCAGAGCCTACCTACCTATCATTTCTCTCAGATATTAGGGATAAGTTATGGGTAGGGTTAGGTTTAGGGATAGGGTTAAGACTATTTTTTCAGACAGGAATGTTGTTCAGGGATCAACAAAATATGTTGATCCAGGAACTTGTCTTACTTGGCAAAATGGCGGTGACCATGATATTACCCCATTAAAACCTCATTTTGTTCCCTTAATCTCTTTCCTTTGTTCCTCTTGTGTCTTTATCAAAGACTGTCAGGCGTTTTGTGTCTTTTCATCGACAGTCAGTATAGAGCCAGCCTCCACAATACCAGCTGGCTTGTGATCTCAGGGTTCATATAATAGACTGATCTTGTATAGACACTTGAGGGTCTTGAAACTCAATGAGCCCCAACAATAGGCTCTCCACACAACAAGCTAAGTAGCGTGTTTTCCTTTGTAAAGTGTCAAGAGGGATGATCTAAAGAATGGCTGCTTTTTATGTGCGTGCATGAGTATATCAAGACAGATTTTGAAAGAAATCGGCGTTAAAGTATCATAAAATTGTCTGTATGAGTTAAAATACATGAATTTTTTGCTATACTGTACCTTTAAAAGAGGTGTAAAGTAAAATGTTTGCCTAATAAACAACTACCCTACTGAACATGTGAGCATTGATAAAAGAACACTGCAGAGAACAAAACAATGGATTCTGACCTGTGGAATTGCTGACAGTGGCATGTAGGGAGTTGCACTTCACGGCGCACTCGTCCGACGGGTCTTTAGCTTTGAGGTAACACTCCACACAAGACCTGTGGGACACGTAATGACAACATTAACCCGTCAACCTCACAGAGAGTTTGTCTCTAGAGGAAGCTTAGTTTTGTATTCGTTGTGAGTTCATTCTCTCTGTATCTCTCTATCACAGAGTCAAATGACCCACAGGGTGATCGGACCTTTAGTGGGAAGGAAATGCAATCCCACAGAGCTGCCACATGCCTTTCGGTGCTCATATAGCCTATGGCCTCTGGATATGAGTGAACAAGAGGAAGACTCACACAAACACACAGTCATGAGAAATACGCAGAGGAAGGACAATGTCAATCAAAGAAATCAATTAAGGTTAAATTAAGCATTGTTCAAACCAGGCTGTAGTCAAAAACAAATGCCTTTAAATGCCTGTCACGGATACATGTGCATGGCTTTACCTGGGTAAGTTACAGATATCGTCACAGGTTGGGCACCTTTCGCAGCGCTCTCCTGAGGCTCCGGGAACGGTGCACTCGCACTTCCCACACACACACTTGCCCCGTCCGCTGCAGATGGACCCATCCGCCGATGTGCACATGCTGGTGCTGGTGCTGCAGTTACAGAACTCCCCCATCCAACCGCTGTGACACACACACTCGCCACAGTCACATTCCCCGTGACCTGCACAAACACAAATTATTGAAAAAAATGTATAATGTATAGAAAATATTTTTGTCATGGTTTCCACAAAAATATTCAGCAGAACTAAATTATTACATTGTTTAAATTAACACATTTTTAGCTAACTGTGTGATTTGTATATATACATTTCTGAAATACATAACTTAGACAGTCACCTCTGATAACAGATCACTCTAAATTGTAATGTAGACACATGCATTTTCTGTAAAGCTGCTTTTAAACTAAATTTATTGTGGAAAGCGCTATACAAATAAATGTCAATTGAAAAAAAGAACAACTGTTTTCACCCTTGATGATAAGAAATGTTTCTTGAGCACCAAATCTATGGGGCGCCGTTTGTAAAGTGGTTCACGCTGAAAATAACAGCAACATTTTGTCACATTTAGCTTCAAACATCATTTAAAAAACTGGTATGAATTTTTGACGGTCACTTTTTAGCACATTTACAACAATATTTGTCAACTTAGAGATATTTTAAATAGTTAAATCTAAATTTTAAATGTTGTACCTAAATGTTAAATCTAAATCTAAATGTTAAATCTAAATATTAAATCTAAATCTAAATGTTAAATCTAAATGTTAAATCTAAATCTAAATGTTAAATCTAAATCTAAATGTTGAATCTAAATGTTTCGGGTGAAACTAAATATTTAACTAATATGCAAATTCAAAATGCCGGTAACCGGATTTAGATTCAACATTTAGATTTAGATTTAGATTTAACATTTAGATTTAGATTTAGATTTAACATTTAGATTTAACATTTAGATTTAGATTTAACATTTAGATTTAGATTTAACATTTAGATTTAGATTTAACATTTAGATTTAGATTTAACATTTAGATTTAGATTTAACATTTAGATTTAACATTTAGATTTAGATTTAATATTTAGATTTAACATTTAGATTTAGATTTAACATTTAACATTTAGGTGTAACATTTAATATTTAGATTTAACTATTTAAAATATCTCTAAGTTGACAAATATTGTTGTAAATGTGCTAAAAAGTGACCGTCAAATATTCATACCAGTTTTTTAAATGATGTTTGAAGCTAAATGTGACAAAATGTTGCTGTTATTTTCAGCGTGAACCGCTTTACAAACGGCGCCCCATACAAATCAACATATTAGAATGAATTCTGAATGATCATGTGACACTAAAGACTGCAGTAATGGCTTTGCCGTCAGAGGAATAAATTACATTTTAAAACATAATAAAATAGATTAAATATAAAATAGATGAAAGTTATTTTACATTGTAAAAATTTCACAATATTTCAGTTTTATTGAATTGATCAAATGCAGTCTTGGTGAGCGCAATAACTTCTTTCAAAAAGTGTGTGTGTACATACATACATTTATAGTTGCCATAGATACTTAACTAATAAATAAGTTTTGTCAGACCAGTCAGATATGGTGATTAATTAATCAAAATAATCACATAATCAATGATCAACAAAAAATAGCCTTCAAAATGACAATAACTTAACACATTACATTATTAAGGTAGACAAAAGCTTTAAACTTGAATTGCTCCAATGGTAAGAAAATTCCTTATTACAGAATTATATTAGATTTATTATTTATTTTATTATTTATTAATTTTAATAATTATAGTTTTTTACTCTTTTAAAAAAAATTTTTTATCACATTAAATGATTGTGATTATTATCACACTAAATTGCCAGCCATTAAATAAATATAAATAAACTCGCATAGCACATTTGCATGGATATAAATATAAACATGGGAAGGCCCAAACTAAACCCTTCCGCCCGTCTCCTCCCGGGCACAGCAACTGTTTTGGCAGTTATCAGTGTGTTATTCTTTCATCAACATTCCACAGGGTGAGAGCAGATCAAATATCCCCCTCCACTGCATCAGCGCTTTCTTTTCCTCCCACAAATTTTATCACAGTGTTACGGTGTGATCTGACCTCCGCAAAGCTCTCCTCTGAACCTGACGCAGGAGAAGTCGTCACACTCGCAGTACGCCCCGTACACGTGACCGAAATCGGACGGGTGACACGCGCACTGTCCGCAGAAACACTCGCCCTGGCCGCTGCACATCTCCGCACCTTCGTGTGTCCTGCCAAACACATAAACTTACGTTAAACTGTGTCTGCGTGCCTCGCAGGAAACACTCCATGACGCTTGTTCTCACCTGCAGTCACTGACTTGGTCTTGGCCCTCTGTGCACTCACACTTCGGCCCCACAAAGCCCGGATCACACACACAGGCTCCGCACTCCAGCGCCCCTTGCCCTTGGCTGCAGTGGGTGCTGTTCGCCTCGGGGGTCTGATGGCAGTCACACACGCACTGGGACTCCAGTTTGATCTCCAGGGTATCTTGGAAACCCACCGGCCGCAAGTAAAACAGCCGTGGGCCAGCAAGACAGCCTTTTAACTCGACCGTAACGTTAAAAGATACCTGAGTGAAAAAATCCGTTTTGTTTAAATTTCTTTGACGTCAATTGATTGTTACAGAAAACAGGACATATTTATCAACGTTTCGAGCTAATATTTTCTAAACGTGTCCAACTTGTTTGCAGAGGTTTGTTTGTAACTGTCAAATTGTTTGATTTGCTTGAATGCAAAACTTTTATGTAGCCTACACAAAACAATGAGAGCAAAGACCTTTCTAAACTAAAATAATAGTATATTCATGGCATTGTATATCATACTTAAGAATGACATGCTTGTTATTTCGTCTCGTTTTTTTGCTTCAGTCCTGTTTTAACCTACTAGGGAAGTATTATTGAAAGCAAATAAAGAATAAAAGAACTGACCACATCACCAGCTTTGACATTGGAGCAGTGTTTATGTCCGGGGATGATGGTCCCGTCCTGACAGAGTGCCGTGAACGAAATCTGCAGACCCTCAGTGTTGCCCAGAACCTCCAGATCAATCTCTGACCTCAGTTCCTGTCAATCAAAAAACAGATACATAAACTCCTTTGTGTGAAGTGTGTCATTTTCTCAGTGTTATAAAAACTAAAATTAAATAAACCCAGTCAAAACAAAGCAAAGCAAAGCAAAGCAAAAAAACAAAACAAAACAAAACAAAACAAAACAAAACAAAATAAAACAAAACAAAACAAAACAAAACAAAACAAAATAAAACAAAACAAAACAAAACAAAACAAAACAAAACAAAACAAACAAAACAAAAAGAAACAGCCAAAACAATACATTTCATTTGTAAGATCACAGTAGAGTGATATGAGAGACATTAAACTAGCACAGCTTTGAAATTATGTTTAGTGGTCATTTTAGAATGTTGTATTTGATAATAATCAAGTATTTCATAGAGCTGGGTAATAAAGAAAACAAAATATCAAAACTGTGAGTCAGCCAATCAGCTTCAAGGACTCAAACCAATGTTATATGACCGACACTATTGGATGAGAACTGAACTGAGCTGGACGATGACATCACTGAATGAGCTGCTTTACAGTCAAAATGAACTATGTTTGCATCATTGAATCATTCTCCCGTTATCACTGTGAAGCTGTCCGGATTGTTCAAAGCGCTAAAAATAAAGGTGACTTGACTTGACTTATATAAGTATGCGGCATACTCAGCTGGAGTCCATCATGACTCTGAATGACTCACGTGTTGTGTCAGCAATACGAGCACACCAGGTGCCAACACGTCCAGAGCATTTTTAGATGGTCAACTTCACTTCACATAGTCTTTTCTGCTATTTTGACATGGATTTGTCATAGACTTCACACTTCAATTAATAATACACCACCATATAGTGCACCTGTGTCTTGTCGGTGGGATGCGCAGCACTTAGAGGGTTCTAATGAAGATTAGAGTGCAGGCAGAGGAAAGAGAGAGTGGGGGATGGAGGAACGGAGATGAAGAGATCAAACAACAGCCAAAGAACGAGTGCAGACACGCTCTGTGAACACGACGATTCTCAAGAAAATGAGCAGAGGGGGTTAAAGGGAGGGGAAATGTTGAACAGATAAGACATGTCAGCATAAAAACATAAACTATTCTCTCATACTCAATGATCATTTTGGTAATTTATGCAACTTCCTGCAAATCATCATGAATAATTTGGTTTCTGCTTTTTTAAATATTTCCTCAAATGACAGACATGGACTACATGCCTATTTTTAATTTGAAACAATATTTTTAGTGCTGGGCAACCATTAATCGTGATTAATCTTATCCAAAATAAAAGTTTGTGTTTACATAATATATGTGTGTACTGTGTGTATAATTATTTTGTATATATAAATACACACATATGCATGTATATATTTAAGAAATATTTGCATGTATATACTGTATTTATATTTATACATAATTTATATTATATTTAAATATAAATATTTTATATATATAAATAACAACTTTTTCTTAAATATAAACATGGATGTGTGTGTATTTATATATACAAAATAATTATACACAGTACAAACACGTACTGTATATTATGTAAACAAACTTTTATTTTAGATGCGATTAATCGCGATTAATCACGATTAATCGTTATCCAGCGCTATAAAAAAATTATAGAAATTTGTATATTAATATATTTGTAATGTATATTAATGTAGGCCAATAGAATGTATTCATGTATTTTTTAGGGATTCTTTCAAAAATAATTTTATAACAAATAATTTATTTTTAATTTGCAATATCTCACAGCAAGAATTCAAACATTGTTGCTGGAAAATGATGCCATTTTAAGCCTCATCTATGTCAGCCTGCTGACATTTCAGAATTCGCAAAACATTCGAAACATCAACAAACAAGTTTACAAAGCATAAAACCACATACATGATCATTAAATGTATGAACGTTGGCCTAATATGGCAGGTGACACCTGAAAGGCCATCCAGAAAGACTTGTGAAGACTAAAAGGTGTTAATTTACCTTATATGAGGTCATGATGAGTTCCAGAATGTTTCTTGAATCAGATGCCAACACCCCCACGGTAGCACCAGGAATCAGACTTGCATAATTCTGTCAGAAATGCAGAAGAAACTGGTTAAACATCAACTCCAAACTCCTGAAGCCACAGAATGTGAGATGTGGGAGATCGATAAGGAGAAAGTGAGAGAGGAAGAAAGGAAAAGGAGAACTCAGAAAACATTAAATATTTGTGTCGTGAGAGGTCGGTCTGGGTGATGTGATAAAGACTGTGTTTGAACATGTTATAGGAGAACTGAATACACTAGTGATTCATGCAGTATATTCACATACTGATATATCTTCCTTCACAGGTCGTCTCAAGTTCCACATGCAACACATACCTGTTTGTTTGCCTCACTTGCCTAATATGAAAAGTCCCTTACTCTTTTCTCACCTCATAATTCTGTCTCTGTTCATCAGTCACAGCGAATATAAGGAGGATATTGTTTTCAACCAGTTTGTCGACAAGCTGCCCTAATGTTGGATACTCCTAAATATAGAGGACAAAAGCACCAAAAACAAGACACCCCAGTCACAACACAACAAATTCACACAAAAAAATTAGAATACAGGGGAGAGGACATAATTCAAATTAATTTGCATTAAAAAACAATATTTAGTTGTGTTCGTTTAAACAAGAACTCAAGATTGCAATTTGTAAAGGAATATTCCAGGTTCAAATCTGAAAATAAGGATTCTATTATCTTATTTGAAGTATTACTGTAAATGCTTTCAAAAAAATGTAATCTTTTCTTTTTTGAAAACCGTTTTGCACAACTTCCCCCATAGGCTACCATTGTAAGGAAGTAGTTGATGAATAAAATGTTTCTTTTTCTTTTTCCTAACAGCTTTTCACTATTTTAATAAAAATTTTGCCTTAATTCTTTAAGTAACTAAAACAGAAATAACAATAATTTCAAGCAGCTTTACAATAAAATATGATATTATAATATATTATAATATAATATAATATAATATAATATAATATAATATAATATAATATATTTTAAGAACAAATGAAGAGTTAAGATGCAAAAGCCTCTAAGTGCCATCTGAAATTTTCTTCTAGAATTATCATTTTTATCAAGCTCGTATATTTAAGTTCAGTATTTTCACTTAAATGGCAATGAAAATTACCTATTTGTTGTATTTAAGTGAAATTACTGAACTTAAATATACGAGCATGATAAAAATGATCATTCTAGAAGAAAATTTCAGATGGCACTTAGAGGCTTTTGCATCTGAACTCTTCAAATATTCCATGAATGCATAAATTTAATGACTACCACAAATACAATCTGCTATAAAAATTATAAATAAAAATTGTTAAAACAAATGAATAAGAATTAGGAAGATGGTTTTTACAAAAGTTATAGTAGTATAGCGTGCCACGCCACAGGAAACAACTTCCCAAAAGTAGTTCCCGTCAGCTAATGACTATTATTGTAAACGCAAACCTGTAAGCATTATACTTTTCCTCTTAGAAACTGAAGGATCAAAATTATTCACTATTTTTTATCTCGCATGGCGTCGATCGTTCAGCTGATGAAATACTGACAATATGCGCTTCCAGAAACTACATCCATCCATCCCTCACAGCCTCTTATTTATTTATATCAGATGAAAAACGACTATAGAGTTTCATTTCTATTTATTGTAACCCGGAATATTCCTTTAAGTGATCCAAATTTCCCGATTACTCAGGAATTGAAGCTGCAGACTTCACCTTACCAGGTGGGCAGTCATTGAATACTCATTATTGCCATCCAGGTGGCACTCTCCGTCATTGGGGACCACGATGCCGGACATTTTGCTGTCCATCCCAAAATGAGAATCAGCGTCGCTCACGAACACCAACAGCTTCATGGAATCGTTCCGCCAGCCAATCCTGTCCTGAGGTGGGATGGACATTTCCAGGAAGTTGGAACAAAATGGCATCCCTCCATAAAAGCAAAAACTGAGTAGGATTTCAAGGGCGTCTTTGGAAAACGACTCACCCCACACACCGCCGCTTGCATGATGGCGTCGAAACCGCACTCTGGCACGTCAATGTTCGCGGATACCCGTTGCTTCGAGATGATCTCATTAAACTTGTCAGTGCTGCTTGTTAAAGACAGGAGGTGTCTGTATCCGAATGTGGGGAGACATTCAAAATCAACACTCCTGCGAAAGACAAAAGCGATAAAAGTGGGTTGCTATTGTCTGAAACAGTTCATCATTCACTTCTAAATGGAAGATGATGTAACGCACTGGTCATAAATATGATTGGTTGAAATTAAATCACACATTTCCCCCACTGATGTCCCATCGGCTGTCACGATTCATCTCCCTATGCGTTTATACTGGCCGACCCTTTAAATCTGGCAATGGGAGATACCTGCAGGGATTGGCCAGCTCCTCGCGTGTTATCTTGATGAAAGGCAGAACTGGTTTCTCCACAAAGGAGCCGAATCCTAGTCTGAATTTGCTGGTGAGCTTAGCCATCTCTTTTGAGAGAGTCGAACCCAAGTCTTTGATCATTTTCAGATCGTCAATCATAGATGCCGACAGGTCCATCAGGTAATAGATGTCCACCGGATGGTCCTCCGGTTGCTGGACTTGAATCGGAAAGGTCAGCTGACTTCCTGTGGAAGAGAAATGACATAAAAAGCTCAAAGTTTCAAATGCACATTCTAAGATTCCAGTGTGGTACAAATGTTTTCCAAGTCAGAGTGATCTTCAGTGCCCACTCTAACCAGTAGACATTATTTAGTTTGTCTATAGATTGTTTTCGGGCTCTGAATGACTAGATGTTTCCGTCAGGGGAAGCACCTCGACAGCTGTGGGTAGAGAGTGACGTTTCTTTGATTTTCAAAATCTGTGTCACCCATTTTTATACCTGGTCTAAGCTGGAGGCGCATCTTCTGAGGCGCGATGTATGAAACATTGGTGTGGTCGGAGCGCTTTCCTAACCCTTGATCCTTCAGCACGTTGACATTCGTGACGGGAAACTCCACAAATTCGCCAGGGCATCCCTTCTGAAGAAGAGCCTCCGGTGTGTCGCATCTCTCGTCGATTGAGAAAAAGTCAGTGAAATTCTAGATAAACAGTTTGAACTATTATTAGTGGTAATGCTTTACAGCGTTGCAAAGTGACATAATTAACCAAAATAGAAACAAGAATAATTTCAAGCAGCTTTACAAATAATATAATATAATATAATATCACAGTGATTTTATTGTTTTTCCGAGTTGTAAATGAAACAAAGATTATTGAAGTACGTTTTGCAATAATATATTTCTTTTAAATTTCATGTTTTAAATTTCCGCTTTTTTGTAATGAATTATTTATATGAATTATTATATTTTTGGCCCCCTGCAAGTGTTACAACATACACATATCCTACATCTTATTCACAACACATAAACACATTAAATCCATAATAGAAAACAAACAAACATTAATGTCATTAATTAAATAATAGTTCAATTGAGAATGGTATAAAAGATTTTTTCCTTCATGCGCCCTAAAAATTCATTAATTCATAAAAAAAGGATGTAAAGAAACATTTACTGCCATTTTTGCTATATTATATTGTGTGTATATATATATATATATATATATATATATATATATATATATATATATATATATTATAATGTATTAATATATAATAATAGTGTAATAATATATTTAATGTATACACATTAAATTAAACATGAAATTTAAAAGAAATATATTATTGCAAAACGTACTTCAAAAATCTTTGTTTATATATATATATATATATATATATATATATATATATATATATATATATATATATATATATATATATATATATATATACAGTGCAATGCATAAGTGAATACACCCATGCTAAAGTTGACTAAAAAGAGGAATAAAAAATCATACTTTGGAAATTGAACTTAATGCCTTAATTAAAAAAATTAGGAAAAATCCAACCTTTAAGGACACCAATTTTCTTTGTGAATGAATAATGTATCGTAAATAAATAAATGTTCTTCCTTAAAATACATGGTGCATAAGTGAGTACACCCCTATGTTAAATTCCCATAGAGGCAGGCAGATTTTTATTTTTAAGTATTTTTAAAAAAAATTTTTTAGGATACTATGCATCCTGATAAAGTTCCCTTGGCCTTTGGAATTAAAATAGCCCCACATCATCACATAGCCTTCACCATACCTAGAGATTGGCATGGGGTACTTTCCATAAGATCATCTCTCAATGCAAATCAAACTAGCTTTTAGGCTAACTGAAATAAAACCATGCCAATCTCTAGGTATGGTGAAGGCTATGTGATGATGTGGGGCTATTTTAATTCCAAAGGCCAAGGGAACTTTATCAGGATGCATAGTATCCTAAAAAAAATATAAAAAAATACTTAAAAATAAAAATCTGCCTGCCTCTATGGGAATTTAACATAGGGGTGTACTCACTTATGCACCATGTATTTTAAGGAAGAACATTTATTTATTTACGATACATTATTCATTCACAAAGAAAATTGGTGTCCCTAAAGGATGGATTTTTCCTAATTTTTTAAATTAAAGCATTAAGTTCAATTTCCAAAATATGATTTTTTATTCCTCTTTTTAGTCAACTTTAGCATGGGTGTATTCACTTATGCATTGCACTGTATATAGTTCATAGTATCTCTTTTTTTTAGAACTATCCTTTAAAAAAAAAGAGTTTGCGCACTACATTCTGATTTTTTTAGAGCAAAATATGTGTACACTGTAAAAAAAAGTTGCTGCCTTAAATTTTTAAGTACAATCAACTTGGATGTTTAAATCATTTCAACTTAAAGTACATTAAACTGACTTGAAAAATGAATAACTTATTTTGATGAGTTAAAGCAATGTAAAAACATATGTCATATGCATATAGGATTTACTTTTAAACAATTTTCACTAATGCTTGTAAATTTCACACATAGTTCCAAAGCGGTTCTGATGGGAGTGCGGTGTTACCTGTAGTGTGCACCATGCGCACTGCGGCTCCAGCTGCAGACACTCGTCACAGGACACAGCGCTGAATTGAGAACACGTCCCTGCAAGTGCACAGTGGTTTGTGGAAGCGGTTCGCTTGTTTCTCACGCAACATCAAAACCATAGAAAGTCAGCTGATATTTCTACTCTCTGCCAGAAAGTATTCTGAGCAACAAAGTAACCTACACTAAAAATGATTGTTAAATAATAAAAAAAACGGTTGCTTCACTTGCAAGAACACATCTTATTTCTTCTTATCTATTACAATATACTGTTTTTGTTTTAAAGTGAAACCAACAAACATAGAAGGTGAGGTGAGTTAGATTGACGCATGTTGTGAGTTCAAAAAAGCTTACACTGAAAAAAAATGGGATTGTGGTTCACCACCCAGCATGCACTAGGGTTAGAGTAAATAAGTATGGTAGCATATTTTTTTACTGTTTAACCTTTTTAAAAATAAAAAAAAACATTATTGCTGTTGTCATGTTTATTAACTTGTGATGTCAGGATGAGTTTGTTCCTCTATTAAAATCATCAGTTGATTGTTATCCTTGTCGTGTTTCATACCAAGTTTTAATATGTGACATCTTGTGTGATTTATATCTTGAGAGCCTTCAGGTGAGTATTTAGCCCACATAATTATGTCACTGTAAGTAAACAAGAACTCTGACATTATTCTCATGAAAACACACCTTTATCAGAAGCACATTATATTCAACAATTTAAATGCAAATGAGGGAAACAATCTACTTAGAGCTCTTTTTAAAATTACAGACTTTAGATTTACATATCTAAATAGGTAATTGTAACATTAATGCAGATTTTAAAAAACTATTTTTTTTAATTAAATATTTTTTTTAATTAAATGTGAGTAATGCAAGTAAAACATAAAAATAAAGTTAGTTCTAAATGATTCATATTTTCATATTTTTAAAACCGGAATTAGGCTGAACGAAGAGCGAAACTGCACGTATAGACTGTATGTGTGTGTGATTGATCAAAAATGTGTTCAGTCTTACCTCCGACAGTCCCGAGCCAGAAGTGAAGGACAAGGTAGAGTGAAACAATCCCCATTAGTCCTCACGGTTTCTGATCACAGGAGAAAAAAATAAATACAGTTCATATTCTCACACAAACAAACGCGGGATGCGATCATGTAGCGCGAGCAGGTCTGAGCTCACCTGGACAGACAGACTCAGCGCGTGCGCTTACCTGCCCAACCTTTATATTATGCACTTCCGTGCAAGTGAGAACACCACAGGTAAGTCACCCTCTCACAAGTGCAGATATTTCACACAAATACTTGTGTCAGAGCACAGCAGCCTCTCGAACGCACTTAACATCGCGTTTATGAGTAAGAAATAGATTGACTAAGAGTAGGCTTTTTTAAAAGAGTAGATTGAGAACTAATTTCACACTCTCTAGTAATCATTTTGTCGTTAGATATTTTATTCAGCGATACAATTCGGACGAAGTTCTACCTTTTTCATAGACTAGAAATGATCAGGTTTGTATAATATAGAGTGTGGCACTTTCTATGGTAGGCTGTGATGTGACGTTTTCTGCTCAGATGTCTGTCTCACTTCTGCAAACACGGTTTAGAATTTGCGACATTGAGAGTGAATTGTTCGTCTTAGAAAGTAAAATGTCCATTAGATAACAAAATATTGTTAAAAAAATTAAGATTGAAAGTATTTAGATACTCTCTGGTTGTAACATATTGGTCTAACATGGTCATACACAGTTAATGCAATGAACGTCACATTGTTAATTGGACTCCTGTGTGAACTTGAGGGGAACTGACTTCCTACATTCACTAAACTGACTCAGGGACTAGTTAAATATTAAATATTAAATGTGACTAAGAATGTTAAAGCTATTTGTGAGAAAATATGCAGCCACTTGATTTATATAGGCTAGCCTATTGTTATCTATGAAATACTATGTAGCCTATTAGGCTACAATATAGGATATGTAAACAAGCTTTCAAAGCATTGCGTGAATTATTCACTGACTTTCAATTTACTCAACTTTTATAAAACATTATTAAAAAAAACAGTTGACTTTGGTCTTGACTCACATGTGTTGTGCACAGTTAGCTAACCGCTAATCTTAAAGGCATTTTTAAAAAAACAAGTTCCTGAGATATTAGATGAGATATGAGTATGCTGACTAACATGTAATCTAATTTTGTGGTTTCTGAAATGTTTGAAAATGCTGTTCGAATGTATAAATGTAGACTTACATGAATTATGAAAACATAGTACATGCTAACTGTAGTTTTGATTTCCTTTTGGGGTGTTTGAGCTTTAATTAGGGGAATCAAGCCCCGTAATTCACACCCTAACTGAGTGCAATTAAATCAATGGAGCCCCCCAGAGTCACTATACTGGTTGTGATTCCTGTTTGACTATCTTGACAGGCATCAGATTACAAGGGCTTCGCTGACTCCTTTTGGCAGTCGCCCATAATGCAATATTTGCACATAAAATATCACCTGTCACTCACCTGCAAACTCTAAAAATGAATGATTTCTGCTCACATTGTCTCTGCAAATAGCAGTCAGTGTGAACTACACATAAACGTTTATCTTTTCTTTCATTTAGTTGATACAGTGTATAATTATACAGCATTTATCTTCACACTCATGAGTTAAATGTAATTAAGACTGACAAGCCTAAAGCAGACATAGAGGTTAACCTCAGGCTATGACCCTGCAATGAATCATGCCTTATCAGCACATTACTTTATATATAAAACATCTGCTCACTCCCATCACTGACCTCAATCATAATGTGGATTACTTATGAAAACACCCCTAAATATGACTTTCGCAAACACGTCTTTTGGGAATCAATTCCAGGGATATCTTGTTTTCTGCAGTGCACTCTCATTGACTATGTGTTTTGCCGTATATATCCATAGGGAACAGCCTGATTCTTCAACAAAGCCTGTGGGAATCCCCATGGCCTTGACTTATATTAATATTTGTTAAGTATGGTAGCATGTGACACATTCCACAAAACAGGTGTGTGTGTGTGTGTGTGTGTGTGTGTGTGTGTGAGAGCCACGCCTGGCTGTGAAGAGCCGTGACTCAGACTCTGTCTGAGAGCACAGACATATTGATAAAACCAAGTCAGTGTTTAACTGATCAGGTAATACAAAATGACCTCAGGTCGTTGTTTTCATATTTCAAAAGAATGGCCGAATGTAATGATTAACATCTGATTGTAAAATTGTTGGGATGGCCACCAGTGTGAATGAGTGGATGAGGCCTTGAGATAGATTTTAATGTTACAGTAACAATAGATGGAATACCATATTATTTTCATTTACAAGCATAATTCAAGATCAGTGTGTGACCACACTGATACTGCTCTTTCACAGCCTTCGACTTAATAGACTTGGTTATAAGTGTCAACTCTGTTCCTTCTAAAATTCCTTGGCAAATCCAAGCACAGTTTGAGACATTGTTGTGATGTCTTCTGAAACTCTAGAAGAGATATGAGATTACTGGGGACTTTTTCTTAGGAGCAAAGTTTGAGAGGCACCAGATTGAACCTCATTCACTCTCAATTTAATCTAATTTCTACAACTGAAATGATTCAAAATTTCAAAGATCGCATTTGTGATTTTTCTTTCCTGAAGTGTGTATTTGGTTAATCACTTCCATTTAGAACAATGGCATTTCAAATGAAACTTAAAAGTAAGAGCCATTAATGGATGGAAGAGGAGTGAGAGAGATACAGATGTCAAGGCACTGTATAACTGCAGTTAAGACCATGAATCAAAACCTTTTCAATTCAAACTGTTTCTCTTCTCTTTTGTCCTATCCTGTCCTATCATATCCTATCCTATCCTACAGTATTGTAATACTTGCATCCGTACTTTGACTCAAGCCCATCTCGGGTGTGTTCACACTTGGCAGGTTTGGTTCGAACTAAAACGAACTCTGGTGCGATTGCTCTGTTAATGCGGTTTATTTGAATAAGTGTGAACGCTGGCATCCGAACCCTGGTGCGCACCAAACAAGCGGATCGAGAACCCTGAAAAGATGGATCTCTCTGTCCACTTTCAAATTAACTTTGGTGTAATTTGACTGACATATGAACGCCACACGGACCAAACACATGTAAGCAAACCAAAAACAGGACATCAGGTCACAAGAATGCTCAAGCATACCTGTTTTTTTCTCATCATAGTCGTGATGTTGCCCATCATAGTTCAGGCATCAGAACCGCGTCTCCTCGCAGCAGATCTTCATTTGTGGGTTTTGAATCCTTTACACATTTTATAAGCTCTTCATAAGTTGTCAGCTCCATCATATACCATCATATGTAGGCACATGCAGCGAGCACATTTAGCCCAGCACACAGCATTGGTTTAGATGTTCAACAAGTTTCATCACAAAATATCCGTCATAAAAGTTTTTGTTTTTTTTTGTCTTTAGGTTTGGTTTTTAAAAATGACAGTGTGATCGCTAAGGGGACCAGGAATAAATGTATAATTTTCTTTTTTTATGTTCCAGACCAAAATAACTAAGAGAACCAAACTACATTTGTGAACACCCCCTAAGACCATATTTTTATGACTATTCGAGACCAGGTCAGGAATGCATCTTAAAAAATGGTCTTGGACTTTGAAAACATTGAAACAGACCTGAATCTGGTCTGAACTCAAGTACTACAACACTCCTATCCCATCCCATCCCATCCCATCCCATCCCATCCCATCCCATCCCATCCTATCCTATCCTATCCTATCCTATCCCATTATATATCCTATCCTATATCCCATCCTACCCTATCTTATCCTATCATGTCCTATCATATATCCAATCCTATCCTGTCATATATCCCTATATCCTATCCTGTTATATATCCATATATGTTATATATCCTATCTTATCATATATCCCTTCCTATATAATCCAAATCTTGTCCTATCCTATCCTATCACCCCATCCTATATTATCCAAATCTTGTCCTATCCTATCCTAACCTATCCCATAATCCCAACCTATTCTATCCTATCACCCCATCCTATATTATCCAAATCTTGTCCTATCCTATCCTAACCTATCCTATAATCCCAACCTATCCTAAACTATCATATATCTCATCATATCATATTATATATCCCATTCTATCCTATAATATCCTGTCCTACCCTATCATATTATATATCCCATCCTGTCCCATCCCATCCTATTGCATTTACCCTATCCTATCCTATCCTATCCTATCCTATCCTATCCTATCCTGTCATATCCTATATCCTATCCTACAGATACTGTCCTATCATATATAATTCTATCCTAATCTATGATATCCTACATATATTAGTCTTACATTTGACATTGGCTGTTTGTGTGTAACAATATAAACATATATATTGTAAAGTTATATAAACTTTAACCTTTTCTTCTTCTTTTTTTTTCATTTTGGATGTATTAGAATGGAACTCACCCCTGGAGGCCTCGGCAGCTAGCATGCTGTCCTCTCTCTCAATACCAAAACCACAGCAGCAAGTGGGATAGAGCGATACCGGAGCGTGTGAATGTCTATCCGACTGGAAGTGTGAGTCGGAAGCAATAGTACGCTGAAACTATCACAGTGGTTTTATGGAGCATGACGCCTGCGCTCCCTTCCTCACCCCCTTTTCTCTCTCACACACACACACACACACACACTTTTCTGCATGAATGACAGCAGCAACTGCAGGACTACACACACCCCCCCACATACATGCACACAGCATGAAGCTTCTTCATTAGTGAGAGAGAGAGAGAGAGAGAGAGAGAGACTAACAGGCTAAATGGGCATGTGTGACTGTAGATATTGTTGAATGTGTGTGTGCACAGCATGTAGGTCAATGGGGTTTTTCTGTTGTCTGTCAGACAGCGAAACTGATTCTGTGGTAAGTAAAATCCACCATCACAGTGTCAGGTGCTTTTTTTTGTTGTTTAGTAACAGGTCTTGGCATGTCCACTATGTGTGAATATGCGCGTGTCAGGGTTTTTCTACATTGGGAAATCAATGTTAAATAAAATATTTATTCTAGAGAATTTTGTCTCACAAAAATGAATTGACTCATTAATCGACTCATTAATCGACTCATTTCGACTAATCGAATCGAACTTGTCATTAATATAGACCAAGAAGCCAGCATCTGACAGAAACAATAAGAAAGACAATTAATCGACTCAGCCAAGGGTTCCATGAGGAAAATAGCATCACAAAGATACTAAATTACATATTAATGAAAACTTTAAAAAAAAGAAAGGTTTCTGTGAGGGTTAAGAGATTGAAAACATCATCAGCTCAGTATAAAAACAACTGAAGAAGTTAGTAGAAAGTAGAAAGCCCCCACAATGATTAAAAAAAAGGCAAACGTGTGTGTGTGTGTGTGGTGCAGTCACACTCACCGGAAATGAATGGCACAGATACACTCATTCTTCCACACTGAAATATGAATGGAACACGGAGAAACAGAGAGAGAAAGTAGAGAAAATGAGAGACACTGAGGGAGAATGTGTCTTTTATATAGAGTCAAAAGGAAATAATGTGGGCAGCGAGAGCTTTGTGGTTGCACTATTTCAAACAAACACACACAGAGAGTGAGACTTCAGAAGGTCTATTAGTAACTCAATGGTTACATAGTGAGGTAATGATCTTACAATGAACTTTATTAGATTCAAAGCAAAACCATGATTTGGCCTTATTTTTAAATTTGTGAATAAGTTTTACCTTTAAGGACCTCCATTGGAGTTATTTAATGATATTTAATTAATTCATATTTTTTTATTTGTTAATTTTAATTAATGAATACATTTTTATTAATTGATTTAGCAGACTACTGGGGGTTATTTTGCCATCAAAGTAAAGCTACACAAAACCACAAACACAAAATTATCAGTTCAAAATAACAGCCAACATTTTGTCCCAAACACAGATAGCTTTATAATGAACTGTGACGTTCTCTTTCCGTCGTGGGGTTCAGCATGTGGGTTTTGATTGACAGGTTGCTGTGGTAGTGATGGTGGTATTTAGATTGAAAAAGTCAGAGACAGATCTCCTATCTATGCAACACACACACACACACACACACACACACACACACACACACACACACACACACACACACACACACGCGCGCACACACACACACACACACACACACACACATGTTCAAGCACAGACATGTTCATCCACACACTCGCACATACATGCACCTAACCTTCACACTCCCACCAGGATACAGAGTGTGTGTCCTCTCAGCTGTCTGGGGGAGGGAAAGAGACAGGTGTACATGCTATTAAATGTGAACTTGTCATTAATATAGATCAAGAAGCCAGCATCTGACAGAAACAATAAGAAAGACAATGTAAAAAGGATTAGAAACAGAGGAAGAGGACTACCGCAGATATGCTCTCTTAGATTAGAGTTTGAGTCTGTGGCAATTAGACAGTGGAAAACACACACACACACACACACACACACACACACACACAGACACAGTGCGAGAGAGAGACATATGCAAGGTGCCTGTGAGTCTTAGACATAATCTCCTGGATTTATGATAAAACCCAGCAGGCTGATATTACAAAGGGTCCATCGGGAAGGCCCCTCTCAGCCAAAAAGGTGCAAAATGACCTTCCAAAGAGATGATTGCTAAATGTATATTATCTAAATATAGGCCTGAATGCAAATGTACTTTCTACGCAGTACAGTTTAAAATCAAGGCAAAAGACAAAAATGCTAAAGATGTGTGCGAGTTGAGCTGATAGGCCTACTTGCAGTTTTGTGGCCTAGACTATAACGCCATCTGCTGGTCAACTCCAGTAAGACAATCCTAAATTATAACGATTTACATTTGCTTTAAAAACTAGATTTTATAAAAAGGATGAATTATTGTCACTTTTATGCAGTTACTAAGGTGTTCTGTGAACTTTTTAGCACGCTGCTCAGTGGTTGCTTACTCAAGTCGAATCTACCAATTGCCCCAAATTATATTTTGATCTTGGTTCCACTCTCAGTGGGCCTATGTGATTTTTGGCGTCCTCCCAGCGAAAAAATGTAAGTCCGATTAATTAAGGTGTTAAGGTGATAAATATGTTTGCTTTTGAAAATATCAAACAGATTGTGGACAGACACGCACACGTTTTGTGAATCCCTCGTCCACAGACATGTACAGCTACATGAGTCGACAAAGCCTACACTGAATTTTTTTGATATTCCACTGAATATTCTTGATGTAGGGGAGAGTTTGTATAAATCTACTGTAAATGTACTCAGTTTGTGTAAATCTACTTAGGGTTCAGAGTATTTATTTTTTCCCACATTAATTTCCCACGTCTAGTACAATTATGTGGTTTTGCTTTATTAATACAGTAGCCTATAGACTTTTTTCTTGATATACCCCGAAAGAATGGAAGTGAAATGTGACAACATGCCCCATAGGTGGGGTACATTGTAACATGTGAGGGGCACATTGTAACATGACCATATGACAGATTAAAATGCTATCTGATCTAATCAAACAAATATACAAGACAAACTAAAATATTTTCTCAATAAAATACAATTATTAACTTTTTCATATAAAATAATGCCATTTTTTAATAATTAAAAAATAAACAAATTTTTGAGTTTGACTGCGAACAGGAAAACACAGCTATACAACATCACATATTAATAATTAGTCATTTCTGAACATTGACTCTCAGTCTTTATTCACCTTTTTCTCATGTTTTCTAAATAGAATTCATAAAAGTGTAGAATAGAATAGCATATTTCTAATAGGGGCTCATTGTAACGCAGTGTGACAACATGCCCCACCTGCACAACTGGGATTTAAACTCTGCGAGTGTCTGCTAGTTAGCGAAGCATTAAAGAACTATATCAACCGTTAAATAATATATTGGAGATTAAAATATCAGATTTGTCTAATTTTAAATAAACACAAAAAATAGAATTTTGGCGCAAATTTTACTCCATATAGTGTTGATATGGCAGCTAGTAAATACACTAAGTTTCGTCATGCTAGCATGTGTGGAAGTATTTAAAACAAGTGTGTTACAAGATTCAACTATCTGGTAAAGATATTTTTTTGCTATACAAAAATAAGAGTGTGGAGCAAAATTTTGTTGTTAACTTAATAATTATGTATGGAAAATACCATATACATAAGCAGAAATGGACAAATAATAAACCTAACATTATATTATTTAAAATTGAGCTTAAACATTATATTGAAACCCTAAAAGATGCAAGAAATAAAAAAGCGAAACGGATGTATACAATTTTTGAATCCTTTTCTTTGTAATTTTTTTGTAATTTTTCCCCTGTGTAATTTTCTTTGATGCTATTATGAATGTAATAGATAATAATACATTGTGTTTCCTCTGTATTTGTATGTTGTTATGCAAAAAAAAACAAAAAAACAAGTGTGTTACAACTAGCCTCGCGTTACGTTGTTCCCCGCTCTCCCCTAGACTACTACGTACATTTTGAGATTGACTTGAGAATGAGATAAGACAATAACAGCCAAGGCACAGAGAGAACTAGCGTTCTAAAAATATTCCGTTTGTCTGTCTTACAGCACCACCTACAGGTTAATGTCAGTACGGACATTATTTTTAGATGTTTTGGAGACAGTTTGAAGCAACTTTTCAAATTAAAGCTTCTTTTCTCAGTGTGCAGATATGACGTGTTACGCACGGGCGAGTGACGTATGCATGCAATTTCCCGCGACATCCGTCCCGACACCTCAAAAATATTGATCATTTTGGAAGTAGTTTTTTTTCTTTTCTTTTCTTTTTCTAATATCATTTTGTTAGGTTTTTAGCAACAACAAAAAAGATGAAGAAGAAATTCCATTGTGTAACTAATAAAATACAAATTGATAAAGCTGTTTTTAATAATAAAGCTGCTACAGATTATAAATATCATGGCTGATATTTTTTTCAAGACAACTAAGAATATCCTATATAATTACAGTTCGTTCCCTTAACAAGTTAAGCATGCGGTAATATACACTTAAATTACCAGGTCCTAAAAATCACAGGATTACAAACCAAACTCAAAAACACAAGTTTGAGCTCTTTTAATTCAAAAAATTTTCTTTTCACAACAGAAAAAAAAAATGTAGAAATAAAAACAAACGAAAAAAAGTCTGGACGTGCAAGTGGCAGGTGTTCAATAAAACAATTTTAAAAATTAATAATTTCAACAACAGTCCTGTATTTATACACTGCGTGAATGATTGCTGCTCTGAAACGTTTACTTTGACTGAAATAAAGACACTGTATCTGTCCAATGAAATTATGATGGGCTGCTTTTTGACACATTAGTCACCATGATAATAACTTTGGTTCTTCAGATTAGGCCTCTAAACATGGAGAGGCTACAGCAAAGTGAAAAAATTCCAGAGAAGGTAGTTTACATGGATTAAAAACAAAAAGAAAAAAAAGAATGAATGAATGAAACAAATGCAGGAAAAATTACACAATCCTCTCTTTTTTTTTTTACTGCACCTATCAGGAAGAAAATGGACAAAAAAAGAAGAACATAAAGGAATTCTCCACACAATCAAGCTCAAAACATCTCAATGCAATGTTTAAAAAAAAAACACCAACAGAAAGACATACAGATACAAAACATAGATGTTTCTTTAAAGAGGAGGACATTAAAGATGAAGTTCTGCATGACACCAGCTCCCGAGCTGGCGCTTTTACATCTGATTGGACAGGATAGACCTGCAGCCCGACCAATCAGACAACAGATACAACTCTGAGGTAGATCAAAGGCCAAGCTGACCTGGACATCTAAATACACAATCACACACAGACACACAGAAATCTGCTTAACTAACTGTAAGACAGACAGATGAAAGCCTTGTTTACAACCATGTTATGAACCCGCGATCAAGTCTTCCCTCCATCCAACTGCTTAGAGATGTGTCCACACCTACGAAAACTAGATTAAAGCTGAGATTGACGAAAAAGACACAAACTACCATTCAGTTTGACCAAAACCTATTGCAGTAGTCCATACTATTGTGTTCAATAGTAGGCAGAAAAGGTCTTTGGTGGAAAGTGTCATAGTTGCCTTGAAGTTGCATGTTTTTTACATTTTTTATTATTTATTTATTAAATTGTAATGACGAATGTTTTACATTATTTATTCAGAAATGCATTCATTTGCAAAACTGTTCTATCGTATGTTTATAATCTGTTAGGCCTCAACTATTAGGTTCAATTTTTATATTTCTTGATTTCTACCTAAAGAAACATTGCACTTCTGCCTTTAATCTGCGCATCAAAGAAATCCTGATGTGTTGTGTAAAAAAGAAAAAAGATAAAATAAATAAAAAATGGCACTGAAAATAAAAATCGCAATCATCCTGTGAACAGATGGAAAAATGTCAGCTATCCCATATCCATAATATCCCTTTTATTAGCCACGCCCACATACCTCAGCTATCTTAACCACACCCACTCATGCCCCGCCTCCCACGAAACCCCACCCACCCTCATCTCAACATCCACTTCTACATCTACCGAAAGACTTTACACATGAATTCAATGGAAAGAAAGACTCCTCCACAACAGACACACAATCTCTGAAACAAATCATGTTTGATTCAGAGCAACATTAAAAAAGAAAACAGGAAAGCCATTGCTTTGAGAGACAGGAGCAAGAACCAATAGCTAGCAAGCATTGCATCAGTCAGTCTAAACCCCACCCACCTTATTTAAAAGGTAAATATCTGAACTACTAAAAAGGCAAAGAGTGGAAGACCAAAAAGCAAACAGAAACCTCTTCATTTCGACTGCAACCGCAATTTTTTTCTTTTGTCTGTTTGAGAAACAGTCCGTAAAAACATAATAAAAACCATATTTAAAAAAACATCATGCATCGAAAGGTGTCATCATCATCACTCACTGTTACTCACAGACATGGTCTGTGTTAAAAGTTCTTGGTAAAAAATAAGCATTTGTCATCTTCTCCTTCCTCTTTCTAGCAAAATAAAACTCTGCTCCCCTTTGTTGTCCATAGTTGATGTGATATTGCCTTGTCTTGATTTGTTGGAGAAAATGTTTGCACAAGAGTTTTCTGAGGTTTCTCGTTGATTTCTTTTAGTAGATGATTAAATCGTGGACAAATTTTCTGGAACCCGTGCGCGAGCGTCGCTTCCTCTCTGATGTCACTTCCTCTAAGAGAAAGCAAACGTTGTTACCGTAGCAACGGCTCGTACGGTAGTCTGGCTCTGATCTCAGAACCTGAAACGAAAAACAACACTAATCAAATACTGAACACTATGGACATGTAAGCGGTGTTACGCTGATGTTGACTCAAAATCATTTTAAGACTCAGTTTAATTGAATAGCTCCTCCAAAAAAGATTTTTTTACTTCAGTGAAACTTGTAGTACGTCCTAGAGAGTTCATGTGGACATTCTCAGTCTCAGACGGTTCCAGAAATGCATATGGCACACAAAATTGGAAACACATCAGGAGTTTTCAAGTCGTCATCCGATTGGTTGAATTCTACAGGATTTGGCACACCATTGGCAGGGCTCAATCCGAGGGGCGGGATAAACAGTTGTCTTTCAAATTCCCTCTGCACGCAATAGGATAGCGCTACAAACAACCACCAGCGGAGCTAGTTGATAGATTAAACTTTTGCCGTGTCCGGTCGCACACATCTTCCTTTTTCAAGAATGACTTCAGTGCCGTCTTTGTTCTTTTCTCTTTTCTCAAATAAAAGCTTAAAGGGATACTCCACTTTTTTTGGAAATAAGCTCATTTTACAACTCCCCCAGAGTTAAACAGTTGAGTTTTGCCGTTTTCGAATCCATTCAGCAGATCTCCGGGTCTGCGTAATAATCAAGAAACTTTGCTGCCGTACCATGAGTCCAGCAGGCGTAATGATAAGACGCAGTGCCTGAAGAGTCAAGTTTTAAATAGGAAAAATATCGAAACTCTTTGGTCATTTTTTTGAGAGAGATGCTAATGGTCCTGTCCGATTCAATGATCTATGCTAAGCTATGCTAAAAGTGGTACCGCCAGACCCGGAGTTCGGCTGAATGGATTCGAAAACGGCAAAACTCAACTGTTTAACTCTGGGGGAGTTGTAAAATGAGCCTATTTCCAAAAAAAGTGGAGTATCCCTTTAACTCCAAGTCTTCCAGAGTCACGGCCAAAGCTGATTCGAAAGACCGCCGTTCGCCAGCAGCAGCTACTCTTCTTTGTTTTCAAGTAGCAGGGAATTCACGCGGAACCGTCGCAACTCTGCCGTCATTATGTTAAGCCCGCCCACCGACTCTATACACGATGTGATTGGCCTGAGTAGAGTTTGGCTTTTCCAGCTCGCAAGCAAAACGGAGAGTTGCTAGACCACCCTGTCTGCAAATTACATTTGCTGCCGCTAGGGTGCGTCTAGATTTCTAGGCTAGCGCTCTTTAGCGGTCCGCCTAGAAACAAAGCCGTCGTGATGCCAAACTCATGGAAGAAGGAAGCCGTCGTGTTTACAACTGCGACAATGAGTGCTTATCATGAGTTTTCCTGTTATCGACTTTACATTTTCACGTCTCTAAACATGACGCTGAACAAAACGAACTGTTATTGGTTGCTTTACATGTCAGTCAGGCGTCCTCTTGGGTGGTCCTTGGCCAATGAAAGCTGTGATGGAGTCCGTCAGTCTGAAGGCATATGCAAGACTAATGTGGACAGGGCTTTCAAAGTCCAAAAAAGCCAAAAAGTACCATAAAAGTAGTACATAAGACTTATGTGCTGTATTCCTGGTCTTCTGAAGCCACAAAATGGCTTTGTCTTAAATTTGAACTGCTGTATCTCTAAAATCTCATTCAAATGTGGAATGTTTTGAACAAGGTTTTGACGTCCATGAGACCACTGCTTTCCCAGTGAATGGGATTTCAATGTATGGGAAAGAGCACCGTCAACATTCTACAACTTCTCCTTTTGTATTCACAGAAGAAAGGAAGTCATATGGGTTTGACAGAACATGAGAGTGAGTGAACAGGACACTGACCACCACAAGAATAAAAAGATGAAAATCAAATACCGTTTTATTGCTTGTTGGGTTGAAAAGAGTACGATGAAGGATCCGAAGAGGACACATCTTGTGGCTGTACACCACTTTCCTGCTGAAAAAAAAACAAAAAAAACAAATACATTTCAACATTTATTTCAATATTTTGTGTGGTTTTCCAGTAATAATAATAATAATCTAAGCTAAATTTACTTTAACTGAATGAGTCATTTCCAGAGAATATTTCTTAAAGTCTATCTTTCTTAATCTTTTCTTTTTGTAATATAATATATTATAATATAATATAATCATTCAACTGATCAAAAGTAATAGTAAAGATATTTATAATGTAATGTAATGATGCTGAAAATGTAGCTTTGCATCACAATAAAAAAATTAATAATAATAATTAAAAAAAAAAAAAAAAATATATATATATATATATATATATATATATATATATATATATATATATAAAACAGCTATTTTAAATTGTAATAATATTTCACAATATTATGATTTTACAGTATTTTTGATTAAATAAATGTAGCCTTGGTGAGCATACGACTTTCAAAAACAACAAATCTTACCAGCCTCAACATTTTGAATGGTATTGTAAATATGATGAATTTAACAAGGTTTATGCTTATAATTTGATAGCAAAAATAAAGCCTGTCAAGCAGAAAAAAAGAAAAAAAACGTAATTTCATATAAATTCTCTGAAAACAAGAATAGCTTTTTTTAAGCAAGATCAACCAAATTTGTACAGGCGTCTTGACAATACAGAAAACTACAGCAGTCTGTGGTATAAATGCCGATTATAATTGCGGTATAACTGTCATTGAGTGTAGGACTGACCTCAGGAGGGATAGCAGCGGGCTGAATGTGGGCGTACTGAGGGATGTAAGCTCCTGGCATTGCTGTGTTGGCAGGAATAAACTGCAGGAGAAAAGAATTGTGGCTTTATTAAAAACACAGGTGTTAATATTACTTATTAATTAGCATATACGCCTGTGCCATATTATTGCAATCTGTGTGATAAGATCATACGGTTGCAGTGCCGCCCAGAGAGAGATGGCCCATCTGCTGGGTGAGGGGAGCCAACATAGCGGACGGCTGCAGTGACATGGGATGCTCCATAGAGGGCGACAGAACGGCTCCCTAAGTCAAAAAAACAAGAGAATACAACACTTATATTTAGCAATTGCAGAGAAAGAGCGAGAAATCCAGCACTAAATAACAGAGAAATTCGGCAAAAACAGGAAATATTGTGTAAACACACACACACACGTCTTTCTGACTTATGTGTAAGCAGCATTGGTTGTGAGTCATCTCCTGTTGAATAAATGGAGAGATATAAAGAGATGAAAGAAAAAAAGAGAGAATAATTTGGCCTTACTGGGTGTTGCATGATGTAAGGCTGATGTTGCATCCATGAAGGATTCTGTACCTGGAGACACAAACGCAGATGTTAGCAAGAAAGCAGGTGCTAGTCAGAAACACTCACATCAACACAACGTGACCGTGAAGTAAAGGGAGGTGAAGAAGAGCAGTACCTGGTATGTAGAGATGTATGGAGACACTCCTGGCTGAGCCATTAACCGGTTCCCCATAGCATAAGGAGCAGCATAGTACCTATAAAAACACATTATACAACGGATACAATATTTCTGAGGGTCTATATGACATTTACACATCATTTAACTATTTAAAGGCAATTGCACAACGTACATCTGAGAAAGCCATCTGAGCATTGTGGGGTTTGTTGGTGCATTAAAGGGAATGGAAATGGAAATTATCCTGTAATTTACTCAATCAAGCCATCCTATGTGTATGTGACTTTCTTTTTTCAGCCAAACTCAATTAAGAGTTATAGTAAAAAATTTCCTGTATAGTAACTGAGATTTTGAAGCCCAAAAAAAGTAATCCACACGGCTCGAGGGGGTTAATAATGCTTTTAAGTAAGAAAAATAATCCATAATTGTAACTTTATAAACTGTAACTAACTAATTTTTTTACCGGTTTTAATTTAGTTAAATCGTGGCCACGACTGAACTAAGACAAGGGAACGAATCAGTGGCCACAGTTTAACTAAAACAAATTAATACAATGTGGCCATGTTATAAATAAAATGAGGTAATGATTCAGTAAAATGTGTCCACAGTTTAAATAAAAATGAGGGAACGAATCAGTACAACATGGAAATGATTAAACTAAAAATTATTTTTTCCGCATTCCATTTGCTGGGCTCGGAAGAATAGCATAGAAAATAAACATTATAAACTAAAAATGTGAAAAATAAATTGAAGACACGTTCAAGCTGTTCTTACCCATTCTGAAGGGCGGTATTGGGGTCATAGGTCAAGGTCATTCCACTCTAAAGAAAGTAAAATAAAAATTGGTTTTGATCACAGCTGGTTTCATACAAAGGCAGTTTCACTATACAACTGACAGTTAAAATATGTCAGTTATTATATTTAATTAGCCTACAGTACAATAGTTGGAAACCAAACAAAGGATGATGTATGATGTCATGTAAGAATGGCTCATTATGCTTCAAGGCACAAATACACACCCATTCACCTACCGTCACCGTCAGCACCACGCACATACGCAATTGTAAACAGGACTTACTAGTCTCACCTCGGCGTCCCGTGTCCAGGTTCGTCCATTAGGGACATATTTAGCCTGACTTTGTCTCTTCTTCTGACCGCCGTCAGCAAACTTACACAGCAAAGGCTCTGATGCACCTAAAACACACACACACACACACGCTTAGCTTAACAGTACTGAAGACTGTAGCCTACATATAGACTATATATGCATTATAATAAAACACCACAAGAATATTGTGCTGAACACTCACCCAGCATCCCAGAGGAGGACTTAATGAACTTCCCGTTGAAGTGAGAGATCACGGCATCGCACTTCTCTGTTGACTCCATCCTTGAAATAGAGCGGAATAAAGATGGAAAATTTCACAAAACATTCACATGCATGAACAGTGTAAATCTGACCCCATTTCACAAGTGAACACACACATACACACACAAAATCAGTAGTCTCACTAACCTGGCAAAGCCCACTCCCCGGCTCACTCCATTAGTGTCGCGGAGGATACGGGTGGACACGACCTGTCCGAAGGGTTTGAGGAGGTTCTCTAGCTCCTGCTCATCCATAGACACGGGCAGGTTGGACAGGTACAGGTTAGTCGGGTCCTGCTCCTGTTGCTGTATTTAGAAAAACACACAACACGATATTACACACGTAATTAACCATCCTTCCATCATATGTCTATTCAGCTGACATAATAGCCACTGTGAAGACTGAGTCCAAAGACCTTTATGTACATGTAATTTTTATTAGCTCATAAACCTATTGCTCAGCGATTAGCCTGTTAACTTAGCACAGTGGTAACTGATTATCCTGCTAGCTTAGCATACTACTGTTACCCCCGGTTTCACAGACAAGGCTAAGCTAGTTCCAGACTAAAATGCATGTTTTAGCTGTTTACACTAAAAGCAACTTGCACTGACATACCTTAAAAAATGTCACTGCCATTGTTTTGTCTCAAGATGCACACCAGTAATGTTTTTTTTTTCTAAAGCACATGTATAAAAGCTACTTATTTAGCTTAAATGCTAACCTTTGCATTTTGTTAGGCGACTAACCTTCTAGCTTAGCATATGATAACGGATTAGCCTCCTAGCTTACCATATGGTTAGTCACCATGAAATCAAACTTTATTTACAGAATGTTGCAGTGCTTATTATAAATGATTTATCCATACACATCAATATTTTTTAATTCATGTGTACTCGTAATCTTTAATTCCCTTCATCCCTTAATTCCTCTTCATGACGTATGTCTCAAAACATAATATCCTCCACAACTGATTGCATTCAGATCTGCTTCCATTTAGTTAGCAATGCCCAACTTCCTACGATCCAATCAATTCCCGAAGGACGAAATCAAATCCTGCCCTACATTTTTCTCATTCCAGAAGCCGTTTCACTCTAATATACATCACAATAGAGACAAAAAGACTTTTGCAACTTCTGTTTCATACTGCCTTTAAATGGTTGGCCTGCAAGCTTAATATACTGCTAACTGATTAGCCTGCTAGCTTAACCATCCATGTCTGATTAATTCGGTGCCTTAAGAAATTAAAAACGATAGAAAATCACTTTGCATTTAGTCATAATCATGATAAAATATTAATGTATTTAAATTATGCCACCACATATAACATTATACCAATGAAACTATAAATAGTCAAATTAATCATTTGTCATATATTTTTTCAGTTAGCTTAAAAGCTAACCTTGCTTATTGCTAGGGTATTAGCCTGCTAGAGTAGAATACTGTGGACTAATTAGCATGCTATCTTAGCTATCCATGTCTGGTTAATTTGGTGCCTTAAACATTTTAAAATGATAGAAAAACACTTTGGTGTTTTTAGTCTTAATCCTGACAATATGTTAATGTATTTAAATTGTCACATATCATATATTACCAAAACTATGAATGGTCAAATTAAACATTTGTTTTCTTTTTCATTTAGCTAACAATCTAACCTTTGCATAGTGTGAGGCAATTAGCATGCTAGCATTAAAAGATAAGCCTTTTAGCTACCACTACCACTCAAGGATAAGCGGAAATGCTATTATGATTATATAAAACATATTGTGATAATTTAGTCGTTCATCCTACAGTTCAAATAATAAAGAAGCAGGTCGTCTGAATAAGCTCAAAAGCAGCATATCTCAGTGCACTTGATTTAGACACACACACACACACATACACGCATTACAGGGAAGTGGAAGAGTAATATGCTGACAGTGGGGAGGAAGAGGAAAAAGAGGGCAGATTAAAAATTGAAGATGCAGGCAGAAACACCCAGCAGAACCTGGGAGAAGGTCACAGCAGGATTTTTACACACACACTTCTCTGTGGCACAAAAGATACACAGGAAATGTGTGTGTGGAAGAGAGGAAACGAGGGAGAAACACACATGAAAAGGCACCAGAGGTTAAATTTTAATATTTTAGATCGACATTTCCTGAATCGTCCTCACAGACGGGTCATGAACTAGTTACTTAGGAAGAGGAAGTAATGTCAAAAATGGATGACTCACCTTGGCCATTTGAGCCTGAACTCCACTGGTCTTTAGTGCTGTGACGGCTTTCTGCGCGGACACTGGACTGTCAAAATCCACAAACCCATATCCTATGAAGAGGACACAATACATTACCACATACTAACTAATCTACAGCAAAAAGCTTGACCAAACACACATCTTTAAATAACAACTCTGATTAATTTTGCCTGATATCACACAATGTGTACATGCTTTTTTTTTTATGATAAGTTAGTGATGGTATTGGATGATAATACCAAAGTACTGACATACACAATGGTACTAAATGATTACCATATTATTCATGTACTATGGTATTTACACTACCGTTCAAAACGTATGAGGTCAGTAAGATTTTTTATTTTTGTAAGAATTTGCATTAAAGTGATAGACATGTATAAAAATATTTCTATTTCAAATAAATGCTGTTCTTTTGAACTTTCTATTCATCAAAAATTCCTGAAAAAAAATGTACACAACCGTTTTCAACATAAATAAATGTTTCTTGAGCAACACATCATCATATTAGAATGATTTCTGAAACTGAAGACTGGAGTAATGATGCTGAAAATTCAGCTTTACCATCACAGGAATAAATTACATTTTAAATATATTAAAACAGTAAACAGTTATTTTAAATTGTAATAATATTTCACAATATTACTGTTTTAACTGCATTTTTGATCAAATAAATGCAACCTTGGTGAGCATAAGAGACTTATTATAACATTTTAAAAACTCACCAACCCAAAACTTTTAAATGGAAGTGTATATGGTACTATTTTTAAAAAAAATACCATGGTAATTCAAATGAATAAAAACAAAAACATGGTATAACCACGGTAATGAACACACAGGGTTCAAAATGAACTTTTTGCCAGTCAATTAAAAAAAAAGTGCCATATTTTTTAAAGGTCATGTATTTTGGATTATTTTAATTGTATTATTATTATTCTATACTATATATTATATGTTCTATTGTGCCACATAATATATTATATTGAATGATATGAGAGTGTTCATTTTGGACCCTGGTAACACATGTATACAAGTAAGAATAAAATTACATGACAAACCTTTGCATTTGTTTGTAGTCTTGTCAAGAATGGCTTTGGTGGACACGATTTTACCATATCTGCTTCCAGACAGACAAAAAGAGAGAAAGACAATGAGAGAAAAAGTTAAACACAGGCGTTCACAAGTCAGTCAATGTGTCAAATGACACAACAACACAGGAATTCACGACATGAAACACAAGATCTAGCATAATCCATGAGCTGAGAAAAAATAACACCACCCGAAAGAGCTTTCAAAGTCAGCTTGAAACGCATATAATTCAGAAACAAAGAGTCACTTGTGACAGAATCATCCACGGACACTTGACGCTGACAGCCCAGGTGCTTTAGAGTCACTGTGTGACAGACGAGGATTGAGCTGCTTTAATGAAGTGTCCATGTGAAACCTGTTATTACAGCGCACAAATCACCACGGTTCAAAGGAAACGCTTGTCTCAGCGCACGCATGTGTGTGTGTGTGAAAAGGAACTCGCCATTAATGGTGCAGTGAACAAGGGATAAACACTGGAGTAAGTGAATGCATGCTAGCGTACTGCTTTCTGCAAGCGATTATCTTTGCATAATTCATACGATTTCACACATCTTTACATGCTTTTTTTTTTTTTAAATGTTATAAACATTTCAAACAGTAGTATGTTATGAAGTTGCCACATGACCTCATCATGTTGTATACTTAATTCTCCAAGTGGTGTCCAGCATTTTAAATTTTTTAATACATTTTTAATAAGACTGATTAAATGTTAAAGACTTAAGTAAAAATAGTATATCTGGCTTATTTGTCACACTGGAAATAGAATGAGGCATTGCATTGTGGGATACTGTACCTAGTGCAGATTACGTATGTCAAATGTAGTAGGTCATAAGAGCATTCAATGCATGCAAAGTCATTCAATTCCTATTGCAGAAACGGTACGCTAATATTCTATTGCAAACACAGCCAATGTGTTTCTTTCTTATTTTGGATTCTGACGCTTTTTAATCGGAAAGATGGTTGAGAGAAAGGACAGCGAGGCAGAGGGAACATGTGATTTTGACAAAACATGGGAACCAAACCCAAATCTTCCACAGAAGCACCAAAGCTCAACGTCTGGAACGACCGTTCAAAAGTTTGGGGTCAGTATGATTTTTTTAATGTTTTTGAAAGAAGTCTCACCAAGGCTGCTTTTAATTTCATAAAAAATACAATTAAACAGTCATTTTGTGAAATATTAGGTTATTAAAATATATTACAATATATTTTTAAACATTATATATTCATGTGATGGCAAAGCTGAATTTCCAGCATCATTACTCAAATTTTCAGTGTCACATGATCCTCCAGAAATCATTCTAATATGCTGATTTGATGCTCAAAAAACATTTATTACTATCATCAATGTTGAAAACAGCATTACTGCCTAATATTTATATTAATTTAATCAATTTAATGTTTCCTCGCTGAATAAAAGTACTAATTTCTTAAAAAAAAAATCTTACTGACGCCAAACATTTGAACAGTAGTGTACGCTAACCGCTACACCGAGTGCTTGTAGACTGAAAAATAAATTCACATTTCTGCTGGCTTAGATTTATTGATGTCTCTCTCACGAAGGCTGTGCAGGAAAGAGCTGTGACAGGAGTGCTGACAGGGGAAGGACTGTTTTTCATTCACCTTCACCGAGGGCTCCGTTTCCAAACTGAAATTTAAATACGTTCATGTATTTATAAACCACCTTCCTGTGCCATTAAAACTCTGGCTTAGACGAATAAATATGTATTCAGTGTGACGTTCAGCAGAGCTGCAAAGCAAACACTAAACAGCATTTTTGGGGCGCGTCCTGGGCCGTGTCAAAAGGGAGGGAAAAGCGGAGCCAATCACATTTCACACACAGATCACAAGACTCCACGCGCCAGAGGAGCGCGCGACCTTGGCCTTGACCCGTGCGCTCCAGCGGGGACGCCCCATTTCCTGCCCCCACCGGCAGAATTCCCTCAGAAGCTCCCAGAACGACGCTGTTTTTCTGCCTGACGCGGATCAAGGCAAATCAATCCGCGGCTTTGCCATGAACGGTCACTCTCTGTGATTAAAACGGCTCTGGAAAGCGAGGTTACGATGTCACTGCGATACCTCAAAGCTGAACTGACACGATCCTCATAGTTTTAACCAAAATGTACAGTTGTGATCATAAGCGTGAATCCGGCTGTACTGTGTATAGTTATAATGTACACATGACCTCAGCTTCACTTTTAACTGGAATACTAGCCAAGAGGATTATGGGCCCCCCATCTGACTCTTTCGAATCAATTTGAAGGATTACCATGGTGATGACTGGTCTCCCGGGGGCAGCGAGAGGTAAATTAACCCACAGTGGGAATGTTTGAACGGAATACATGTGGGATCAGAAAGCCTCTGCATAAACAAGCACTCTCGCAGATATATACACTTATGAAATTCGATGTGAAGATGGGTGTCCATAATAAAATGACCAAATATTCCATTGTGTTCAGCAAAATTAAATTAGTAACAGCAGTAACAGCAATATTTTAGGGAACTTGCGACTTTTCCTGCTCCAGTAACTGCTGAATCATGGCTGCTGGTCTAATACTGCAGGCAGAACGGCTGTTATGAACCAGCGGATCACAAACAGACACTCATTGGAGTGTGTGTGTGTGTGTGTGTTGAGTTTTAGAGGGTGATGCGTGAAGCGTATTCTACGCTTCTCTGGAATAACTAGAGGAGAAAGCCCTGATATATAAATAGCCAACCCGACACTTGACGTTAAAAGTATCTCATTACACATTCATGGTTTCTATGTTTCTATTCATGTTTTTTTTAACTTATTTTTTTATAAATAATCATGTTTTCCTGGTGAAAAACTACATTTCCCAAAGAAATCTCTTTAGTCGCCACCCACTTTAACAAAGACCTTTTTTTTAAAAACCCTTTGGGAAAAATGTGCGGGAAAAATACCAGAACCAAGGCCGCTGAAAAAGTGAATAAGAACTTTTGCGCTTTATTTACTTTTTACTTTTCCCTCCAAAATTCTTTATCCTGGTAATTAACACACACTATTCATGATCCAATCAATTTTCCTGGTGGATAAAGCCATGTCCCAAGCTATGATTTTTTTTATTGTTGAACATCCCGTTTCACTCAGAAATACATCAGCTTCCAGAATGTAAAACAGTTGCGAATGTCATTTTAGGCTGACTTTAAAATAATAAATTATTTTTGAAATAACGGGTAAAGAAAGACTTTGCTAAAATCCTAAAATGCAGAAATCAGGCAATAGATTGAGTGCAATGTAATACAATGTCCAGGACAGTGTAATTGATAAAATCAAGTTGTGCGCTTTTTTTTTTTTGAATATTCTATTAAACTTGGGAACACATTAGACTTATCCAAGTAAAACTGGTTGTGAACACCATTTCATGTTGACTTGATGAGAATCATGTGACTACGGTGGCCAAGAAGTGCACAACCCAACGAAAAAGCAAACATATGTTCACAACGGAAACAAGCCACTACACAACGTAAATGCTCCCGACCACTAAGGGGCAGTGTCGGCACTGAAAAACTGATATTTCCTCGGGACACGACAAGAGATTCTCTGTGTAAGTGATGTGATCTTAATATGTGTAATTGATTTAAATGTTTTGATATCCTGATAATCTTAATGTATCGATTCATGAAATGAGCAGGAGATCGCGAGTGAAAAGCATCCAGACCGCCAGCGAAAACCATAGACTGTAAAAAAATATGGACATCACACGTAGGTTTCTGAAGAGCATTTTTGAAACCCAAAATTTCAGAGCCGGCAGTCGCCATCTTGGCAGCGCTTCACTCCTGGATAAACGAAAATGGGCAAAGAGGCGGGATTAGCTGAAGTGACGTGGCGCTAACAGACAGCAGACAAACGGCTAGTAGTGAAAGCAGCGGCAATCCACGCCCTTAATTATGCAGAACTTTAAGGCTTAATATAATTTAAACTTTAATTTAAAGGTATAAAAAGTTGTCATGAAGGGCAAAATTAGCTATATAGACCAAAACTACTTTTTGTACCAGGCTGTAAAGATATGTTTTTCTGCTGTAAAGTTGGGCATATTAACATGGGGGTCTATGGGATTGACTCTCTTTTGGAGAATGTCTCTAGTGGCCATTCGATGAATTGCAGTTTAAGTCACTTCCGTGTTGGATTCAAGAGAGAGACCGGAAGGTTGCCGTTTGCCGAAAACGTGGTGCTTGATTTTGTTGTGTTGCGGCGATTCCGTTGTGTTGTGAACTTATGTTTGCTTTTTTTAAATTCCATTGTGTTGTGTCTTGATTCCGTTGTGTTGTGATCTTATGTTTGCTTTTTAGATTTCATTGTGTTTTGCACTACTGGTCCACCGTATGTGACAGGCTATGATATCACTGACATGAGTGAGGTGGTTTTAACTGGTTATTAGAGGTATAGTCTTGAAAAAGCTGATTGTGGAGGATGTTTGCAGGGTAAACAGGGGCTCATGAGGGTTTATCCCATAACTTGACCCAATTCTGACAATCTCACACATTCAAGCTGTTAACAGACAACAGGCCCTGCTGTGCTGTGCAGAATCTCACACCAAGAGGAAAACAGAACAAAAACTGTGTTTATTTGGTTGAACATACATCCAGGACAGTTACTGGTGACTTTGTCATGACATAACAGCAAATACTCACGGCTGGCAGAGTTTGACCAGGTCATGATCGGTGGTTCCTGGTGGTAACCCGCGGATGTAGAGGTTTGTTTTGCTGAGTTGCTCCCAGCCGGTCGTGCTGCTGCTGCTACTGCTGTTGTTGGTGCTGCTATTGGTGCTCGGGCTGGGCGGGGCCATTGGGAGGGTGGGCGGAGGCTGTCATAGGAGAACAAAGATTTCATTGATTTGACGATGGAAATGCGTAGAAGATGACATCACATAACTGAAACTTTTGGGGTAGAAACCAAAATAGCGCCTTTTCTAAATCAAACCATGGACAAACTTCTCTTTCTGCAACAGGACCAAACACTATGAGTTTCTTAAAAGGAAAGAAAAATAACCACAATAATACCATCATAGAAATAAAATAGCCCCACCTCAACTTCCCCTCAAATACATTCATCAGACTCCATTCGTCATTAACTCTATCTGTAGTGAACTGGTGTTATTATTACACAGTCAGCCATCGCCAGTGAGTCTGCCCACATCCACAGCTCCCTACAGTCTAATTCCCATTAAAGCGAAGCACAAACAGGCCTAGAGGCACAGTCGGCCCTTCAACTCTCATATCAGTCCAATCTACGCATTCCTCCAGAGCTGAATGTGTTGGGATTACTTCACTGGATGAAAGCCCATGCAACTTTGGAGAAATTCCTAATGCGGCATCAATTTCTTTCAACGCTTGCCACAATGTGCAATGATTAAAGGGATAGTTCATCCAAAAATTAAAATTCTGGCATCTTTAGGCACCCTTATGTTGTTCCAAACCCATATGGCTTTCTTTCTTTGGTAGAACACAAAAGGAGATATTTTGAAGAATGTGCTGGCTTCCCTTTTTCACGCAATTAAATTGAACAGGATGGAAAGCTTTCGAGCTTCAAACAAGATGTAAAGGTACCGTTAAAGTCCCCATTAAATCAAGATTGAAGATTTTTTGGCTTTTAGTATGAAAATGTTAGCCTTAAGGTTCTCTATAGGCTAGTGTGCTCCAAAACAATGAAACAATTCACATTTGGAATATACAAGTGTTCACAACTTACAGTCTCTCACTTCTGCCAATATGGATCAATGATTTTGATCACTCTGCACTTCAGCTTCTCATCAGATTTTCTGTCCAATCAAATGCTCTCTAGAATCTAAAGCGTCCCGCCCCCTACACTACATAGAGGCTGAAGCTGCGGCTAAAATCAGTCACTTGTTCACACATTTACTATCTTCTACATGGTGAATGGCACATACTGCACTATATAGGGGATAGGGAACGATTCAGACAGTGTAATTATGCTTTCCATTGGGGTGAATGAAGTCTGGTTTCACGTTAATGTCACGCGAACCGCTGTCAGATCATCAGATCATATGCGCGAGTTGGTGCAGACCATAAAACGTATCAGACCCATTTGATTTCTCCACAGAATGCTATATTGTAAAGTGATATTGAGGAGATTAGGAGAAGAAGCAGTTAGAGATTAGGAGGAAACTGGGGCTTTGCATAGCTCAACCGCTCTGGCCGAGCTGTGATAAACGAAACGCTATTGGCTATTTTAAAAAAGAGGAGGAGCTGATAATCGATATGTCCCGCCCTGTCTTTCTGTTTCAGTGGAAATTACATCAACACATTGAATAATGCTGCATGTTTCAAGGCACTTCAGTGGGCCTTTAAAGTGGTCCGTACGACTTAAGCGCTCCTTTCCAAGTCTTCAGACATCATACGATAGCTTTGTTCGAGGAACATACCGAAATTTAAATTGTGAAATATTGAGACATTACTCTCCTTGCGAATTAATTCTTTTCTCGAATCAGTTCAACGCAAACCCCGCCCCACAGTCAATTCTAAAGTTTTCATTTTGTCAAGTCAATCACAGTGCAAACTGACCGCTAACGCTAACCTTAACCTTAGCATAGCATAAGTAGCATATCCTGCAAATAGTATTACTGTTTGCCAAAAAGGCCCATTCACACCAAGAACGATACCAATAAAGATAACTTTAATATTAGTGTCCACACCAACGCGTGATGTCATTCTATTAATTCTAAGCACAAGCTGAAGTTTTGTCATCTGCCACTTTAAATACTCAAGCTCTTTAAAGCAGGATGGATTCTGATTGGCTGTGTCAATGTTTTTAGCGTTCATCACCTGGAAAAAAAAACGTTCTGAAAGTGATTCCAACAATATCATTTCACTGTGCGGTTAACGTTATATTTGTGGTGTGCACTCTGCTATTCCTTTACATTTTGAAAGATTTTTTTTAACTATATCTTTATCGTTATATAGTTATCGTCCTTGTTGTGTTAAGTCATGATGGAATTTTCATTTTAGGTTGAACAATTTTGAAAATGCATCCTAAAACCATAAAAAATGCTCAGAGAATTTAGAGAGATATCTGAAAATTATGCTTTTATTCACCTTTCAGTGTCTGTCGTGCATTCTGGGGATTCAGTTTGACTCAAGAGTCTCATTACCAAACCGCAGTACCAAACTCACCACAGACTGATGCATGTTCACTCAAACCGAGAGTTGCGATTTCTCCATAAATCTGCTTTAGCTAAGAGAAAGGAATGTTTTCCAGAGAAAGATCACATGATACAGGAGCGCTCTGGGACACAGGATGTGTGGGCCTCTCGCCCACCCTGAGCAGCAGCCACCACAGCCCACATCACTGACTCACTTCCTGTTTCTTAGTCATTCATTAAAACGGCTCCATTTCTCTCAGCCGTCACAAAATGGCTGCCTGTAAAACATCAGCGGGTGACTGTTCACAGAACCAAAATCACCACAAAAGTGACGGCAAAACCTCAAAACGTCACACGCGGTTAAAAAAGACAGTGGCTCTTACAGCACGAAAACTATCGTATACATACATACACATATATATATATATATATATATATATATATATATATATATACATATACATATATTATGCATGTAAAACTGTGTCAGTATGGGTGCGGACACCTGACTGTAACTCTATTGGGTTAGTGGGAGTTCTCCATTTTTGACACACTGACCCATTTCCACATGAGCGACTCGCACACTTGTGCGCTGAGGTGAAACTGGATGTGGCCCCATAAGCTTGTTAGCGCCTGTTAATTACTGAGGCAAGAGATCAAGCCACTTTTCCTTCCACAACAGCATGAAAATCACATGCTGAGATGGATGGATGATTTAGAGGAACATATTAGAAAAGAACTGAGCAACTCATAGAGCTCATCCACAAAATGTAATGAGAAAGTTGAACAGGACAGACGGGTGGAGATCCCCTTCAATCTGTCGAATGACTGAAGGAGATGATCATTTTTGTACACTTCTTTCTTTTCCCTTTCATGATGAAAATCTATTGATTTCAAGTGCTGTATAAAAAGTACTCAAGGCAACATGTCCAGTTTTATCAATAGGGAAAATAACAAAGTCATGGGAAGGGTAACTGAGACATAGAAAACGCAATGGGAGAGGGATGGGGGGGGGGGGGGGGGGGGTCACATTCAATATCCAAGCCATCTCTCATACGTCGGCATGTCCCTTGGGTCCTGAGCTATGCGCTGTAGTCATCCTCGACCATATGGTTCCTATAAACTGTGAAATCCTGAAGCCCATTAACTTCTGCTGCCTCTATCGCAGCCATCACTCTCAGCTCCACCACATGAACGCCTATGCAAATGCATGTGTAAATGTGTGATTTCATGCAGGGCGTGTGTGTGTGTGTGTGACATCCATAAATTCTCACATTTGCAGATTTGGAATGTATAGACAAGCAATGTTTAAATAGAATTCCGCAGGCCACACCCACTGTTGGCCCACCAATTGCTGGAAAACACGTGAATATTAATTAGGCGGAGATTCTTCATAACACACCCAAGAATCTACTGACACAAGTTGCCATGGGAGACTTTCACCACAGGCTTCTCTCATCCTCATCTCCCTTTACTCATTAACACCAAGTATGCAAATGTTCTTCTTTTTAAAAAGACAGTAACATTTTTATTACACAATTTCTTTAACAAATGTAGTACGACAGGAGTAATTCAGTGAAGAACATCTACAGAAATGACACTTCGTTATGGTCTCATTTCTATTTCTAGACTCAGTGTGTGACATCCCAAAAAAGGAAAAAAAACGCTTTCAGTTCTGTCAACAGACTTTATGCATATTACACTGTGCAACTCTAGGTCAAATGAAGTGGTGATGTGTAATACACCAAATTAACATAAATGAGTATGATTAATATACAAAAATAATGTGCTTTAAAGGCAATGTCCGCGTCTCAAAACACAGTGATTTGGCTTTCTTTTTTTTAGCATTAAATGTGCGTGCATAAATTTTGTCCATCATAATCCCGTTCCGAGTCAGCAAAGATCAAAAACGCCGCACGCGCCCTAAAATGCTGTCTAGGCAGGCAGCTCACTAGATGTTGAGACACAGCCGCTGTGCGTGAGCGCGCACGCACGAGCAAGAGGAGTTAAATACATTCTGTCCCAGGTAAAGGATCTACTGACCCACTGCGAGTCCATCCTGTACTCTCTATCATCATTACAACTGCAATGCTATACTTTACCTACCTGCTTTCGATATGAAGAAGTTCTCAGTGGATTGGCCGTATTTGCGAAGATCATCCTGTATTCCCCTCTGTTATGTGACCCAACGATGAATTAAAAAATCTACTCTCAAAATCAGCTGATATTAGGTTACAGTAGAGAACTGTAAATTTTCCACATCGCACACTTTAATGTTGGCTTCGGAGTGAAGTGGTAATCCGTGCTTGAGCAGATAAATATTACTGCTAAATAAAAAGCTCGCTCTTGATCGATGGTTTATTCCCACCTTGGCTCGTCCGACCAGTTTCGGTAAATCGCCTGGTTCATTGATCTCGGTTCTGTTGCCCGCAGCGTAGACCCACCTACTGAGGAACGATCCATTCTGCAGTCAGGTGGTAGGGTGATGGTGTATCTAATTAATCGTATATGACGTGTATTTTCGACGTATAAAGCTAAATTATATACAAACTAGAAATATTTATTAAAAAAACTCAAACATTTTTAAAATGCTAAAAGAAAAATAGACACAAACCATGTCATATTTTGTCAGCGTCAAACGTCTCCCCCTACATGAGGTTTGGTTCAATCCCGCACGCATGCAACACATTCCACTACCTCGCCATCAGATCCCATCTACAATACACACAGCAGACCGTCCCACTATGGCCTGGGTGGTGGTCCCTGCATACAGAAACACCCCAATTAACACTTTTATTTATATTTGAATGCTCTGAACATATATATTGTTTTGCTTATTTAAAAAGTTTTATAGGCCTACATAAAGCAATGAATAGCATTAAAGTCACCATGAAATCAAAATTATTTTTTTTTATTATTTTTTTTTAATAAAAATGATTATTATTATTATTATTATTATTATTATTATTGCAGTGACATCTCTCCTCTTTTCTGATGACGTGTTCACTGGCACCAGGGCGGGACAATCTGTCACTAACATGAGATGGACAAAATAAAAATCTTGGTCGAGGAGCCGTTTCACCTGGATATACGTCAAAATAACGAACATTTAACATTTCATGCGCGACTTAAATAAATATGTTTAAAAATGTGTTTTTATTTAATTTACTCATCGAGCAGGTCGACATGGGCGCTGCCATTTTGACATAGGCCCTGTTTACACCTGTATTAAGATGCGTTTTGGTCGATCGGATCATGAGTAGACGATGGAGACATTTACACCTGGTGTTTTAATCCTTCTCTTTTGTCCACTTTTAACCACTTCTGTCCTGATGTCTTTGAGGGGAGGGTCTATGGGCGGGTAAATATATGTTTGTTTGTTTTTTCAGATCTAATGGAAAAAATTAGCTCGCACAATTTACAACACAGAGAAATGGTGTGCATCAGCTTTCATTTCTGCTCTGACACACAGAGTGTGTGTTAGAAATCAGGAATGGTGAGAGAACATTGTGTTTGGTACATTTTCATCTTCAAGCCAAACTTGGGTCTTCATCCGGCAAAGTGTAAATCCCATCTGACTAGCGCACTTCTCATTATGTTTACGCGTAGGTCACAAGCGGAGAGTAGACGGTCTTTTGTGGCTGTTCGAACACATTCAACCACATGAGCGTTTACACTACGAAAGCAATCTGGTCGAATGTGTTTTCGAATACCTCTGGAAGTGGTCAAAATTGGACAAGCTCAAACCGGTTTAGACCCTGTTTACACCTGAATTTAGCATCGTCCACTTGTGATCTGATCGACCAAAACGCATCTTAATACCAGGTGTAAACAGGGTCTTAGTAATCCTATTTAATGTATCCAGATAGAAGTCCAAAACCATGCACTTACTACTATTAAGATGAGACCCAGCCACATGCCAACAAAACTTAATGAGGGCATCAACTATCTTCCTAACTTAAACTAATAGAAACAGACAAATGTCCCGTGTTGTATTTAATGGCAGGGAGGTGTGAACTAGTTCCCTCTTGCAACAATAATAACAAGGCTGAAATGAAATGACACCTCCTAGAGGGTTGCCCAGGGCATGTCTTATCTACTTTTTGTCATGGTAATGTTCGTCTGTAATCACATTTCACAGCTTATGTACTGATTCAAGGAACACCTAGTGTTATTCAATGACAGTTCGCAATTTGGTGCAGGACAAATAGGCCTAAATTAAAATGCCACACATGTGTTTGGAAGATAATGAGAAAGTATTTAAGCGCTCGCTTGACTTGTCTTATTAGGTTTGTTAAGTTGAGTATCTTTCTCATGCCTCTGTGACTGGAAATTGCACAAGCGTCAAAACAAGCTTGTTGTTTTTATCGGGTGTCTTATAACAGCTCATTCATACTGTCCAATGAAAGCTGTTACAGTGATATTATAATTATTTGTGCACAAAGACTCTGCTGCCGACTGAGAAGGATTTTATCTCATCACACACACCATCTGAGAGTGATTTCTACTTCCACTCACCGTGTGATGTGTGTGAGAGTTAAGTGAGGCAGAAAGCCAGAGTGAATCGGGGTAGAGGCCACCGAGCTCAAATTATGAGCATGTGAAAAACAGAACGAATGAAAGTGTGTGATGGAGGGAAGGACCAGAAGTAAATGGTCTATATTACATTATTTCACTCATACGCAAACACTCTTGTCTCTCTATAATTTTGGATTTCTTTCATTATCTTTTATTGGCTTTAATAAAGAAGAGTACAATGCAAAATAAAGAAGATACAATAAAATAGGAAATATACATAACAAAATCATTAAAATATAAAATATTGTTCAAAAAATAATGTTTAACAACAACAGCTATCCATTGATGTATGGTTTGTTGGGATATTTAGGATAAAATTTGGCTGAGATACAACTATTTGAAAATCTGGAATCTGAGGGTACAAAAAAATCGAAACATTGAGAAAAACGCCTTTAAAGTTGTCCATTTATGTTCACGTTTATGCTGCATTCACTCAGAAAAATAAATGTTTTATATATTTACAGTAGGAAATTTACAAAATATCTTCATGAAACATGATCTTTACTTAATATCCTAATGATTTTTGGCATAAAAGAAAAATCTATAATTTTGACCCATACAATGTATTGTTGGCTATTGCCACAAATATACCCATGCGACATGTGACTGGTTTTGTGATCCAGGGTCACATATGATAATAATAATAAATTGTATAATAAATAACTATAATAATTAGTATTAAACATGGTTTATTAATCTTATTCTCTAAAAAATGCTGGGTTGTTTCAACCCAGTATGGACAAACCCAACCGTTGGGTTTAAAAATGAAACAATTTTTTTTAAACGGTTGGGTTTTTCCCTTTTTGACCCAAACATGGGTTGAAACAACCCAGAATCAATCCAGCATTTTAATATATTACTTAGCAAAACTTTACTCAGATGACAAACATGAAAAAAGTTGAATTTCCGACTTTCAGTTGAAAGTTGAATTTCCACTATTGACCACAAACACAACCAAAAACCCCAACCACACTAGCCCAACACAGTAAACCTGACAACCCCTACTGCTCCCATAGAAACAAATCACAACTTATAGACTGTATGTTTTGCTACTTGACTTTAGTTGTATGCTTATATATCTAGAAAAGGCCAGCCAGGAATTTACAATATACTAACCAATAGCAAAAATAACACACACACACACGCACACGCACACACACACACACACACACACACACACACACACACACACACACACACACACACACACACACACACGTTCTGTTTTCATGTTTTATGGAGACTCTCCATAGACATAATGATTTTTATACTATACAAACTGTATATTCTATCCCCTTTAACTAACACTACCTATAAACCTTCCCATCACAGAAAACTTTCTGCATTTTTACATTTTCAAAAATGATTTATAAGCTGTTTCCTCATGGGGACCAAAACAATTTCCCAAAAACCATTGCCATCTGTGTAGGGTTTACCAGGACACACACACACACACGCACGCACGCACACACACACACCTGTCTGGTTCACTATCTTTGTGGGGACTCTCCATAGACTTAATGGTTTTTATACTGTATAAACTGTATATTCTATCTCCTTACACTAACCCGACCCCTAAACCTACCCATCACACACAACTTTCTGCATTTTTACATTTTCAAAAAAATATAATTTAGTATGTTTATTAACCCATTTCCCTCATGGGGACCGCTGGCTGGTGCCCACAATGGAGGTGATCTCAGGTTTTACTATCCTTGTGGGGACATTTGGTTCCCACAATGTAATATAAACCAAACGCACACGCACACACACACGCACACACACACACACACACACACCCTTTCTCTCTCTTTTAGGGACTGTTTATAAACTGACAATCATATATTACTTACATCTCATCAATCTTGGTTAGTTGTGTGTCATTATTATCTTTTGGGACAGTGCAGGTGCAAAGGGCCACATTTAAACACGGTTCAATATCGACTCTTCAACACTGAGCTCTGCTGAATGCATTTCGATGAGTGAGTACATACACACACACACACGGCCCATGCTGCATATAAGGCATTTTAACCACAATCTGCTCTCATATCATAAGACCAATATGCGTGACCTTTTATCGCATCCAATTTGCTGTCTAAGCAAGAAACATGGCTTAATAATTTCCGCTGTGAGTAATGTCATCTGTCAAGGGTGTATTGAGAGACTAAATCATGCAATTAGGCAATTCTTTTCACCCCCAGAGTCAATTAGGGGACTTGATGTAGACAAGATCTTTTAAAGTGCTTGAAAAGCAAGCTATGTTCTGTATTCTCTGTTGCGAGTACCCGAGATCAGTTCAGCAAGACGGCTTTTGTTCAACCCGGTCAGGTCTCCATTGGACGGATGACAGGAAATTCAGCCTAGGCTTTGTATGTCTCCAGGGGCGAGTGCCTTCACAGCACAGGGTCAGTCACTGAACACCAGAGGTCAAACAGAATGAAGCCCAGCAGTCCATGAAGCTGTAAGGGAAAATTCAATAGGTCAACAGAGATGGGAAAGGAGAGGGAGAGAAATTGAGAGGTAGAAAGCTCTGACTCAGCATTGTGGGAGGTCATTGAGGAGAATCAGGTAGAACAGCAGATTGTAACAGTCTGTTCAGAGTGTCACATTGTCAGGTGAGCTTTTGGCTTTGCTGTGTGCAGTAATATTCAGAGGAAATATGTCTATTTTGCTGTACATTATATGTAGGGAAAAATCATTTTACATTTTCTGAGGAAAATGTGAGTGATGCAATGGCTGTAAAAAAATCACCATTCATCATTCTTTATCATTCTTTTGCATGGAACAAATGGTAAAGTTCAGTACTTAAAGGGATAATGGGATAAAGGGATACTCTGATCATTTACTCACTATCATGTCATTCCAAACCTGTAAAAAAATATGGACGTAGTGTCCGTGACGTCACACGTAGGTTTCTGAAGAGCATTTTTGAAGCCCAAAGTGGGCGGAGCCAGCAGTCGCCATCTTGGCCGCACGTCACTCCCGGATAACCGAAAATGGGTAAAGAGGCGGGATTAGCTGAGGTGACGTGACGGCTAACAGACAGCAGACAAACGGCTAGTAGTGAAAGCAGCAGCAATCCACCTGTCACTCAAGTGGCCACGCCCTTAATTATGCAGAACTTTAAAGAAATCAAAATTTAATGATGAATATGTTAGTCTTAATGTCATAAATAAGCTGGTGTGTTCCAAAACAATGACAAAATTCGCATTTAGGAGATATAAGCATTCAAAACTTAGAGTCTCTCACTTCCGCTAAAATGGATCACAGATTTTTATGACGTCACAGCGGACTTTATAAAGCCTGGCTCGACTGGTTCACAAAAAAAGAACCGGTTCAAAAGAACGATTCGTTCACAAACGTCCGGAAACAACGCACCTTGTGGACTAACTGTAATTTTAGCTATTGGCTACTCTTGGCATTTTTAGGTGGAAGGCGGAACAAACACAATCTGTCCTCGAGAAAATACAATACCAGAAGATATTTTGAGAAAATTTACGTCACCCTAGCATATGCGTAAAAACCGAAGTATATTTTAGGCATACGAAAGAGCAATAGAAATGATTCATAATGTTTTTAGAACACCAATTATGATGTAAAAAAGGAAGTCCCGCCCAAAACTCGCCATTGTTTAGGCTAGAATGTGACATGTCGGAACATTGCGCAATGTTTTAAAGCACCACAGAGCCACATTGTTTTACACTTAGACAACCTAAGAATGGCTTACTTAGTCATCTTTGTACATTAAACTGGAGTACTTGCGATAGTACGAAAAAATTCTACACATTTAATGCTATTCTAGTCAGTCAGGTTTACACTAGAAATGTTACTGATACATACTCAACCATCAAACACACACACACACACATGCAAAGAATCATGTGGGTGTTCAGTCAGTTCCTGTCCAAAAGTCATGGGTTTTAACATACATTCCTCTTCCATTACACACACACACTTTTCCCCACAGTTACAATGCTGCAAAACAAAGCAATAGTGGCCCGTAGTGACTGGGCTGCTGCCGTTGCCATGCAACCATCCAAACGGAATCAGTAAACACTGTTGAGTCTGCGTGCAGCGAGAGTCTCGTCTCGGCTCGACTCTTGTGTTTGTGCAATCCCCTGTTGCGTTCATGTCCTTTTCCATAAATTTGCAGGGCTGCACAAACAACAAGCACGCAATGCTGACAGAGTTCACTCACAGGTAAACACACACCAACACATTCACATATACAAACGGCCTCGCATACATTGGAGACACTTCACAATGGTGTATTTTAAAGGGCCGATGGCCCCACTCAAGGCTGTGGTGTAGAGAGCCAGAACGCTTGGCTTTATGCCCGGACACAAATAGAGCAGTTCAGTGAGCACGTGCTCTCTTTCTCTCTCTCTCTCTCTCTCTTTCTACAACACACTAATCTCCCATGGCACACTCATGAATGGCAGCAGGGGAAAGGTCAAGCCCACAGTATAGATATACAACATTACCTGACACATTAATCTAAATTTAGATTTTAATTTACCGCTCATTGTTTCCATTAAAAAGCCAATGGGAAAATGTAAGTATGCGTGACCCCTAAACTAATCATCCTTTCCACATGATTACGATCAGAGAAGAGCCAAACACGTAGTTTTTATGCCTTTGAGAGGCAGATCTCTTTATTAAATCAGGAAACTATGCAATTTCACTGTAAAAAGTGAGTATGTGGTGAAAAGCTGTGATCATAGTTAATTATATTGAAATGCTTTAGTCTCCCCTAATTTAATATGCAAACACAGCCATAAAATGCCAAAAGCTAAAAAATGTTGTTGTTTTTTTTAAAAATACTGCTTTCTTGACTAGTATGACATAGAAACAGTGGCTCAACCAATGGTGTGCTTTGGCAGGGCTATTTCTTTTTCTAGCCAATAGCAGATGAAGGTTGTGTTCAGTTGAGTTCAGTTCAGGTTGAGTTCATTTTTAACTAACCTATACACCGAGAAGAAAGATATACTGTGAGCTACAAGGCTGTTTCAATCATTATTTCAACTTATTTGTTAAATAATTGTGTTTAGTGGGATTTAGCGGGTTCAGGAGAGAAAGTACATTATCCATGATTTTGCAGGGATGTCTTCACCTACCAGACAATTTTGTCAAGCAAATCACACCAAAAGAACACTTTTGCGCCCCAATTCCCACGAATCATTGCAAAGGATGTAATCAAGGCAGTCTTCCAACGGTCTCAAACTACTTCAATATTTGTATATATGCATATTTTGCAATAAATGTAAAATATGTTGTTTCTATATACACAATCAAGATCTTTAAATAAATAGTTTGATATTCATCTGTCGTTTTAAATGTGATTATGTAATTCGCAATGCTTAATGGGATTGTAGTTATTTTGCTCATTAAAGTACTTAAGTACAGTCTTTTTGTCAGATTTTCTAAATACTTTTTTGCCTCAAATACATTTTTGTAATATTGTGATTCACCTCGTAGCTGGTTGGCTTGGTTCACCATTTTGAGTTCACATGATCGGCTGAATACTACAAACTTCTGTTTATCTGAAAAAATGATTTGACTGTAATAAAGAAAGCAAAACACCGCACGAGTGTCACTTCAGGAAGCTGAAAGTTTCTGAAATCAGAGGTCCAGCACAACCTTTATCTTGTTAACACCCCTGCTATTGGACACTTTTGACTGCTAATTTCTAGCTAGACCATTAAGTGTCATTATCCAAGGTGACTATTATGCTTATTCTCTCGCAAAATGTTTGCGTTCCCCTGAGAAACTTTGCTTTCGAACTTAGTCTTTGTGAGCGAACACAAAGTGTATCGGAGGAACGCAACAATTTTGCAGGGGAACGCAAAGTTTCTCGGGGGAACATTAAAATTTTGCGAGAGAACACAATCTCATATTTTTTCCATCACCATGTCCCTTTAGGGGCTCCGTATATTACATTGAGTGCACCTTTAAAAGTTATTTCTGTTAGTGTAAACGTAATGTATTCAAGTTGATCTTGAACGAACATTTTTTTTAAATAGTAGGCTATATCATGTAATTTTGCAAACTCTTGTCAACCATTACTAAACATTCATAGAGCCAAACATTCATATTGTTCAGACTTCAGACCCATGGAATTTCGCTTAATTTTAAAACCTTATAAGGCCAATGGCTGCAGTTTCATTCTCATTCCTCTAATAACTGCAATACCACCGTGTCTGCCAGGTTTACAATGCACATTTTATATAATCTAGTTCATCAGTCATAAAATGTAGCCTATCACAGTAAATTATCTCCCTTGAGAGCAGAGAAGAGCCAAAATTACCAAAACTGGTTAACACACCCAACCACCATCATAAAGTTAACATTGAACATTTCCTACAGTACATCATGTGCATCATTTAAATCTATCTGTCATTACATTTTTGTGCCATGTACCGTACATGCTCAAGAATGTTGATCTGGAGATTTCACCGAAGCACATGATGTACCAATGTTTCAAAGTCAAACTTGGCTTGTTCCTAGATCAATGTTATCAGCTGGAGGTGCTCTGATGGGCTGGATCATTTTTCATGAAGGGGGGTAAATAGCTTATATCCGACAGTGGGGATGTTCTTGCATCGCCTCTTTAATTATTCAGTCTGAGAAAGCGATCCATTTGCCCAGTCAAATCCTGATACGATACGAAGAGCTGTGCGACCACACGTCGTACATTTATGGCACATTTCCTTTCCTGGAAATGCTGGATCTACTTCTCTCTTCTTTTGATTTAAAACACTGCGGTTTAGATTTTCTCTCAAAGCGATTGATCTATACAGCAATTTTGCTGCATTAAACATGCATGAATTTTAATGACTGATCTGAGCCAGGCGAGCGTGTAACAGTAAAGCCTGTTTAGCCATACAGAGCCAAGAGAACTGGATGCTTTTACAACCACCATGTTAAAATCCTTTTCGAGGAAACAGTTGTGCTCAGCTGAAAGCAATTTAACATACATCATAGGCCTGACTCATTTGCTTCTCATAAATGTGGAATGATCTTGAAATATGGCTTGAAAATAACAAAGTCTGGATTGTTAAAGGCACCAATGATAGCAGAAATACTTTGTAGGCATGGCGCCATCAACATATGTTTCTGTTAAACATTCTATGGCAGTAAATAACGTGAATAACAGCATAAGTTGTTCCCTGAAAGTTATTCATTTAAGATTTCTATTCTATTTTACATTCTTTTTTAGATAGTGGTCAGCAAAACCTGAACTCCATCTATTTTAAGAGCAAAATAACAGGGTATATTTCACCGTAAGCTCTGGGCCCGCGTCATCTCAAACCCCATTGCTGAATAATAGATGGCATGTCCTGTTCTCTTATTCCCAGAGGAGCTTCCTCTTCCCTCAGGCCCACTGCGATCACCTACTGGGAGGCTCCAGAACACGGTTCACTTATTGGCCAAATGGATTCCAGTCACTGCTGATATGAGTTTTTACTGCTCCAAAGACCCGGTCAAACCACACAAAATCTGCTGGGTTGGGAGAGAAAAAAAGGAATCAGGGGTTGTTTGCAGCTTGGGAAAGATTAGTCACAAAAAGAAAAAGACATTCTGTAAACGGGTGTTTCTTCTGAGTTTTCACCTTGAGGATTTAAAAAAAAAATAACTCTAGTTTATTTCTATGGTTACACTCTTAATTGGTCCATTTCATTTGTATTGTATGTAAACATGTAGGCTATTGTGTTTATTTAATCACATTCTATTATTACAGATAAGAAGAAGAAGAAGAAGAAGAAGGCCACGGCCATAGGTTTATATAACCTAAATACACAGTTAATTAATACTTTCACACATTTTCCCCTAATTTGACAAAATTACAGCTTGATTGGAAAGGATGCATAAAAATGCTTTGTTCACAAGTGATATTACCTCACATCTCATATTTCCTTTCAAAATCTTTACTGACAGACTTTTGTTTGGCTGTGGTAGAAATGATGCAACTGAGAGACTTACTCGTAATTTGTGTAAAATCATTAACACACACAATAAATATTGAAATTGTTTATGAAATCGTGTAATACATATTTTTATGATTATTTTTATTTTTTTAAGTGTGACAAAATAATAATGTAAAATAATAAAATGTACACATAAAAAGCAAAAATAATATGGTTTCCAAGACAAAATCTATTAGGGGAATTTTAGTTTTGGTAGAAATGACATCACAATTGATCATAGTAATAATTGTTGTAAAACTTTTGACAATGAAAAAAAATTGTCCATGACAAAATGCACATGAAAGTCATTTAAAAAGAAGCAAAATAATAATAATATTGTGACCATCTAAAAAGAAAAGAAACTGAATCAAGTTCTGAATCAGATCTGAAAGTGAATCGGAGTATTTTTACTGAATTTCCACCGTCTGAAAACCAGGAGGCAGTTTGATGCCTGTTTCCTCTCAGTGTTTTTTTCTTCTCCCTGTGGTTTCCTTCCTGTAATCTGATCTATGAACTTTTACTCTCAGCATTCCAGGAATAACCACCCCCCCCTTCCACCACCAAAACACACATCCTCCACCGCGAGGCCATGACGAAATTCTCCACATATTGACTAAATGACTCACATTCCAATCACTTTCACATTGGTGAACTACGATAATGTTGTTCTGAACCATGAGCGGCTCCATTAGTGAGTCCACGGTATAATACTGCACTCTAATCCTGCATTTTTATCCACTCGAGAGGCCCAGTCTCTAATGCAGTAACATGATAGTTGAGGACCGCAGAACGAAAGCTTGGTCGCATATTGAGCCAGTTTAGGTATGATCTGCAATCTTTAGTTGTAGTCTTAAGTCTTATCTCCAGCTGGCCAGAGGGAAAGGCTGTAACGGGATCCTGTCCTGCAGGAGAAGGAAGGGTGGGTAGGTGGGTGGTCGGAGAAAGGCTGGAGGCATTTATGGCTGAGGGGGCCGAGGGGTCTGGAGACTGAGATTCCACCAAGTGAACCCCCCTCGGTGGATAACGCATTACTGACATACCAGTGAAGAAGTCTGGTTTTCACAACCATTCTCATCCTGTCTCACACACACACACACACACACCCAATTCGTTGGGTTATTTTTTTTTTTTTGACCCAAACGCTGTTTATCAGCCACTGGATTAGTGGCTAGGTCAATCTCACTATAATTATTTTGGATGCTAAAGTCTGCATGAAACAGTTGAACAGTGAGACAGTTTTCTTCCCTATTGTGACGTATATCCCAGTGAAACGTGTTCTGAAGCAAGAAAATATGCACGATGGGACTTGATTTTGTTCATCAGTGTAATGTCACTCTCCTTTGTAATCGCTCTCGCATGCATGTTTGTAGAGCCAACTATAAGGATGCCAGTAGACATGGATATCATGGTTATTATTGTTGCGATCTGAGACAAGAGATTATGTATCAAGAGGGAGAGGAAGTTATTTAGATTAAAGTTTACAAGGGCACATGAATTTATTTTAAAAAGAATGATGTGCACAGATAAAATATTTATAATACATACTGCAACATTCAATAAAAACAAGAATTGTCCATTTTGATTTCATGGGGGGGGCTGCCCTGGTAAACCCTATTATGGAGTCCAAAATGTCCCCACAAAGATGGCAATAGTAATGTTACTGTAAGGGGATAGAATATACAGTTTGTACAGTATAAAACTCATTACATCTATGGGAAGAACTAATATTTGACCCATCAGTGGGTTGCAAAGCTAATTTTTTTGAGTGCACACACACACACACACACACACACACACACACATTCCCCCTTTTTCTCATAGGCCTACTAACTATTGTATGATATCAACTCTCACCCCCACCAGGGGTTTATGATTGCTTTTAACACATTCCTTGCATGTGCTAATGTAAGATCGGTTTCACATACTTAAACTTATAATCTCTGGTGGTAACAGAGATGAACCCGTTGGGCAAATGACTAATGCGGATGATAGAGTCTGTGGTTTTGAAAGCGTTGTGTTTCTCACATTAAGCAGTAAGGATTGCTGCCTCGTAGCCATATCGTATCACTTCTTGCGAGAAGAAGATGGAAAAGGAACTGCTGTTCTAGCTGAAGGGTCAGTGTTGGATTATAAAACAACTGTTTTTACATGCCAGGTATCCCATGTTTCTCTCTGTTCCGTCCCTCCCCCCTGCCGTGGTATTACCTCATTGTCAAGGACTGCATTCTACATGATCCTCCCAGGCTCTTAACCACACACACCTGTCACTCATCAGCCCTCATCACAAGCACTTGCTGTGTCACAATCCAGAGGCCGCGTTCAAAGGCCGCCTGCGTCACCGCTGCGCGACGAAGGCTGTTCCAATTCAAAGGCTCCTTCAAATGCGTCCTTCGTTTCCCGTGAAATGAAGGAGAAAACAGATGGATCCTTGCCTAGCCCAGAATGACGACAGGATTTTTTTCTTTTTTATTAGACAAATTGCCTCATTACACTTTTAAAAGCAAGTATTGTGTTTCAGCTTACTCAAATATCTAATGATACAAATGTAAAAAAAACAACAACTTTAAAGCAGTTTAAAAAGTTGACATATCTTACTAATGCCGAGTTCACGTTGCACGATTTTAGCCCCGATTTTCACTCGCCGACAGGTTTTGAGAGATCACCGACAAATGCCTGAAATCATATGCAAATGAGTTCACACGAGTGACAATCGTGCAGTGTGAATTATCAAAGGCGCGATCTGAGAGAATCGCCGATATATCCTTAATATCTGGACCTGTCGGCGACTCAAAATCCCGTTGTGTGAAAGTGTTCTGACTGAAAATTACATTGGCGATGACCGACAGCCAATGAGAGAGCGAGATCAGCACGATGTTGGGGGAGGAGTTATAGACCGTATTTGAATAGATATATTTACAATTATATCAAACAGAAACAAAGCACAAACATTTGCTTGACCAGCAGCAATAGCAGCACATTGCAAAAATTATTCATTTACCCCCAACTCTCTTTGCAGAACACACAATCCTTGCTCCCTGTCTCCCCAACCATTTCCTCCTGCATAATAGTTTTTTCTTTTTCTCCTTTTCACTGCAAATCAGCGCACAGACAATTTGGATCGCAAGCTTCTTGCGGGCTATATTTTTTAAAGGCATACTATGCAGTTTCGGTTTTTGTCAAACAGCGACCCCTAGAGTCGACCGCGTTTTCTTCGTCGAATCTGCCATGATTCACGTCTGAAATGCGTGCTTGTGTCTTCCATAGAGGCTGCTTCATATGTTGTTGATGTACAGTATGTGACGTCGTGCCGTAAAGCAAGTCATGATTCTCGCGAGATTTGGCGGGGCGCCACCTCTCAAACCTGCATTGATCCCCCCCTGCTTTGCTATCGGGATGATTCGCCCTACTAATAGTTCGTTTACCATCGAAATGACTTCGAAGCTGTTATATTAAGGTACAAATCTTGCATAGTGTGCCTTTAATAACAATTTCGGTCTCACGCACACGTGATCTTGCGTTACCTCCTTATCACTTCTCGCGTGTGTTTGGTTGTGAAACGTAGTTGGCGGCCTCTGAGCGACCAGAGAGAAGTTGTCGGCGATTCTTTCTTTTGTAAAGTCATGCGGTGTGAAACCCCGTCGCCGATCCATCGTGCAGTGTGTGGACACAGCAGCAACTGAATGTTAACCCAGTGTCACCTGACCACTTTGAAAATCATGCAGTGTGAACTCGGCATAAGATGCGATACAGTTTATACTCTTTATTATATACAGACATGGACCATGGTGAACAGACAGTTTGTGAACCCTGTTTTGTTTTCAGACAGTTTAATATAACTTTCCAAAAATCTAGTACAAACGTTACAGTCACTCATTAATGGCAGCTTTCACAGTTGCTAGGCGACAAGAACAATCATCCGTAGGCTAGACCATCACATTTAACAATGCTCAGTCCGACCTTTGCGGCCTTCGATGGATGCAGCCTGTGAATTGGGATGCAGCTACCATAGCACACGCACACACACACACACATACACACACACACACCATCGCAAGTGGTCTGGCCTCATCAGAGCATACAGACTCACTTACCTTCCTTACTCATCTGAGGATTCCTTTTGTTAAAGTCTTCCCAGTCATCGTCCTGTCATATCAGTTATATCCTCGTCTCGTCTGCTGCCTAGTATGTTGTCGTCATCTTCGTACAACCTACAAAAGAGAAGACTGTATCTCAATCCATCAAATTATTCTGAAATCATCTTCCAAAGTCTCTACTCACCTGCTGTTGTATCTGTTCCTACTGTTCCAGTGTGTTGTTGATGTGTCGTCATCATTGTGTCTGTACCATACCATCATCTACATGTATGTTGTAGGTCTAAAACATTAGGCAGTCATGAGCACTTGGATTGCAGGTCTATTCTGGTCACAGATGGTATGGAAAAACTATGCTAAATGCATGTAGTGCAATGCTAATTGACAATATAATTACAGTTAGGATAGTTCAGGATGTATGTTTTCCTTATCTTTTGTTGGTAATGTCAAAGGTTGTGCATTTAATCAATCGCTGCTGTATTTTATCTCAACTTGATCTGCTACTTGTTGGTTGCCTAACTACTAGCATAACATTCTTTCAAGCATAGTTTCATGAAGTGAATTATTGGCTGTTGAAACAATAAAAACCACAAAAAAAAAAAAAAAAAAAAAAAGATATTTAGACACCAATAATAATAATAATATATTAATAAAATAACATTCACTGTTAGTTGCATTAGATAAAAGCATAGTAAATGTAAAATAAATGTCTAAGATACAATGCAGTATACATTAAATACAATGAGGAAAAGCATGGTTTCATGTAGTGAATTATTAGCTGTTGAGCGCATCAAATCATCAAAATAAGAGAGACATCTAACAAGAATATGTATTATTATTTTGAATAAAAAGCATTTTGATGTTGTTTTGCCACAATGTCCATTAAAGCAATAGAATCTTGGTCCTGAAGCAAAACCAGTTGAGAACCACCGAGTTCTTTCTCGAATGACTATTTGTGAAATCATAAACATGAAGAGAGGCTGTTTAGCCTTATTGTAAGGAGGTTCTAATATAAGCCGAGGCTCAGCATCTGATTTGATTAGTAAAGAGATCCATTTACACAGGAAGTCATCCTACACCTCTCACTGTACCACTTCCTGTTAGGGGCTGTACCAGAGGAAGTTGCTCAAGTTTCACATCAGAAAAAGTTGCATACCAGATACTAATCTGAAGAAGATTTAAAGGCTACAAAGCTTTAGGTCGTCTCATATCATGACTGACAGCTCGCAAAATTGCATGCTCTGCCCTTTCGTATCTGTGTCACGCCCCATAACTCCACAGGAGGTTTGCGCCGGTGAGAGGAATACTGCCACCCTCTGGAGAACATTTCGTTTTTGCTAGGACAAGAGGTCTCCTTTGAACTTTACCCTGAGGTCATGCCTGACTCTAAGCGCTGGAGTCATGTGGGGATAATTACAAGAACAGACACCTCAGTAGTCGTGGAAACACAACGAGCTCCGCTGTGATTGGTGGACGGGATTCTTTCTATCGGTCATATTCTGAACTCTGACCTGCTGAGAATTTATAGTGAAGTAATGAGTGACACAATTCTAAAGTTGTCATAAATTGTATTTTTTTTTATTAATTCCGAATCAGAATTCTTATTGTAATGCTCCATAAGGTCATACAGATTAATTGTAGTCTTTTAAGTAAATTATGATTAAGTATTGGGTTTCAGCTTACTCAAATATCTAATGATACAAATGTAAAACAACAACAACAACAACAAAAAAAAACAACCTTTAAAGCAGTTTAAAAAGTTGACATATTATCTTACTAATACCGAGTTCACACTGCAAGATTTTAGCCCCGATTTTCACTCGCCGACAGCTTTTGAGAGTTCGCCGACAAATGCCCGAAATGATGCGAAATCATAATCATAATAATATTAATAATTTAATAATAATAATTATTATTTTTTAAAGCGGTTAAAATGTTGACATATCTCATGCGATACAGTTTACACTCTTTATATACAGAAATGGACCATGGTGAACATTCCCAGACAGCAACATAGTGTCGGCCCAGATCCGGCCCACATCTGGTACACTTGGATTCAACATTAAACATTTTTAAACATAATTCTGAAACACACTGAGAATTGTGACGCACCAAATGAAGGAACATTTCATGAATAATATTTTTTTGCCAGTGCATAGTCAAGAAGTTAGTCGCACTGTTATCATGAAATGTTATTTTGTGGAATTTTATACACATAAAAAACAATATGTTCATAAGGGCCTGTGACAATGGCTGGATCCAAAATAACATACTTCCTACTAGGGGGGAGGGGCTGGACGTGAAGCTCCACCCATTGGCTTTGCGGTCTCTAAAATGTTCTATTTATTTTAAAATGTAATTGTGTTGCATTCTTAACTTATGATCATATGAACTTTATGATCCTTAAAGCTGCAGTCCGTAACTTTTGGCGGTTAATAAACAGAATTGTATGCGTCTTGCAGAAGAACATTGTAGCCAGAGCTACTTCCCAGACAGCAACAAAGACATACACATGATGGATTCCACACAAATGTGGGCCGGATCTGGGCCGATGACAGTATGTTGCTGTCTGGGTTATCTCTGTGTACTGTATGTCTATGACGAGTCACGCAGTTACTGGGCTACTCCGCAGCGGTACAACCCTTACCAGTCTAAAATAGTCAGCATATAAACACTTATTATAGGTGTACCGTAGTGATACAATATGTAACAATATATGTGAAGTGTCAAAATTGAGCCTTTATGGGCACGCTGTGTTGGATGGAGGTCCCTGGATAAGGAGTTACCGGATCACAGCTCAAGTCTTCTATCTAGTGGTTATTATATCTCATTACAACACAGGAGAGCTGTGTAACACCGGTCATTATCACTTGAGCTGAATGGCGCTGTTGTGTCAAGAAACTGGGTCCTGTGAGTCACAATTGAGACTTGAGTTAGACTATTGTGAAAATAATGTATTAAAAACTTCAATGGAATAAATGAATCTTCTAAGGGAGTACTGTAATAGACATGTAGCAAAATAACAAGTGGATTTTGTTTTCTAATTTAAATTATGTAGCAACTCTTCATGAATTTATTTTCATGTCATGAATATAGCTTACTTAATTTGTGAACTGGAATACAGCAATTTTTTTTTTTTTAATTAAATTAAATACTAAAATGTTTTGTGCATTTCCAGTTTAACAATAAATAAAATAAAAATGCACAGATTTCCAATATGCTCTATATAACATATAGCACATGATACATAACTCCACTCTCTCTACCACATTAGCCACTGTCCGAGTGAAACAACATAAATATCCATTGTATACGATCCAATATAAAGCTGCGAATTAGAGGGAGGTCCATCATGAGCAGATGCTTCTCCGTTGTCACACAATTATCAGATGTTATTCTCTGCATTGATCTTCTGAGGTCATGAGAACCTCACACTGATGGGAGGATGGAGGCAGGATTCAGATTGTGAGTGCAGACCAGGTGCAGACTGCATCTCCTGCTAGGTGTCAAAATTGCCTAGAGGGAGAAGAGGAAATGAAAGGGAAAAAATATGTTAATGTTAAAAACAGTGAACGAGAGTAAACAATCGCTTATTATCCACCTCGTTTGTGAAGCTAGGGATTTGGCAATTTACGTTAAATAGAATAGAATAGAAACGTTGATTGGCAGCTAGTAAATGCTGATAAAGTATATTAAGCACTAAAACTATATAGTTCAGCATATTTAATACAAAAAAAAATAATATGATGAATTAAACGATCTTGTGTTATATTTTGTGTGACTTAGCTCTAAATTCGGATAATTATTTAAACGTTTAAGAGACTTTTATTTTGAAAATCCGATCTGCCTGTCCTGTATAACCCTGTTGGGGTACATTTCACTCTGGTAATTCTGGCTGATTCATTGTAGACGGGCTGAAACTTAGCTGGCACTCTGACACTATCTCATTCTCACTGCACAGGTAAAAGAATAATAATGTTACATATGTTCTATAATAAAATAGCTGTTTATGGAATATTGCAGTCTGCGGAGGCTGTGTAACGTTATGTGATTAATAAACGCTTAGTATGTTGTTGAGTGATGTAGTAGTTTTGCCTCTAGCATCATCATTAGCCTTTCTTACAGTTGTTTAGAGGTTAAATTAAATTATACATGAATAAAATCTAAATTATTTCTCTTATTTTACAGTATATCGCATGTCTACACATTGTCGTTTTCCCGTTGTTTGTGTTCTCGTAAGTGTCATGTGCCCGTGTAAATAGCACCATGCTAAATAGCTTAGCATGTTAGCAGTTGAGGTCTGGCAGTGAATTAAAATACTGTGAGTATATCACAAATAAAGGCTTTTTAATATTAATATTTGAGGTTGACACCTTGGAATATTTTATTAGATACAGTTAAAAAAACAGTTCGTTATGATAGGTAGGTGTTTTTGAATACCTAACATTACTACCTATGTGAATGAATAATCATGATTCAGCAACATTCATAACCGTGCCCAGTGCCTTTAATATGAAATAAAACTAAACAAAAAACTGACAAGCTTGTAAACTAAAGACATCGGCTTGTTTCTTTGTGTCTAGATCTAAGGAATGGACCGGCTTTTGAGGCTTGGAGGGGGGATGCCGGGACTCAGCCAGGTAATAATATTTATTCTGATATTAATCTGATAAACATGATGTTGTGAATGGCATCTGCTGTGAGTGACAGCAGCTTGCAGTCATTAGACAGCTAAATACTAAAGATTGCATCACTCAGCACATCAACACTGATGTTTACTACAACTTCCATCAAACACACTGCGAGATACTGGGAGATAGTCACTGACAATCTCCATAATGCACTTGCATGTTATTAGTGGATATTTAAAATTGATAAATGTCCATTAAAAGGTTCTCATTAAGGCGAATCATCGTAAACGGTCTTTAAAACTGGTTAAATTTAAATTGTTAGCTCAGGTCCATTAAATATTAACAGTGTTTGATTTTTAAAATGTATAAGTAAATGTTAAAATTAACATAAAGTACAATTAAAAAATGCTTTAGAAGTATTTTTCATTGTTATTTTATGTTATCTAATGTAGTTAACAATGTTAACAAATGGAACCTTATTGTAAAGTGACAGCATTATTTGTTTAAAGAAATTAATATTTTTATTCAGCAAGGATGCATTAAATTAAAAAAAGTGACAGTAAATATATTTATAATTTTACATATTTCTATTTCAAATAAATGCTATTCTTTTGAACTTTCTATTCATTAAACTTTTTATGTAAAATATGAACCAGCACGACCGTTTTCAACATTGATAGAAATGTTTTTGTTCAGTAATTTATAACATATGATTTAACAAGTGATTTCTGAAGGATCATGTGACACCGAAGACTGGAGTAATGATGCTGAAAATTCAGCTTTGCATCACAGGAATAAATGAAATTTTAAAAAGATAAAAAGTTATTTTGAATTTACAATATTTCACAATATTATTTTTACTGTATTGTTTACTATATTGCAAATAAATGACCTTGACCACATAATAATGATATTTATTTGTATATAATGACAAATAAATGACCACACCTTGGTGTGACTTCTTTCAAAAAAATGTTACCAACCCCAAACTTTTGAAGGATAGTGTATAATTAAACACTATTTCATACTGAAAAACAACAATCTGAAAACCAGCCCCGGCGACCATATTAAATATGCCTAAAATCCTTTATAATCAGAGTGAGAGATCAACTATGGCCTTCACACCAGCTTAGACTGTATTTTTTTTTTTTCAGCAAGGTTAAAAGCATTTGATTCGTACATAATGACATCTGTATTACTGCAAACGCTTCCTGTTAGTGAAAATCCCTGTGCTTGAGATTTTCTGGGAACTTCATGTGAGCAGAGATGGTCAGGTGGTAAGCAGGTGCACAAAATATGATGCTTTTTTGGGTGGTGTTATTGAGGGTGGGGGGGTGTCGGTATTCTGAGAGTGTCCTCATGTGGTTTTTCTCAAGGCATGATGCATGATGGGTAGAGAGACGTCTCTCAGCTCTCTCTGCCAATTAACACTTCCAGTATCAGGCTGCCTCCCTCTGATTCACACCCCACTCCAGCAGGCAGAACGGAAGAGAGAGAAAGAGGGGGAAAAACGGGGGGGTAACCACCCATCATTCCTTTCTTTTCTTCCGTGCTGGTTTCATACTCTTATTTCCGCAGCTGTACATGCTTAATGTTTAAAACTTGATAATATTTCATAAAGGATTGATTGGATTTTGGACAGTGTTGATTGGATTTCTGCAGTTCCAAATGTAATTTTCTCAGTCCTCGTGAGCTTTGATTGGCTCCTTGATGTTCACACGTATCCATATGGCCTAATGTGTGCGTATTTGATGATTATTGAGGTGCATAAATGTGTACATGACAATTACACAAGGGTCGCTTAACCTCGAAAAGATGTTTCCCAAGGTGACGGATGGATTTTGCAGGATCTCTTCACTCCTCTGTTTGTCGAGTGTCACGCTGGCATCAATCCTGTGCTTTAGGGGGCAGTTGTCAATCAGACCGCACTGACAGTCCGCACTTCTCAATCTAGGAACAATTCCTGCACCTGCATTTGTGTTCAGATTTGAATACATTTTATTTTTTATTTTTTGACAAAAATTACTGGTACAACATTGATAATATATAACTTACTCCATAGGATGACTTGAAATATTTAAATGAATACATTATTATGAATATACTAATCAAACACTTTTCTTTCTCTCCACTCAATAAGTTAAATAATATTGTTCTTATCGAAGAACACGTAGTTCTTGAAATTTCTGGAATCGCGTAATGAATAATGGTTAATTTAATATATAAATACTCCCAGTTCTGTTAATAGAAATGGTTTGGAAACAAGCAGCTTTTTTATATCATAAACACTTTAAATCCCCAATAAAAATAACATCAGTCAATATTTTTATTATCAATTTTATTACACATTACATTTGTTTGCAGATTTATTACATTTATTACTATCACAATTCTTAGTCTTTAAAGGAACACTCCACCGTTTTTTGAAATAGGGCTTATTCACCTTCTTTCCTACATTTAGATAGGTGGGCAAATGCATTTTTGTCTCAGTGCATGCATTGTTTTAGTTTGACAGGGTCGGCGCGAGCTTAGCTTAACATAATGAATGGAATCCTTTGTTGCCAGCTAGCATGTCCTGAGTAAAAGTGATATAAAAAATAGAAAAAACTCACCTAATTACTTCTTGTGGCCTGCGTATTCACAACGAGTACAAATAGCGATGCAGATTAACACTAGGCGATGTCCTAGGCAGATATTGACTTATATATTAAGGACTATATTAGGGGGAAGCACAGGCGAAGCACTGCTACTTGGGCGTGATATCTCTGCGCCCAAGTAGCAGTGCTTCGCCTGTGCTTCCCCCTAATATATTCCCAAGTCAATATCTGCATAGGAAATCGCCTAGTGTTAATCTGCATCACTATTTGTACCTGTTGTGAATACGCAGGCCACAAGAAGTAATTAGGTGGGTTTTTTTTATTTTTTATATTACTTTTACTCAGGACATGCTAGCTGGCAACAAAGGATTCCATTCATTATGCTAAGCTAAGCTAGCACCGACCCTGTCAAACTAAAACAATGCATGCACTGAGACAAAAATGCATTTGCCCACCTATCTAAATGTAGGAAAGAAGGTGAATAAGCCCTATTTCAAAAAACGGTGGAGTGTTCCTTTAAGATCCGGTAGTCACATTCTTCTTCTCACGGTATTGGTAGATGTTTCAAAGAACTTTGTTAATAAGTTGCCTAATTAATGACTCTGTTGACACCTGGAATTAACATCCACCTCTGTTGTGTCAAAGTTTGGGTCTCTGATTTTGTGATTACCTGCATTACTTTGTTTCACTACATGTTGATGTCAGACATACCAAAAATAGATCTTTTGAGTCTGTACCTAGCTTGAAAAGGTAATTAATTATATCCCTTTTTGCACATGTTTTTCTCTGTCCAAGGCAGATTTTAATACTAGATGTAAACGGATCCAGTGAAAGTCGGATGATCCATTTACTAGCATTAAAGGGCTGGTATTTATGGCACGCATATTTGATTTTTAACCATTCCTAGGAAACAACCCTCTACTTAAGCTTGATTCGCTTGATACTAGCTTGATTGGCTAGTACATTTTTAGTTATTCAGTCAAGAGCATTGAGTGATTTCTTTTTTTTTTTTGTCTTTTGTTGTTTGATTAACATTAAAAACACAGACAGCAGCCTAATATTCCATATTAGGAATATTAGGCTGTTGTCACTTTAAGACAATTCACGAATCCAGTATACTGATACTGTACACATGCGTTGTCTCTCCGACTGCATTTAACCGACAATGTTTACTTGGATACTCGGCAAGACAGGCATGTTCACATAATTGTGTGTGAAATTCAAGCGAAAGAAGATGTGAAAGAGAAATAAATACAGTATTCACGTGCTGTCAGACGCGGCTTTCTGAATGTGCGCACACAATACTTCTCACACAGCGCGAGTACTGAATTGAGCTCTCTTTCGCGTCGTCTTGTGCTCAAATGTGTACATTGGCAAGGCTTAAAAACACATGCAAATGATAAACGATGCAGCACTGGCCCGATCGGGACAGTGACTTGACAGTTCCGACAACTTTTGGCCATCGTTTGGATGTCCACATGTTCTTATTCAAGAAATGACAGTGGCTATTGCATTTCTTTTGTAAAGAAGTGGCCAAATATTAAAGATTTACATAATGTATAATACATAATGTATATGAGTTTTTGTTTAGAATATTATGTATTACATTATGTATCTTAACAGTGTTGTTCAATAAGACCATACAATTACTTGCTTTTGATACTTTATGTAAACCAATTATAATTACTTCGTTGTTATTATATATGTATTTAAGGTCATTTTAAAGGGTATTTGCTTAAAATATTATCCGATTGCTTAATTAATCTTCAAAATAATTGCCAATTACTCGATTACCAAAATAATCGTTAGTGACAGACAGCCCTAGATTTGTTAAGGAAGTAAAACGCACCTGCATTGTTTTACAGTTTGTGACTTTCATTCAAATAAAAGACATTCATTGAAGATTTCTTAAAAATATTGTCTTGTTTTCGTAACACCCAAAATCATGAGCCAAGTTTATCATAACACCCATAGTAATTATGTAATTTTTTATATCATGAATTGCAGTATTTGTATTTGTACTAGTGAAAATAGAATTGTTGATATAAAAAACTAGTTTCCTGGGAATGGTTTGGAGTCATATCGGCTTACCATAGAGTGAATGAGCAGTCCTTTGCTAAATAGATTTGATTCCCCTGGACTGAAGTGTTACTGTGTGTGTTTTCTGCAGGGTCCTCCCACAGATGCCCCTGCTGTGGACACAGCTGAACAGGTGTACATCTCCTCCCTCGCCCTGCTGAAGGTCAGAACTCAGGATACACACAGTTCCTCTCTCACACACACACACGTTCTCTTTTATACCTGTTCTTGTGTAGCAGTTCATTTCTTCAAGTTTTGGTTCTGTTATCAGGGTTTCAGTTTGGTTCTGGAAATACATTGTATGTTGCTATTAGGGGTGTATGATTAGACTAATTTGAGGCCACTAACATAATTTTAATCACATTTTTATTTTATTTTCAACCCTTATTCTAACTTTGTGTCTGAAATGATCCGTTTTTAAGGGGCAACTCCTTTAAAGCCTGTTAGTAAACAGCCACTGTTATGATTTGCTGATAAAAAAAACTATTTGTTGAGGAGGAAGTCATATGCAAATGTATTTGCTAGGGATGCACAGCAAATTTGATTTTGATTATTATCTCTATTGCGATCACACTCACGTGACATTGCGGTTCATCATCAAGAAAGTTATTATTTGCATACATTTTAAAGCCATATCTATGGAAGCTTGTTTCCGCCACTGAATAATAAATAAATAATAATAATTGCAACTTTTTGTCTCACAATTCTGACTTTTTTTCTCACAATTATGATATATCGTCAGAATTGTGACTTTTCTTTCTCAGAATTGCGAGATATGAAGTCAGAATTGTGAGAAATAAAGTCGCAATTCTGAGAAATAGTCGCAATTCTGAGAAATAAAGTCGCAATTGCAAGAAAAAGTCAGAATTCTGACTTTATAAGACGCAATTGCGACTTTATTTCACGCAATTCTGAGAAATAGTGTAATCTCGCAATTGTGAGATAAAAAGTGGGAATTATCTTTTAAAATGTTTTATTCTGTGGCGGAAACAAGCTTCCATACATATCAGTTTAAACTTCTATGGTTTTCTGAGCGCACGGAAAGCTGGCTGTCAGATGGCGCTTCACGCGAGTTCTCTTTCACATCTTATTGGTTAAGCTGTAAAATTCACACAAGGTTGTGTCAGAAACACTCAAGTTCACATAAACACATTTTGAATAATTGGTCCCCTTTAATAGCGGAGTGCATATTTAGAGCTGCTTCAGCAGAGCTCAATGCTAAGGATTTTTTTCTACTGGCCTGGTTGGGTCAGTGGTACAAATGTTTAGATATCAGTGAAATAACACTATTCTCTATTACAATTATGATACTACTACAGCAAAAACTACTAGCCTAATTAATGTAAATTTAAAACATTATTAAAGACAAGTAAACAGTCAGTAATAAAATAACAAATAATCCAATTACAAATAGCACAAATAAATACAGATAAAAATGAAATAAATGGTGCTTTTTAGGTTTTCAGGTAGGTCTACCTGTAGTGTTCAAGTACAGAATTTGAATAAATAGGCATAAATATTTGAGTTGTTTAACATTCTATTAATTTGATACATATAATTTGATACATATCCATTTTGCTCTCTGTTTGCTCGGTTATCTCTGTTTCTTTGTCACAAGCACTGTACTGTACACGTTGCGTGTTGTCGGTTGTTGGTATCTAAGCGTTTTAATAAGTACACGAGCGCAGTATCGGGTCGATACCGATAGTGGTATCGTATCGGTGCATCCCTAGTAATTGCCCATGTGTCATCACAGATCCCGCGATATCAAAATGAGCTGTTTTTGGAGCTTGATTAAATAAATACTTTGTTTATAATGAGGATGATGTTTTAATGGTAAAAAGAACCATTTCATTCCATCTGTTTGTTTGTGTGTGTAGATGCTGAAACATGGCCGTGCCGGTGTGCCGATGGAAGTCATGGGTCTGATGCTGGGAGAGTTTGTGGATGATTACACTGTACGCGTGATTGACGTGTTTGCCATGCCGCAGTCAGGAACGGTGAGGGAACATTTTTTTAACCCTAACCCATATTGGTATTCTCTATCAGGGTCACTGTGGGTCCTTAAAAAGTCTTAAATTCAGTTGTATCAAATTAAATTCAATGTATTAAAGGGTATAAGAAAGTCTTAATTATAATTTCAAGAGGTCTTAAATTTGGGGACAGAACAACTGGAATCGCAATATGATTGTATGATGAATACAATAATATGTAATATGATGTAATTATTAAACTTCAAAAGGCTATGATTTAATTGAGCACTGCATGTTTCAAAGTAAAAACGCAACACTGCATGTTCTACAGGCTCACAGTTTCAGAGCAGTTCGCAATCAATGAGTACCACACATTTATTTCAAGAGATTGCTTATGATCTACTGAATAATGACAATGTTTACCTTATGGTCATTATCTCATACCTGCAAACTCATTGCATGTCTAAAAAGCATAGCTGCATTGTATATACAGGGTTTACCAGAGTGATAATTTCTGCTGTTCCATAAGTGCCACCTACTGACAGAGAGTGAAATTGCATTTTCATTCAGCGAATGGATCGAAAAGAAGCTAATGCGCATTATAAAAATCTAAACAAATAGGATATCTATCTATCTATCTATCTATCTATCTATCTATCTATCTATCTATCTATCTATCTATCTATCGTCATTTTTACAGTCATTTTATGGTTTGGATGTTGCCATAGATTTAGCTTAATCTTGGCAATTTGGCAATAATTTTATTTGTGCAGGGCTTATATTTGATTGTAAAAACCCTGCAGGTACTCTGATTACTGTTGTATTTCTAAAGATGTCACTTCACCTTTGAGTCGATGTATTTGACAGCAAGCTTTACTGTGTTTTACGCTCCTGAGCGATTTTGGCTGTTTGTTCTGTTGACAGGGTGTGAGCGTTGAGGCCGTGGACCCTGTTTTTCAAGCCAAGATGTTGGATATGTTAAAGCAGACGGGAAGGTGAGAGAATCTGAGTGAAAATGAAAAGCTGTTCTGATATAAAACTGTATGTGAGATAATGAGGGTTTGGGATCTCTGTGTAGGCCTGAGATGGTGGTGGGCTGGTACCACAGTCACCCTGGTTTTGGCTGCTGGTTGTCAGGTGTGGACATCAACACACAGCAGAGTTTTGAGGCGCTGTCGGAACGCGCTGTTGCCGTGGTGGTCGATCCCATCCAGAGCGTCAAGGGAAAGGTAACGGCCCATAAACATACACAACGCAACGCTCGTTTTAATGGAATTGGTCATTATCTAGAAGTGTTTTCATTTTTGGGTCTTCTATTCCTTTAAACACACACTAACAGATGTTACCGCTTCACACACACATCCTGCAGAGATTCTTCTTTCTTTTCTGCTGTATATGTGAACGGGCGCTCACACTTCCTGTCAGAGTGTGAGAGTGTCTGGATGTCTGTGATTTTTCTTGTCTGCTTGCCGCTGTGAGCTCTATTAGCACCCTCTGAACCACGTGAGATAGTGTGAGGACTCCATCTCATCTCAGTCCTGTGTTGGGGGATGGGGACAGGAAGAGGAGATGCTTTTATAGGAAGAGGAAGGCGGCATTAATAAAGGATGAAAAAGAGAAAGCAAATGACATGTAGTAATATATAGATTCAGTTTGATTGATTATGGATGTAAATATTTTTAAGGCTAACCAATAATAACATGCATATAAAAATGTATTAACTGTGCCATTCAAAAGTTTAGAGTAAGATTTTTTTTATTTTTAAAGAGGTTAGTGTTTTTATTCAGCAAGGATGCAATGCATTGCATTGATCAAAAGTGACAGCAAAGCCATTATAATGTAACAAAAGAAATTTCAAGTAAATTCTGTTCATCAAAGAATCATGACCAAAAATGTATCGTGGTTTCCACAAAAAAATATTACGCAGCACCACTTTTGATAATAATAATAAATGTTTCTTGAGCAGCAAATCCGCATATTAGAATGATTTCTGAAGGGTCATGTGACACTGAAGACTGAAGTAATGATGTTGAAAATTCAGCTTTGGCATCACAGGAATAAATTATATTTTAAAGTATATTAAAAAAAGATTTTAAATTGTAATTATAATTAAGTATTTTTCTGTTTTTACTTTGTTTTTTATCAAATAAATGCAGTCTTGGTGCACATAAAAGATTTCATTCATAAACATTAAAAAATCTTAATGACTCTAAACTTTTGAACAGTAGTGTACATTCTTTATGATGCTTACATTATTGTAATAATCTATTACAATAATTTACTATTTATGTGCACCGAGAGTAAATTTGACTAATAATAAAATTGATTTTTACTGAATATATTTGAGTGGTGGAGGGGGACAGGAATTAAACATTTAGCTGAACTTTAACTTTAACTTTAGTATTTGAGCTGAAAGGTTTTATTGCATTGCACTTGTTTGTTTTGGGTTTTAAAATATTCATGTAGCACACCTCCAGAGTATCATCACGTCTCTGTGAACGCAGTACAAGCGCTTTAAAAAGGGTTTGTGACTTCTTCATGGTGTCAGCACTACACGGTCCGTCCGTCTTTCTCCTGTGCATCACACACAGAACCTGGCAGAGGGAACGTCCCCCTCAGCACAGATGTGGGGCACTGCAGGATTTTACACCAGTTCATTCAGTCAGGATCTAACGAGTCCCCAGGGTTCAGGAGGCGTTACTTTGTGCTCTTCCAGACAATCTGCTCCCTCTCTTACTTAACACTCTTTTGTGCAAGACAAAAACTCCCATCGCTGTGATTTGGCCTAAGGCTTTACTTGTGTTTTATTTCACTTCTTTCTGCCTTTTATACTCTCCATAACATACTATTAGTAGCATCAGTAGGTGTTTTGTGTACCTGAGACCCAATTAAAAAGCCTAATTAAAAATTGTGACACTGCATGTGAAACAAGGTATGATGCATAATGAAGTCTTTTTTTTTCTAAAAGCTTTAATAGAACTTGATTATGGCTAAAAATCTGCCCACATCGCCATATTCACTTTAATTTTGGAAATGGGCCATGATAATATAATTAATACAATGTAATTCATCATAAAATTTCATTATACAGTTCTATATTTGGTTAAAAATATGAAAAACTGTTTAACCAGCATAACCAGCTTTCCATGTCTTTATTTACTAAACATTTTCAAGCATTTTTTCTTCAGATTAAAAAAAAAATATATATATTAATAAAATCAATATATATATGAAGAGTCACACTGGAAATATATGTATTTATACATCATAAAAATAAAGTTATATTTCTGAAGATAGATGTAAAATGGGATCCTGAATATAAAGACATCACTTATCTAAACCAAAGGGAGTATTTTTTTTCCCTCTACTTTCAATTTTATTTATCACTGTTTTCTTTTTTCTCTCATCTTTTGTTAATTTTATTTCACTCGTCCACTTTTTCCTTTGTAAACTCTTTTATCAATATATTACTCATAAACTATTGTCTATAAATGTCCTTTGTAGCTAGTCTAATAATATAATATTATATAATAAAATCCTCCAATTTTTACAGTATATAGCTGTCACCAGCTCTTAAACCACCAATGTAACTTCTAATCCTAAATATTTAGACCCACAATGGAGGAAAAAACTGTCACAGAATGTCACGGTTTTGCAAGAGGTGTTCAGCTCAATGCTGGATAAGAGGTTTATAAAGTCGCCACCATAAATTGTCTGTCACCTCTCTTCCATTATGTGTGTACATGGCTGTGATGTTTCTGTGTGTGACGGTTGCTCTGCTCAATAGTGTTCATGTGGGCAGGCTTGACCTGTGTGTGAGCTCATGTGCGTTATCATCGCATATGTGATGTGACAGCAGCACAAAGCCTGCGCTCTTACTGTAAATGTCTTTTTTTTTCTGTCCTCTGGATTAGATCAGATTTTATTTACTGGTGTCCTCTCACTCTCTAAAACCAGAGTGAGGTTATTTTGTAGCTCCCATAATGCATTCAAACGAAAAATTCCTTTTTATATATAAACTATTGATTTGCGCAAGAATGTGAATAACACTATTAATTTTCCTCCTCCAGGTTGTGATTGATGCTTTCAGGCTAATAAATGCCAATATGATGGTACTGGGTCATGAGCCACGTCAAACCACTTCTAACCTGGGACACCTCAACAAGCCCTCTATTCAGGTTACATTTTTATATAGAATTTAAAAAATGTGTACATTTTTGTATAATGTATATTATTTTATTATATTTATGAAATAAAAATAATGTATATATTACTTTTAATGTAGAATTTTACTAAAAGTCATATCTCTTGTGCAGGCTTTGATTCATGGACTCAACAGACATTATTACTCCATTACTATCAACTACAGGAAAAATGAATTGGAACAGAAGGTTTGAACTTATTGATGTTTTAACATGCTTTTTGTTCTTCGTTTGTTAAGACCAGACAGTCATACTGTGTTTATGTGTTCAGATGTTACTGAACCTCCATAAGAAAAGCTGGATGGAGGGTCTGACCCTGCAGGATTACAGTGAACACTGCAAACTGAACGAGACCATTGTCAAGGAGATGCTCGAACTGGCCAAGAACTACAATAAGGTGAGAAGATGCGCAGGGACGTGGGTGTCTGGCTCTCGAGTCTGAAAAGTTAAATGGAAATGGAGCCTTTCATTCATGAAGTATGTTTGATTTCATTTTTTTTCTTCCCGTCCCTTCAGGCTGTGGAGGAAGAAGACAAGATGACTCCTGAGCAGCTTGCCATTAAGAACGTTGGAAAACAGGTCATTAGTTTCTTCTTGTCTCTTTCTTTATATTGTAGGTGGTTTGTCATTATAGTTACTAGGGCTGGGTTAAAAATATATATTTCTCGATTTGATTTGAATCAATTCTCATTGTGAAAGACCTTTATTGATTCTTAGCGTCCGTTTGCACCTGGTCACTTTATGCGTTTTCTCTGATTGGATGGCTATCCAATCGTGAAAAGACCAGGTGGCAATGGCCTTCGTAACGCTTTTGAGACGGATTTAAATCCGATCACTCGAACCGCTTCAGGAAGTGGTCTGAGACGCTTTCCAGACAAAACTAGACAAGTGTAAATGCATCTGGTTGTTGAAACCACATTTTACTCCTCCCAAAATAAACGTGTTAGAGAGTGTTATAGGCTGTATGACGTGATATGACATCACTACAGCAACACGTATCGTCGCAGATGAGTAGCTGTGCATCTGTTCAGCAAGCCATGTTGAGCTCATATCGGTTGCTTTCTTCGACGTGAACTCTGTTAAATTTGCAAATAGTGCGGGAATTGAAGATCGGATTTATATCCGTTTTGCCGAGACACTTGTATGTGTAAATCGTAAAACCGTTTTAACAAATCAGATGGCTATCCAGTCAGTAAAGACACATGAAGTGACCCAGTGTAAACGGGCCCTTAAATTCCAAGAATCGATCTTTCAGTCTATGTATGCTGTTTTCAGAAAGAATAATAATGTTGTATTATATATATAACGTTATTATTATAAGAAACTTCCTTATGTGCAATTTAAATGTAAGTTGCCTACAAATCAGTTAGTTTTAATCTTCAGTATTATAGTGGACCAACTGGGATTCCTTGTACAGATTCCATTCACAAACAACCAGAGTCGAAATCGAATTGGGGTGCTTGAATCGAATTGTGAAATATGTGTCAATGCCTAGTCCTAGTAATTACTGTAAACCATAGGTGACCTGGCAAATACTAGTGTGTGTATAGAGGTTTACGGGACTTAATGGACCACATGTCTGCTGTTCTCTTTCTCTCTGTAGGATCCCAAACGGCATTTGGAAGAGCATGTGGATGTTCTTATGACATCCAATATTGTGCAGTGCCTCGCAGCAATGTTGGACACAGTGGTGTTCCAGTGATTTCCCTCTCCGTTTCTGTCTGTGCATAAATGTTCATATTCTACAACTGTTTTGTCTTTTTAAGAAATAAACACAAAATTCCAGTAACGCCACTGTCTTTCCTTCATGGACATCAAGGAAAGGTTGCACATGTAGAAAACAATTGTTCAAACTCTAGAAATGACCAAAAAATTCTTTAAGATTCATTATGTAGATCTTGAATTATTACTGCAAAGGGATGTAGTTTCAGTGTAAATCAGTTGTCCTTGCATTTCCCCTTGAAGTTCCTGAGGAATGAAATCTCTGAGGGATATTTTCAGAGAACAACAATGAAACGCCTTATTTAAGATGACAGCACTTCAGGACGACGCATCAGTGTGAAATATTTATTTGTGTGCTCGGAAAACATGGTTGTTCCTGTCTAAACGGTTTCACTTGATTTCAGAAATATTTTGAAGCCACCTCTTTTTAAACCCATCTCTAATTCTGTCCCTATGGATCAAGTAGCGTTGTCTCCGATATTAAGCAAATATATAACCATTGCACAATAGCCCCCTTCATAGTGATATAAGAGGATTATTATATTGTAATGACTGACTGGCTGTAAATTATTTTACTTGTAGGCTAATTTCTTGCTTCCGCAAAAAAAAAGAGACCAGTACAAAATGTAGAAAACAATTGACCTAGCAACAATGTAAGCACTGCCATACTATGAGAGAGAGAGATAATCTGTAATGCATGTTACTTTTTTCTATGGACTAATTAGAAACTTGTCTAGCTACAGTGTAACAGTATGTGTGAATTGGGACGGGACTTGATTTGGTGCATCGGGAATTGATCGGATCGTTGTGCTTTGCTATTGTTGAGATGTCATGTGACTGACAGGAAGTCCTGCCCTTGCGTCAATCAACACGTCATCAGAGAAGAGATGTTGCAGCAAGAAGTTGTTTTGAATCATTTATAATAAATACTGATATATATATTCCATTAAAAGTTTTAATTTCATGATGAATACGGAAGTCCTGCACCTCGTTTAGCCTACTGATAAAAATCGCAAGGACTTGCCAGTTATCCATTCTATGAAAGGAGTCCATGCACGGTGATAGTTATAATAAATAGCGGCCGGTGTTCTGTCGATTTATCCTACCTATAGCAAAATTATAGCAATATTGATGTGGACATGCGCAGTAAACCCTGGTAGGACAATCTAACGGGTAGGATGAAATGTCAGGACACCGGGCATTATGCAATATTTATGCCTATATTTGACCGCAATATAAACCTACTGTGATAGTGTAGGCTAAATACTGAAAAATGAAGGCCTACAGCTGCTTAATGTAAATTGTATAGCATCACGCTAAATTAGACCCCCCATAAAAAAAAAAAAATGACTAGGCTACTAATAATTAATAATAATAAAAATAGTCCAAACTGTGCTGAAAATAAAACCAAGCCCTTGGATGAGTTTAGCAAAAAGCTTTTGACTGACTAACTAACACGCGCGGGCCGCGGTCACTTATTTTCTTTTATTTGCATAGCTGGGTGTCATGATTTCTCAGGACACCAGTGATCTGTCAGGTAGCTGGAAAAGTTTATAGGCCTACACTGTTATCTACTCCAAGAAACCGCTTAAGTATGCTTAAAGCCAATCTAAATGCAAATACCAGCACATTCTGCTGCTATCAAATGCGGAGCGACGTCATTTTCCTATATTAAGCTCTGTGTGAACACTCTCTAACAAACTGGCACGTGCAGCAGAGGGCATGAACACCCAGTCAAAGCAGCATGTCTAAGTCTGAGGTCTGAAGTTCTCAACCCAGGTTGAACTCCGAGAACTTTCTCATTGACTTATGCACCTGCAACAACTCCCTTCACCGTCCGCACTGGCCAACAAACCAGTGAGTGTGGACAATGATTTTACGCACATCACCGCCGCGGGGGACGCGCGCGTCTCCTCCTCCGATGACACCTTGGAGAACGAGCCACCTTTTAAAAGACTCTCCACAGGGATGAGAAACACCCGAAACGCTCTGGACTGCGTCTCCGCGGCACGGGATGACAGTGACGGTGCGGACAAGTGTAATTTACCAGAATCAAGTCAAGCGCGGACAGATTTCGCATCGTCTTCTGCAATGTTTTCGTATTCGGGTCAGCATGTACCCGCGCTCCCGGCACTCTCCAGTCACTACATGACAACTCACCCGGTCATCAGCAACGGGCCGTACAACGGGCTGAGCTACGCGTACTCACAGCCGTACGGACAAACTTACACAAACGCCGCAGTCTATCCTTTCCAGCCGGTGCCCGGTAAAGCTCAGGTTTACCTGTGTAACCGGGCGCTGTGGTTCAAATTCCACAGACACCAAACAGAAATGATCATTACTAAACAGGGACGGTAAGTCTAATTTTTAATTTATCTTTTAATTTAATTGCTTAGCAATTTTTTTTAAAGCTTATAATAGATCGAAAGAAAATCTTATTTTTTAATAATTATTTTAATTACATTGATAATAACTTATTTTAAATTTATTTAACATTTTGCAGTCCATTTTATTGCAGGCGGATAGGTTTTCTGGTATTTCAGGATGTAAAAAATAAAAATAAAGGCTATTTGATTTAGTTATTTACATTTTCAAATATTTAAATAGCCTACTTATAATTTGCTTTTTGAAAAGTAATTTGTTGTTTCGGTTTTTCCTTGCAGCCGGATGTTTCCGTTTCTTAGTTTTAGTGTTTCTGGTCTTGACCCGACGTGTCACTATAATATTGTTGTGGATGTGATTCTGGCGGATCCAAACCACTGGAGGTTCCAAGGCGGAAAATGGGTTCCCTGTGGCAAAGCGGACACTAATGTCACCGGTAAACCCCCTGTTACGGGTAAACTCTAATTATCAACCGACTGGAGAGGAAATTAACAAGCTTTGCACCGAGCAGATAAAATGAGTCACAGTTGTTTTATCAAAATTGTGGGCTATCAACGATGTTCCTTCCTTTTTCCAAAGCGTAATACCCTCATAGACCAAATTTTAAGTCAGATATTAATATATAAATATTAAGTAGGCTACACTGTGATAATAATGTTTGTTACTTCCGTTTAATAGTAGCCCTAACAGATGAATGAAATGTTTTTATTTATTATTTAAAGGAAACCAAGTATACACGCACCCGGACTCTCCAAACACCGGCGCGCACTGGATGCGTCAGGAGATCTCTTTCGGAAAACTGAAGCTGACAAACAACAAGGGAGCTTCCAACAACTCCACTCAGGTGGTTTCTTATGCGATTTTCTCTTCATGAAATGAACCAGCATAAGTGTTTTAGTCTAAATATATAGGGTGAGTCAACAATCAACAATGACTGCCATTCATAAAATGTTTTCATTTGTCAGCGATCGCCATCTGCAGCACGTGACAACTGATTTCATTTGGCACATGAAAAAAAAAAGATCTTCTCAACTTTTTATTTTTTAAACGGTAACAATGTTGTTTCAAAATGACATTGTTTGTGAGGGTCTCACTTATCTTAACAAGTTACCTTAAAGGGACAGTTCACCCAAAAAAGAAAAGTCTGTCGTTATTTAGGCTACTCACCCTCAAGTTGTTCCTGTCTTTGTTCTGCTGAACACAAAGGAAGATATTTTGAAGAATGTTTGTCTTTTTTTATTTTTTCCTACTATGGAGGCGAGATCTGCTTTGTTAAAAACATTCTTCAAAATATCTTCCTTTGTGTTCAGCAGAACAAAGAAATGTATGTTATATTTATATTAACAATTTGAGGGTGAGTAAATTATGACAGAATTTTCATTTTTAAATGAACTATAGTGAAGATAAATAAAGTGACGCTTTTTGAATGGATAGTCCAAAAATTTAAATGTTGTTATCATTTACTCACCCTCAGTTGAACTATCTCTTAATTATTATCACACCATATTACAACCACCTTTATGTCCTTGTTAGACTGTGTAATAGCACAAACATGAAGCTATACCTGTCATGTATGGTGTAGTAACAAGCAAGCAAGGAAATTATATATGTATTCCTCATTTTTATGGGAAGTTCTTTTTTTTTTTAATATGTTTTTTTTTTTGTCCTTCAAGATGATCGTTCTACAGTCTCTTCACAAGTATCAGCCGAGGGTGCATGTGGTTGAAATAAACAAGAGTGGAGATGAAGATACAAGTGATCCTGATCGAGTACAGACATTTTCTTTTCCCGAGACGCAATTTAGAGCCGTCACAGCTTACCAGAACACAGATGTAAGAACTAGTCTTTCACGGCATTCATTTTTACACTACAAAAAAAAGAAAAAAGAAAAGAAATATGAACTGATTTAATAAATGTTTCTTTATTTCCTCAGATAACTCAACTAAAAATTGATTACAATCCATTTGCTAAAGGATTTCGGGACAATTATGATTCGTAAGTCCATTTACATGCAAATGAATGCATTGATAATTTATTCTCTTGCAGGTTTTCGGATCTGAATTTTAATTTTGACTTGACTGCGGAAATTAACGTTTTTAAAAATTCATTGAAATAAATTGAATTTATTACAATATTATGATGATATTATTATTATTGTTGATGATATTAATAAGAATTAAATCCTAAAACATTTATTTTGGACTGTACATCATGTCCATGTTACATATATTCCAAATTTAAATAATTACAGAAGCAATAGTAATGGACATTATTATTCACCTTTTTTCCAATCCTACATCTAAATCATTTTAGATTATGGGAATTACTTCCTGTTTGGGGAAGTTCTACTCAAATAGACTGAAACAAATTATTTCAAATCATAAGGTTGTGCTACAATATATATTCCTCATCCGTCAGTTTGACTGAATTAGCTGTAAAATGTCCTTCATGATCTATTTCAAGACTTGAGAATAACGCTTGGTATTTTTTAACATGTTATAACAAGAATATCTATGGTAAGAGCTCTTTTCAGTCACTGCATTCTTTTCCTACAGAATATTTTCTTTCCCCCTTTTGTTTTCCACTGTAACAGTATGAGAAAAGACAACATAAAAAATGACATGATCAATAAGTCACGACAACATATGTTTTTACATTACTTCAACTCATCAAAATAAGTTACGCCATTTTAAACTTTATTTTTTAAGTTATACGAGATTCAACTATTTTTTTAAGTCAGTTTAATGTAATTTAAGTTTAAATGACTTAAACAGCCAAGTTGATTGTACTTAAATTTAAACATTATTTTTTAAGTTATACGAGATTCAACTAATTTTTTAAGTCAGTTTAATGTAATTTAAGTTTAAATGACTTAAACAGCCAAGTTGATTGTACTTAAATTTAAACATTATTTTTTAAGTTATAAGAGATTCAACTAATTTTTTAAGTCAGTTTAATGTAATTTAAGTTTAAATGACTTAAACAGCCAAGTTGATTGTACTTAAATTTAAACATTATTTTTTAAGTTATACGAGATTCAACTAATTTTTTAAGTCAGTTTAATGTAATTTAAGTTTAAATGACTTAAACAGCCAAGTTGATTGTACTTAAATTTAAACATTATTTTTTAAGTTATATGAGATTCAACTCATTTTTTAAGTCAGTTTAATGTAATTTAAGTTTAAATGACTTAAACAGCCAAGTTGATTGTACTTAAATTTAAACATTATTTTTTAAGTTATACGAGATTCAACTAATTTTTTAAGTCAGTTTAATGTAATTTAAGTTTAAATGACTTAAACAGCCAAGTTGATTGTAGCCTACTTAAATTTAAACATTATTTTTTAAGTTATAAGAGATTCAACTAATTTTTTAAGTCAGTTTAATGTAATTTAAGTTTAAATGACTTAAACAGCCAAGTTGATTGTACTTAAATTTAAACATTATTTTTTAAGTTATATGAGATTCAACTAATTTTTTAAGTCAGTTTAATGTAATTTAAGTTTAAATGACTTAAACAGCCAAGTTGATTGTACTTAAATTTAAACATTATTTTTTAAGTTATACGAGATTCAACTAATTTTTTTAAGTCAGTTTAATGTAATTTAAGTTTAAATGACTTAAACAGCCAAGTTGATTGTACTTAAATTTAAGGCAGCAAGTTTTTTTAAAATTTTTTTTTTTTATAGTGCACTGCTAATAGGGATTAGAAGTGAAATGGGTAGATGATTATATTTTAAAGCATGTGTGAAAACAAACCTGGAAAGAGACGTGAGGAGTTGGGGAGAAAATTGAGAGATTCTTATCACATTCCAGTGAATTATTAATAGGATTTATCGTAAATTAAATCGGGAAGGCAAGACCACAAATGTGCAGTATGTTTCTAAAGCAGGTATATTCAATATTTATTGTCTGTCAAAATGACGGAAATCGCTTTTGAAATATTTGTACTCTATGTACCAGTTATTGAACATTTTTGATTACGTTACGTAATACAGACACACTACAGTGATATTTAACATGTCTGCAAGATTGCCAAGTAATCGAGATTTTGGGGTTATTCATGGTCTGTTTGTAATTTGTTAATGCTTTTACACTTTTAAATTTCCTTTTAATGTTCGATGGAAATGCTTTTGAAAATGCTTATTATTGCGTTCACAGAGCCAACCATTTGCTGATTGTTTACAGTTTCCCAAAAGTAGTTACTCTTATAATTTGCGCAAAGCATAATGGGGCGTAGGAAAAGGGTGCACTGTAAAAAATGATATGATCAATAAGGTATAACAACATGTTTTTACATTGCTTTAACTCTAAATAAGTTTAAAAATCAACTTTGTTATACAAGATTCAACAAATTTATATTTTTTTAAGTTGAATATTTTTTTAAGTTGAAATGACATAAACGTCTAAGTTGATTGTACTTTAAAAAAAAAATTAAGTATTTTTTTACAGTATTACCTAATTTCCTCCTGTTTTTTTCTCCAGGAGTTACAGTGGCTGTGACGCTGACCGACTGACCCCAACACCCGGCGACTCTCCACACTCTCAGCTGCTGCTTGGATCACGGTACGCAATGACAAGCGCCTTATTCCAGGAGCAGTTAGTCAACAGTTACACAAAATCCTGTTTTACAACTCTTAGCCCTGACCCTGGCACTACTGACCGACCACTCATGCTCACTAACAGCCTATCAGACCAAACCCAAGAGAGCAGCAACTCCGGACAGCGCTGGTTTGTGTCGTCCTCAGCCGCTCCATCATACGAAACTGATATTAACACAGCAGCTTTGCTCTCTTACGCCACAGCGGGGGTCAAAGGTCTGCCTTTTACTAGTACTGGTGCCACTAGTAACAGTTTGGATTACTACACCAGTGCTACTGGATGGGATTCAAGGGGTTCGCTTGAAAACAGCAGTAAAACCGCCTCAAATCTGCCTGGTTGGGCCATAGATACGACTCTTGGAAGATCAACACAAGCGAATTACATGCTCGAGGATGGAAATTTGTTGGAAATAGACAGACCTGCTCTGGAGGTTTCCGAGGAGCTTGAAGGAAAAGACGCCACGGATTCAACATGGCCCGAGACTCAATCTTCCATTAAATCAGTCGATTCCGGTGATTTAAGGATTTTGGAAGAAGCGCAACAGAGAAATTCCTCTATCACTCTTGTTTCAGATGTTCAGACTGCAAAAGACATACAGGTCTTACAGAACAGGGAAAGAAATGTGATTAAAGAATCTGACTTTTTTCATTTCGGCACTCAAACGTAAACCTACCTGGGCTGAGTGTGCAATTAAAATGTTGTTAGTATAGAAATAACATGTATACAATATTTATTTATTTTAATGTTAATGACACCATTGCTGCACCATGTCTGAACTGAGTATTCGGTGTATTTTTGTTTTCAGTGGTGTTAATATGAAAAAAAGAGAGGAAAAAGCATACATTTAATAGACCGTCATGTGAGTGTTTGTTAAAACATACAGTCCCGATATAACGAATCTAGATAAATTGTTATTAGCTTAAAATCACAAACAGTGTTTAATATGGGAATTTAATGATCGTGATCGATCAAAACAGATTGATTAGATGCGTATTGTAAAATATGTTAATGTGAAGTCATGGCATTCTGCTGGTGTCAGAATGTTTGATGTATAATGTTAATAAATTGTCAGATGTTTGAGTATATTAAATCCCCCCAAAAAATCGTTGCAACTTAAATTACAGTTTAGATTCGGTTTCTTATTTAGTGATGTATTATTTGGATTCCAACATTGCAAGTTGGTGTGAGTGTGTAATACTTCACAACACTGACACCCAGCGGCGAATACAAGAACGAACTTTCGAATGCTGTCAATGAGGGCTGTGTAAGCAGCTGACCAGGTTTTGGGACATCGCTTAATGTGTCCTTGACCCGGAGTAAATAAGAGTTTAATTCTACCATAAGCAAAAGGCTTAAACACGGAAGCAGAATCTATCACTAAATGCCAACTCTCTTAGTGTACATTACAGTGAAGGGATCAAGTGAAGAATGCAGCTCTTTCAGCAGCTGTTGAACCAGGAATAACCAAGACCCAACCAAACAAAGCAACTCCGCTGGCCTAACTGTTTCTTACATATATGTCTAAATACTAATATATATATATTTTAATGTGTTTTCCCCTCTTTTCCCTGATAGCACACATACATCACGGATACGTCTATTTGATGTCTGCATTTACATCTGCAAGATGCATTTTTTAGAGTGTTCATCTGCATATGCCTAAGACGTGTCAGACGTTAAATAAACATTTAGAAAATGTCTTTTAAGATGTTTTTTTTTATTTAGAATGTATGTAAAACTACCTTTTTCTGATACGTTTAGATGTTTGCGCACAGCATATACCTCCAGATGAACATCAGATCAACAGACATCTTAGAGGCCTACCGGTGCTATCTGGGTTTTAGGCATATATCCTTTTTTGTTCCACAGAAAAATAACAATCTGGACTTCGAAAACCATGAAGGTGAGTAGCATAAACAACGAAAGCATGTCCTTGCAACTATTCCAAGTAATTCGTGTAGCAGCCTATATATAACGCCCACAAGGTGGCGTCAAAGTCTAATGGGAGAGATTGATTGAATGATTGTTGATAGGTGTTGAAGTCCCGCGGTAAAGCACTTTACAGTAGATAAACTGTATTCCATTGATAGGCTTTATGTACAATTCTGTTTTCAATTTGTAAATAAAGCACATTCATTTTCTTATCTATGAAGGGATGAACATTCCTTCAGTTTAAGGGTTGGATGGGTAGACATATCACTGAATAAATTCACTGTTCATTTTTACATTTAATTGTTTAAATGTATTTCCCCCCTAAATCATGTTGTTTTAATTGTCCATGCTGTAAATGCAATTCCACTGCTGGCTATTTTGCTGAAACGTTAGTTAGCCTATAGTGTGTGTGTGTGTGTTTGGAGCAGAGGTGGACAGTAACAAAGTACATTTACTTGAGTAGGCTACTTAAGTATACTTTTTGAGTATCTGTACTTTACTTGATTATAATTTTTTCTGGAAACTTTTTACTTTAACTTCACTACATTTGAAAGACAAATATCGTACTTTTTACTCCACTACATTTCTGTCAAGGTCCTTGAGTAGAAAGTTGTCAGTCAGGGGATGATTTTGGTTGAAAATGAAAGTCGGGTTGAACCCGTCAGATTGACGTCAGAACCCGACATCGGTTTGACATTAAACAGACGTTAGATTTTGGTTGGAAATGAAAGCCAGGTTGACGTCAGAACCCAATGTTGGTTTCTGGCGCCAACCCGATTTTCAGTTTCAACCACAATGTAACGTCTGTCCTGGCGTTGGATTCTGACATCAACCTGATTTTAATTTTCACCGTTGGGTTTGGTCTTCTAAATGCAAATTTTGTCATTGTTTCGGAGCACACTAGCTTATAGATAACAGTAAGGCTAACATTCATACTAAAAGCCACAAAACTTTAAATAGGGCACTATTTGAGGGAACAGCCATTTGGGTGTCCGAAACCATTGTGGTCGTTATTGAGTGCACTTATTCAATCTCACATTCAATCCCGCTACTGGAACTGTGTTCTAGAAATAAATTAGGTATTGATATGAGGGTAGGCAGGCAGGCATAGCCCATATTCAGAGGCATAAGGTAGCCTACTGATATTAGGCTACATACAACAATGCAAAAAACAATGCATTGACATTTACTTTTGATACTTAAGTAATTTTAAAAACAAGAACTTCTGTACTTTTACTAAAGTAAAAAATAGGTCTTTACAACTTTTACTTGTAACAGAGTAATATTTGACCAGTAGTATCTTTACTTTCACTCAAGTAAGGAAGTTGTGTCTTTGTCCAACTCTGGTTTGGAGGGAGGATGTATTTATATTTGAAAGTCAATTTCAAGTATGCTATTGGACATTTCCACTGTTATTGTCTAGAAACAATATATAGTTCATTTTGTGATTATTTTTTATTAAATGTTAATAATAACAACATAATAATAATAATAATACCGGCACACTGCAAGAGAATAGCCTAGACACTTTTAACCAAAAAACGTATTACTGAAATTTTTATGATATTTCTACAAGGTCTGACTCTTAAAATCGGCAGTTATAGGTTATTAAAATGTTTTTGACCGAATTGAAAAAAAACAACAGTTTAATTAGTTGTTGAGGCACGTTTTTTTTTCGTCTTTAGGTTCGCATTTTTTGAACTCAGCGCGTCATATAAATTATTCTCAAACTGTAGTAAACCTTAAGCCTCAAGTATCCGTTTGTCCCCGGAGTGTTTAATCCATTTACCCATCGCGTCCCGGTGGTTTCTGTTAACTCACGTGCTGCCGGTAGCATCTGCGTCACGCGAGCGCAAATGACACGCTGAAGGAGCGCACGCACCACGGACGCGCGCGAGTGAAGAAAGAGCAAAAAAAAACACCCAACGGTCACTACACCGCTACCGAAACCGCATCAATATACATGACATTTTTTTCTCCTCCAACCTATCAGTATTTTGGAGAAAATTCACAACAGACGAACAAGACAAGGCTAAGCCAAAATATCAGGGATGGATGTGAAAGATCAAGGAGCGCAGATGGAGCCGCTTCTTCCTGCGGTAAGAACCAGTTTCATCTTTCATGTGGGATCCGTCAATGGAAGAACAATGACATGATGCTGTTGCGTCTTGCGGAAAAAAGGTTTCGGTGGTTCGAGTTGCATTGGGTTAGAGCCCATTATGGGCATCGTTCACCCTCCACCATTGGGAGACATTGTGTTTTAATTATTCATGGCACCATTAATACAGACTCATTTACTGGGAAAATGGCTCATGTTACATAGACACGGCGTTTGTAGGGTGACTAAGGTTCACACCTGCTTACGTGGATTATGCATTTAATTACACACGTTTAGTATTGTATATTGACGTATAGCTATGCGGTGTAGATGTGTGTGTGTGTGTGTGTGTGTGTGTGTGTTCAGCATTCTCACGAGTTGCATAAATCAAATTTCCCCTGCATTACTCTTGAATTTGATGAGGCCTTCACATGTTTGACACGAGACTCCACCTGTTCACCTCATTTACATTTATTGCCATGGATATGTACATATTTATGGTTGAAGAGACCATATGAAAAAATAAAAGAGATAGTTCCAGCTTAGGCTCATTGGAAAAACGTGCCACCAGCATTTGTGTAAAACTCGGACCAACTGCGTAGATACAATTTACTGCAGTTTCCAGCTGAAATGAACACTAGTGGCAATAAAACACCAACATCCTTTATTCCCTTTCACACATATTATGATTACATTGGCAGATTATTGATTAATTAAGAATTGTTAAGTTTACTATTCACTATGGTAAACGTGTTTTGAACACTTTTACCATTGTGCATGAGTTGTAAACTAATACATTTTGACATTTGTGTCACATAACCACCTTCTTATGGCTTTTTTTGACATGGAGACTACCTGTAGGAGGTGGTCGGAGCTCGGTTGCGCTGGAGCTGTGGTGCAATTCTAATTTGTGAATGTGAAAGTAACTCGGGCGCGCACTTGTTCAGGAACTGCGCACAGAGGAGCAAAGGCACTGAAAGTTAGCAAGGTCCAATTATTTTGGACCCCATTGACTTTCATTGTACAGACAAAAACAGTTGAAATGTTCTTCAAAATACTGTGCTCAGCAGAAGAAATGCGTGCGACATTGGTTGACCACTAATCAGAACATTGTGGGTCATGTGGTTTATAACCAAAACACCTGGATTAATCACAGCATAGGCTATTGCTTTTCATGGCTTTTCCAGCCTGTGTTTCATAATCTGTTGGTTAAGTGACCCCAGAACAAGCAAGCGCTCTCTAGCCTCTTACTGTAATTGCTTTTCATCCCTGCAAAAAAAATAAAAAATGAAAAAGATTTGATCAACCCAAAGAAGCAGCAGCCATCTTAATATGGGTCATTGCCAGGGTCTCTGCTCCTTACTCTGTGACAGTTTGGTGCTGGAGTTGAGAAGAGTTGGCCCACGTCTTATTGATTCTGCCATCCATGCAGTCCCAAGCAAAGACACACACTCATTTGGCTCCTCAGAATATATTCACAGCTAAACACATTCTGCCTGTGGTTTGCATTCCTGTCTAATCCCTTACGTGCACGCTTCAAAGGATTCCAAACGTTGCTAAGAGCAGTGTACACTCACAAAATCCTTAAGTACAGTTTGTGCATATGCAGCACTAAGGCTTTATCAGACAGTCCGACTATTTGAACACTCATTTGAACTTTAGCCATGTAATAGACAAATCCGAAAACCAGACTTTCAGTATAGCATAGTGCAAGACAAAAAGCAGATGCTGCCTTCAGAAATACACCAAGAGGATATTCATAGTGTTGAAGAATGTGTTGGAAGTTTCCATTTCCATTCTCTGCTGAATAGGAAGTTCAAAAGAACAGCATTTATTTGAAATGCAAATCTTTTGTGAAATTATAAAAGTCTTTACTGTCACTTTTGATCATTTAAGCATCCTTAACTGCCCCAGTTAAGTTAAAGGATCAATTTTTGCAATTTTTCTATATTTATGTCGTAAAGGTTGAAAAATTGAACAAGAAGTAGGCTACAGTATATAGAAAGGCTTAAAAATGATGCTCAAATATAAATATAAAACAGTAAACATATGTTTTTTTTGGTGATATTTTGGGTGAGCTGAGGGACAGATTGAACACAACGTCACTGGCAGAGATCCAGCGGTCGGTTGAATTGTTTCTGGTGCCCCGATTGAATCCACTGGGCTGGTACATTTATCTGTAGCTCTCAATGTGAGCTGAACTGATGCCAGTGATCTGTGTCCCAGAGGGCCTTTTCAGACCATCAGAAGTCACTGTCCGCTTAGCTGCAGCTGGTGTCCTGAATGTGTGTGTGTGTGTGTGTGTGTGTGATTAAACAGGTCAAAGAAAAGTGAAAAATTCTTTCTCCTTTAGCCTTAACACAGAAATTACATACTGTATGTATTTACATATGTATTTATCACAATAGGAGTTTTTTAGTGAATGTCTGTTAGCATTGAGGTTGTTTATATGTTTGGAGTGTCTATTTACACTAAGTGCAAATAGCCCGCCTTGTTGGCAGAGGCTATTTACACCAACTCCACCCACCAATGTCTGGTTGGGCCAGATAAAAGTACAAAAAAACACCTGTGACCTGTCAGAAGCAGTGGTGTAGGAGTAATGTGCATTGCAGATACTTTTGATGTGATCGATCTGAGTTCGAATCCGCATTTTGCCATCGCATATCAGTTTGGAAAGGCATTTATTTTCAATAAATTATGTGAAAAGTGGAATTAAAGTGCCTAACGGTTAGCCTATTTAATAGTAAAATGTTTATCGGGTAGGATCGGGAGGGCTTTACTGTCCTAATAAGGCGGCATTTATTTAATCAATGTAATAATTTACACTCAATATGTTATTGCATACTGTTTCATAATGTACTAAAATACTGCTGTGCAAATAGTATCTTACTACTATTAACACTTATTGCAAAGAAAATACTGCTAATTTTACGTGGTGTAAGTAGAATCTATCGCTATTTGCACTTACTGTAAATTGCATATCACTAAGAAAATACTGCTATTTTCACTTAGTGTAAATATCATCTTAGTGCAACTAAATTTATTTGCACCTCAGTGTATTGTGGTATATTATAAAACAGTATGAAATAACAAATTATTCAGTTCATATGATTATTTCTTTTATTAAAATCATAAATGGATGCTGCTTTATTGGGACATTACTTGTCCTTGTCCCTAAAGCCCTCCCCTACACCTAACTGTACCCCTAACCTTACCCATTAAGCACTTTATTCCCACTGAAACATGGGTTGAGGATCCAAATGTTTATTAGGGTAAACCACAATCGTAATCCATATAAAAGGCTTAAGGTCAAAACCACAGAGCAAACCAAACAGATAATAACAATAGTCCAAGGCACAGGCAGATGATCAAGACCATGACACATAAACCAGACGAAGCACTCAGAAATGCAGTGTAACACACACAAGACTTAGCAATGAATGACTGCATAAACCGGGCTTATATAGGCAGAGTTAACAAGGTTAATGATACACAGCTGACAACAATCAGGGATGATAAGTCTGGGCAGTGAATTCTGGGAAATGTAGTCCATTTATGGCAATGGACTAGAGAGGAGTGCCCTCTGGTGGGTATCAAGGGCACTCCAGCTGGTGATCGTGACAAAGGGTGAGATCGGTAAAAGTCGGATTCGAAATCATGTCACAAGCTAACGCCAGCCGCCTTGCTCTCCACACCACTGCTCCTGTTGTTATCAGGATTTCTTAAGAATTTCTTTTCCAGCTCAATCAGACAATGGTGGGTGGAGTTAGTGTAAACAGCCTCTGGCAACAAGGCAGGTTATTTTTTACTTGGTGGAAATAAGCACGGATGATATCATGGAGAGCAACCTCTTGACTGTGTCAAGGTCAAGATGTCTCTTAAAATATCAGATAATTCACCAAGGCAAGGTTAGTTCATATTGTAAAATGTCATGTGGTGTGACTCCCCAAAAACTTTGAATTGAATGTATGAATTGATAATTTATGATATTTGTCAAAATACTTTTTATCTAGAAACATAATATTATGCTTAAAATGTGTACACTCACATGTATTTAAGGTGTAAGAAAGATGCACTATTACTTTTACTTGATGGTTACACCACATGACATTTTTAGAGTCGAATATCAACCTTTCTTGAAAATGGTTGAAAGGTTTTTCAAAACCACATGAAACCACCATGAACACAAAGGTTACATTTCTATTAACTTATTTTATTTTGGACCGTTTTTTTTTTTTTGTTGTAATGTTTCACGCATTAACATTGCAGGTAGGTTGTAAAAGTCTGAGATCTTTCTGACTGTAATGATGTGTATTGTGTCAAACTCAGTGATGGTGTGTGAATTTTTTCTTTTTTTTTCTTGCCTTTCTGCTCCTCTGCAGGTTCAAAGTCCTGCTAGTGATAACGGGGTGAGTCCCAGTTCTTTATTTCCTATGTTATGCTTTTCACAGCATGCACAATGCAGTGGACTTTGGAATTAATTACTGGTTTGTTTGCGAGAGTGAGCGAGTGTCTTCTCTTCTTCATGCATTCAAATGATGCGATTCGTTGTGACTGATTGTCCGTCAATTTTTAATGTCTCCATGTGAGTGTGACACCGCTTGACTGGATATTTGTAGACATGCAGTAAAGCTTGTCACTTACTGTTAATTCACATCTCCATCCACAAGCTTTTGGTCACCGGTACAGTTGAAGAGATATTGAGATGTTTTAGGCACCAATCTTTGTTTAGTCTAGAGTAGCTGTGAGTCTAAAGAGAGAGAGGGGACAGCTTGTAGTTTTGGTCATATAGTGAGCTGGTGAAGAGCCAGTGTGAGCAGACGGCGTGACCGGGGGAAACATGCGGCTCTGGAGGACATAGAGCTCGGAGACCTGTGGGGAACTTCAGCATGCTACACGTCTCTATAACCAGAGATTTAAAGGACTGCATGCACGATTCATCACTCTAATAACCAAACACACCCTGCTTAAAAGCCCACAGAGCTCGTGGGAATGTCATCATCCAAGTGTTGGTTTGTCAAATGTTGCGCTTGAGAGGTTTTCCTGGAAATGGCGATTCACAAGAAAGTGTAAACTATCCTACTAATGCTATTGATAATATATTTTTTAAATTGTTATAGACATAACAAATTTGACATTTTTGTACATTTTTAGTACATCTTTGTATCTATACTATTTATATCTATATACCACCGGCCACTTTATTAGGTATACCTGTTCAACTCCTCGTTAATGCAAATATCACATTGTAGCAACTCAATGCATTTAGGCATGTAGACATGGTCAAGACGATCTGCTGAAGTTCAAATTGAGCACCAGAATGGGAAGGAAAGGTGATTTAAATGGCTTTGAACGTGGCTTCACAGAGAATGGTCTGAAAAAGAAAAAATCTCCAGTGTATGCCAGTTCTGTGGGCAAAAGGGCCTTATTGATGTCAGAGGAGAATGACCAGATTGGTTTGAGCTGATAGAAAGACAACAGTAACTCAAATAACCTCTCATTACAACTGAGGAATGCAGAATATCATCTCTGAATACACAATATCAAACAGATGGGCTACAGTTGCAGAAGACCACACCGGGTGCCACTCTTGACAGCTAAGAATAAGAAACTGAGGCTACAATTCACATGGACTCACCAAAATTAGACAATAGAAGACTGGGAAATCATTCCCTGGTCTGATGAGTCTCAATTTTTGCTGCGACATTTAGATGGTAGGGTCAGAATTTGGCGTAAACAGCATGAAAACATGAACCCATCCTGCCTTGTATCAATGGTTCAGGTGTAATGGTGTGTAATATTTTCTTCACACACTTTGGGCCCCTTAGTACCAATTGAACATTGTTTTAATGCCACAGCCTACCTAAGTATTGTTGAGACACCTTTCAACAATTCTTTAAAAAAAATCGAAATTTGAACATTTATTGTACTTTTTGAACTATTAAAATAATATAATAGATAATACTTCAATAAGTATTTTAATAATTCCCGCTGGTCTACCACTTATAATGCGGGAAATTCCCCCGCAAACATTGATTCACTTTAGCAAGTAGATTGTATGAGTAGCCTAAATTAATCCACACAGATTATAAAATCAAATCAATCATTTTAAAACTTTCTCCAAGACGCAATTTCACAAACCGCATGAGTGTTCAGCGGTCTCTCAAAATGGGTTGGACAAGGCAAGCGTCAAAACTACACTCTCGCGTTTAGGAGTCGGGACATGACGGAATTGTCACTTGCACAATCGGGACAGCATTGCATCATAACTAAAGATGATCATTGTTCGCTTCTTTTTAAGTCTTATCAGTTTCAACATTCAAGCTGAGAGAGTTTATAGCTTCGGGAGGGGCGGATATGCGCGTGCGCTTGTCATTCAGAACACAAGACAAAATAAGAGTATTCTTGCAAAACAGAACATGGTAAAATAATCGTTTTTACTCGATTGTACTATTTTGATGATCGTTGGGAGCCAAAATCGAAATCGAAATTCAATTAATTACACAGCCCTACCCTGATGTAGCCTATATGTATATAGACCAGATGGATTGTGAGAAAGCTTACAATGTGAATGGTCTCCAAATCATATAGTCAAATGATGTCTTGCATATTATTTCTAAAAAGAGTATTAAAACAAAGAAGGCTGTAAACAGGTGTCATGGTAGGCTGTGCAAGGAAGCAAATGACGAAGGAGAATGAAAAGTCTTTAATCCAACCATAACAGCAAAGCCCGGGAAACAACCTCTTAACATTGAAGACACTGAACAATGAACTGAAGGAGGTCAGAGCCTAAATACACAGAGGAACAAAAAAGCTAATTACTTGGGCAACAGGTGAACGAAATAATCAATCAAGGGAACAAACTGGCACACACTAGGAAAATGGGTCACACAGGCAAACAGGCACAGAACTAAGGGTATGTTTATACAACGATATGCTTAAAATGGAGAAGTTTTCCACATACAGATGACACCATTGTCAAAACGATCCCCATTCACACGGATCCGCGAAAACGAATAAAAACGCTGTATATGTTCTTGTTGTTTACACGGAGACTGTTTTTAAAAAACTTGCACTTTGAAACTTTGCCATTTTCAAAAAGTTCAGGTTTTCAGGCACCCAAAACGCCATTGTCGTGTAAGTGAACGGCCAAAACACAAAAAGTTTTTCGTTTTTAGTTGAAAAAGTGTCATGTAAACAGCCCCTAATGCACAATGAAACATATCCAAAACAGAACAGAATAAAATATAACCGTTACAACTGGAAACTCAGACCAATCAGGTCTGATTTTTTTTAATGGGTCTTTAAAGGGGTCATGTCATGAGGAATCATTTTCCTATATTGTTTTAGCTTATTGTATTATAAAAATATACAGTTACTTTCAGAGCTCAAATATTCCTTCCCCCGTTCAAAAGAGCATTTATCTCAGCTGAAAATACATCTGACATTAGAAATAATAATAAATGCCCTATAACGCCTACATTTGCACATCAGCAATGCCTAAAGGAGAAACTTGGCTTTAAAAAGAGGCTGATATTTAAGGATGAATCAGTTAAAGGAACAGCAGCAAAAACAGCCTCTTTATCTAAGGCCCTGTTTACACCTGGTATTAAGATGCGTTTTCAAGTTTAATTCCCATCTGACTAGCACGCTTCTCATAATGTTTACGTGTTCAGTAGGTGGAGAGTATGCAGTCTTTTGTGGCTGTTAGAACACATTCGACCACATTACCCAGCAGTATCCCGCATATCACTGTCTAGGTTTACTATAGACCCGATATAGTTCATCTATGAGTAAGCCAAAGTAAGCTTGAATTTGGTGACATGTCGTTTTTGCCAAAATAACCTGCAAGATGTATGATATTCCATCATGTAAGCAAAGTCAACAGTGATTACAAGGTGTTTGGTTTTATTTCTTTGACATGTTCTATGCATAGCCTGTGCTATTCTTGGGCTATGGTTAGACGTCTATTAAATTTTCACTGACCGTACAAATTTTGCCTTGTTTTAGCCTAGACATCGGGGCTGTGTTTGTACGGCTATTAGACGTCTTTTTGGGGAGCACCGTTTACACTACTAAAGCAATCCTGTCAAATGCGTTTTCAACTACCTCTAGAAATGGTCGAAAGTGGACAATCTCAAAACATTTTTGAGCCCGTTTACACTTGAATTTAGCGTCGTCCACATGTGATCTGATCGACCAAAACGCAAAACGAATTGTGACTATTTTTGACTTTAAGAATATCTATCTAACTGAATCTTTTCGATTTAAATCAAGTTCTGGAATTTAATTTAATTTCAATTCAATTCAATTCTCAGGGGTGCATAACCCTTGTTGTAACATCTGAAAAATGGAAAAGGAAAAAATGGTTTTGTCTGTAGCATTTAGATGTTTGCTTGTTTTGTAGACAAAATCTTAAAATTGATTCTGATAGGACAAATAACTCTAATTTTATAGACATCTATCCTTAATTGGCTCCTAAAAATTAAACATCAGTCTGTGTGTCTCTAAAAAGGTTAAGAAGGAAACACTACATTTCCCATCATGCATTAGACAGATAAGGATGTTGATGTTTTAGCTGGAATACTGAGAGGAGGGAGCTCAAGAGCTGTGCACACACCATTCAAAACACTCACACGCAGAGCGTGAATCACAGATCACACGCGCTCATACAGCCCGAGCTCAGATACCAGTCCACGCAGCCGGTGATGTCGACTCTCTAATCTCCGCTCTGATTGGTGGAGGGACGTCTGTCAAACATAGGCTGCACGTCTCGATCTCAACAGTTGGACAACACTGCCCGGCGAACAGGGTTACTGCCGTGTCAGAAGGGTTAGTGCGGCGAGAGGTGCGCAGAGGAACCTCAGCTGCTGTCTGGTGCATCCTCTCCGCGAATTTCCTCACATTGGGATAAGGGACAGTCGTCGGGACTCGCCGCAGACAGCATGCAGCACAGATCCTCTGAAAATACTGGCTTTAACTGTCAGGTAGGATGAAGCCTGAGTGTCTCTCCTGTGTCCTTGAGAGTGTTTGCGCGTGTCTGTAGAGACGTGGTTGATTCAGCGTTGAGTTATTGTTATATAACGGTTAAAGATGTGTTTTTCATCTTGGTTGTGTCAGGTGCACCTTCATCTTCTTCTACCCTCTTTCTCTGTTTGCGTCTTCTAGAAGCTATTTTGGTACCTCTTGTCCTTCCGCAGTTTCACATTGTTCTTTCTCTTCACGTCCTTTTCATCTTTCTCTGTTTCTGTGAGGGAAAGGAATTATATCTGGTTGTCGGAGGGGGTTTGTTCTGATCCAGCTCCCTCAAACGGAAGGGGTGAGCTTTAGAAGGAGCAGATGTAAGCAAATGTGTGTGAGCTTTTATTCTGAGGGCATAAATAGTATATATGGACCGGAAGAGGAGGACCACAAGGTCAGAGGAAGAAAATATTGTATCTGACAGTAGAAAATATTTAGGTCGATGATGGATGAAGCTGCAAATGTGCGTTTTAATTATGCTGATGAGGCACGGGCTGTTTGTGTGAGCGTCATGCTAGTGCGCGCCACTTTCGGCTTTCTAGAAGGATGCTGATGCTGATCCTTCCATTGCCATGGTAACCAGAGCCATCTGTAGGGATCAGTCCCGCTGCTCTCGACCAATTGAATGGCTCAGATCCCATTCATCCCCCCTCAGTCTCTTCAGCCGTCCCAGTAATCCCCTCTCTTAACGCTCACGGTTGTTACTGCATGATCACACGGTTTTGAAGGCTCACATGCAGGGAAATCTCTTGGACAGACGAACAGTTGGTGAATAACGTGACCCATGGCAGGTGACACGTTGTTCTGTTTCGGCTGTTTAAAGGGTCTGGCGTCATGATCTGGCACTGAGCTTAAAAGTGATCTTTTATGGAAATGACTGCATCCAGCAAATGCAGTTTATCATTTAATAAAGTTCCACAGGCAGAAGTGGGTCACAAGGTACCGTGACCCAGAAAACTGCAGAGCTGAAGAAGATTAACAGAAAGTGATAGCATTCCGGTGTGTAAAGGCCGGTTTACGGCAAATCTGGCGGGACTAAGAGACACACAATTATAAAATGACCTTCTTGAACCAAATGTTGCAGCGTAACACGAGAATGAACCTCATTGGTTTTTGCAGAAGCTCAAACGTGCTGAGTAACACTAGACTGAACCTCATTGGTTCTTGCAGAAGCTCAAACGTGCTGAGTAACACTAGACTGAACCTCATTGGTTCTTGCAGAAGCTCAAACGTGCTGAGTAACACTAGACTGAACCTCATTGGTTCTTGCAGAAGCTCAAACGTGCTGAGTAACACTAGAATGAACCTCATTGGTTCTTGCAGAAGCTCAAACGTGCTTCGTAACACTAGAATGAACCTCATTGGTTCTTGCAGAAGCTCAAACGTGCTTCGTAACACGAGAATGAACCTCATTGGTTCTTGCAGAAGCTCAAACGTGCTGAGTAACACTAGAATGAACCTCATTGGTTCTTGCAGAAGCTCAAACGTGCTGCGTAACACGAGAATGAACCTCATTGGTTCTTGCAGAAGTTCAAACGTGCTGCGTAACATAAGAATGAACCTCACTGATTCTCGCTCGTCAAGCAAACATGCCTGAGCTTCCATTTACCCCAGTGTGTGTTGATGAATGTTTATATGTGAATAAAAGCCTAAATTCAATGTTTATCATATAAAGCAATCATGTCTCTTAATTTTTTTTTGACTAAACCACTCGATTCATATGGATTAGTTTTACGATCTCTTTATGAACTTTTTGAAGTGAATTAATAACCCTTTAAGCTTTATGTCAATTAAGATTTATATTATTAAAATAGTGTTAGTTTTATTTAAAGTTAACAATATTGTTTGTCAATATCGTTAATCATTTAAATCTAATAACATTTTAATCTGTAAATGTGATTTTAGGCAAATCCCAAAATGAATATCCATTTTTTTCATACTGGACATTATATGGCTGTGATGCCTAAATTAAAATAAAATAGTATAAAACTATACATTCTAGTTTTTTGGTGTCTTATTTTTTATTTGTTTAGACAAAATAGTAAAGAATTTTAATTAATTGTTTATTTGCTATAACATGAAATTATGGGCCACAATTAAAAAAAAACTGTGAGTCCATAATATAACACAAGTTTTATCCAAATAATTTCAATAATTAGCCTAAAAACTCTTATCCAACAATGGATCATTGCAGTACAATATTATATTGGGATGCATTGTTTTGTTTTAAAAATCATGTTTTGTGTGCCATACATTCATTTGAATCGAATATGGCTTAAAACCGATTTTAGAATCTATACACCCCAACTTCCAAGGACATTAAACTGCACTCATCAAGAAATATTATTGGGTCTTCAACAATGCATCTGGTTGTGTGTCACCATTAAACTTCTGTTGTGTGTTTATCATGTGCTTTAGAGAGAACATCGCCTGAAGGACCCTCCAGGCCCTCAGTTGTAGTTCAGCTACAGTTGACTGGATGTCCCTCCTCAGAGGTGACTCTGTCTGCTCCGATTTTAGGAGTGAGAATCATTAGTCCAGTAGTATCTGATCTTGTTTCATCTCTTGCAGACCCTTCTAAAGTTGCATTGTGTTGCACAAATCTCAGCACAGTTCTCAGCTTGGTGTAGTTTGTTTACTACTCATCGCATTAAAGGGTTAGTTCTCCCAAAAATGAAAATTCTGTCAGTAATTACTCACCCTCATGTTGTTCCAACCCCGTAAGACTTACGTTCATCTTCGGAGGACAAATTAGGATATTTTTGATGAAATCTGAGAGCTGGCTCACTCCTTCATAGGCTGCTAGGTAATTGCATCTGGCGGCCCAGAAAAGTTAGTAAAGACATTGTTAAAATAGTCCAAGTGACTACAGTGGCTCAACCTTAAGTTTATCAAGTGACGAATATACTTTTTATGTGCAAAACCCCCCCAAAATACCGACTTTATTCAACTATTTATTTTCTTCCTTGTGGGCCTCAGTCGTGAGTTCAAGAGAGTGCCACAACGCATGCGCGAGAACTGAGAAGATAGGCCAGCCTATGGAGAAGTGAGCCAGCTCTCAGATTTCATCAAAAATATCTTAATTTGTCTTCCGAAGATGAACGGAAGTCTTACGGGGTTGGAACAACATGAGAGTGAGTAATTACTGACAGTATTTTTGGGTGAACTAACCCTTTAAGTGTCCTTGATAACCATGAGCGTAAACCAATCCGGCATCAATCTCAGACATTAAAGTCGCACATTACAGCTCACTTGCTCCGGATGGAGCAGAAAAGCAACATCTGTCATGCGCACCATATAGAAATGACCCTTTTATCTGCTATTAACCGTTTCCATAAAGCTGCTATGATCTAATGCTGGGTCTGATTTCATAAAAAACATGCAACATTTGATGACTGATTATACATCCTCGAATCCTCATAATGCCTGTTTGTCTCAGCTCTATTCGAGGCTTGCGTTATTAGCGGAAGCAGTTGACTGAAGTCTCCTTAGATGCAGAGAGAAGACTTGGAGAATGTCATCATGGCTAAAGAACGGAGATGTTAGTGCAAATTCAGACTGTAATTCTTACCGTATGGCACAAAAGAGCCTTTCAGAGCAGAAAATCTTCCTATTCAGTCTAATGTCTAATGAGATCCATTGCTATTCAGGAATGCTGTGTGAATATACATGTACTGTAAGTTAATGGATGCTGTTTAGAGAATACGCACAGTTCTGGCACTGGAGTGTCCTGTAAGATGTCCAGTCTGTCGGGACTCTACAAACTAAAGGAGTAAATATATAGGAGCTTAATGCATTCACAACAACATTTGTCTTTTATTTATGTTGATTTGTTTAGTTCAGCATTGTTTGAACAGAGAGGCAAACGTAGGTAGTATGTATCTCGGCACCAACATTCAAAGTGTCCGGTCTTCATCTTTTTCTGCCTTCTTTCCTCGCTCCTCTTATGCTTTTAACAGTGGCCTTCTTTGTCAAAGTTTAATGGGGCATGAGGACAGCAAGTGGGTGACACTGAAAGGATGAAGTGCTGGAGATACTCTCCGGCTGCTGGAGTAAGATAGGCAGCCGTTATCTTCAAGTTCTGGGAGATGCTCTACAGCAAAGAATCCGCCAGAAAAAAAATCATTGTTATATAGTTATTGTTCGACTGTCTTGTATGCCTGACTGCGGCATACAAGCACAATAAAAACAGCAATGTAAAATGACCCAGGCTCTTGGCCCTCGGGGCTTCCTACCACAGTAACATTAGTAAAACTTGAATACATTAACTCATCTATGAACATGTTTTCTGCCTGAGTCCTGTCAGATTGGAGGTGAAGACGACAACTCCCATGATTCCACGCTCATTCACTGCGTGATTTATTTCATTCTAATGAAATAGCGGCAGGTGCTAAATCACTACTCACAGGTCATTTTATTTGTCAAATAAAAAATGTGGGGTAATGCACGCTGCTTCACTTGGTTTTTCACTTTCACTTTAATTTAAATTTTCTTTAAACTTTAAATCTGGACTTTAATTTTAATTTTCAATTTGTTTCACTTGGTAAAAGTAAAAACAATATAATAGCTTTGTTAATGTTTTGAATAAGCAACCTCTAGCGGCAAAACTTACTGTGCCTTTAATTTATACTGTGCCTTTAAGTCTTTAGCTTTATACAGTCAACAAACAATGAAAAACTAAAGAAAATTAAAGAAGCAACTAATTTTACTTTCCTGATCTGACTTATTTCCAGGAGAAACATGATATTCAGTAAGACTAAAATGTAGGACTTGATATTATCTGTTGGGAATTGATTGTATTATGAAAAGTGGGCATTACATACCATAATAGAGTCAGGTGTTTCTAGGAGAGGGGTTGAAAATGAATAGTGATCTGTGTTGTCAGTCTAAATGTTTAGATTGTATAGACAAGTTTTGTTTTTAATATTCAGAATAACATGGATTGATGGATTGATGAATTGTGCACAAACAGTGAAAATATGGTGAATATATATATATATTTTGATTTCATGTTGGCTTAAGCAACGTTCATGTCTTTAAGCCTGTGTAAATGCTATGTTTGTTTGTGTTTCTGGAAGACAGGGAGTAAAATCTGTTTTTAAGTATACAATGAGGTCAAGACGGATTTATTTCAATATTTAATGGAAAAACTGCAGTGGGATTCATCGCTGTTATAGTGAATCTTTTTAACATCCCATTGAACTGTACTTTATTATCTCACACAGTTACATTCTCAGTATTTTCCAAATTATTCTGATCCTTTGTGATTTTGCTATGGCTGTTAATTTAATATGTTGATTTAATTTTAAAAACATTATACAAAATACAGAAATGAACCGTGCTCCCTGAACTGTACATGAAATATTGAATTGTGTGATTAATTGCAATCAATTTAATTAATCTCTTAATATTATAGAATTAATTTGATTAAAATCTAAATCAATCGACAGCCCTAGTTTTTACATAACAATAGAAAAAGCTCTAAATTGCTCTGCTCTACATGAAACCGGCAAATGAGAGTGACCCCAATCCCTCCCCCACCCCATGTGTATGTAAATTTGTGTCCACATGTGCGAATCGGCTTCATCGTTATTCAACCCGAGCAGCCGCGGTCATGTGACTCTGAACCCGGCAAGCTGCTGAGGCTGAGAGGGACCGAACGAGAGAAGGTCATAAAATGGATTACAAAGAGATGGAAAAAGAAGTGTGGAAGATTAGGGCTGACAGAGCGATAGCAAGCCAGGAAGGACGGGACGAGGGGGATCTCAGATAATCTCAGATATAATGTCACACCTCAGCTGCACAGGAAGATGCTTATTAATATAAAGAGGATCAGTCCTGCGGGACACACTGTTAGCTTTCATTAGTGAGGTCTGAACACACAAGGGGGCGTGATCCTGTGTGTGTGTGTGTGTGTGTTTGCGTGTTTGCACAGGTGTTATCTCGATCAAAACAATGTCAACAGTTTTCCCCCCTCCATGTCTATAAGAGTAACCCCTCGTCATGTGCCGTTCTAATGGCGTGTTCGACAAACGTGCTAATGAGTTACCCGAACATCTGTGTGCACGTGTGTCCTTCATCTCTCCTCCAAGAACAAGATGGAGAGAATGAGGGCTCATTTTGATGACATCACAGGCAGACTGAATGGAGCTTCCCATGAGTCTGCTGGGCTGAGTTGCCATGGTAATCTATATAGTTCATCCTGGATTCCCATTTATGGTTTCCTTGCAGGCATGAGTGCTCCGCCACCACCTCAGACCACACACGCACACACACACGCACGCATCACAGCTCAAGAAAATGACTCACCATGGCAGTGATGCTCTGAGATTGTTTCTTTTATTAGGCAAGCATCACTATTACTGATGCTGTGCTTTAACACTAGTGAATTTTGGTGCAGACCTGAGTCTGCATGCATAGTATATAAACTCACTAAAACCCACTAAGGAAACCTAAGCAACCTTATACGTCCTGGATGTAATAAATGTAATAATCTAGTTGGAGTTAATCAGTACCACCTTCATCTAATTAAAAAATTAAGAGTGCTGAGAGTTTGATAGACATGTCAGATGGGCAACAGTCGGGATCCGGAAGTAATAACTCTATTTTGAACGATAACTTTTAAAACCTTTAAAGACAGACCTACTGTGAGCTATGAAGTTGTTAATCCGTAGTATTTGCTTCGCTTGAAGCCGTCAGCCCGAATTATTTCAGTAATTTTTTTAATAATCGTATGTAACAGTGGAATTCCTGGTGAAAAACTACATTACCCATGATGCTGTACAGAAAATGGCACCAATCGGTGAGTCGGAAAAAGCACCAAAATTGCTCTTTAGCTCCGCCCACTCCCATGAAGCACTGCAAATGACATATTCGAATCGATCTCTCTAAGCTCTCAAATACTTAAATATTTTATTTGTGTATGCATATTTTGCAATAAAGTTGTTTTTATGTACATAATCAACATTTGTACAAGAAAATTTCTCCATAGTTTTTTATTAGATTATGCTGATTGGCTATGTGCTTCATGGATAATTCTTTCCCTCACTAAAACCTTTAAAACCTTAAACTAAAACCTTAGCCTTCCTTTGTCATTTTGTCCGATTTTCAAATACTTTGTTGCTTCAAATCAAAGTTTGTAATGCTATGATTCTTGGCTTGGTTCATGGCTTATAACGCTTTAACAAAGACTTTTTAAAAATCCCTATGGGAAAAAAGAATGGAAAGAAAACATCCGGAGCCAACGCTGCTGAAAAAGGTGGCAGGAACTGTTGAACTCTAGGGTTAATATGAAATCTTATGATTCCTTGTTTCCATATATATCCACTGTTGTTGTCAAACCAACCAAACTTTCACTTTGCATATGCTGATCTCTCTCATGATCCCTTTGGCTCTCTCACATGGACTCTCGTATGTATGTTGGGATGTTCCAGCACACAATTAAAATATTTTCCCATGTGGTCCGTGTCTCATCCGGCCTGAGTTCTCCTGGTCTTTTGTGCTGTGAACAATCTTGTCTTTCTCTTCTTATGGCCCTTAATGTCGTCCATCCATAATGCCATCGTTCTTTCTGCACTCATGTACAAGCGGATCATCTTGCAGTCATCTGTCCCTTTAAAATGAATTGCTTTGGTTCTGCTGTGGGCCGTAGCCAGATGTTACTCTAAAGACATGCAACTGATTATGTGTGAGCGTTTATTTACCCTGCTAAAGAGAATGAATGTGTGCTCCATCTATTCTGGACTGTGGCTGATTTGGATTCAGGCTAGTGAGACTTTGGCTTCACAGGGGACCAAAACAATGTCATTTATGTTCTGGGGACAACTAGCGGCAGGCCACATTAGTCGTCATGGAAACTGTCAGCCAAGGTTAGGCTCAGGCAGACGGATGCTTATTTTGGGATGTCATCCATTGGTGGTGTGAGAGGGAACGAGGGTCTGTCTGTTATGGCCTCAGTGGGGCATTTATTAGGAGTAAATTATGAAACATGTATATCATTAAGTGTATATTTTGCCCTGGAGACATGAATGGACCGGTGTTGAATGTATGTGACATCAGTAAGCCAAAGACAATCAGGGGAAAGGATTCTGAGTGGTCCTATTTGAAATAAAATAGATTACTGAAGAATGAGAATGAAAACACTTCAATGAGCTTGTGGTGTACAGCAATTGCTTTAAAAAAAAAAAAAATCCTTTCAGTCATGACTCACAGCGTCCAAACCTCCCACCTATGTGCATTTGTTAAAAGTGCTTGCATGGTTCAAAACAAGTCAAGTTATGGCTGCAATGACTAACCAATGAATCTGATAATAACATTAACGTATAGAGTATGTATCTGTACACACCTTTTCAAAAGTTTGGGGTCATTAAGAAATTAATTCTTTTGTTCAGTAATGATGCTTAAATGGATCAAAAGTGACAGTAAAACGTTTATAGTTTCACAAAAGATTTCTATTTCAAATAAATGCTGTTCTTTTGAACTTTCTATTAATCAAAGAATCCTAACAAAATGTATGGTTTACACAAAAATATTACTGTAAGCAAGCGCAACTGTTTTCAACATTACTAATAATGAGAAATGTTTCTTGAGCAGCAAATCATCATATCATGTTTTTTACTGTATTTTTTTATTAAATAAATGCATCAGTGAGCATAAGAGACTTCTTTTAAAAACTTTTGAATGGCATTGTGTATGTGTTTATTATGTGTAAAGTTTGTTCTGCTTGTTCTTTTGGGATGTAGGCTTTAGGCTTAGGTTTGATATGGATTGTACGATGAGTTATTTGTCATTGATCATCTATAAGAGAAGATGAATTTGTATGTGTGACTGTGTGTTTAATCATTGTGCTTTGTTTTGCAGCGAAACGATGAGGAAGCTGTGCTGGACAGGGGTGGAACTCGCTCCATGCTCAACACGAATTTCGAGAAAGAGGAGCTTGAAGGTAATTGAGGCTCACACACTCCAAACACACTGCCTGATGAATTATTATTATAAAAAATGTCATTATTAAATTAAATTATGCTTAAAACATTCATTTAAGTTTGTTAAATCAGCACAAAATATTCAGAATATAACATTTTTAGCTTTTTGTGCAATTATTGCATGTTGTGACTCACTTATAGCAATCTTATAGCAGTAGAACCTTTCACTCACAGCAAAAACTACAACAAATTATTTCTCAGTTATGTATGTGTAGTCTAAAGGCCTCTGGTGAGTAAAATGGGTAAATTCCCCAATATTACCCCAGTATTATTTATCAAAGCAGCATAAAGTTGATTCTGGACATTAATAGCTCCAGAAGAGCATATGTTGTGCACAGTGCTGGGTAACTGATTACATGTAATCTGGATTACTTAATCAGATTCCAAAAATTAAGTACTTTTAATTATATTACATTTTAAAATACTCGTAATCAGACTACAGTTACTTTTTTATTGATTACATGATTACATGTTATTCTCAAAATTATTCATAATTCATTGATTCTCCCTACTAATTTTTTATCTTTTCAATTTTACTTTCTAAAAAAAGACTACTGTTTATGTATCTTCAGAAGGTCTTCCAGGTTTGTGGGATTGCAACCACAGACCAGCCACTAGTCATGTGCCGATCATTGAAATCCGAGACCCATGCACACAGCATTTGATCTCAACATTGCATATCTAATCAGCTCCTGATGAACACAATATTTATTGTTTGAATTATCACTCAGTCATTTAAACATGTTTTACTGTCTTTGGAAGGCTTTTGTCTTTTAAACACATTAAAATGTACAAACAAACTCACATAATTTCATATTTACATGCAATACAGGAATTCCCCAACTTGTTTTCAGCTGAAAATAAGAATGATAATAATTAAAATCAATTAAAATAAATAAAATTCAGTTTACGGTTATCTGATGTCATTTAATGATAACATGACATTGATTTATTTTAATTTTACATTTTGAATTACTTAATGATTTAATTACTTAGTAGCTTTTCATTAAACAAATCCTCTGCTAGTCCATCACGGACCTGGGGAACCCAGACTGGAATTTATATATTTATACAGTAACTGACTACAATTTGTAAGTAATCTACCCAGCACTGGTTGAGCACCAAAGTCACTTTAAAATGGCATTTAGCAGGCATTAAACTCATAGATTCCAACATACAAGCTCCATTGTAGAATGCTGGCCTTATTTTCAGAGAACAGAGAAGTAGAGAGGAAATGAATCCAGTGTTTGACATTAGCTGTTCTTAGTCCTGAGGAAATATTCCATTTAGAGAAACATTTCATTCCACACACACACACACACACACACACACACACACACACACACACACACACACACACACACACACACACACACACACACACACACACACACACACACACACACACACACACACACACACACACACTCGGAGCCAAAGAGTGTCTGTGCCTGAAGAACGTTTCATCCTTATCCTTACTTAACCCTTGTGAAAACCCCGTAATTTCAGAGAAAGGGTGTGTGAATAGTGTGTCTGTGTAAAATTTTTATTTTTATGTTTAATTATTATGTTACCAACATGTTATGTTTCCTTTTAAAGGTCAGTTTTTGTCATTTCTGTCAGTTAATTAATTATTCTTCTCCTCAAATTATTTTAAGATGTTCCTCTGACCTAATCAAAACCAATTAGACAGTATTGAAGCTCTGCCTATCTGTTTTACCATAAATGATGCATGCACATTTCATAAAGGAGACTGGTATCCATGCTAGTAACATTGTTTCTGTTTGGAGTCAGTTTGTCCCAGAAACTATACAAAGACTATATATATATTTTAAGTATATTTGTTCTTCAAATAGCCTCTCAGACCCAATAGAGAACCTGAGGTTTTTGGATTTTAGTGGGTTAAAATGTGTTAAAGGGACCTAAAACCCCCATCATCATGTAATTCCAAACTTGTAAGTCTTTCTGGTTTCACTTTATTTTGATGGTCCTTTTAACACATTATACTGACTATAAGTAACGTGCACCTTCATGTCTACTAACTGTCATTCGTAGAGTATTAGACATGTAGTTGCAAAGTTACTTATAGTCAGTATGTCTGTTGGAGGATCATCATAATAAAGAGATATTAAGCAGACAGTGTACTAATACTCTAATGAGAGTTAGTTAACATCTAGTTGCAAAGTTACTTATAGTCAACAGAATGTTCAAAAGGGACCATAAAATAAAGTGTTAACGTCTTTCTTTTGTGGAACACAAAGGAAGATGTTTTGAAGAATGTCTTTTTTTGTTCCATACAATGAAGTCGATGGACTGACTCCAATGTTTTTTAATTCCCAACATTCTTCAAAATCTTTATTTGTGTTCTGCAGAAGAAATAAATGCATAAGACAAACTATTAATTTAATACCCAAAAATCCTATTAAGGTTTTTGTAACTGCTCTGTATTGTAGTGTTTAGATGTTGTTTAGAAGATGTTTCACTGATAAAGTGAAAGAAAGTGACTCAGCTTTGTATGAACTACCACATGGGCACACACATACCTCAAGACTGCAGGGGGAAGATATCAGTGAAGGTAATGAGATAAAAGCACACATGCGTCTGTTTGTGTTGGCCCTGGAGGTCTTTATCACTTATTTAGATGCTAAATTGCATGACTGAGTGAGCAGATGAAACTAAAGCTCATTAGAGTGTGTCTCTCTGAAGAGAGAGACGCAGGTTATATTAAAAACTGATGAGGTGATTCAGAAGACACAGTCAGCATGGGCCATCAGCCATTTCTATATGCAGATCTGCTTTTGGTCTCCGTCTGTCTGTTTCACACACTTAAGTCTTGACGTAAAGGTCTGATTTGTGTCTCCTGCTTCTCTGTGTCAGTGCCCAGGGCTGGAATCACACACACACACGTGCTCTCTCCCCACAGACGAACACTGTCAGGATTCATCTCTGTTGAGAGAGACACAGTGAGCTGGAGGGACGGGGCTGCAGAGGGAGAGAGAGGGATTTAATGCTATAGCTTAATCTGAGACCGTAAACAAGAACAGAAACACAAAGTACAGAATCACTGAATCTGATAATATGACTACAGAGATTGAATCTTACACAACAGTCTTCTACATCTGTTAAACACTTCTAAGATGAACAAATAAATGAACTATTCATCTTAAAGCTGCAGTCCGTAGTTTTTCCTCTTTGTCGCCATCTCTGTTCGAAATCTGCAATTGCAGTTATTTGCGGAATTATCAACTTTACGTGGGTTGTGCCTCGGCACGGCACGGATGAATCCAATGTTTTGAGGAGAATGTGCGGCTGTCAGTCACCGCGCCAGTGTGGATACTGTCATTCGGAATCACAGATTCTAATTTTTTTAAGTATGACCAACATAATAATTTTCACCGGAAAATGTCATCTGAACAAGTAGACTTAGTAACATCACGTCAAACCATGAAAATTATACTTTGTTCTCAAATTGTTAATGTTAACAACATCAGCATTGCGTGACTACATTTAATGTGTATTAGGGCTACCTAGTTCAGTACTCCATAACTGTATGATTTAAGCGAACAAGTTTGCTACTGTTACATAATTGAACCATTGAAAAGTCTTACCTGACCAGCAGAAAAGCCCTTCCGATATTTATCCGTGTTTTCGCTTGGGCCCGGTTGCAGTCTCTTCTGTAGCCACTCCGAAGTCTTTTGCATTTCACAACCAGGGATGTAGTGGAGGCTAAACGCACGTAAACGCCGTTTACGCACCTCCCAAAATTTGGAAATAGCGTTTGCCCACCTCCAAAGTGCGTTTATCCACCTCTACATTGCGTTTATCCACCTCTAAATTGCGTTTATCCACCTCTAAATTGCGTTTATCCACCTCTAAATTTCACGTTATGTGAGCGGACTTTGCTTTTCCAGTGCGTGATCGCCGATCGGCACATGATTCGAGCATTTGGGCCGTTAACTACAGAGCAGAATGCGCAGTGCGCAAACACGGAGCAGAGAGCGCAGCGCGCCGACACACACACACGGAACAAAGAGAACGGCGCACACAGAACTGGTTTAATGTAGGGAGCATGTCAAAACCCAACTGTTCAAGAGATTCAGAGGGAATCAAGCACCAGGTTTAAGACTTTTCCCTAACAGGGAAACACTGATCCACATTTTTCTGATAGACCAAACAACTAATCACTTAATCGAGGAAATATTCAACAGATTAATCAACTATGAAAATAATTCCAAATCCCTAATCATTATGCACAAGTGCATTGCATTGGAAGCCCTGGATATAAGCCTTCCTCTCGATCTCTCTTAAATATTTTTGTTATCTCTGTTTTGTCATTTAGTAAACTTTATAGATTTCAACCATATTATTCCTTTTTGAGTCTCTTTAACAAGAACTTAGATTAATGTATGAATTGAATAGTGATTGTGTGACCTATGATGAGGGAACCATCAATGAGTACTATCAAATGATAGCCTATAGCGATGTCATCAAGATACACATACACCGGTAGGCAGTGGCCCAACTTACCGGGTGACCACGTCGTGGTCCACCAGAATTTATAGTTTACCCACCTCTTTTTTTACCACTACACCACTGTTCACAACGGGTGAATCTCCAGTTGTCACTGGTGATTGTCGTTTGAACCTTTCTGGATCCGCCTTCAAATTGATAAGTTTAATTTTATCAAGTGCTGTGAGAAAAGGCTATAAATCTCCACCTCCAACATCCTCACACGCAATATAGCCTACTAGTCGGGACATCTTCTTTATGTGTACAGATGTGACGTAATGACGCAAAGACATGCTTGAATTTCCTGCGGAAATCCACCAGTACCACTGGAATTAAAAACATTATTACAAGCTTACCGTTTTGAATTGAGCTAAGGCAAGCAAATGGTTTTGAACACTGGCTGGTTATGTACTTGCTCAAAAATTTATTTTGGAAATTTTTTAACCCAAAAAAGTTACAGACTGCAGCCTTAAAGTAACAGTTCAACAGTGACAGCTCCAAAATGAAATGGTTAGTTTTTATAGTGTCATTCTATTAAAGCCAAATTAAATTGTATGAACATATAATGAAATACTTTGTCTCTCTTTGTCATGGAAATCTTCTCCGGTTAATTTCCTATATTGAGTCCGTCGAGACAGTTTCAAAAACACGTTTTGAAATCGCCTGTGTTTCTTACGTCACAAACTACCCTGTAACCAATCACGTCACCGTGTGGGAGGCCTTTAGCATATCAGTAATGCTGCGAAGCTGGGGAATCCAGTGGGTTGACCAGTTTATTTTTCAATTTGGGTGAATGATTCCTTTGATTTTATATAGTAGTTATTTTGTTAAGGTCGTTTTGTGATCACTGCATTCTTCTGTTTGTCCCTGGCAGGCCACCGTACCCTCTACATTGGGGTGCATGTACCTTTGGGTCGGAGATCACACAGACGGCATCGTCACCATGGACACCGTCACAGGAAGAGGTCACGGGAAAGAGACTCTGGAACCGAAGATGGCAGAGAATCACCTTCATACAGTAAGACTGACACTCTTGAAGGATAAATGAAAACTTGATTATGTCAAATAGGACAGATATAAAAAGATATAAAAACTCTTGTTTCTCTCTAGCGGACACACCATCACAGCGTGTACAGTTTCTGCTTGGAATGGAGGATGATGAGGAACACATTCCTCATGCTCTTTTCACCGAGCTGGACGAGATCTGCCTGAAAGAGGGAGAGGATGCGGAATGGAAAGAGACGGCTAGGTACGAATCCACACAAATTCAACAAGGTGCTGAAACATTCTTCTAAGATTTTGGTCCATATTGATCTGATAGCAACATACAGTTGCTGCAGATTTGTTGGCTGGACATCCATGAGGGGAATTTCCCATTCCACCACATCCCAAAGGTGCTCTATTGGACTGAGATCTGGTGACTGTGGAGGTTGAGTATAGCGAACTCATTGTCATGACCAAGAAACCAGTTTGAGAGGCTTTGTTACTTGGAGCGTTATCCTGCTGGAAGTAGCCACCAGAAAATGGGTACACTGTGGTCATAAAGGGATGAACATGGTCAGCAGCAATAATCAGGTAGGCTGTGGCGTTTAAATGATGCTCAATTAGTGCTAAGGAGCCCAAAGTGTGGCAAGAAAATATCCCTCACACCATTACACCACCAGCAGCCTGAACCGTTGATACAAAGCAGGATGGGTCCATGTTTTCATGTTGTTTACGCCAAATTCTGACCCTACCATCTAAATTTCGCAGCAGAAATTGAGACTCATCAGACTAGGCAGTGTTTTTCCAGTCTTCTATTGTCTAATTTTGGTGAGCCTGTGTGAATTGTAGCCTCAGTTTCTTGTTCTTAGCTGACAGGAGGGATCTTCTGCGGCTGTAGCCCATCTGCTTCAAGGTTCAGAGATGATCTTCTGCAGACCTTGGTTGTGATTTGAATTTCTGTTGTCTTTCTATCAGCTTGAACCAGTCTGGCCATTCTCCTCTGAACTCTGGCTTCAACAAGGCATTTTCGCCTAGAACTTCCACTCACTGGATATTTTTTTCATTTTCGGCCCATAAAAATTAAATTGTTAAAAATATAGTATAGGTTGTAACCCTAACTGAACTGGAACCTGAATTTATATTGAACTACACAAAGACCTAAACAAAATAAGGAGACTTTGCTTCTAATTTCAGAAGTCCAAACTATGGGTCACAGAGGGTTTGATGACCTGCCAGAAACAAACAGTGGAGTGCGATTAAAAGTGTTTTAAATCAAGAGCAAACCTACTTAAGAGCAATATTTGCGGTTTGGAATAAGAGATTAGGAGGGGATTAGGCATGTATCCATTACAGCTAATGCAATACCAGTTTGTGGTACTGCAGCTAAATGAGAAAACTAATTTAATTGTCATTCTCATTCTCTCTTTGTTTTCTCCCTCTCTTCCTATTCTTCTCTCTCATATCCCTTATTTGTCTCTAGATGGCTGAAGTTTGAGGAGGATGTGGAGGATGGAGGGGAGAGGTGGAGTAAGCCATACGTGGCTACTCTTTCCCTTCACAGCCTGTTTGAGCTGCGGAGCTGCATCCTAAATGGCATCGTCATGCTGGACATGAGGGCCAACTCGCTGGAGGAAATTGCAGGTACAGAGTCTGAAAACATTGCCCAAGCCTGATCTTCTAAAGGCCTTCCTCACGGATCTAAATCAATCAGCATTTTAATTATTAGGATAAGCTGTTTACTGATTTCAGTTTGCAATACAGGCCCATTTAACATTTAGGGCCCTATTTTAACGATCTGAAACGCAAGTATCAAATGCGAAACGCAAGTAACTTTGTGGGCGGATCTCGGGCGCTGTTGCTATTATACCGGCGGGATAAATGACTCTTGCGCCCGACGCAAATCTAAAATGGGTTGGTCTGAAGTAGCTTCATTACTCATAGGTGTAGTTTGGGCGTAACGTGAAATAAACCAATCAGAGCGTCATCTCACATTCCCTTTAAGAGCAGGCACGCTTGTTCCATGGCGGGTTGCTATTATAACGGCGGATTTGCCAGGCGCACACCAGGAGCGGTTCACAGCCGAGGAGACCGGTGTTCTCGTCAGGGCCGTAAAAGACAGAGAAGTGACATTGTATGGGGATGGGAGAAAACCACCCAAATTAGCTCCGGTTAAACAGGCGTATAATAATTTTGGTAAATGTGTAAGCTAGATTTGTGCCTATTTTTTCACATCTTCATGGACACCACAATGATTTCCCTCGTGTGGAATATTTTTCCTTGTAATTATGTATGGTTTGAAAAAATGGCAACTGCTGCATCTGTGTGTAGATGAGAGAAGCAAAGTGTATGTGCGTGGTGCACACGCTACATTATGGCCAAGCATGCACCCTTAAAATAGCATCTGAACGTACCACTGAAAACGCGCCATTGACTTTAGACTAGGTTTTTCCTGGTCTGTGGCGGAATTGTTTTCTGGAACTGCAAAATAGCACCAGGACACATTTGCGTCGGAACACGCCTCCTCTATTTGCTGGACCGCCCCCTGGGAGCGCAAGTTCATTCCCTAATTTACCGACGTGCGTCTGTGGAGGGAAAAGTCCGCTGTGCGTCGGGTGCAAAATAGGAATGATACATGCGTCGTTGTACAAAGTAAATTGCGCTGGGTGCAAGAGTGGGCCCTTAGTGTCCCACTTAACATACTGCACATCCTAAATTATATTCAAGATTAGATTAGTGCATCCCAAATGATAGTACATTGAAAATATTGTGCTACAGTTGCTTGTTGATATCCTTTTTAGGGTGGATTTTCGAGATCTTTGCATGTCTTTCAGCTAATATGCTAATGCATGCCACAATTATTGGCACCCCTTCATTTAATACTTTGTGTGACCTCCCTTTGCCAAGATAAGGTTGATGAACATATGGCAAGGGATCTGAAACCATTTCTCCATATTCCTCCTGAGACCTCTGAATCTCCAGATCCTTGCTTGTGGACTTTTTTCTTTAGCTCATCCCACAGGTTTTTTATGGGTCAGGGGACTGCTGTGTTCATGGCAAAACCTTCATTCTGTGGTCAATGAGCTATTCTGTTGTTTATTTTGGGTTGTGCTTTTGATAATTGTCATGCTGGAAGATCAAACCACGGCCCAGTTTACAGCATTAAAGATCCACCACCATACTTCCCAGTGGGGATGAGGTGCTTTTCTACATGGATATGTTTCTGTTAATGCCAAACCCACCTTGGGTGTTTTTCCAAAAAGCTTTATTTTGGTCTCATCTGACCATAAAACCCAGTCTCACTGAAAGTTCCCGTAACGCCTGGCAAACTGTAGGTGTATGCAATTGCTGTCTGATGTCACCAAATTATTTTTTTATTGCAACATTCCCAAACATGTTGTGAATATATTGGTGAGATCTGATCATGTTTTGGAGACTTTCTGACCCCAAGGCCCAACTAGCATCTGCAATTCTCCAACTTCGATCCTTACAGTTTGTTTGGCGACTCAAACATCCCACTCAGTGCGTGTGGGGCCAATATAGACACACATCCTCTTCCAGGTAGATTGTTACAATCTCCAGTTGATTTAAACTTCTTAATTATTGCCCAGATAGTGGAAATGAGTATTCAAACAATTCAACTATTATCTTATAATCATTTCATGATTTGTGCAGGTCATCAACAACCTTTTGTCACACATCATTACTGTATTCTCAGGTCTTTCCCATATGGATGACAATAGGAATTTGGCCTGTGTGTCACTTCATATTTAGAGCCCAATGAAACAGCAAGACTTATCACTTAAGTGTTCCTGATCACTAAGGTGAACTTAGAATCATACCATATGAATTAGTATGCACTTCAGTTTCAGGTCTTTCCCTAACCCTTTCCATTACATGGCTTGGGACTCACACACATCTCCGTGCTAAAGTGTTCATTAAAAAAAAGAAATCGTACTAACCCCAAACTTTTGAATGGTCATGTAAATTCTATAGAAATGGCTTTATTTATTTTCTTTTTTTTTAAAGATATGGTTTTGGACCAGCACGAGACGTCAGGTTTATTGGGAGAGGAGGTGAGGAAGAAGGTCCGAAATGCTCTCCTTAAACAGCACCACCATCAGAACCAGAAGAAACTGGCCAACCGGATTCCCATCGTACGCTCTTTCGCAGATATCGGCAGAAAGCAGTCCGAACCACACTCCATGGATAAGAATGGTACTGCTCCACACGCTCCAGCAGACGCACTGTTCTACATTTGCCATGCATGTGTCTTATCATTCTTTTTTAATGGTGTGTCTGTCTGTGTTTCCCAGTTATCTTCATGACCAATTCGCTCCCCAGTCCCCACTCCTCTCTCTGGTCTAGGTTCAGTCGCAGTGTGAAAAACAGACAGGTGCTCTTATGTAAAGCCTGGTCCATTAGGTATCCCAAGTGTGTGTCAGCTCCCCAGAAACCCCACACATGCTCTTCTGCCCCCCCTGCCCCAGACAGCCCCCTCATCCGACCCAAAAAATGCTTCATCCCCTTCAGCAAACGATTAAGCCAGCCTTCCGGCTACCATGTCATCCCCACCATCGACCCTGAAGAAGAGCCACTATCAGGCAATATGATCATAGATACGCTTGTACTCTAAAGGTGCAGTCACATTAGTGAAATTTCAGCAATATTTTGCGACCAAAAACAGTCCATTGTCAATAGTGTGGTGATGTATGAAGCACCGCTCACACAGAAATCACATTCAAACCAAAGCAGTTTTCCATGCAGTGAATTTGTTTGACCAACTTGAACCCAAAGCGAAATCCGCATGCAGAAATCGCCCTCTTGTCCTTTTGCCTCATGCAAAATTTCTGATCATGTGGATTCCTATTGAAATAACTGGATTTGGCTTGCAGAAATTGTGGAAAATAATTAATGTGACCACACCTTAAAGGGATAGTTCACCCAAAAATGAAAATGCTGTCATCATTTACTCTTCCTCAAGTTGTTCCAAACCTGTGTGACTTTCTTTCTTCTGCTGAACACAAAAGAAGATATTTTAAAGAAGGTTGGTAATTAAACAGTTGCTGGTCCCCATTGACTTCCATAGTATTTTTTTTCCTACTATGGAAGTCAATGGGGTCCATCAGTCGTTTGGTTACCGACTTTCTTCAAAATATCTTCTTTTGTGTTCAGCAGAAAAAAAAGAAAGTCATACAGGTTTGGAACAAATTGAGGAAGAGTAAATGATGACAGCATTTTCATTTTTGGGTGAACTATCCCTTTAACGCATAGATATGGAATATATAGATACCGTAATCAGGTGATCCCATGTCAGCTCATTTGCATGTTTATGGGTGAATCTTGGCCTTTCCAATGTGGTGGATATGCAAATGTATCATGGTAATTAGCAGTAGTTGATAGAGTAAAGAGTTATTAAGGGTGTGTTCATACTTGTGAGTTCTCTTGGTTCTTTTGGTCCGAAAATGAAGATCTGCTGTAAGGAGATGGCGGTTCCGACGCCTGTACCAAACTTTAATGGGCAACATATCTCCAATGACGAGAAGAACCAGGTATCCTTGAGCATTCTGTCCTTTTTAGGGTTGCATCTTGTGACATCACATCCTGTTTTGGGTTTGTTTAGAAGTCTTTGTTCCGTGTTAATCTCATATTTCTTTCGAACTACACCAGAGTTTGTTTGAGAGCAGTCCGAGAATCCTTTGTCTCAGTCCACTTGTTTGGTATGCACCAAAGTTCAAATGGGAGCGTTCAAACTTATTCAACTGAACAGCACTAACAGAGCAACACTAGAGTTTTAATCGAACCAAACCTGCCAAGTGTGAACACACCCTTAGGTATTCCATATCTATTCTCTAATCAACAATACACTTAGCGTTAGCATAGCATTTAACCACATATGAAGTAGTTTTTAGAGTACCGCAATTTGTAGTTGACCATTAGATATCCAACCTCATCTAATTGTTTCTTCACTGCTTCTAGATTCAGGTTTTAAATTTGATTTAGATTTAGACAATGCTAGGAGGTTTGTAACTGACTTCCTTAATCTGTTTCTTACAAATATTTTTAAACAGGTAAGTGTGCATAGGTCTTAATCTCTCTATGACCTTAACATTACTGTCTTTCTTCTAAAAACAATCAAATCTGTTTTTATATGTTAGTCTGTTATATATTTCCTCTGTTTTGTGTGTTTGCTGCACTGCTTCCAGGTCAGATGGTGTCTCCTCAGGCTCAACCCACCACTACAGAGGGACGTGGGGATGGCAGTCGTGAGAACAGTGCTGTTGACTTCAGCAAAGTAAGAATCACATTTCAGACGTTACATTACATTTCAGTAAAGACTTTTACATTGTTACAAAAGTTTTATATTTCAAATAAATACTGTTATTTCAAACATTCTTATTATCAAAGAATCCTGAAAAAATTTCATATTTAGCAGCTGTTTTCAACATTGATAAAAAATAAGAACTGTTTCTTCAGCACTAAGTCATCATATTATAATTTCTGAAGCATGTGACATTAAAGACTGGAGGAATGGCTGTTGAAAATTCAGCTTTGCCATCACAAGAATAAATTACATTTGAAAATACATTAAAATAGAAGACAGTTATTTTAAATTGTAATACTATTTCTCAATATTACTGTTTTTACTGTTTTTGTGTCTGCAGATAGACCTTCACTTCATGAAGAAAATCCCACCGGGGGCTGAGGCATCCAACATCCTGGTGGGTGAGCTAGAGTTTCTGGAAAAACCTGTGGTGGCCTTCATCCGTCTGTCTCCTGCTGTGCTGCTCAACGGCCTGGCAGAGGTTCCCATCACCACCAGGTAAGAGCAGAGTGATCTGTGCAAAAAACACATAAAATGTCTCAATCATTCAAGTTTATTTTGCAGAGCGGTGTGCCTCAGAGTTCACTCCTAAGCCCTTTGTCGTTGTGCAGGTTTCTCTTCATTCTGCTGGGGCCGATGGGGAAAGGGCCTCAGTACCATGAGATTGGCCGTTCCATCGCCACCCTCATGACAGACGAGGTTAGTGTTATGGGCAATAACTAATTACTGTTTATTTCTCTTCATGATGATATAGGCAACTGGCTATTAATGTATGTGTGCCAATTTCACATGAACGTCTCTTTTTCAGGTGTTTCATGATGTGGCTTATAAAGCAAAGGATCGTTCTGACCTTGTGGCAGGAATCGATGAGTTTTTGGACCAGGTGACTGTGCTGCCCCCAGGCGAGTGGGATCCCACCATCAGAATAGAGCCGCCCAAAAACGTGCCCTCACAGGTAACCAACTCCATGCATTAATTCCTCACAGATCTGATACTGGAATTAGTGATGCCCTGAAATTTCGACAACTGAAAATATTCCAGCCAAAAATCGTTGGTTTTGGCCAAAGGTTTTGGAGGGCCAAAATTATTGGGAAGAATCCCAATTCAGCGTCAGTGCGGAGTATGTGTGAACTGATGATTCTTTTCATCTTTACTAATTTTCATAGTACAAAATAAACATGACTGAACATCAGAGGTTATGTTGAAAGAGACCTACTGAAATGTATCATCATGTCTCATGTAATCACTCAATCAGATTGTAAACAATTTGTCACATAAAGTTACATTTACCTCAGGAAAGCTCATTAGTCAGTTACTGTAGTTAGCCATAGCAGTTAGTCAACTCTAGAGAGAAGCATTTTGCTAAATATATGTAATATATTGCATATTCATTATATTACTACTTTACATTTTTTTTATTGTACTGTATGTTTGAATAAAACTCATGAAAACATTTTTATTACAGCCACTGTTTAAATGTTTATATTTCAACAAAGAATTGGAGTAGAAACATAATCTAAACTTTAAAAGTTGATATAAAACTGCCTTGTGTGCAATTTAAATGTTAATATCAAACTTAGTTTTTAATTGAGTGTTGATTATTAAATACATTTGATTACTTAATTGATTATTAAATGAAAGTTATTTTCGGTTTTAAGCTGAATGAAAACTTTAATTTCGGTTTCGGTAACAATTTCATTTCAGTGCATCACTAGCTGGAATAGTTCATATTCTTATCTCCAGTCTGAAATCAGTGGTAATGTTGGTTTATGTCTAAATCTGGCAGGAGAAGCGGAAGGTTCCTCCTCTGGCCAATGGAGGGGCTGATCTGGGGGAGAATCAGGAGCACGGAGGCCACGGAGGACCAGAGCTAGAGCGCACAGGGAGGTGAGTAATCTATGAATATGTACTGTCCATATCTTTTTGTGTTCATAAATTCTGTCAATCCCCATGTCTGAGACAGACCCAGATCCCAGATGATGTCTTTTAATTATATCTACAGGTTATTCGGTGGCTTATTTCTGGACATCAAGCGTAAGGCTCCTCACTACCTGTCAGATTACACAGATGCCATAAGTTTGCAGTGTCTCGCCTCCTTCCTCTTCCTGTACTGCGCCTGCATGTCTCCTGTGATCACCTTCGGAGGTCTCCTGGGAGAAGCTACAGAAGGACGCATAGTAAGAACACATAAGTGAAATTATATCATGTACTGTATATCGATTAATTATGCTGTGACTGATGATATATTCTTCCCATTTCTCTCTTAGAGTGCGATAGAGTCTCTGTTTGGAGCCTCTATGACGGGTATTGCGTACTCTTTGTTTGCTGGGCAGCCCCTCACTATCCTGGGCAGCACGGGACCTGTCTTGGTCTTTGAGAAAATCCTCTTCAAATTCTGCAAGTGAGGCTCCTTAGATTCATTTGCAAAAAGCATTTAATGTATTTCAATGTCTGATTAATGGGGGAAATCACTAAGAATGAATTGTTGCGTTGATCTATCTATCTATCTATCTATCTATCTATCTATCTATCTATCTATCTATCTATCTATCTATCTATCTATCTATCTATCTATCTATCTGTCTATCTGTCTGTCTGTCTCTCTGTCTCTCTGTCTGTCGTCTGTCTGTAATTCTAATTGTTTCATTTTTTCCCAACTAAATTACTGGGACAGTTTTTAAAAAAAGCTAATACAAAGTACTTTCTCACAAATAAAAATGTATTAATTCATAATGATATTATAAAAAAGATACAAAGAAAAAAAAATCGATTGTGGGTGATTAGTGACTACAATAATAATAATAAAATATTATTTTTTTAATTTTTTATTAGCTAAAATATCACACAGGGAAGTTCCATTATTATTAAGTGAGTTTATAAGAGTCATTTTTATTGTAGGACAATTTTATTGTCCTACAATAAATTAGCATTTTTGAAAGTATAAATTGATTCAAGTCAATTCAATTTTTATCTGTGTCTTTCTCCCCAGAGAGTATGGTTTGTCCTACCTCTCCTTGCGCGTGTGTATCGGTCTGTGGACGGCCTTTTTCTGTCTTTTGCTGGTTGCCACAGACGCCAGCTCTCTGGTGTGTTACATTACACGATTCACAGAGGAAGCCTTCGCTTCCCTCATCTGCATCATCTTTATCTACGAAGCTCTGGAGAAACTTATTCATCTGGGAGAGACATACCCTTTCAACATGCACAACAACCTCAACCAGCTCACTAAGTACTCGTGAGTACTGACACACACCGACACACATATCATTCTTCCTAAAGTTCACAGCTATAATTCAGCTGTACATGTTGATAAAGTTATCAATGTGAAATATTATGATGTATTTGTGTGTGTTTTTCAGGTGTGTGTGCACAATGCCTACAGAACCCAGTAATGCCACACTGAATTACTGGGAGGAAAAAAACATCACTGCATCTGAGATTGACTGGTTAGGCCTAGATGTCAAGGTGAGTGTGACTATGGGTGCATTCAAGTCTTCCTGGGAAGTTTGTTTATGAGTTGGGAAGTCGTAATTACAACGTCAGGTACGTTTAAGTCAGGAGCAGAAAATATTCAGCAAGATTTTTTTAACTCTACTTCTACAAAATGATGAATAAAGAATGCGAATCAGGTGTTTTTGATTTTTTATGTTTTTATACAATTTGCAAAGGTAAATTGAATCGTAATCGTGTCCTATCATAACTGTCCAATACTATTGCATTTTGTACATGCGACTAGTTTTATTGTAATTGAAAAAAATAAAAATAGCCTTCATTTCTACATTTCTTCATTTACCATCAATACAGATGTCCACCATATTTTCTCACTGACACGTCCCCAACTCGGAAATTTGGGCTTAAAGAAGGTTGGGTAACACTTTATTTTACAGTGTCCTTGTTACATATGTTACTTGTACTTACCATAGTAATAACAGAAAATTAGGCATTGTTACATGCAACTAACCCAATCCTAATCCTACCCTAACCTAAGTACATGTAGTTAATTAATATTACACAGTACTTAAATATATAATTACACTATAACAATGACACCTTAAAATAAAGTGTAACCGAAAGTTGTTAATTAAAAGTTTCCCACTTGTAATTACTTTTCTGTGGTGTTCCTGTGCGTTCAAGTCGTAAATATGATCTTTCCAACATGATTTGAATGCACCATATGGCTATGTTCTACATGGAGTAGTAGTATGCTAAATTGTTACAGGACCTCCATAGCAAATTGTCACAACTGTTTTGTTGTCATGGACAAATATAAATATGGTTATTTTATGGTACGAATTCAAAACGAAAGTCAGTTTTTGCCAGTCTGATCAAATAATGAGTCAAGACAGTGTTAATACACAGCAAAGTACTTCATTTATCACTCTCAAAAAGGAAATGTCATCGAGTGCATTGCCACATATACTGTGCTCTAGTTGTATATCATCGATGCATACAGAAAATGTGCGTGCAGTTCATGGTATACACACTGCATACTACTTTCTTTCAAAAACAGTATGTAGTATACACCATCCCGAACATTCCCACGGACGTCTACGACTGCGTCTCATATCTTTGGCTCAGATATAGGTTAATACATTTCAGTGACTAATAAAAGCAAATCCTCTGCTGTTTCACCTCAGTTCCCCTCCGTTTCTATTTAAGCTCCTGCACACACGCACACGCACACACACACGCACACACAATCTAATCCACTATAAACAAATCCGTGTGATATTTCCACAGTTACACATGACTGCATATTTTATCCTTTTTTTTCTTGATGCTGTGTTTATCTGTGTTCTTCATCAGAAGCAGATGTGATCATTGTGTCTTATGTTGTGTCTCAGGGCTGTGTGGAGAACAGGGGTGAGTTTCTGGGCAACGCCTGTGGCCATCACGGTCCATACATACCTGACGTCCTCTTCTGGTCTGTCATTCTCTTCTTCTCTACGGTTGTTATGTCCTCTTTCCTCAAGGAATTCAAAACAAGCCGTTACTTCCCCACCAAGGCAAGAAGCTTGTGTGTGTGTGTGTGTGTTTCAGTATAGAATAGTACAGACAACTGTGGAAGTATGTGTGTGTGGATTTATGTGGATTTATCTGTGAAAAAAATCGAAATGTAAAAAATCGAAAATATCAAAATATATATGTGTGTGTGTATATATATATATATTTTCGATTTTTTACATATATATATATAAATATATATATATATATATATATATATATATATATATATATATATATATATATATATATTTATATATATAATAAGGTCACACTTTATTTCGATGGTCCACTTGAGACATTCTACTAACTACAAGTAACTTTGCAACTACAAGTCAACTAACTCTCATTAGAGTATTAGTAGACTGTAGTAGACTGTTAGGTGTTATGGTTCAGATTAATAGAATAAGTTGACATGTAGTTACAAAGTTACTTATAGTCTGTAGAATGTCTGTTGGGGGAGCATCAAAATAAAGTGTTAGCAGATATTAAGCAGACGGTCTACAAATACTTTAAAGGGACAATGTGTAGCTTTTTAGGTATTTTATTATCTAAAATCAATATTTTTATTCATAAATATGTACAAATACCTCTGCCAGTGATCAGACTAATCCTCGTAAACAAAGAATTTATTATCTTTATATACATGGGACGAGTAGGTTCACGGAGGCTTCCATGTAGTTCCGCCATCTTGAAAAACTATAATAGCAGAGAGGGACAAAAAGTACTAGGCCAACGTGTTTCCACAACGCGTTTCCGTTCAGAGCCAGTGTCACGTGACTGAAGCCAGCAGAAGCGGAGGAGCAGAGCAGAGAGAGGCGCTTGTCACTGCCCCGGCAAGTTTAAAAGGCTGCACTGTACGGTTATTTATACACCGTTCATTCATACATATCATGCTGAGTCACAGGATAAGGAGTCCTCGTCGTCGAAAAAGTCCAAAATAGACCGTAAAAGGAAACGTGACCGGAGATTACAAAACAAGGGTTAATGACGGGATAGCTAATGCAGGAGAAAGCTTTCAAAAGAGACGCTGAAGTTGCCTGCTTTCTTCTCGACAGGTAAGTCAATGTTACGGTCTTAATTACAAGCTTTTTTTTCATTGCTTGGTTGTGTACTTTATTATATAGACAGTAGAACATTTATAGTTAAAAGTTAAACAGGCTCTTTGATTAATAGCAGCTATTGAGTAAAGTAGAGAAGGCGCTGATGATGATGATATCTAACAATGCACGTACTTCAAAAAATATAACGAATAATGAAGGCATTACTACTAATTACCATAGTTCATGTTTTTCACAGTCAGTAATTCATACTGTAACATTCTTTTTTTCGTTGTGTCAAGTTGCAGTTTGTTTTAAATAACAAACCTGTTCACCCAAAGGAAAACTCGATTAAGTAGAAGACATCCTGTCATAGCTTTTTGGTACATAAATGCTACCGTAGATTTGAAAACGCGAGGTGCTGGAGAGCACAATTCGTTTGAATGCAAAATACAATTTCACCACTAGATGGGAGAAATTCCTACACATTGTCCCTTTAATGATGGGTAGTTGACATGTACTTGCACAGTTACTCATAGTTAGTAGAATGTCTAAAGTGGACCATCAAAATAAAGTGTGGCCTAATATAATATAATATAATGTAATGTAATGTAATGTAATATAATATATAATGCATTTATTTATTTAGACTCATTGTACCTGGCTAACTGAGACAAGGCTCACAGTTTCATGTTCAGTTTCCAGCACTCCAATTCTGTGTGTTTCTCAACAGGTGAGGGCAGTTATCAGTGATTTTGCCGTTTTCATCACCATCCTGACCATGGTTCTGACCGACTACGCTCTGGGGGTCCCCTCTCCAAAACTACAGGTTCCTAATGAGTTTAAAGTGAGTCGTTAAGAGGAGTATTACACTACTGTGTCATTTTCATTTGTAGATTTTCGCATAAATCCACATCCTCAGAATATCAATCTGTAATTGACTAATGACCTCTTACAGCCAACCAGAGATGACCGTGGCTGGTTCATCAGTCCACTGGGACCAAACCCGTGGTGGACCACTATTGTGAGCTTCATCCCAGCTCTGTTGTGCACCATCCTCATCTTCATGGACCAACAAATCACTGCCGTTATTATTAACAGGAAGGAACACAAGCTGAAGGTTTGTCACTACTTCACAATATGCTCCTTTTTTGGTTAACAAAGAATCTTGTACTCTTGCTGAGATGTCTTTCGTTGTGTATGTGTGCATCCACAGAAAGGCTGTGGGTATCATCTGGACCTGTTTGTGGTGGGTGTGATGCTGGGCGTGTGCTCTCTCATGGGCCTCCCGTGGTTCGTGGCTGCGACGGTGCTGTCAATCAGCCACGTGAACAGCCTGAAATTGGAGTCTGAATGCTCCGCACCCGGTGAACAGCCCAAGTTCTTGGGCATCAGAGAGCAGCGCTTCACCGGCCTCATGATTTTCGTCCTCATGGGCAGCTCAGTATTCATGACCTCCGTGCTGAAGGTCAGTGATCTTCTTTGATCAACTGATGATAGTTACAAACTTGCTTGCAATGAATAAGAAAACTTTTGCTGGATTTTATCTTTTAATGGTTATTATTTTGTTTTTGTCCTCAGCATATCCCGATGCCTGTGTTATACGGAGTTTTCCTCTATATGGGAGCGTCGTCTCTCAGGGGCATACAAGTACTGCAATTACTAGTCATATATTCTGCCTAACAGTTGTTCATTTTGACATTTGTAGGTGTGGCTTATGTGTCCCAGTGTTATTTAAGTATTATTTATACAAGTCCTTTATGCTCTTTGATAAAAAATACAGTAAAGACAGTAAGATTGTGAAATATGATTACTGTTTTAATATATTTTATTGATTGTGAAAGCTGAATTAGAGTCCCAGTGTTATTTTAGTATTATTTATATACTATTATAATATTTATTCATATTTTAAATTAGCTTTAATTTTACATTTTCATTTTTCATTTCAAGGAATTTTCATTCATTTTGTCATATGCTTTTGTCATCTTTATTAGTTTTTTTTAAACTTAATTTCATTTTTGTTTTATTTTCATTTGTATTTAGTTATTTTATTTGTACGGAAGAGGATTAGGGCCAAGCAATAATAAAAAAATAAAACCATCTCGAGATTAAAGTCACTATAATGCGAGATTAAACTTGTTAAATTTCGAGAAAAAAAGTCGAAATAGAATCTTGAGAATAAACTCATTAAATATCGAGAAAAAAGTCGTTGTGTTTTGAGAAAAAAGTCGTTAAATTTCAAGAAAAAAGTCGAAATACAATCTTGAGAATAAACTCATTAAATTTTGAGAATAAAGTCGTTGTGTTTCGAGAAAAAACTCGTTAAATTTCGAGAAAAAAAACTCAACACAACTTTATTCTCGAAATTTAATGAGTTTATTCTCAAGATTGTATTTCGAGTTTTTTTTCTCGAAATTTAACGAGTTTTTTCTTGAAACACAACTTTATTCTCGAAATTTAATGAGTTTATTCTCAAGATTGTATTTCGACTTTTTTTCTCGAATTTTAACGAGTTTAATCTCGCATTATAATGACTTTAATCTCGAGATGGTTTTATTTTTTTATTATTGCTTGGCCCTAATCCTCTTCCGTATATTTGTATATTTGTTTACTTGTATTTATTTTACATTTTAGTACTAAAAGTTCAAGTTTTTTTTTGTTTTTTTTTGTCACTTTTTTAAGTTTAAGTTTTTCATCTAAAATGTGTATTTTATTTCAGCTTCATTTCAATTAACGAAAACAATTTTTTTATTGTTTTAGTTTTAGCTTTAGTTAACAAGACTAAATTGTGTCCAAATACAGTCATATTGTACAGTTCTGACCGTGTTGGTGTGTTCGTGTTTGTCGTTCAGTTTTTTGATCGTGTGAGACTGTTCGGGATGCCGACAAAACACCAGCCTGATTTTATCTACCTGAGACACGTCCCGCTGAGAAAAGTTCACTTGTTCACCATCATCCAGCTCAGCTGCCTGGTGCTTCTCTGGGTCATCAAAACCTCCAGAGCCGCCATAGTCTTTCCTATGATGGTAAGACGTGTGTGTTTGTGTATATTTCGGTATGTTTGCATGTATGATCATCAAGATCTCATATGATGTCTGTGTGTTTTCTTGCAGGTCTTAGCCCTTGTGTTCATCCGTAAGCTGTTGGATTTTTTCTTCTCTAAGCGAGATCTCAGCTGGCTTGATGACCTCATGCCAGAGAGCAAGAAGAAAAAACTGGAAGATGCACAGCAAGAGGTACAACCATCACACACTGCTAGTGGTTGCAGCCTGAGACGACGCTATTGGCTGGCAACGACCAATCACTGAAGGCAATGTTTTAAAAGTACAGATCACCAACATGTTCTTTCTCTCACTTTCAGGAGAGTCAGTGTGTCTTGATGGAGGAGGAAGGAATTGTACAAGTGCCCCTAGAGGGGCATTATAAGTAAGTAGGATTTGTTTTGACAGCATTTGTACACTGTAAAATTGGTAACCTGTTGTTGTTACCATTTCTACATAATCTAACCCGTAAATCTAGTCCTTAAGATTTTTAAAAAATAAATGATACAGTATATAAAAATGATTTCTGAAGGATCATTTGACACTGAAAACTGTAGTAATGACTTAGAGACATTTGTATTAAATACATTGAAGTAATGAATTACATTTTAAAATAGAAACATTTATTTTAAATTGTAATAATATTTCACAATATTACTATTTTTACTGTATTTTTAATCAAATAAATGCAGCCTTGGTGAGCATAAGAGACTTCTTTCAAAAATCTTACAGACACAAAATCTTTGAACATTACGGTTTATTTTTTACAGTAGGAAACATTTTTTCAGTGGAATATACAAAGCATACTGTCAAAAATATCTAAATAATTTCATTTCACATATTTCATGTAGAAACAGCCTGGAGTCAAACGTTTCTGTAAAAATGTTTAGATGGCCTCTTTTTTTGAAGGACAAACTTTCAAAATGTTCTTTCAAAATATGACATAACAGAAATAATCATTAAAAATGCTAATGTGTTTGCATTCATTAAGGGACGATCCATCCACGGTCAACATTACAGACGAAATGACAAAGACGTCTTTTGGAAACGTCTGGAAAGGCCTCAACTCTGACAGCACCAACAAAGATCAAAGCTCAAAAAGGTTTGGATTTAATATTCCCTCAGAACATCCCCTGGCATGCATAACAATATTCAAACATGTCACTTTAATCTCACCGCAAACCTGCAAACATTGCATTAGTATAGATGAAAATACATACACAGTATTTTATGTTACCATGGGACATTTTCAGTTTCTCGATTCAGTAGCGGCACGCTTTTATTCCCCCTTTTGGAACATTGAACTGAAATCCTACTTTTAAAGGGGTCATGAACTGCATTTTTTTAATGTTCTTTGAACATTAACATCACAGGCATCTCTATCATTTTGTTGCTCGAGTAATCCTGTGTTTGCATCTATCTCGTATTTACTACTACATGACATGTGTGAATTGGTGGGCGGGGCTAAAGAGGCAATAGCCGCTTTCCGACCAGAGGAACCTTTTCACAGTTCCTAGAACTATTGGCTAAAGTACCCGTATGTCGGCGTGTTTGCACCGCAGGAACTAGGAACGATTTTAGTTCTAGGAACTCCATTTGGAGGAACTAATTTAGGTCCTACTTCAGAGTAGGGTCTAAACCAGCACTATAGGAACTACCCGTGACGTTAGTGTACACTGATTGACCGAATGCTTGCGAAACACCACCACCCGCCATTTTTAAAACAGCTAGAATGTAAACACACAGATTATAGCCTATATATTTACTCCATAAACTAACTATACAAACATGGAAAACAGTGATAGATGGGTCTCTAAATCTTTATGCTGACGAGAAAATCCAACGCAACTTTGAGGGGACCAAGCCAAACATGATTATGTTTATCTGCCCAGCTAGCAACACTGGACATCAACCACACGGCATAGGCTAATAACCTTTTTTTCATATACTGTCTACTTTCTATAACAGTTCTATCTAATAACATATTATACAGTACTGTTAGACAGATCGCTAACTAATAAACACAGAGAATGCGAGCATTGTTTGCTCTGGCGTTCTTCTCAGCGCCATCAAAATAAAGGTCTGTGGCGCCGTCAAAATAAAAGTCACCGTGCTTGCGTCACTCCCTTACCCCTCCTACCAGTTCCTATGGCCACTTGGCCAGTGCGAACGCAAACAGTAAAACCGAGTTTGGGGGAGAGTAGTTCATAGAACTGTTTAGAAGTGGGCAGTTCCTAGAACTAAGTTCCTGTAACTAATTGGTCGGAAAGCGGCTAATAATGTAGAAGTAGGCGTTGATCTTCTGTAGAGGCGGTCTTTCATCGCACTATTACGCCATACTGTGACAAAATCCAAAACGAGTTGTTTTGCGAGCTTGGTTTCAATAAAAGAAAAAAGAAAAAGTTTTAAGTTATGAAACGTACAGGATTTTTTAATAGTACAATGACCTCTTATGTCAAAAGATTAAGGAAAATTTGATTTCTCAATTCATGACCCCTTTAAAAACTCTGTTAAAGATCAAATAAGCAACATTTTCATTCTCAGAGCAGAGTTTGGTCATGTCTGAGCCCCTCAAAAAAATTGAATTAGCAATCTAGCAATATATCTGTTCAGTGAACTCAAACATGCTGTTCTCTTAAAAATGGAAGTGTGAATATCAGGCTCATATCATGACTGAATTTTTCATCCCTGTCACTCATAAGCTCCCTCTCCTAATGTCTCAGATGCTGATTTCCAAAGGTAAGACACAACCCAACCCGTCTGTGCATGATCACTGTATATACACTAGTGCTGTGGGTACGATGGTTCATGTTTCCTAAATGTTCAAACCTTTTCTCATTTTTCTGAAAAACATTGTGTCTTCCTTTTTAGAGGTTAAGTAAGGGATAATGTACATCCAGCCGGTGGTTCTCTCAAAATACCCCCCGACAGGATGATGAGGACACCGACGCGAAGCAGAGGGGTCTTGATCAGCCTGAAGGGGGTTATTTTGAGAGAATCACCGGAATTGACCAATCAGAATCAAGTATTCCACAGAGCCGTGTAATAATGATAATTCAATAATTCCAGGCTTTACAAAGGGCATCTTTCTAAAAACACGGGAATCCTGTGGGATTCAAGCTCTTTTTTTCCTGGGCATTTTAGCCTCTGTGTGCATGTTTGTGTGTATTTGTTGAGAATGTTAAATGCATGGAAAAGCATGATTTCAGACAGGTTAACTCACTGGGATCAGATAGTCATGTAAAATAATGACTGTCAAAGTTAACGCATACAGTTAACGAAATGTATTTAACGCTCTTTTTTTTGTTTTTAAGTCTGATATTTAGTTTGACCTCTGTTTCATTCTGTCCTGTGTGAATCTGAATATTCAGTCCCTGGTAGAACTCAATAATGTTTCTCAGTAAATTCTGTATATACAATATTATTTATTTATAAATCAAACCTATGTGGGATGTTCAACAAAAAGTCTAGAGTGATTATAGATGTGCACACTCCATTACGAGAGTCATCAACACAATAATTATACTTTTATTTTTCTTTCCAAAAAATGCTTCAACAGATGAATGAAAGAAGTGTTTAATATTAATTGATATTTACTTAAAAACAAATGCTACATTTTTAAAAATAATAAATAGTTATAATTAAATAATTCTAATATGATATATTTAGTACAATAATTAATTATTTTGATCATTTGACAGCACTAATAAATCATAATAATGTAACTTTAACTTTTTATCATAAAGGAGCCAGGGTTATTATTATAATTGTAACTAAAACTAAAATTAAGACCATAAAAAACATTTTTGTCGCATTTTAATTTAGTTTAAATTTATGTACTAAATGAAACGACAAATATGGAAATACATTTTTTAAAAACTACACTTTTTACCGACTTTTTTTTACTTGACAAAACAAAAAATTTTATGAAATTAAAATGAAAATGAAAAATATAAACATAAAATCTAATTCAAAATATTAATAAGACTGTGATAGTATCTCAATGATACAAAAATAACACTGTAAGGCACTCACATAAAACGTCTCAGGTTACGAAGGTAACCTTTGGTTGCCTGGGAAGGGGATTGAGTCACTGTGTCTTCATCAGCATGACCTGTGTCTGAAGCACGTGTGTACACACGACAATTTCATTGGCCGACGACAGTCCATGACGTGATGTGATGAGCTGAGGTGACGTGGCGCTAACAGACAGCAGACAAACAGCTAGTAGTGACCATAGACAGTAAAAGAAATGGACACGCCGACCCCATTGGATTCAACGAAGAAAAGTGAAGTCAATTAGAAGCACTCACTTCCTGATGGCTGAGCGTACTGCGCAGACTCAAACTGAGCTTGACGACGTAGATGTGACGTGAGCAACCCGTCTGTCTTCTAGTAGCTGTGCAGAGAGAAATCTGAATCATTCCCTTCCGAAACTTGCAGAGACAGAGGGCGTGAGTAGGAGGTGTCCATGAGCTAGGAGCAGGAGCAACTTTTGCTAAGTATTCTGATTAATTACCTTTTGCCTCCACGTCCCCCCGATTGCCTGCGAGCTTCTCCTCCTGTCCATACGGTAATTTCTCTACTGTGCGACAGAGAGTCGCGTGGTTATGACGCAATCGTTAGCCTATTTTTACAAAAACTGCTTCAACGGGGCCATAACGTAAGATACAAGGTAATGGAGCCTTTTATACATTTTCGTGTTTCTTTAGAAATAAATAATGGACAAATGGAGTGTTTAAACGCCACAGATGTAAAGTTATTCGCTGTCAAAGTGACGCCAAAATGAATGGGAGTCAATGGAATGCTAACAGCAGGTGATGGTCTGCTAATCAATGGCGGCGCCCGGGGAAGCTTTAGTTTCAGCTGAAAGATTTCCCCCTTGGTAGTGACATCAGCGGCAATCCACCTGTCACTCAAGTGGCCACGCCCTTAATTATGCAGAACTTTAAGTCTTAATATCATTTAAACGAACGAGTTATATAAAAAAAATTCACCTTCTTCACAGTTGTCATGAAGGGCAAAATTAGCTATATAGACAAAACCACTTTTTGTACCAGGCTGTAAACATTTTTTTTTCTGCTGTAAAATTGGGCATATTAACATGGGGGTCTATGGGATTGACTCTCTTTTGGAGCTTGTCTCTCTAGCGGCCAGTCGATGAATTGCAGTTTAAGTCACTTCCGTGTTGGATTCAAGAGAGAGACCGGAAGGTTGCTGCTTGGTGTACACACACGTGTTTCAGACACCAGTCACACTGATTGCGTTCCTTGTAGCGTCAATCCAAGACTCCCACTTCGAAAGGGAACTGTACGTATTCTTTTGCTCCAAGAACAAACTCGTGACTTGCTGTTTCTCGTCAGCTTTTCGACTATACTTTTTTTTTTTCTCATGGTGATGTAAATCTTTCTCTATTATTCTTCAGCTCAAAAGTTGTGGGTGCCATTGGACATAAGCGAGGTGATGAAGAGAAGGAGACAGATTTGGATAGAGAGACAAGTTTGTGAGTTCTTGTATTTCAAAACACAGTATCGTGCCACACTACAAACACCACTAAATGCTTCTGTTCTGTTGTGTGTGCCAGTATGTGCTAAGGCACCTTGTTATATTTACATATTTTTTATGTGTGTGTGGGTGTGTGTGTGGGTGTGTGTGCGGGGGGGGGGGGGGGTGGGGGGTGGGGGGGTGTGGGGGGGGGTGTGGGTGTGTGTGTGGAGATGCCGCCCACAAGGAGGAATGTTGGGTTGTGTTTATCGGTCCAATTGTAGTTTCACCTATAGAAATGTAAAAACTATAATAGGTTACTTTTGTTTTCAACCAGGTAGAGTGTATTTTGTATGTTTTATAATTTTTTTGACTGTAGTTAGTTCCTATTGAAATCCTTGTCTTATAGCCTGAATATGTTTATTGTATAAAATTCATTCTTTTTTTATTATGCATAAATTATAAATATTCATTTGTGGGCATAGTTCAAATATCATAACAGGAAGAAGCAATTTCTGATGGAAGATGCAAATGCAGTTCTGTCAGCTTTTTCAATGTCTGTGCGATTACGTCAAAATGTTCTCCACACCACTAAATAAGATACTTGATGTTAACATTTGCTACTTACGAACAGTGACCAATATTTTTTTAAGTACTTTTATGAAGTTTTCCCATTTTGTGAATTTTATTGTAATATTTCCCTAAAAACACAAACGTACAGTCCGAGTGCTCTGTGCTCGTTTTAAAAATTTTCTTGAACTTCTTGATATGAAACACATCCATATTCATAAATTCCCTGGTTGTTCTGACTGTTTTTTATTTTATTTTTGAAAACTGTTATTACGAAGCTTTCTCATTTTGTGTAGCACTCAACCATGCAAATAATAGTAAACATATATTTTGTTAAAACGTTGCAAATAATATAACTGTATAGTGTTGTTTTCACAATGTTTCTGAGTGACAGGGCATCTGACTCCTCTACAAGACTCATTTACAAACCGAGAAAAGAGACCTCATCGCTCGAACAAACGAATTATACTATTACTGCCGATAATACAAAAATCATACAAGAAATGCAATAATATTCCTTTTATTAAGGGGGGCATTATACCATGTACAAACCAGAGACGAATCTAACATTAATAGTCAACACATGTACATGTGATTCTGTATTTTGTCAATGTGTATCATTTTAAATAACAAAAGTTATTTAATGTGTGGATAGATTTAAATATGTATAGAGTGGGGGGAAATTAATGTTTTCATGTTACTGTCAGTGTTATTACAATGTTTTGCCATTTTTTAGGTTGGTTGACGAAACTACGACACGCACATCTGTCATGCACATGTCGGAAGGACAAAGTTCTTTCCACTGTAAAATAATCATTTCTTCCTGATAACAGCCACTGTTGTTTGTTAAAATATTCATTCAAATGAACATATATCGTTACAACTGTGAGAAATTTTCATCAGAATAAATGTAACTGCAAATAAACTGCCACTAAAGTGTGTTTTTGTAATGGTTTGTATTTATGTTGACATGACAAAGCTAACATACTGAAATTCTATAATTAAGCTTCTTCTTCTAAGACACAATTTTGTCAGTATCCTAGAGCTTTAAAGCTACAACTCGGGTTGCTACAGTATATCTTTTCGGATTGGACTTATGGTTTTCGTTAAATGGACAATCATAGACTTACATTGAGGTGGTCAAAACTTTTATATAGAGTATTTTAGCTTCATTACATATCTACCACTAGCAAAGCCTTGCAACTAGCTTAATACATGTTAGCAAAAATAAATTGCGGGAGAGGTGGGATGTCTGAAACAACGTGCTCATTCATGCTAGCAGCATGTAAAAACATGTTAGCAATGTGCTAAAATATGCTAGCATTATAATAAAACATACTAGCAATGTGTTAAAACATGCTAGCAATATGTTAAAACAGCAATTGGTAAGACATGCTAGTAACATGCTAATTCATGCTAGCAACATGCTAATCTATGAACATGCTTGCAAAATAATGCTAGACACATGCTAAGACATGTTAACAACATGATAAACTTGCTAGAAACATGAAAAAACATGCTAGGAAGCTTAGTGCTTATACGTCGCTTTCGAGTCGCTGCACATGAAGTCTAACACGTATTAAGGTAGGGTAGGAGATTTTCAGAGAGGCTAGACATAGTTAGCTGATGTTAGATGTGGTGTTTTTAATATGCTTTAAGACAAACCATGTGCAAATTCATAAGTCAACACCATTGCTGGTGTTTCTGACGTCACAAACTACCTTGTAACCAATCATGTCAACGTGTGATCATCAACAAGTGGATCTCTGAGCTGGTGTGAGTGAGTGGAGGCGGGGATAATTTGCATATTCATAGAACAGCATACTAAATGAGGCAAGGGTGTACATTCAAGCTATTTTAAGGCATGAATAATTTTTGGTGAGTCAGTTTGGTGATCAAAGGTGATTTTTAAAGGATCAAATTATTGACTATAGGGGGACTTTAAATAGTTTGCCAGGTCAACTTAGGTAAATGGAAACCCTACTTAAAAAGAGGTTGTTCCACATTATTAAGCAAGTCACAGTTCTCATGCAATATGGGGAGGAAGAAAGATCTTTTCAAAGATGAAAATCATGAAATGGTGCAATGTAATGTAAACAACAACTAATATTGTATGAAAAATTAATGGAGATTATCAAACTGTCATAAGATTTGTTAGTAATTGACAGCACAAGAGAACTCGGTCAGATAACTCGGAAAGTGCTTAAGGATAACTTAAGGAAAGTGTCTGTCAAAAAATTAATTATAAAAGGACAGCTATAAAAAAAAATCACGAAGGCTGGCAGTGGCTTACATTTGCATTTCAGCCACTTTCAACCAAAGCTCACAAAGATAAAGGTTTACAGTGAACTGAAGCACTTAAGTGCAATCAAACAAGTTAAACACTAAAAAAGTTCAGAGTAAATCAATTTAAGTTGTTTTGTATTTTGCCTTTGGGGAGTGTAGGCTAATAGGCCTATGTTCAAAAAAAGCTGTTCATTGTAACCTGGAAGATATAATTTTTTTAAGCTCTGGTGGTTTCGAGTTTCTGTGTTAGTTTGTGAAAAGACTTTAACGTTTTGTTTTACAACATAACACACAATCACACCCCAATCGTGAAATTTAGGCTTAAATGGAAGTAGCAAAGAAGTTGCTAGCGATCACAAGTTTACCTGCCTGACACATTAGTGATAGCCTACAAACAATTTATTAAAAACGGTGGCTTCAAAATTCACATTTAAGGTATGATCGTGAGAACAAAGCTCTAGAAATGCTAAATCACAGGCTTTATTTTACTCATAAAATTTAAACCGATATTCTCGTGAAATCTCGAGGGAATCTTAAGATGGCCTACAAATGGACGTCAAATGGCTGAGCAGCGTTTCCCTCGTTTCTTTCTTTTATCGGTTACTATCTCAAACAAGTTAGAGCGTCCTTTTAAAGTATACATTTATATAAATTAACTGCTAAGAGATATAAAATGCAATGCAGCTCGTTTCTGTGGGTTAGATCAGCAGAGAGGATGGAGTGTTTTTTATTTTTATTATTCATATGTTTACAAAACCGGACAGCAATAGAAATAGCTTCCTGTTCTTCTTCCTCGTCTCAACTTGGCTAATTTATCGGGACTCCCAATTGTTATGGTATGAATTAACGCTGCAAAAGAGCATTCAGTGTGTAGATTGATATATGATCTGTTTGAACTCAATGGTTTCACTGACAGGGCTTAGAATAAGCCAGGATTAGGTCTTATTTGTCGTATATGCAGTATTTTGAGTCGATCGGCCACAGCGATATTGATTGCTCAAAAATAATTTTTGTACATTAGATAGCGTGTTTGCAACATGAATGTCACAGTCATACTCGTGTGTCCAGCTGGAGGCGCCGCAGTTCAGGTTTCATGCATTGCTGTGGTTTGTTACAGGACCTGCAGCGCCACCTGCCGGTCAAACAGCAGTAGTTCAATATTTATTAGGCTCTAAATAATGCTATTACATTTCCTCTATGCAATTATCTGGACATTAACTTTAGCTAGCCTTTCCATTTCCAACAGTCTTGTTTTATGTCATTATTTTGGTATAAATAAATATATACCAAATATTTTGAGTGAAACATGCACCATAATTTACATGTTATGGCACGAGCACAGATGGCGTCCCATCACTGAGCGTTTCCAAGGAGAGGATCTGGCTCCCATGGGCAATGTCAAGTAAGATGATAACAGCCCTTCAGCTCACATCAAAATGTGGAAAAGAGCCCAGCTCAGCCATGTGTGGATGCAGCTCCTCCACAAAATGTAAGTCAATAAATGAAAAATAAAAATGGGGAAATGAACGGGGAATTTAACAATTGTACAGAATGCTATTTATTATGTTTAGATATGGTTTGATAAATGGAATTTATGACATTCCATATATTTATATGTTTTAAAATAATAGTAATAATAATTTAATGCATTTGTGTGGTGCAGATTTACACAGAAGTGTTTAGAAGTCAAATATTTACATATTTACAATTAATCACCTGCCCAATGCAACAAAAATACTATTTAAAAATGAATGGAAATCAATTACATTGTTCAGTATGATAATTACATGCTACATAATTTGCTTTACTCAGTTATGGATGTATTCAATTAATACCTCAATAATATATAGCCTAATATAATGTAGATATATATTTTTAAATATTTTACAAAATATGCTGTTACACAGGCTGCATGTAGTAGTAGTAATAATACATTTTATTTTATGCATTTTTGAATAATGTGTTCTATTAATATATATAAATAAGTTAAATATAAACAGTTATTCATGTAATATAATATAGTGTAGAGTAATATTAGATTTAATTTTTTAAAACATTTTACAAGAAATGCTGTTTGACAGGCTGCATGTAGTAGTAGTAGCCTACTAATAATAATTATTCTATGAATATGTTCTATTAATAAATAAGTTAAATATGAAAATGAATAGTATAATGTAATATAATATAATGTAGAATAATATTTAAAAAAATTAAACATACAAGAAGAGATGTTGTTTGACAGGCTGTAATAATAATAATACATTTTATGGTATGCATTTATGAATTATACATTTATGAATATATAAATAAGTTAAATATTAACAATTAATAATATATATATTATAATAATAGTTACATTTGATAAGAGGTGCCATTTGACCATGACAGCAGAGGCTGCATGCATTAGGCTCCACTCCACTGAATCCATTGTTCCATGTTTTGTGTGAGTGGATCTCCGTGTGTCTCTCTGAAGGCAGGTATAGCCTCCCTCCGATTCTCTTCCTGGTGCCTGACACACAGTCTTCAGGATAGAAGCCATAGAGCCGCTTTGAAGAGTCCAGCCGGGATCACTCCGGCGCTGAGATTCATAATGAATGATTAACATCACAAAAGCCCCTCCGCGACTCCACACTGTAGAACAAAAGAGCCGGATTCATCTCTCTGGTGTCTTCCATCGGAGATCTCCATCCAGGGCTGGGAGCGGCCGCTGGCTTTGTGAGAGAGGAGAGGAGAGGAGAGGAGAGGAGAGGAGAGGAGAGGAGAGGAGAGGAGAGGAGAGATATACACCCTGAGATGCTCTGCAGGCTGGAGGAGGACGAGGAGATGTCTCTACTGGAGCTTCAGCAGAGGGTGGACTGTGTCCTCACTCATGTTGGTGAGTGTATTATCCTCTGCTGAGGAGGATAGGGGTGTGTGACAGCTGTGGTTGAGCTTTCCTCCGCTGATTCAGGGGCGATACTTGAATTCTGGGGAAACCCTTAGGTGAGGTTTGCGGGTGTTTCCTGATGGATAGTGATAGAAATCAAGCTTGATCTTAGACCTCTTTTTTTATTTTACCATCGAATGGCACGTTATCACACGTCATTCAGAGCACAGCAGGGCAGCAAAGTGACAAAATGATTTTTAATTATATTTGTTTGTTTTATTAGTTGTATAATGTAAGACTTCATTTTTCGAGGTTATGGCAATGTCTTTGCATGAACTACCAGCTTAGTAACGTCTGGCACCTTCGGAATCACATTGTTCAATTAATTTCAAATATTTTCGGCAAAACTAGAAAATAAATGAAGAAAATAAAGAAAATAGGTAAATAAAAAAAAAAGAAAAATGCATATTTTATTTTAATTTTATTTGTTAACACATATTTGTTTGTACATTTAGATTGAAATATTATACTTATAATAATATTATTAAATATTATATTATATATTTACATATTTAAAATTTGGCACTGCATTACCTGCCCAAAGTACCAACATATATATAAAAATATGTTGGTACTTTGGGCAGGTAATGCAGTGCCAAATTTTAAATATGTAAATATATAAATATCAATCATTTAATCATTTAATTGTATTACTTTTTATTTTAAGGTTATGGTAATGTCTTTGCGTAGGAATTACCAGATAATTAGTGGCATCGAATGAGACTATTTGTGTCAGAATCACATATATACAACATTCAATTACATATTTCAAAATTCAAGAACATAAATGCAGCTCATGGGGGATTTCACAGCATTATGTTAAAAATCAGCTTGTATAAATCGAGCCGAATAGGAAATCTGGATATTTTTAATCCATCTCCTCTCAGATATATATATATATATATATATATATATATATATCTGAGAGGAGATGGATTTCCTATTATTTATATATATATATATATATATATATATATATATATATATATATATATATATATATCCTTGTGCTTCCCCGTTCCAGTGAGTGAAGTAGGTTATTGTGCCATGCTGCTGTTCCTGCTGTCCCGCATGAGAGAGAGAGAGAGAGAGAGAGAGAGAGAGAGAGAGAGAGGCACTGCTCGCCCCCACTGCAGCCCTTAGGGGACGTCAGGCCGTTGCCATGGAAACTGAGATTGGCCAGTTCAGCCATATTGATTCACGGAGACACACTCCATGCTTTAAACACGCAGTCCCTGCTTCCTAAGTTTATTATCCGCATTATAACACACACCGCTGCTTCAGATTTCTGATTAAACCGTTTGCTTTCGGTTCACTGCTCTGAGCTGCACTTTGGAAGCTAGGAATATCCAAACGTTGCTAAAAGATATATAACGTTAACGTAACGGATGGCCTCTCAAACCTGCCTTTGGTTTGGAGTAAACAACATAAAAATAAAAGAGTTAATGCTTTCCGGTGATCCATCAGAGTATCGGCGAGTGAGTCACAGATGTGACCATCCGGCCCTCTAATAGCAAGATGACTAAACACTGAGAGCTTCTGCTTTTTGATTGGTCAGCTGTGATGATATCACTCTCATGTTCATTTTAAAGTGATATATTGCACCGTTCTGGATCTGTATTGCATTGCTCATGAATATTTAACAAGCCAGATGAGCAGGCAAGCATAAATAATAGAGTAAAATATAAAATAATAGGATCTATAAAATAATAGGATCTGGCCAGAATGTACATTTGCATTTATTAGCTTATATAATTCATATTTATATTAGACCTTTAACCATTTTTTTTATTTGAGTAAGTAAATTAATACATATACAATTCATACATATTTATTTAAAAAAATAAATAAATAAATAATTCTGCGAGGATGCATTAAATTGATGAAAGGTGACAATAAAGGCTTTCACAGTATAATGTTACAAAATATTTCTATTTCAAGTAAATTCTGTTCTTTTTTAACTTGCTATTAATCAAAGAATCCTGACAAAAAAAAGTATCACGGTTTCACAATAATCTTTTTTTTTTTTTTTTTTTTTTTTGATCTAATAAAAGCAGCCTTGGTGAGCATAAGAGACTTCCCAAAAAAATTTTTCCCACCACAAACTTTTGAACGGTAGCATAAGTATAACAAACATTAAAAACATTGGAGTATATTTAATCTCTATCCCTTTTTGTTAAATTTTAAAGATTTTCCCCAAAAAAATTATAATATTTGACAATATTTGAATAATTCCGATGCGGAAAAGTTTATAAAACACTAGAAAGTGTTAACAACATCATGTTTCTGCAATTGCAATGATGTAAAAAAAAAAAACTGATGTTCAAATCCGCTATGAATCATGGGTAAATTCGCTAACCAGGAAAAAGGTGGATAGGGTGAAAACATTATAAAGACCTTTTATTCATGATTTTTTTCAAAAAACACAGTTTCGTAGTTGTTTTAGTTTTGTTCTATTTTCTGGATCGACTTCACCCTGAGAGTGTGTGCTTTAATCAGAAACTACTCCACTGTCGCTTAAAAGTTGTTAAAAAAAAAAAAAAAACAGTGTTATTCAGTCATCCTAATCTAATCAGGATAAAGGGATTAACATAAACAAGCCAAATACTGGGCACTGGTACACACACACGCACACGCACACGCACACACACGCACACGCACACACACACACACACACACACACACACACAAGCTTAAGTACACACACACAGTTCTTTCTAAATACAAATCAGTTGGGAAATTCATTCATATCATTGTAATTGTCATAATCATAACATTATTTTTTACAGAACCTGTTTTTTTCTGCATGGCTGCAGTCCGACAACATTGTTTTACACTCCACAAAACAACACACACACTATTGTTCAAAATTCTGGGGTCTGTAAGATTTTTTTAAATGTTTTTGAGAGAAGTCTCACCAAGGCTGCATTTATTTGATCAAAACACAGTAAAAAAAAGTAATATTGAGAAATAAAAAATTATAGTTTTCTATATTTATTATATTTAAAAATGTACTTTATTCCTGCAGTGGCAAAGCTGAATTTTCAGCATCATTACTCCAGTCGTCAGAGTCACATGACCCTTCAGAAATCAATCTAATATGCTGATTTGATGTCTTATATTATTATTATTATATCTGTAATTATTTAATTAATTTATTATTATTGAAAACAGCTGTGCTGCATAATATTTTTTTGGAAACCATGATCATTTTTTTTTCCAGGATTCTTTGATAAATAGAAAGTTCAAAAGAATATAGAATATAGACATCTTTTATAACACCTTCAAATGACAATTTCATGTCAAATAAAACTACTTTATTAGTTTTTTTTAAATCTCACTGAGCGGTAGTGTATGGTTATAAAATATCAGAACTGAATACTCTTAACTTCATGTGTAAATCAAAGTCTTTCAAGCTGTCTTAAAGAGACCAAACCTTTTTTTACGCCTCGAATATTAGACCTTTTACAAGAAACTGCAAAAAATAAAACACAATAAATAGCAATTATTTCTACGATTTTTGTCTGTTCGTTTATGCTTAGTTCCTGACCGCATTTGGGTTGTGACATAAACTCTTAAAATTCTATAAATGGCCTAAAATCCTTGAACTTGGCTTTGTTGCAAGCTGCCATCGGCGTGACATATCTCCAAAGACTTGGACTCACAATAAAACGGAGCGATGACGCTCAAAAGGTGAACAATAGGAAGGTCACTGTGCTTCCTTCCCTCCTCCCCCCGTCTGCTTTTGTGTGCTCCTCTTGGAACAGCTGCACTGTTAAAATCAATATTCTATATTCACACTCCCTTTCTTTCCATTTTCTCAGCTAATAGAATCCATTAGATTGTCAATCATCGAAGCTTTATTCATATCCTCTTTACTCCTCCTCTCTCATTGTGCTGATGTGTGTTTTGCAATCTCTCTCAGCGATGCTGGACCCTACAGAGTGAGAACGATGATTTAAAGAGGAAGATAGTGAAGCGTACAGTATTTGTCATGATTTGACATCTGTATTAGATATACCACACACTGAGATCCTCTTAAAATAGAGTCCAGTAATCAGATTACAGCAGAGACTGAGATTATCTGCAAACACACACTGGTGTCATAATCTGAAGCCAGAGACACACATTTTCAACACACCTTGTACATCTGTTGGTTTTGTCTCATACTGTAAGTACTAATGGTTTCAGACTGGAAGTTCATGCCTTAGTAGGTAATAGATTTTTGGTGTGTTTTGGCTGGTTGCCAGTGTGTTGCTATTTGTTTGCTCAAGTGTTTTGTGATGTTGCATGTTGCACTTATAGGGTGCATAGACAGGGCTTGGGTCTCTCCTTCAATTTAAGATCATGTGTGTCTGAAATTGCATACTTTTAGAGTATTTATGAATGAACTTGCTTCTCAACCATTATTGCAGTGTTTTAGGTATGCCGGTGTGTAGAATCCCATGCAGGACTGTTACGGCCCATAACCAAATTATATTGCTCGTTTCATTTTATAAAAATTAATAATGGATATGGGTTGAATATATAATCAGTCAGTCTGATTAACGTTAATAATAATAATATTTAAAAAAAAATTGCAAGTCAATAAAATAAAAAATAAAAAGTTTGTTTATAATAATAATAATAATAAAAATATTAAAACAAAACTATGTCATGTCAATATAATAAAAATTAATGATTAATCCCACAATTTCCGATGAGTATTTAGAATACCATATATAATATAATATAATATAATATAATATAATATAATATAATATAATATAATATAATACAATACAATACAATACAATACAATACAATACAATATAATATAATATAATATAAAAAACTATGGCAAGTCAATAAAATAATCATTTTAAATAATATCATGCATTCCAATGAGCATTTATAATGCCATAATGTAACATGTGGCTTGTTTGTATAATTATAATGAAAAATATTAAAACAAAATTGTCATGTCAATAAAATAAAATGAATGATTAATCCCACGATTTCCAATGAGTATTTAGTATTTTTTTTGTCTAAAAATATAATATAATATAATATAATATAATATAATATAATATAAATAACAAACTATGGCAATTCAATAAAATAAAATAATAATATCATGATTTCTGATGAGTATTTATAATGCCATAATGTCAGATTTGGTTCATTTGTTTATAATAATAATAATAATAATAAAAACAAAACTGTCAAGTCAATATAACAAAATTAATGATTAATCCCACGATTTCCGATGAGTATTTAGAATACCATAATATAACATTTATTTATAATTTATGTATTTATTCATATATAAATGATGGCAAGTGAATAGAATAAATTATGAATGCCATAATGTCTAAGAATAATAATAATAAAAAAATAATTCCACTTTTCTTTTCCACTGACCCCCTTGCACCAAAAATCCCTAATGAGAGTTTTCATTATAGGATGTCACCATGCTGCACAATAGCTTACTATACCATACTGCACAGTACAGTTCGAAAAGCTAACACTTTTATTCTCAATTTATGGACATTCCATTCACACTTGTGTTTGAGTGCTTTAGGAAGAGATCCAGACGGCTCCAGAGTAAAAGAGTGCCTTATTTTACAAGCACAAAGCTTTCCATCCACAGGAATGTCTGAAGAAGTTATCCGTGAAACATTAGCTCACCTACAAGAGTGACAAACATCCATGAAATCACTGTTTGGGTTTGTTTCCCACTTTTTGCTTCTCAATTTAGGATATTACAACTGTTTTCCACTGTCAAAGGAACTGAAAAAAATGATTTGGATTTAACAGTCAGCGCCACATGATGCCGTCTCATGTGTGAGGGTTGCGGGGAGGGGTTTGTGTGTGTGTGTGTGTATGTGTGTGTGTGTGGAGCGGGGCTCTGTTTTGGGGTGGAGAGGGGAAAAGGAATCTGTGTGTTTGTGAGAAGTTCTTCCTGACGTTCTTTAACCACAGAGCGCTGTGAAGTGATGAATATATCGCTGAGAGAGAGAGAGAGAGAGAGAGAGAGAGAGAGAGAGAGAGGAAACTACCGGCACTTCTTGCATTCTCAAAGATATTTGTAGAAACATGTCCGTGTGTTACCTGCGTTTCAGAGGCACATGCTCCTCTGGTAACATCTTATTAGACTCTCAGGAGTGAAAGAGACGTGAGGGAGTGTGTGGGTCACTGCGGCTCGGACCTCTCGCGCAGCGCGGGACCGTCGGCACAATGGGTTCAGTTATGTGTGAGTCAAACTTTTCAAGACGATTTAAAGAGTATTTGTGCCTGAGGAAGAATGTGTATGTTTTTGTGTTTCTCTTCGTTTATATTTCGGAGAATCATATGGCCTACGTTTCTGTCATTTCTTGAGAGTTACAGCTCTGTTGGCTTTGGTTGGGTGTTGTGAGGTGTTTCTGGGGGGAAAAAAAGAAAAAGAGGTTTATGGGCTTAATAATGATTAGACACACAGCAATGTGACCAGAAAAATGTGGCAGTAAATTATTCCAGTGATTCTGAACGGGTTTACTTCTTCATAATCCTGCTGTGGAGTTTTGTTTAGTCAGATATGGTTAAGAAAGTTCACTTCTTTTTTAACATAGTTGAGTGAGGTCAAAAGGGTGACTGTCAGAAGCTCTTGATAGTTCACGTGAGGATGAAAATTCAATCATTTATGTCTTTACAAAATACTTTATGTGTTATGTGGAAAACAAACATGAATTTTGAAGAATATCCTATGTCTGTATGGATGTCAAGCTCCAAAATGACAAAAAAAAAAAGTATTTTAAAGTGGTCCATGCATCTCAAGTTTTTTAAAACCACACGATTGTGTAAGTAACATACCGAAATGTAAGGAATTTTTTTTACTTAGATTTTTTTCACATTTTTGCCATTGACTTCTATGGGAATCTGTCATTCAGATATCAACTATTCAGGTTTGACTATCCAATTGTGACTAGTTCACTAGTACATGTTTTTTATATACTAGTAGCCTAGTTGTTCATTAGATACTAGTAGGCTACCTATTAAATATCAGGTTCTAGTACTTATTTCGATAAGATATACTTTACTTATAATCTTCCCCTTCAGAGATGTTAATTGTTGTGATGAAATGACTGAATCCGTGAATTGAACTTGAGAACCAGATCAATCAAATTCATGAACGAATCATTCAGATCAATTTTGTAAACAAGATAAACTGATTGATTGAAAAGTGACTCAAAAGAACGATTCATTACATTTATTCATTTAGCAGATGCTTTTGTCCAAAGCGACTTACAAATGAGGAAATTCGTGAATCGGACATCTCTTCTTCTCTCATGCATTCTATGGGTGCTTAACCTCTGCGATTCTTTTAAAATGCTTTTCATTGTTTTAGAGCTTGACAGCACCAGTTATGTGGAAAAGAGTGGTCATTTTTTCCTTTTGTGTTCTGTGTTAAACTGAGAGCTCTTTTAGGAACAACACACACTAGAATGGCACACACACACTCAACCAATAGTACTGCTTGCTGCAGAAAGTCTCTTGGGACAGGATGAATTATTACGATGCAGAAGAGACTGAGTATGCACTGCTAATCATTTTTAAGATTTTCCACTAAAAACATTGAAAAATTGTGTCCAGACATCCGCTAAATCCGGTTAAAATGACATAATTTTTAAATATATTTTTTCGAATTTATTTCATTCTAAAAATGCGAAAAGTTACAATTAGCCACAATTCACTCTCAGAAAAATGTGTAAAAATTGTACATTTAGGGATACAACAGCTTGTCACTGGAGCAGTAGCCTTAAATGGACATCTTTGCTTCTACAGGCAGATAAGTGACAAGCTATTGTAAAGAGACAATACAAATATACAAAGATATTTGCACGTTTCTGACGCTGTATGTTCTTGTTTAGACAGGTGGGTTAAAGTGTGTGTGTGTGGCCTGGTAAACCCTACATTATGGGGACATTTTTTGGTCCCCCTGAGGAAAACAGCTTATAAATCATATTAAGTGATGTTTTTTGAAAATGTAAAAATGCAGAAAGGTTTCTGTGATGGATAGGGTTAGTGTAAGGGAATAGAATATACAGTTTGTGCAGTATAAAAATCATTATGTCTATGGAAAGTCCCCATAAAAGATGAAAACACAACATGTGTGTGTGTTAGGATGTTGTGTAGTGAGAGCTCTGAGGGAGAGACTGTGCTCTCAGGTGGAGGTGTGTGTGTGTAAGTATATCCGCCACAGGAGAAGTGAACTAAAATAGTTCTCTTAATCCAGAGACCGCAACGCTTCTGACCACTTATTCTGATCTGTCCCTGCTTTTCTCTTGATCTTACAATTCACACTGCTTACGCAGGAGCCACACACAGCTAGTGTGTCGTCCAGAGAGCCGTAGTTGAGCATGAGCAGGGGTATTCTGGGTTTGTGCTGCAGTATGGATGGCTCTCCACGCTATCAGAGCATCCCGTCCCACTGCTCGGTATGTGGGACGGGGGCGTCCTTTTCCTTGATCCGCATCTCGGCCGGGGAAATGGAGTCCTACCATCGTTTTCTGGGAGTGTGTCTGGAGACTGAATTAGCAGCGAAGAGAAGTATGTCTTCCTCATACACCCTCACCTTCCGCTTTCTCTCTGGTTTGCTTCTGATGCAACTTTAGCTAAAAATAATGCAGCATTGGTGCAGAGAAATGAGATGTTTTAGTTTAGTTGTTGTATATGTGTAATTGTGCTGTGAGTGTGTGTGTGAAGCAGCAGTGTTAACCATCAGACGCTCTTAAAGAGGATTAAATGGCTGGGTCAGATTTGCAGTTTCATTCATTATTGTGGCTAATTTTGTTGTGAAAACAGAAATGTCAGAGCAAGGGTATTAATATTTCTTGGTTTTTAATTGTTTTGGCATATTCAGCTTTGTTTGGGTGCATTAACCTTTTTGAGCTGAAAGGAGGAACCGAAAATGATGAGGATGTCAGAAGTCAGACAGTTTTGTCAGACATGAAGAAAGAAAATGAACTGATAGTATGAAATGAAAAATAGATTTTTTTTTCAAGCATGAAGAAAATGAACTGATTGCAGTCATATAATATATATATGTGTGTGTGTATATATATATATATATTCACATACACACACATATATATTCATGTTATATTCATTATTTTTATATACATTTTATACATCATTTTATTATGATTATTAAGAACTGATAGCACAGTCTATATATATATATATATAAATATATATATATATATATATATATATATATTAATTCTATAACACATTATTATTAATCTCCAATTATTTAGATGATGCTCTCATCCTGTCTGAGATTGGTGTGCGAAAAAAAGGCATAGGATGGTTGAAATTTTTGCTTTCTACTTCAAAAATGTGCTGTAAGTAAAAAAATAAGTGACATTGTTTATGTCCATCTAGATTTTCCCCTTTAGAAACATTTTTTAGACTAAATCATATCGTGAGTGGTATATGGCACACATATGCGATTAGCTCCTTAAAGACGACCAAACTCCCTCGAGAGTCTCTTTAAAGCACGCCGGCATAATCAAACGCACCTGTCTGGGTCAGCAGACATACCTTTACACAGCCCATATCTGAACATCCTAGTCAAACACATACTTGTGGACGTGAGTCTTTTTGTGGATAGTTGTTTTTACATAAACTGTTCTGAATTAGGGCAATTGGCTTAATAAGAGCTGTTTTCTTAATTCATTACAATAAAAAAATATTCGGAATACTTTCCGAAATGCCTCCAAATGCACTCTCACTTTATAATGGCCTGTTTGTTGCATTTGTCTTGCTTTGTGGAATGGAGGTCTTGATTGTTCCAGGTGACAGGGTCATTGGTATTAATCATTTTAAGGGAGTTTTTGTTGTTCTGGCAGATACAGGATGTTGTCTGACATTCTGATTCGTATCCATGTGTGGCGGCTTCCTTTTCCGTAGGGATGTGGATCGAGATTTTGAAGACTGTATGTTGGAATTCTTTGCCATTTTGGAAAATAGATCATTGTCACCTCTCTTTCTGAGTGCACATTTTTGTGTATATCACAGTATGCTTTCATTTAAAGAAATGGTTCACACAAAAAATTTTAAGAAAAAGTTTGAAGACGTTTATATATATAGGCCTTATATATATAGGAACCTATATATATATATATATATATATATATATATAGGCTACATACAGTAGTCAACATTTGAAGTGGATCAAAACCTTTCATCAAAGTTATACATGAATTTTGAACAATATCCGTTCTTGTCTTGGGACAACTCAAATGTTGACTACTATGTGTGTGTGTGTGTGTGTGTTCCACAGAAGAAAGAAACTTATACAGAATGACATGAGAGTGAGTAAATGATGACAGAATTTTCATTTTTTGGGAGAAATGTCTTTTTAAAACATAACAATTATAGCAAATTATAATGAATGAAGAATTACTATATTACACATATATAATCATTATGAGGCTTTAAGCCCATTCACACTAAGAACAATAATTATAAAGATAACTATAATGATAACTATATAAGCGTCCACACCCATGCATGATAACATTCTGTTTATTATAAGTACCAAAGACTTATAGAATTACACAAGACACGCGTCACTCGTATTGTTTTGAATGGGGAAAAGTGCAACGCTCAATATGGCGGAATAAGTCCCGCCTTCTAAATAAGAGCCAATCGGTGATTGGTAAAGTCATCGCGTCACTGCAGTACTTCAGATGTGCGCTTCCACTGCGCATGCGCAATACCTTGATCCAGACTGAAAAATTACGTTTTCTGTCATGATTCGAGCGTTTAGAAGCTTGGCGAACAGTTTTGGAGAATTCGATTTTTCCCCATTCAAACAGATAGGAGCTGCACTTGCATGTCCGAGAGGCGTTTCAAAGATGGCCGCTGAGTGAAATGACTTGTCTTAAAGGGACTTTGATAAGTGCACACTGCCGTTACGTCGCCTGTCGCTTTAAATGCTCAAGCTCTTTAAAGCAGAACGGATTCTGATTGCCCGTCAATGTTTCCTTTGAAAGTTATTCCAATTATATCTTTCCTCTGTGCCGTTATAGTTTTAGTATGGACTCTGCTATTCCTCTAAATGTAGAATGTTTTTTAAAACTATATATTATCATTATTGTTATAGTTATCGTCCTTTGTGTGAACGGGCCTTTATCTGAGCTGTATTGCTTTGTAATAGACGCCTACAGTAATGTGAGTTGTGTGTGTGGGGGTTTATGTGTGAGTGTTGGGAGCATTGGGACTTCTTCCCCTACTTTCAGTGATTTCTTTATGGGAAATATGATAGATTGTGGATCTTGCCTGCAATAAAATATAGAGATCACATTTAGAGCCTTTGATAAAGCTTTACTTCAAACATTGACCTTCTTGTGAAACATTATTAAGCTCACAGGGCTTTGATTTTATGATGATTTTATTTTGCTGCCTCAGACTCAATTGTCCAGCCTTGTCCTAAAGTTTTTTTGTTTTTTTTTTGTCATACAGCAGCACTAATTTATAGAGATCAGAGGGAAGTCGAGCGGGACAATAGACTGGATGTCATGTGGACGCCCCTTAAATGTCTGAAATGGGATTTAGACAGGCTGTGAAGTCAAGCTATTGTGTTGATTCTGTTATAGTTACTCAATATGACATGGAAAACATGTGAAACAAAACCTAGTAGAAGTTTCTCATATTGTGCACTATAGGTGCTGATGTTCAGAGACCCCCTATGGCCCGTGATCGAGTTCCAAACTGGATTTGTTTACATGATATGCAGCAGTGTCCGCTGTTTGACTGCAACCGTTGATGCATTGACCCCAAGTGAAACCATGAATATGTTACATAGAGGAAGAAGATGAGACCTCACAGAGCTGATTTGTGGTTTCTCTTCCAGCAGCTGAAGATCGAATCCATTACAGTTTGTCTTCGGTCAACACATAAGGGAGCTTTCTATGGCCCTGGAGCAAGAGATATCAATGTTATTACATGTTTTTCTGAATAATAAACAGATCTGGACAAACATTGAGCATCATGTCATTTACCAACAATCAGGTCTTGCTGTCTGTCTGGCTTTTTCCCCCCTAAACTGTTTTATTCCTGCTGTATGGCCTTTTAGAGACAAATGGAAAGCTAAAATACCTTCAGTCCTCTCGTGCCCCTCAGCTAAATTTGGTCACAGTGTTCCCCACTGCATGAACTCCTCATTGCATGTGAATGCAATCACTGTAATTGTGTGAGTTAGTGTGTTTAGCAATTGCTAATCGTAAGTGAGTTTAACATTGGTTCTGACATCCTGACCCAGGGGTGATGCTGGGACAGAAGCAAGCATTGTCTGGTGTGGACGGCACAGGTGATTGACACTTGATCATCTCACTGCTGATGGGCTGAGTGATTAATGAGCTCTGTAATGACCTATTCATCATCCCTTGGTAACTAAATACTCTTAACAGGACCTAGTCTGAACAATTAACATAATACTTCTTATGAATGGTCATGATGTACCCTGTTGAAGCGAAGACTTCACATAAATTTGCGTGTCCTGCTCTTTATGTGACCAAATAGAGAATGAGAAGGTGACGTCACGCGTTTTCACTCCGTTGCATTTCAGGAAGTCGTCGCCATATTAGAAGGATACGCTATCCGTTGCCATGTTTACTTTCTTGGAAATAAATGGAGAAGGAGGAAGCTAAAGGAAAGGGGCTCTGTCGGGAGAGACTAAATAACAACGGCAGGCATCAACAACATGGACCTGTACGACCTGACAGCTACAGAATGGACATGGACATACCCTGACATAGTCAATTAAGTTACCTGGTTTATGGTATCAGTGCCTACACAATGCAAAAGTTCAGACGCTTTAAGTCATTAGAAGCTTATGAACAATTCTTCTGCGGCTGGGTGCAAGACGTACAAACCCACAAACCTGTAAACTGCGAGAGCTCAGTCATACTTGAGGTTTCAGGCCTCATTCATATGTGGAAATAAATCTGATATGAATTGAATGCGTGCATTTGCACCTGCCGTGCAAGCGGACAGATCGGATATTCCCCTGTCAATGCGAGTTGTACGTCATTGAAAAAAGTGACTTTTTGAAACGGTACAGATATATCTTTTGCGGTACAGATATATCTATAACAAATTCATCAACTTAAATTGACTAGCAGAGTATTCATTTTGTTCGTTTGTGTTTGTCGATTTGGCGCTGAAATGTGTTGCTTTTGAAATCATGCTGAGTGCTCGTTGCCGCTGCTGTCAGTTTAGTGACGAGCAGTTTCTCTAAAAGCTGCCTGAGCCCCTTTCCTTCCCAAGAAACTACGCTGTATCTCAAAATGCAAACAAATATCAAGCTGCTTCTCTCTCTCTCTCTGTCGCTATTTCTCTCAGTCTCACTGTCGAAGTTACCATGGCAACCATGATGGCAACGGATAACGTATCCTTCTAATATGGCGACGCCTTCCCGAAATGCAACACGGAGTGAAAACATTGTGACGTAACTCCTCATTCTCTATAGACCAACAAGATGTGGGCTTTAGGGGCTGTTTACATAACACCGTTTTCAACTAAAAACGTAAAACTTTTTATGCGTTTTGGCCGTTCGTTTACACGACAACGGCGTTTCGGGTGCCTGAAAACGCAAATTTTTGAAAACGGGTTTAAGTGCAAGTTTTTGAAAACGATGACATCATGCGCATGCGTATTACGTGTTCAGTCTATAGTGTTTCATCGCCATCTAATGGCCTGTCAGCAGAATTCAGCGTTTTTAGTCGTTTTCGCGGATCCGTGTGAATGTGGATCGTTTTGACAATGTCAAACGCGGAAAACTCAAAGGAAAAACTTCTCAGTTTTAAGCACATCGTTGTTGTGTAAACGTACTCTTAGTTCTCCATTTAATGCTGTGGTTGTGTGAACTGGTGGACAATGGGAAGGAAAGGAGCAGAAAGGCCATACAATGCCTGAGCCGAAAACACTTATGTTTGGGGAAATGCTTCTTCTTGGTACATAAACATAGTTGTTCTCTCAGGCTGTTCATGTTCAGTCCAGCTGGACTCCAAAGCATGTGATTTTTTTTTTTTTCTTTTCTTTTAAGCTTTGCTATATGGAATACATCTTACTCTAAACTTCCCTTTCATCTGTACCATCTCTTCCCCCCAACCAGATGCTCACTGGAGAATTTTTGCTAGAAACTGGTACTGTTCTCTCGGTTCTCCATGGAGGAAACTCTTTAAGACTGACAGAGTCATGTGGCTGGAAAAAGTGAGTGGAGACGAACTGTAATGTGTTGCTTTGTATAAAGCTCACGAAGACGGAGAATACTGCGAATAGACTTAAATTACAAACACACAGGAGAAAAAGGAACACAACAACTAACATAAAACGAGATCAGACAAGGAATTGAAAAAACATAGGACTTATAAACACTGGGAGAAATTGTTAAAGATACAAAACACCCAAACAGAATGATTAACTAACGAGAACTCAGGCAAACACAAGGGAAATACAGAGTCTTCCCACAAATATTATCCTCTCTCCACTGGTTAGGCAACACAACTGAGGAGATATAACAGATGGCGGGGATCTTTGGATGAAGGGGTTTAGAACTGGGTCCAGTGTCAATTTAAATCACATTGATCAAAAAACTAAAGCAGTCCTAGGTCAGAGACTAATTTCCCTTTGATTTGTTGATGTCCTGAGTAAAGATTCTCTCTGTATTTAAACCAAGGCCTGTGTTTTCAAAGCACCTCACATCATGCTCACGGTCCTTGAGTTATTGTGATCAATACTAATACTATTCTGAATCTGCTCTATGAAATGTGATGCTCTGTGAAATTAATCTTATTCTGTCAAGCTTAGGTAATATAAGATTGACTGCTTGTTGGCAAACTCATCCTCCATCCTTGCAATTATAATATAATTCATCTTTGAGAAACTTCCCAGTTTGTAAAAATGTTCCTTATAGACTACTCCCAAATTTGGATGATGCAGCTCTACAAAACTTTCTTAAATGTGCCAATCCACTAAAAACAGCTGTTTTGAAATCATTCAGTGATTTTTTTTTTTTTTTGTCAGACATTTTTCTTTTATTTGTGAACTGTGGAAGACTCTCGTCTTCCATTGGTTGGAAAACAAATAGCCCTGTCCCAAACTCACACCATTGGCTGAGCCAGTGTTGCTGTTGTTTGGCTGGTCTGGATGAACAGAACATTGATTTGATAGTGGCAGGGGAGTCAATCTAAAATCTACCCTTTAAATTAAGATAATGAATATTTGGTTTGGCTTGGGGTTTGTTTTTTACAGCGCAACCCTGCTTCCCAGACTCAGGTCAGAGGGATTTGTGGTCTACTTTGACAATAAGCCAGTTCCACTGAACACAGAGGGCAGTGGACCATGAGTCTGCGTGAAATGTGTGTGTGTGTGTGTTTTATTTGCACATGCTTAAGCCTGCAACCAACAGCAGTTTTTTGTCACCTGTGGAGTTTAATCTCTTGGCATGTTGACCATCATCTGCCCTGCTACAGAAAACCTGCTTCTATTGTCTGTTAATGAGTTTAATGCTACTATATGCTGCTAAAACAATGATGATGTTGATATTCAGGGGTCTTCGTTCTTTTTAAAGCCAATGACTTTTTACCCTTTTCAGATATTTTCAAAATAGGTAGAAACAGAAAAGCAAATGGAAAATAATTAGCGTAGCTGCGGTTAATAACATTTCAAGCAAAAGGAGGTCATGTGCATTTCATCTGATATAACTGGAGTACAAGGTTATGAGATGTATTATTTGGATGCTTTGCCAAAGAGAAGTGTCTTTAATCTAGATTTAAACTGGGAGAGTGAGTCTGAACCCCGAAAGCCAAATGTGAAAACGCTCTCCGTCCTTTAATGGACTTTGATATCCTAGGTACTACCAGAAGCCCAGATTTTGTGATCTTAAAGAGCGTGATGGATTGTAGAGCAATAGAAGATCAGTTAAATACACAGGAGCTGAACCATTTAGGGCCTTATAGGTTAGTAGCAATACTTTGTAATCAGTACGGGAACTCAATAGGTAACCAGTGTAGAGATAATAAAATTGGGGTTATATGATCATATTTTCTTGACCTGGTTAGAACTCTTGCAGCTTTTCTGCATCAGAAACAGATTACACTTTCCGTATATATAGCTTTGTTATCGGCATAACAGTGGAAACTAATTCCTTGTTTTCTAATAATTTTACCAAGGGGCTGCAGCATGTATATTGAAAATAGCAGAGGGCCTAACACAGACCCTTGTGGCACTCCAAATTTACTGGATAATTCCCCGTTTAAAAAAACTAAATGGTAACAGTCTGAAACACCATCTAAAACACCTTAATGCCTGTCCCTAATTACTGAACAAAAAAACAAGTAAATCTCTTGTACACTCTAATGCATTATCAACATTTTGCATTATCAATGAGTAATTTTTTTTGTTTTTTTTTGCTAATGTTTTCAAATATATTTGTAAAAAAAGTTTCATTGTTTGTTTTTTTCTGTCATGGGAGTGGTCCTGTACGATCCAGCCACTGTGACTTTCCACTGGGGAAGTCTTTGGCTTCTTGTTGTAATTCATGTACAGTACATATCAATGGTTGTGACTCCACTGCCAGCTGATAACATCTGGTTTTCACATGCTCCTTGACGCACATTGTTTTTCCTGTAGAACACACTCCAGAAGGATGTGCGAGCACTTAAGAAAAAAAAAACTTGAAACATGTTCAGTTCTGTAAGCTAAGGTTGTTCTGCGGTTTACGGCACACCACCCGTCAAACATTATGACTAGTGGTTTGAGGATATTAACTACAATTCATTGCTTCAAAACTTCCTAACATCAACGCACAACAAATACATCCCAAAATTTCAGTAGTAACCCATTAACGTTGTTTGTAGCTTACAGCACGTTTCCTCACAAGATTTAACAGGGTCTGATAAAGAGAAGTCAATGTTAATGCAGTCTTTTGTGTACGTGCACAGAGGAGCTTTTGTTCGTCTACAGACTTCATTGGGATTTAGGGTGACCCTCAGCAGATCAGTAGAGAATAGTAGCGCTCGAGTGCTCTTTTGTAAAGCCAAAGGCATAAAAGAATGGCTTGTTTGAAGGAGCTCTTCCCTGATGAACGGATACAAACCAGAGGCTGTGTTGATGGCTAAAGGTCGTCTCTAAGGAAGCAGCTGTACAGGGGAAACTCCTTCCAGAGCAGGCACTCACTCTTAAGGGTTGAGCTACTGATGCACTCTGTGACACTGTATCTTATCCTGAACATGATTTTTACAAAGTTATGTGCATGTCGCAGTGATTTTATTTGCCCCTGTTCTTTCTTCTCTTTCCTCACAGATGAGATTATGCAGCAGGAGATCAGGCCATTACTGGCTGTCGATATAATTGAACAACTTCACAGGCAATTTGCTCTTCTTTCAGGTGAGATATGAATGTCTGTTTGCTCTTTAGGTTGGGATAAAAAGGCTTATTGTTTTTTTGTTTTTTCAAAAGCAATGCACTTCCCAGCTCTCTCGCTGTTGGTGATGCTTTTGAACTTTGACCCTTTCTCGGTTGAGAGGAAGAACGTGGGTCAGGTTTCTGTGGTGGCAGCTAATTGATGCTAATGCTCACAAATCACATTATGTCAGTACTGTTGTACAATTCCCAGCCCTCCATTTCCTCAGATGCTCATTAGCACTCAAAACCAGAGAAAATAGACTTCTGCTGTCTCGTTTCCCCATGATGAATATTATATAAAAATGAATAGAGAAATACCCAAAGGACTTATTGATGATAGTTCATGAATTGAGAAAATTGTAGATTTTTTTTTTTTTTTGTCAAACAGCACAGATCATTGTTTCACTCAATATGATACTGTCTCTTTAAATTAAATTTATCAGAAAAGCATGTACCAATACCATGCACAATTTATCGATTCCATATTGATTATCTGCTGATGTTTTCCAATTTATCAGTATTGGTCACTATTGGATATTTAATTGTGCATGTTTAAATAGTTTTAAAATACTATATTTAGTATTAGTAATAGTAATAGTTTCCACTATTTTTAAATTTGGATTATCTTTGCTCCTAACTAATGTTCAATAAATTTCTTTAAAAACTTTTTAAATAAGTTAAAAGCAAAGTTAAATGTAATATTTAGCAAATTTCAAAATCAATATCCGTTTTTCATATTGTAAAATTATAATGCCTAATTCACCTGATTCATTTAATTTAAATTTTTTGTATTTTTTGTTTATCTTTAGAAACATGTGTGTGCGCTTGAATTTTTTTTTTTTAAATCATTTCTGCCGGTGAGGTTGTTCTGTAATTATTTAAATATGTTTTTATTCATTTACGCAAAATAATATGGAATTTTAATATTGCCCATTTATTGGTTATCAGGCATAACTAAATTAATATATACAAATATAAAATAATTATCTGCTTATCTGTATCAGCTAAATAGATCAACTAACATAATCTTTATAACATGTTTAAACGACAAAATACGTTTAATAACGCGTTTTAAGTTGTCCTTGTTACAGTGTAATTATATATATATAGTAATATTAATTAACTACATGTGCTTATAGGGTTAGGGTTAGACTTGGGGTTTGGTTTAGGGTTAGATGCATGGAATTATGCATAATTTAAATGACTTTGGTGAGTTTTTTTTTTTTTACCTGTTTGAACCTAAATCTTTTTTGTTTACCAGCTAATGCTTTTAGCCACTAGGCTACGCCTATGTGTAATAAGGGTCCACTGGAGGCAAGTTGAGAGATGAGAACCCAAGTGCAGTTTATTATAACAAAAACAAAACATGAAACAAAAACATGGCGTGGCATGAAAACAAAAACCAAAGCATGAACATGAACATTGCACAACAGCAGACTACAGGAAACAATACTTGACACAGACACATGGCAAACAAGAGGGCTAAATACACAGACTAATGACAAGACAAGGGACACCTGTGAACAATGATCAGACAATTAACCAATGACAAGACATGGCAGGATCACATGACAAACAGGGAATCACATGACAGACATGGAAACAAGACATGACACAGAAACATGACAAGAACAAACCCAAAATCGTGACACTATGGAAGTCATTTTCTGCCAAATTTAAATAAATAAATTAAATGAATAAAATGAAAATTAAAACCAGATTAACGATTTCATTACAGAAAACAGTACGCAAAATATGTGACAAAATTGAGAATGAAATTAAATGATTTCATTTTCACAGCATTATCCCTGTCAAATTGAAAAATAAAATGCAATTGGTGATTTCACATTTCATTTTCACTACAGTCTCGAGGCAAGACTGCCAATATTAAAATGAAAAGCCAAATGTGAAAAAGAAACTACAAATACAGTTTTTACAATGCTCTTTATTAATGCTCACGCAATAATAGTGACACAATTCAAATACAAATGTAAATTTTCGTTTTCATTTTAATTCCTCTTTTATTTCACAGTTTTCATTTTCGTTTTCATTTTCAAAGACAACCTTCATGCAAATTCTATGTTAATGAGTGGGTGTGGCTTATTCTAGTAACGGCGCTAGTAGAGGCACGCCTTCTGTAAAGCGAAGTCATCAACGTCCCGTGTGCATGAGTTGAATGTGTGAAACGAAATTATTTAAATGTGATTATATTGTAATCGAGACGACGAGATATGGCGAAATCTGTTAGTGAGCTTTTGCGAGAAGCTGCCGCAGCGTTAGAACATGGAAACAACCAGCCTGACCATGTTAGTTATGATGTTAGACTCAGACTAGACCATAATCGATGATGAGGTTCATTCATGCATTAGGCTGTTTTGGAAATTCAACTATTTGAGTGTACAAAGGTCTTAGGTCTTAATAACAACGCCCTTCAGCCGTGACTTATTCAGATACAGCACTAGCCTGTATCTGTCCGCTGTTTAACTGTTACATGTCTTTTGGTTATTTTAAGTTTGTGTACAAAAAGAATCACAATGCTGATTTTCATTTCATTTCGTTGCATAGATACTTATGTTTCGGGATTAATATTTGTATTGCGTGGTAACCGTTTTATAAAAGCAATAAGGTACTCTAGGCTAGTGCTGTATCTGAGTAAGTCACGGCTGAAGGGCGTTGTTAGGCACGACGCAAATATGAAACATTGGCCGAGGTTCTCGGTTAAAGCTAGCGGGTATTAATGTCTGGCTATAATTGTTGTAGAAATTGTGTTACTAAGACTTCTGTACACCCAAATAGTTGAATTTCCAAAACAGCCTAATACATGAATGAACCTCATCGTCGATTATGGTCTAGTCTGAGTCTAACATCATAATTAGGTTATGAATTCTAGGTTTACAGAAGGCGTGTCTCAGCGCCGTTACTAGAATAAGCCACACCCACTCATTAACATAGAATTTGCATGAAGGTTGTCTTTGAAAATGAAAACGAAAATGAAAACTGTGAAATAAAAGAGGAATTAAAATGAAAACGAAAATTTACATTTGTATTTGAATTGTGTCACTATTATTGCGTGAGCGTTACTAAAGAGCATTGTAAAAACTGTATTTGCAGTTTCTTTTTCACGTTTGGCTTTTCATTTTAATATTGGCAGTCTTGCCTCGAGACTGTAGTGAAAATGAAATGTGAAATCACCAATTGCATTTTATTTTTCAATTTGACGGATAATGCTGTGAAAATGAAATCATTTAATTTCATTTTTTGCATACAGTTTTCTGTAATGAAATCGTTAATCTGGTTTTAATTTTAATTTTAATCATTTTATTTATTTATTTAAATTTGGCAGAAAATGCCTTCCATATACGCCACCATCCTGCTTAAAGGAATAGTTCACTTCAAAATTAAACTTCTGTCATCATTTACTCACCCTCAAGTTGTTTCAAACCTGTATGCATTTCTTTCTTCTGATGAACACAAAAGAAGATATTTTGAAGAATGTCGGTAACCAGACAGTTGATGGACCCCATTGACTTCCATAGTAGGAAAAAAATACTATGGAAGTCAATGGGGTCCATCAGCTGTTAGGTTACAGACATTCATAATGTTGGTAAGACAACTTGACAACTTTATTGTCACAGATGAAAATGAAACGATTAGGCAACCGGCAGAGATAAAAACAGAGATGTTTGCGACACATATATTCTATATTGACTTTTAATGAATTTTAACCAGCCTTGGTTGTGAAGCTGCCGGGTGGTACTGAGGGGTGATTAACTATACAAACCAATTAATATTAACTAATAAAACAGAAGTGTTTACTGCTTTTAGCACATGCAGGGTGAAACAGGGTGGAAAAACTTACACGCTGAACTGATGTAAGTGGGAGGGACATCATAAATACAGACTCGCTGCTCTTTAGAGAGCTTTTCCATTCCTTCCCATCCCAGTCAGATCTCCTAAGGCCTGGCTTGCCTCCCTGTCTTCTCATCTGCCAAGAAGCCTGCACCAGCCATCAAAACCGCACGGGTTACGTAAAGTTACGGTTCAAAACAATCCCAGCATACTCTGTGCAATCTATTTAGCTGACTCCTCTTGTCTCGAGTGCTGTTTTCCGCTGAAAAGCACAGTGTCATCCATTAGGTCTCTGTGAATCGCAGGGGACGATCAGAAATTAAGTGTCCTAGGTGTCATTAGTGAAATCATTAAACCACAAAGTATACCAGTCAAAAGTTTTGGAACGGTAAGATTTCTCCAATCTTCAGTTTCACATGATCCTTCAGAAATCATTCTAATATGATGATTTGATGCTCAACAAATATTCATTATTATTGTCAATGTTGAAAACAGTTGTGTATGATTTGTTTTCAGGATTCTTTGATGAATAGAAAGTTCAAAAGAACAGCATTTATTATAAAATAGAATATTGTAACATTATAAATGTCTCTACAGTAACTATTGATCAATTTAATTAATCCTTGATAAATAAAATTATTGATTTATTTTATCCCCCCCCCACCCTCGCAAATCATCATAATAGAGTGATTTCTGAAGGATCATGTGACACTGAAGACTGGAGTAATTATGATGAAAAATCAGCTTTGATCACAGGAAAAAATTACACTTTACTATATATTCACATAGAAAACAACTGTTTTAAATTGTGATAATATTTCACAATATTACTTTTTTTTATTATTATTTTATTTAATCAAATAAATGCAGCCTTGGTGAGCAAAATAAACTTCTTTTAAAAACATGAATAATCTTACCGATCTAAAACTTTTGACTGGTAGTGTAGGTTTTACATTGAAGACAGATGAGATGGCGGATGTGTGTGGTTTATACATATAAATGAAAAAAGAAACATGCACACACACACACACACACACACACACACACACACACACACACACACACACATATATATATATATATATATATATATAAAAATAAAAATCACCTATACATAACCCAAGTGAGGAGTTGTGGCATCTAAAGTCTAAAAATGGATGAACATGTGACATCTGAGTGGATCTGCCTTATTACTGCAAACAAACACATCTTTCTCCAGAATTCCCCTCTGGAATGAACACAATGCATGAGAAGAATCCCTGTTAAATGAGGCGATTACGTATTCACACTGACAGGGACAGTGGCGAATATTTTGCTAAAAATAAGTAAATAGCAAAAAAAAGAAAGAAGTACATTTGGAGATACGTCAGGCTTCGTGATCCTATAGCAGGGGTTTTTACTGTTTGAGCTCAAAATGAAAATATGACAGTATGTGTTAAAAAAAGACAAAATATTTTTTTCCCTCAATTTATTTAGATTGTCTCTTGTCTCCATTTAAACAGAACACATCATACAATTGCAGATACCATTGATTGATAACATGTAGTTATAACCCTTAAAAGTTATAAATTCACAAACATAACCATGCAATACAGGCACCTCCCCCTTCATAATATAAGTGACAAAATATTAATCAAAAGTATAAATATGTCCCTTACATATTAAATTGTATCAAGTAAAATTAAAACCTAACACAAATATATGACTCAAATATACATCAATAATAATTCATTTAATGGTTTTGTAGTGTAAACATCATAACAAATGTAAGTAAGTATATGCACTGTAAATGTGATCAGTTAAAAAAAGTGAGGAAACCTGTTGCCTTAAAATCAAGTAAATTAACATCATGCATTGCAATGTTATGTGAACTTGACAATTCCGCCTAACTTATTTTTTTCAATTACGCATGGCTTATCTATTTAATTTTAAGGCAACGGGTTTCCTCACTTTTTTAGGTTAATTCAACTTTTTACAGTGTGTAAGTGTGAAAATATATACAATTTATGTAATTAAAGGGCCCTTTTTGTCTGATTTGTTGTTAACAATTTAACAAACATTTTTTTAAAACAATATGTAGTTGATAATAATTTATGGATGTGTCAGAACTCAATAGCTCATCTCATAACTCAATCTCATACCACTGTTGCCCCCTTGTGGTTGAAATGAGTTGTGGTTCTTATTTTCTTAAATCAAATAAATATGTGAATTAAATTGAAATAAAATCAAATATGATATTTTAATGTGAAATAAAAGTCAAATAAAAAGTAGAAGCGTGTGATGAACACTTAAGAATTATTTTGAGGACAATTCCCGATGTATGTCCACTCTCAGAAAATAAAGTACATAATTGTAACTTTAGGGGTACAATGGCTTGTCACTGGGGCTGTACCCTCAAGGGTACAATATTGTACCTTAACCTTTAAAAGAAACGGTACATATATGTACCTTTTAATGCTTTTTGACCCTCAAAAATAATCCAATAATAAGCCCTATGGGGTACGTTAGTGTAGATTGTACCTTGGGGGACAGAAATGGACTCCTACTGTACCCCTATTTCTGACAGTGTCCCATTAAACAGAAATGAAAGAAGTATATTTGAAAGCTGTAAAGAAAGAAAAAAAGTAGGTCATGGTTTTAATCCCTTCACACCTGCTTTCTGCTGCATGCACTTTCACACCATGTGCAGAGTTTCCGTTTGTGAATGGTGTAACACCAAATATGTCATAACACCAAAAATGAAATAAAAAATGACTGTGAACAGTGCACACACACCATAGGGCTCATCGAGATTACAAACAAAAGTTGTTTGAAAAGACAAATGTTTTTAAAGTACCACAGAGTGCCATTTAATATTTCAAACCTTCTTTTTCTCATAATTAATAACTGTGAATTAAATAGACTCTAAATATGTGCAGGAGGAAGAGGAAAAGATGGATCTCCCATCATCACCTTCCCAGAGTTCTCAGGTTTTAACGAGGTGACGGATGAGGAATTCGTTAATGTTGTCACATACCTGACCAGCATACCAAGGTGAAACCTCATTTATCTTTGTCTTAAAGTTGTGGTTTCAAAGCCTGACCAGTCTGTTTCTGTTCTTCATCTTTCAGCATGGATGCTGCTAGCATCGGCTTCATCATCATCCTGGACCGCAGGAAGGACAAATGGAACTCGGCGATCACTTCTCTGTCACGGATAGCGGTTCGTACAGGCTCTTGCTGAAGCTTTATGAAGTTAGAACGGCTCTTCAACATGATGTTTACAGATACAGAAATAATGAGTCAATACATCATACTTCTTCCAAAACTTATTTTGTCTTACCCTGATTCACTATGGTAAGCCTATTATAAGTGTTTATATTTTAGACCTAGCAGAAGGGTTTTCGTGGGAAATCGTGTACATATTTCACTCACTCGTGCGTGAGGACGTGACAGAGCTCGTAATAAAACACGAATCAACATTGGCTTGGCTTTTAAGAGAGATGGCGAGAACTGAGGGATTTGAAATGTTGTAATTAGATGGCGTTTTTAGCACTGTTATGGGTGAGTAAGGTATTTTATTGAACAGGTAAATTGCCATATGTAGATCTCTAACAGAGTTCATTGTAAAGCATTATCTAATTTGAAGGGTCATTTCATTATGGTTGTTGTAGCGCTGTGCTGGAATTTATTTTTAATCCAATTTAATATAATTTAATAACCATCAATATAGAATATTTTTAATCACAGATTATTTTATAAGCATAAAAAAATTAAAAGAAAAGACTGTTGATGTCTCCATTTGCTTCAGTGACAGCAGCGTTTATTACCGGTAGTTTAAGTTTTTAATAAAAACTGAAAACGCTGAAAAACTTCAGTCTTTATTATTATTATTATTAATAAAATAATTGTATATGTTTTACAATTTTAAATACTACTTTTTTTATTTTACAGTAGTACATACAGTAAGTGCTATTACAATAATAATAATTGTTTTGTGATTTAATTTTTTACAGTGGAGTAACATAAATAAAATATTAATAAATAAAAATATTGTTTTGGCCCGTTTTATTATGTTCTTTTTTTTAATTACATTTTAAATGTAATATATATTTTACCTTTTTACATATAACATATATGTGTGTGTGTGTGTGTGTATATATATGTATATATATATATATATATATATATTTTATAAATTCATTTGAAAAGTTTCAAATACAGAATAGGTTGGAAGATTCACAAAGTATATATAGTTAATGCCACAGAATTGTTAAGGAAATGAGTCTTTTGCTTATGTTTCATTTCCTTTCATGACTAAAAGGGATATATATATACACACACACACATATATACACACACACACACACACACACATATATATGTGCATATATATATATATATATATATATATATATATATATATATATATATATACAGTGAGGAAAATAAGTATTTGAACACCCTGCTATTTTGCAAGTTCTCCCACTTGGAAATCATGGAGGGGTCTGAAATTGTCATCATAGGTGCATGTCCACTGTGAGAGACATAATCTAAAAAAAAAAATCCAGAAATCACAATATATGATTTTTGAACTATTTATTTGTATGATACAGCTGCAAATAAGTATTTGAACACCTGTCTATCAGCTAGAATTCTGACCCTCAAAGACCTGTTAGTCTGCCTTTAAAATGTCCACCTCCACTCCATTTATTATCCTAAATTAGATGCACCTGTTTGAGGTCGTTAGCTGCATAAAGACACCTGTCCACCCCATACAAATCAAATCAAATCAAATCAAGTATATTTGTATAGCGCTTTTCACAATACAGATTGTATCAAAGCAGCTTCACAGTATTAAATTAAAATAAAATAATACAACAAGGTTTGTTTCTAGTGGAATTTATTGATTGATAGAATAAAATTAAATATCCCCAAAATATCCCCAACTGAGCAAGCCAAAGGCAACAGTGGCAAGGAACCGAAAAAACTCCATCAAGTGACCTAATGGTGTCCTAAAACTCCATCAGGTGACCTAATGGAGAAAAAAAAAAAAAAACCTTGGGAGAACCCAGGCTCAGTCGGGGGCCAGTTCTCCTCTGGCATTTATGAACTAGAGGCCGGATTGTAGTTTGAACTGTAAGATTAACAATATTATATGAATGCCTGGCCGAAAAGATGCGTCTTTAATCTAGTTTTAAACTGGGAGAGCGATTCCGAGCAACGAACAGTATCAGGAAGACTATTCCAGAGTTTCGGAGCCAAATGTGAAAATGCTCTCCCATACAATCAGTAAGAATCCAACTACTAACATGGCCAAGACCAAAGAGCTGTCCAAAGACACTAGAGACAAAATTGTACACCTCCACAAGGCTGGAAAGGGCTACGGGGAAATTGCCAAGTAGCTTGGTGAAAAAAGGTCCACTGTTGGAGCAATCATTAGAAAATGGAAGAAGCTAAACATGACTGTCAATCTCCCTCGGACTGGGGCTCCATGCAAGATCTCACCTCGTGGGGTCTCAATGATCCTAAGAAAGGTGAGAAATCAGCCCAGAACTACACGGGAGGAGCTGGTCAATGACCTGAAAAGAGCTGGGACCACCGTTTCCAAGGTTACTGTTGGTAATACACTAAGACGTCATGGTTTGAAATCATGCACGGCACGGAAGGTTCCCCTGCTTAAACCAGCACATGTCAAGGCCCGTCTTAAGTTTGCCAATGACCATTTGGATGATCCAGAGGAGTCATGGGAGAAAGTCATGTGGTCAGATGAGACCAAAATAGAACTTTTTGGTCATAATTCCACTAAACGTGTTTGGAGGAAGAAGAATGATGAGTACCATCCCAAGAACACCATCCCTACTGTGAAGCATGGGGGTGGTAGCATCATGCTTTGGGGGTGTTTTTCTGCACATGGGACAGGGCGACTGCACTGTATTAAGGAGAGGATAACCGGGGCCATGTATTGCGAGATTTTGGGGAACAACCTCCTTCCCTCAGTTAGAGCATTGAAGATGGGTTGAGGCTGGGTCTTCAAACATGACAATGACCCGAAGCACACAGCCAGGATAACCAAGGAGTGGCTCTGTAAGAAGCATATCAAGGTTCTGGCGTGGCCTAGCCAGTCTCCAGACCTAAACCCAATAGAGAATCTTTGGAGGGAGCTCAAACTCCGTGTTTCTCAGCGACAGCCCAGAAACCTGACTGATCTAGAGAAGATCTGTGTGGAGGAGTGGGCCAAAATCCCTCCTGCAGTGTGTGCAAACCTGGTGAAAAACTACAGGAAACGTTTGACCTCTGTAATTGCAAACAAAGGCTACTGTACCAAATATTAACATTGATTTTCTCAGGTGTTCAAATACTTATTTGCAGCTGTATCATACAAATAAATAGTTCAAAAATCATACATTGTGATTTCTGGATTTTTTTTTTTAGATTATGTCTCTCACAGTGGACATGCACCTACGATGACAATTTCAGACCCCTCCATGATTTCTAAGTGGGAGAACTTGCAAAATAGCAGGGTGTTCAAATACTTATTTTCCTCACTGTATATATATATATATATATATATATATATATATTAATTTTATAAATTCATTTGAAAAGTTTCAAATACAGGTTGTAGTAGGTTGTAGGTTGGAAGTATCACAAAGTATATAAAGTTAATGCCACAGAATTGTTAAGGAAATGAGGCAAAATTTTATTTTTGCTCATATGTTTCATTTCCTTTCATGACTAAAAGGGCTCCTTCCCAGGAAATCTACAGCTTGTTCTGGTTCTAAAACCTTCACGCCTCCTCCAGAGGGCCATCGCTGATGTCAGTATGCGGTTACATAGGGATGACTTCAAACTGAAGGTACCGGTAAGCATGCTTTTGTCTGTCTGGACCCTCAGCATGTCTGTTCATTCGCCATATGACGCGCAGGGCTCCTCTGGAGTGTTTGTAACCATGATCACTCATCCGCTAAATTATTAACACAGCCTGTCACCTTGTTGTTTTATGCATGTCTCAAAGGGTGATAACAGCACTTTAGAAAATGGAGGTGTTTCATAGCTGCTCGTCATCAAAGCGGTGGCAATGTGTGAATTCAGTAAATGCCACCTTGCTTTGACATATTGTATGCTAGTGCATGAGATTATCATCTGCATGCATTTTCTCTTGTGACGTTAAGGAAATTAAGATTACACTGTGGTGTGCATGCCTAGATTTCACAAAATGTCGTCTGCAGATGCATTAGATTGATAGTCATGTACAGGAATATTCCAGATTCAGTGTTAGTTCTGAAACTTTGTCTCTTATTTTCTTCACACTTCCTGCAAGTAGACTTAGAGTTGTCAAAATACAGACTTCGGTACCAAGTCGGTACTAAATTTTTTAAAAACACCTCTGATTGGCCATTGTGTCCATGCGCTCATCGGATATGTCTGTGATTGGCTAAATTGATCTACTAATTTTCAGGACCGTTTGAGAGCACACAGAAGTGTTTGAAAGTGTTTTGAAAGCGGGGGCGTTTGAAAGCACAAGCAGGCTACTATGCAATTCAGTAAGGCGGAATCGTACTTGGTTTGGTCGTGTCAAAAGCTAACACCATCCTCCTTACTCTTCACACTTTCTTTAGTCATTTTGTCTCACCATCAGAAAATGGTGGCTTGAGTCAGTGTAAATAGCCTCTGCCAGTAAGTTGGGCTATTTGCAGTTGGTGTAAATCAGGGTTCACCAATCTTGGTCCTGGAGGGCCGCTGTCCTGCAGAGTTTAGCTCCAACCCCAATTAAACAAACCAGCTAATCAAGGTCTCACTAGGCATACTAGAAACTTTCAAACAGGTGTGTTGGAGCTGGTTGGAGCTAAACTCCGCAGGACAGCGGCCCTCCAGGACCGAGATTGGTGAATCCTGGTGTAAATAGACACTCTGCATTTTACAGTGGAAGTGAAATGGGTTGGTTCACTTCACACAAGTTAACCCTTTCCCCGACACTGACGGAATTTTCCAGCTTTCTGTGTTTTCACTGTTATACGGTAGGGGGCGCTATTACACATCTTCTGAAAGATTACTGAATCTCCTGATCAAAACACAGGCGAAGAAGAAGCAGAAACAAGATATCACATGTAATCATATGTAAAATAACACAATCACCAACATTAAACAGCATAATCAAAACTGCCTAATGTTAATGAGCGAAATGTCGACCCAGGACGAGCTATAGGACTGTGCAAGCATTAGGGGTGTTGATGGACTCGATCTACTCCATGTATTTTGTGCTTTGATCATCGTTCTGAATATAATCTGGATGTAGTCTTTGACAAAAATGCGATTTTCTCAGCTTTTTTGCTCAGAATGTTGCTTTCTTTATGAAACTTACTTAACCACATTCAGTGTTGATAAAAAAGAATGTATGAAGCTAGAATAAAATGTTTGTTTTTTAAAGCAGAGGCTCTTTTCTTTCTTTTGATTATTGCATGTTCAGACAACAAAATCTGTGGGGCAATTACATTTTTGTGAAAATGATAAAAAATGCTGGCAGTGGCTGGCAACTTAAAAAAAAAACGTGATGGGGAAAGTGTTAAAATAAAAAAAATATAAAGTTTTAATAGTACATCCACAAGACTTAAACAATATAAGTGATTTCAATGTGATGACATGATTTTAGTGTGAATAGTTGATAATTAAACACTTTTGTGTAAAGTTATATAAAATGTTACCTCTTTGTTGCCATTATAATGTTACTGTACACCACTGGCTTTAAAGTAACATTAGAGAAACTATTAGTTTTTGTTCCCAAAAAGTACACACATTTCTGGCATAAATACACTTCCATATTATGTATGTAAATGTTTTTTCTTTCATTTTTTCTTCTCTTGTAGATTGTTATGCTAAACTCCCTGTCAGACTTGCACGGCTACATTGACAAAGGCCAGCTGACCTGCGACCTGGGGGGAAGCCTGGAATATTGCCACAGCCAATGGATTCACCATCGCACAGTGAGAAGTTTTTTTTATTAATAAACAAAGCCTTAATTAGCTTATTAATATGACTTTAAATGAAACTATACTGTATTTTTTTTTTTACAGATTTGAATGCAGTCTACCATTTAATTTCAAAATACCATAGATAATATACTGTGGAGTAGATTTAGATTTTCTTTTTTTTCAGTGTTATGTAAAGTATAAAGTATATAATCCGAAATGTTGTGTCCTAGGCCATTGAGAACTTTGCGTTAACAGTGAAGAGCACAGCACAGATGCTTCAGCAGTTTGGAACTGACCTGGCAGAAACTGAGCTTCCCAATGACGTGCAGTGCACCAAAGATTTGCTTATCACACACACCGAAAAACACGATAAGCTCAAGGTAGCCATCCACATTTGTGGAACAGTGCTTCTAATATTATCATATGATTTGTTTAATCCTTGTTGTCATAATGTGTCCTTTATTTTATTGCTTGTGTCTGTGCAATTGGTCAGTCACCTTTTATCGGTTCATTGATGTTCAGTTTCTCACATAGTGGAGCAACAAAACACCATCTGTATTTATCTTGATTATGCTGTTTTTGCATATATCCAGATACAATCAGTATTCATATGCCATATTTCTTCTTTCTGTACAGGAAGAGCTAAAATTGGCAGTAAAACAAGGCCATACTCTGCTGTCCTGTATCAAAGACCAGGCCAGCAAAACCGAGAGCCACGTTTTGAATCCAGATGAGGTAGAGAACCAAACAACCGTTGAGAGGTGTGTACATTTTTTTTCCCACACACAAAAAGTTACACCGTTAATGACGATGGTAGCTTGAGCAGAACTACAATGTAACAGAATAATCACTTTGTGAGGGATTTTAACCATTGGAAATGCAAATAGAGAACTTGCTGACGTCTGCCAAGAACGTTCTGATGAAAGATTGAACATTATTCACAATATAACCAGGAACATTAAAATAAAAGTTATTTTGTTTACATATTGACTTTAGTGCCATTTCCTCCATTTATACAGCTCTTTTATCAGGTGTTAGACTTGTGTAGTTCTTGTTACAGTTCTATTATTCTTTAAAGCCTAGTGTCATCTAACCTTGCTCTGTGAAATCTAATTCACTCTAGCTCCTCTGACATTCACACTGTAAAAGCGTTTGTTTGTTTGTCTCAGGTTGTTAGCGCAACTCGATGAGACTGAGAATGCGTTTGAACAGTTCTGGTCGAGGCATCACCTCAAATTAGAGCAGTGCTTACAGTTACGACACTTTGAGCAGGACTTCAGAGAGGTACGGTGCAATGGATGTGCTCAATTGTGCTCAACTCAGTAGGCAGCCATTATACTAAGTATCACCAGTGGCGGTTGTCTAGTCAAATCAAGTTGAAATTGGTGTGTTTTATCCATTGCATCAGGTGAAAGTTTCTCTGGATGGCCTGCTGGAAGCGTTATTGGGACTGTCTGACACCGGGGACTGTGTGGCCCGGGTCGATCACCTACTTGGGGAACTGAAAACTTTGGAAGACAAAGCTCAGGTCAAAATATTTTGAATCTAAGACCAGGCCTGATATGCAAACCACCACATTCAGTTTAACAGTTCAACTATTTGTTTTGTTTTTTTGCTGGTTAAACCACTAACTACACCCCATTTTTTACAGACAGTTAATGTTTCTTTTTTGATTTAAATCAGATTAACCACCATATGTTTTGAATGCTGGTCCCCAACATGGAATGTTGGTTTGCTGGTGTCACCACTGCGATTTTAACTAGCTTAACTCTACTAAATCAACCATCTTAACTAGAAAGACAATCCATACTTATGCATTGCCTTTGTCAAAATGATAAGAAAGTGCAGATGTTTGAAAGCACGCAGTAACTAAAGCAGAACTTCAGGAAGAAATAAAATGCACAAACATAGTGCTGCTACTGACACTATTGTATTTCTATAGCTAAATTACAGCATAATTCAATTCTGTTTGCATCATGGATCGTTATTTACCTGTTTAACACTGTAAATCTGCTTTGAAACTTTGATCTGGATTGTATATAAAGGTGACTTGGCTTGACTGTTACAAGACTTCAAGTCAAGTAGTAATAATAGTCAAGATAGCAGTGTACATTGTTCATATTCTGTTTATTGTGTTTACTGATCTGTACAGGAGTCCTTGGAGAAAGCTCAGCTTCACGCTCAGCATGGGGACCAGCTCATTCAAAGCAACCATTACGCCGTAGACTCAATCCTCCCAAAGTGTGTCGAACTGCGTCGGATCTGTGATGACTTCAGCAATGAGGCCAAAAAGAAACGTGACATTCTGACCAAATCACTTGAAATCCACAAAGGAATCGACGAGGTTTGTGAAACAACTTGCATGCAGTCAAATTATCACACAGGCACCTTAATATTGAGTTTTCGGTTTCACTTCATTTTGATGGTCATTTCATTACATAAGTAATGTTGCACCTACATGTCTACTCACTCTCATTAGAGTGTTTGTAGAGTATTAGTAGACTGGTACATTAGGGTTTGAATAAGTTGACATGTAGTTACAAAGTTACTTATAGTCAGTAGAATGTCTGTTGAAGGACCATCACAATAAAGTGTTAGCAGATATTAAGCAGACAGTCTACTAATACTATAATAAGAGTTAGTTGACATATAGTTGCAAAGTTACTTATAGTCAACAGAATGTTCAAAAGGGACCATCAAAATAAAGTGTTACCGAGTTTTCATGTGGGATGATTGAGTCAGGACATGATAGATGGGTGATTTTAAGATTTGTCAGAAGACAAATACATTTACAAAACTGAAATTTAAAAAACAATAAGACTTGTTTTATGATAATATATATTGAGTTAAGTTTATTACCCAGCATTATTAGCTGGGAATGAGTGTAAAACTGGTATTGGCCAAAAATGACGTCAGCACAATTAGGTATGTTTTACTGCGTCATGACAAATGATAAGATGATGTTAATTAATATTTGTTTAGGTCGGACATCACTTTTGGCCGCTACTGCATGTTGTAAAATGAATAAATAAAATGATTTGTACTATAAAAAATGTATACAAATTCAAATAAAAATAATAACGTTATTACAGCAGAGCTGTCTTTATTAATTTCGTGTTTTGGAGTTGTCTCACCCCCCCGGACCCCCCGTATTTTGCACTGAGAGATAGGAGAGAGTGATGCACTGCAAAGGATCCAGTAGTGCTCAGGATCTCAAAAAACAGGCAGCTGAAGAGGAGAAGAGGGCAAGGCTGAGAAATGCTGCTAAACAGAGAAAACGGGCCCTTGAGATTCTGATTCTGGCACACATTAAAATGGCCCCCATATTTTATATGTTTTATGTGTTATTATATTTTCTATTTATTCTTTGTGCAGCACTTTGTTTACCTTGTTTTTTAAAATGTGATATATATAAAGTTGATTGGATTGGATTTTTTGCTGCCGTATCCTTCTCACCTTTTTTACCCCTGACCAGTTTTCATGCCTGATTAACAAATTAGATAACCCGCAACAGTTTACTTTACAGTGATTTTAAATGGGGTCCAGGACAAATAGATGCATTAATGTGCATCTGTGTTTTTATGTTGGCAGGTGAACCAGTGGTGTGAAAGTGGAGTGTATCTGTTGGCCTCTCAGGCTGTAGACAGATGCCAGACCCAGGAAGGTGCAGAAGCAGCACTGCAGGACATCGAGAGGTACATGAAAACAGCCAAAGAGCAGCAGCTCAGTCATCTCAAAGACCTCGGCAACCAGTATGAGATCATCCTCTCAGAGCTGGTCAAGGTACAAGTGAAGTTCATTACAGATGAATGCATTTGTAAACAGTGGATTTCATGTATATATATATATACTGTATACAGTGCCACCTTAAGAAAACACAATACAACAGGGCTAAAGACACACCTTAAGAAAAATGTTCTGTTCACTGCTCCCATAGTGTATGATTGCAGAACAAATATATATGTTTTTATTGAACATTGATGGTGCAAACTATTTTGTGTGAAAATAGATAATAAAAAGTGGTTTGTTTTGTTTAAAAATCTTATAAATGTTTGAGGTGGCAAGGTTTGTCTTTTAAGCCCACACACGGGGTAAAAGGTTCACCAGCATGGCAAAAGGCAGTTTTTATGCAAATACTTTAGGCAAAAAAATATGGTTTGAATAATGTCTAAGTAAATACTTGTTCAGAACAATCCCTTTAGCAAAGTTTGTACTATTTTCTGTTTATTTTGATAAATAAATGAATTTTTGTTTAAAAAATATACTGTCATTAAAATATGCTAATATAAATATATTTTAAAAATACAGAAACAAAATTATTTAAAAAAGTAAAGATTCTGAAAGCATTGAAGGAGATCCCATAATAATTTAATATAGATTTACAATAGGAACAATACATTTATTTTATTATATGATATGATTAATACCATATTTTTAAATATGATGGTTTCATTATAAACATGGTGATTATCTCAAGGTGGAAACCCAACCTAATACAGTATATGATATTTACCATCTGAATCTAACCATGCCATGTCAACAAAAAGTCCCCCAGCTATTTATTATCATGCTGATTATTGTGCCTTTTGCCCTGACAGCCTTTTACCCCAAATACCATACTTTTACATATTCTCCCATTATTGAAAAACTGTTGCTTTAATTACCTTGAACAAAACTGAAAATCATCAAGGCCCTTGTCTCATAAGATATTCAATAATTTTATCGAATCTCAGTTGCTACTTAAAAAAACACATCAAATATTAGATCAAATTAGCACTTAATTTATATATATTTATATTTCATATTATAATCATAACAATTTGATTGAAAATTTGTACTGAAATATTAATATATTCATCTTGGTATTTCGTAGTATTTGATGTCCTGTTGCTTTAATGATGAGCACTTAAGCCTGAACTCCCATTATTCAATGAGTGACCTAGAAATAGTGCTGAATATTAATACTTTTCCTATATATTAAATACTAAATAATGTTCTGTCAATATTTCTATGGTTTAAATTTTTTTTTCAAACTTTTAGACTAAACTAGATTCTGATTTTTATATTTTAAATTTGGTTTCAGAATTCTGGAGCTCACTGTAGCTTTAATGATACTATTCATCTGCTCCTGATGAATAACTGATATTTTATATCTTTTATCCCTTCCCATGCAGAGCAAAGCCCAAACTGCTCTTAAAAGACTGGATGATGTTCAAGAGATGTTTGAGAAAAGACATGCGAGTCTGAAAAAGCTGTCTACAAAGCAAACAAGGCCAGTGCAACCTGTTGCACCTCGACCAGAATCTTCACCAAAACGCACTTCACCTAAAATCCCGCCACCCACTGTAACTGGTGAGTAAACCAGGTGCATGTTGACAGAAATGCATGCATTTCCAAACCACCAGTGGTTAGTGGTATTTGCTTGTATACTTTAAAAACTTTTTTTCCAGAAGCATGTCCTCATTTCGAGTTGCTAACCTTTTAGTTTGAGTGTGGTTTTGTTAAATGCACTTATTGTAGTTCCAGTGCTCACATTTATGCAAATTTACTGATGTTTCTGACAGGAAAACATTAAAGTTGCACTTTGTATCCTGAAGTATTTAAGTTGAAAATATGAAGGCTTTCCAGCTTGTTTAATTATGTTCTAAACTCTACAGCATCAAATCGCAAAGCTACAGAGAACTCCAGTACCAATAAGCAGCCCAGTGACGCAGAGCTGGCAAGGAGGAAAAATATTCGCAAAGCCAAAGGTGGCATCAAGGTACATCAGCCTTTATCAGCTCAGATACATGGGCGGAAATAAATACAAGTTTTTAAAAACGTCTAAAAGCCATTTGCATGTATAAAAAATGTTTTAGTCTGGCATAGTTCTGGTTAGGTTACACTTTTTGATAATCCATTTTAGACATTCTACTGACTACAAGTAAATTTGCAACTACATGTCAACTAACTCTCATTAATTTGCAACTACATGTTAACTTACTCTCATTGGAGAATTAGTAGACTGTTAGGTTAGGGTTAGTAGAGTAAGTTGGCATGTAGTTGCAAAGTAACTTGTGGTCAGTAGAATATCTGTTGGGAGAGCATCAAAATAAAGTGTTAGCAGATACTAAGCAGTCAGTCTTCTGGTAAGTTTACTTGTAGTTGCAAAGTTACTTACAGTTAGTAGCAGTGTTGCACTGTAAAAAAAAAAAAAACTGCATAAAAAAAATAAATGGGATGAATCAATAAGGCTCTTGTAGTATATGCGTAGTAGTTTGAAAAGAAATAAATAGACAGACATTGCAGTTCACTAAAAGTCTTAACATTTTCTTTTCGGGATCAACTGTCAACCTTACGTAACAAAGCATTAGTTGCAATGCCCAACATTTTTACTGCCAACTAAAAGAACCTGAGTTTCACCCAGCCAGCCTTGTCAGTCCAAAGATATTAAGCTGAACGCTGGTTCTGTTGTCGTTTTACAACATAATACTGGCAGCTGTGGTTTCCAGAATAAATCTCTCTAAAATACTGTAAAAATGTAAATACATTTACAGATTAAAATTACATTTTGTGTAATTTACACACAAAAAATACATAAAAAAAGCATTTTAAATCATATTTTGTACTCTTAACACACACTGACGGTCACTATAATAATAACACTTGTGGAAAAGAGAAAAGCCACATAATGAATCAGTTTTTATCACAAGTAGCTTTTCCACAAGCTAAGGTGCTAATACTGTAAGATCCAGTCAGTGTCATACACACAAAACAACATCATTGTAACACACAGACACTAAAATAGTGCAATAAACATTAATTTAAAAAGATAAGATGTGACATATATAACCGATAAGAAAAAGTAATTAGAAACTTAATTATAAAAATTTTAAACCATCAAATGTGAAGTGTCAGAGAATAGTGGGAAAGTAATTTTAAGGTTTTTCACTGTAAATTATAAGTTATGTTCTTTTTACTTCCAAAAATTTTACATTTTACAGTGTTTTACTGTATTTGATCAAATGTAAGCTTAGATCTATTATAGCCTTTCTCCTTATATAGTACGGTAACTTACTGTTGTTAACCAATATACAGGTTTTTACTGTCGCATTTTTACAGTCTTTAATTACAGGCTACTAATTACTTCAACAGTGTAATTAGATTACTATACTAATTGCTCTCTCTAAAAAGTATTGCATTACTCATTTCTAATTACTTTCTAAATCCCATATCAACCTCGACCAGTTGAACAATACAAGGACAAACATGAAACTGCTTTTTTAAATTCTTAAAAAAAAAAAAAATGATATAAAGTTACATAAATTATTATTTAACTGACCAACATATTTAAAAGAAGATTGCATTAAAACATACATTTTAACATTAGACGCTAAATTTTAACGTTAAACCCACAATTGTTTTATATAGAATTGCTTTATAGACTATACAGTATATAATGCAATTCCATTATAAGTAACTTTTATTAAATTAAAGAAAAATTAAAAGTAATCCCTTACTTATTGCTTTAAGGGATAAGTAATTAAATGACAGTAATACAACTGGTTTGCAGATTGTCTATTGAGGACTTTTGAAATAGATTGTTACCTTAGTTCTTGCCTGTAATAATAATTGTATTTAATAAAAAATGCTGAGTTTATTTTATCATTACAAATTATACGTTTCGAATACATAACGCTGTTTTTAAATCTTTAACATGCAGTTATCTGTCTTCCTGTGGTTTCTCACAGATCGAGGTCATGCATGAAGGAGGCCAAGGGGGTTCGAGTCATGTTCTCATGAACAATGAAACAGAAGAGTCGCTTTCAAACAGACGCAGGTAAAAACATGTCTTTTAAGAAAGAGCCGCTTGCACTACACAAGAGATTTCCAGTCAAAATCACAAAAGGGGTAAATGTGTTAAGTGGTGTCAGAAACTATCCTTACGAAAAGGACAAGACCCACTTGTGTATTTACAGGGTATTTAGCCACTGGAATTGATTTTCAGGGACTTAATTTTATAGCTAGATTAAAATGTCATCAATTTGTATATGTATGGAATAAGAAATAGCAGACTTTTTTTTCTGGCTAATGCTAATTTCACAGCTAGCTAGCATGTTATGTACAGTACATCCCACTTACACACAATTAAATAATATTTCCCCAAATTTCCTGTATAACTGTACAACTTTTTGGAAACTACAACTTGATTAAAAACTATGCACAATAAAAAAATAGACTATTCCAAAGTAATATTTACCTTTATTTGGCTTTATTTATTTTTTTACACGAGCTTGATGTTTCATATCAAGCACTTCATTGACACACTTTTCTCCTTGGTAATCATGTTGACTAATGTTTGAACACTTTTGATGTCACAACTTGGACATAAAAGTGCATATGGATGACACATTAAACAACACTCATCTTTCTGATAGTGGCCCATTGTGTTTTACTTGTTCTAAATCTATCTATCTTTCTGATGACACGCATTAATCTCACATGTGATGCCATATCTGAATATACAGGATTAACTAGTTTGTTAGATAGCATCTTATACCTCAGTAGTTTTAAATCCTGGTCCTTGGGCCCCATTGTTCGGCATTGTTCACGCCAAACAGGTCAACAAACCTGTCCCTGTTGGGTCTCATAATGGTTTTCAAACACGGATCTTCTTCACTACATCTGTGACACGGTCTCTTTTGTATTTTGCACTACCATGACTACAGTTTCTAATTTCACTACAGAATTTATAATTTGTGTTTTTCTTCCAGGCTTGCTGCTGCTTCTGCTTTTTACATTTCATTTTGACACTTACAGCAACTTTTTGCAGTGTGTTGTTATTGGTGAATCCTTTTTGAGTTGTGAAAACTAGTCAGTTCAGGCACTTTCGCCTTGCAAAAAGGTGTGAGTTTAGGGGTGAGGTGTGAGGACACACAGACAGTGTTTTTTTTTTAGCAAAACCGCAAATTGGCAGTCTCTATGCTGGTATCTGATGCAACACAGTGCATACTGATGTCTGTAAAATCAACACTCTGGCACTCTGGCAGTTAATAAATATGATGGGTCACTTAGGTACAGGGCTACTCCGCAATGGTTGTCATCCCGTTCGGTCTAAAATAGTCCGAATATAAACACTTTTTATAGGCGTACCGTAGTAATTCGGGTTAAGTATGGTGGCCGAGAGAGCTCAATGTGCTACAACTGAAGAAAACACATGCAAATAGAAAAAAAACACTAAAAAAAAAAAAAAAAACAACATCTTTTGACAACACATGTGCCATAATTACTCACAACACAAAATACAGAAATGCTATGCAAATACTCACAACCCAACCAAATACAGAAACGTGATGCAAATACTCACAACGCAACCAATACAGAAACGCACTGCAAATACTCACAACCCAACCAAATACAGAAACACACTGCAAATAGTCACAATGCAACCAAATACAGAAACGCGCTGCAAATACTCACAACCCAACCAAATACAGAAACGTGATGCAAATACTCACAACCCAACCAAATACAGAAACGTGATGCAAATACTCACAACGCAACCAAATACAGAAACACACTGCAAATAGTCACAATGCAACCAAATACAGAAACGCGCTGCAAATACTCACAACGCAACCAAATACAGAAACACACTGCAAATACTCACAACGCAACCAAATACAGAAACGCGCTGCAAATACTCACAACCCAACCAAATACGGACACGTGATGCAAATACTCACAACCCAACCAAATACAGAAACGTGATGCAAATACTCACAATGCAACCAAATACAGAAACACACTGCAAATAGTCACAATGCAACCAAATACAGAAACGCGCTGCAAATACTCACAACGCAACTAAATACAGAAACACACTGCAAATAGTCATAATGCAACCAAATACAGAAACACGCTGCAAATACTGACAACCTAAAATGCATGGCATTTTTATTTATATATGCCCAGTATATTTAAGTCTGTGTTTTGAGTAAACTACAACGTCATCAAAAAGACAGATATTAGTGGTTATTGTTCTACATTTGGTTATGTGGTTATGTTGTACATGTCAATGAGTTCCTTTAGTGGCATAGTTGCCTGTTGCAAGGAAGCGCATGATGAAGGAGAATTCCAGGAAATAGTTAGAACAGAATTAATCAGTAATAGGAAAATACATGAAACAACCTCTAAACAATTATGAGACAGGACAGTGAACTGAACAAAACAGGGAGTACTTATACCAGAACAAAATGAGGGAACTAGTGAGTTAATTAACGATCAACAGGTGAACTGATTGAAACTGACACAGAATAGAAACTAGGTCAAGACAGGAACAAACACAATGCAACAAAACACACTCTTGACACACAGCATGCAAGTGCATTGAACAAAGAAGAAATGACTTGTTACTGACATTAGTACAGCTGCTTCTCATTGAGCTAAGCAACATACAATATAATAGTAGCAGCATAATACCTTAAAAAACGTTAACATAACGTTCAAACTTAACTGAACATTAAACACTAACAGGTATTTTGCTTTACTCAAATATGAAAAAATAACACCTAATTTCAACAATTACTGTCTTCATCCAGCTTTAAAGTCACCATGAAATCAAAAATTCCTATTCTTTTTTACAGAATATTATAAATGATTTATCAGTGCACCATTCTTTTTTTAAAATTAATGTTCCCCCTTAATCTTTAATGAAAATAACTTTCCCTTCCCTATTCCAGCGACATCTCTTCTCTGATGATGTGTTTTCGGCGCGAGGGCGGTACAACCTGTCAATCACATGAGGTCACAGAAATAGCCACAATAAATGACTCACAACTTTTAATGCAACAAAAATTATTCATCAAGTCTCAGCACAAATGGATTAACTCTTTCATGTATTCCATGTATTCACTATTATACAATAAGGGGCGCAATTACACATCTTCTGAAAGAGTACCAAATCTCCTGATCCAAAAACCAGCGAAGAAGGAACAGAAACACGTACTTAAGCTAATGCGATCATCAAACAGCAAATAAATCAAAACTGCCTAACATTACCAAATAAAAAGTTGTCCTAGGAAGAGATACAGGACTGTGCAAGCTGGACTCAATTTACCCAGTCTATGTTTTGACCAATGTTCTGAATCCGATCCGTATGTAGTCTTCGACAAATACACAATTTTCTCAGCTTTTTGTTCAAAATGTTGCTTTTTTAAAATGAAATTTACCCACATTCAAGTGTTAAAATAAGAATGCATGATTTTGTTTTGTTTTGTTTAAAAGCACAGGCTCTGTTCTTTCTTTTGATTTATTGCATGTTCAGTAGGGGTGTGAACCGTGAAGGGGTGGTCTCACGGTTCGGTTCGGTTCGATTACGATTATCATGTCATCGATTCAGTTCAATTCGATATCACGATGCACTGCATCCTCAATTTTCAATTTTACTTCAAAAGTGATGTGTGCGCGCGTGTGTGTGCGTGTGCTCACCTGTTTGGGAAGTCGCAGTGACAGAAACAGTGACATTCCAGTTTAAGTTTCAAGGGAGTAAAGCTTGTTAATGCCATTAAGAAAAGGAAAATCTGTCAAATAAATTTTGTTTTAAAGAAATGTTCATTTAAAAGCAGCGCTCATTAATCAGTGTATTATGTTACCATTAAAGATGTGCGCATCAACCGTCGCCAAGTCCGCTGTTGAAGGTGCCAGAGGTGGACAAAGTACACAACTTCCTTACTTTAGTGAAAGTACAGATACTACTGGTGAAATATTACTCCGTTACAAGTAAAAGTTGTAAAGACCGATTTTTACTTAAGTAAAAGTACAGAAGTACTTGTTTTTAAAAGTACTTAAGTAAGTAAAAAGTAAATGTCAATGCATTGTTTTATTATTGTTGTATGTAATACCTTATGCCTCTGAATCTATGCCCGCCTGCCTACCCTCATATCAATATCACATTTATTTCTAGAACACAGTTCCAGTAGCGGAACTGAATGTGAGATTCATTGGTTTCGGACACCCAAATGACTGTTCCCTCAAATAGTGCCCTATTTAAAGTTTTTTTGGCTTTTAGTATGAATGTGTTAGCCTTACTGTTATCTATAAGCTAGTGTGCTCCAAAACAATGACAAAATTTGAATTTAGAAGACCAAACCCAACGCTGAAAATGAAAATCAGGTTGATGTCAGAATCCAACATCAGATTGACGTTAATCTCCAATGTTGGACAAACGTTCCAACCAAAATCCAACGTCGGTTTCTGACGTCAACCCGACTTTCATTTCCAACCAAAATGCAACCACTGACTAATGTTACTACTTTCTACTCAAGGACCTTGACAGAAATGTAGTGGAGTAAAAAGTACGATATTCGTCTTTCAAATGTAGTGAAGTTTAAGTAAAAAGTTTCCAGAGGAAATAATACTCAAGTAAAGTACAGATACTCAAAAAGTATACTTAAGTACAGTACTCAAGTAAATTAACTTTGTTACTGTCCACCTCTGCGATCATCCATTTATAATCACGTGTAACAACACATAATAATTGCAATTTGACCATCTGGTGCGGAATGCGGATACTTAAATCAGAGAAAATTATTGGGGTGGGTGGATGATTTGTGTTTTTGTGTGTGACATGAGCGCACACAGCACGTGTCTTCAGCAGGTCGTGCTTTTCAATTTCGACACCCCTAATGTTCAGATATTCATACAACAAAATATTATGTGGTCCATGAAAGTTTTGTGAAAATGATCAAAATTGCTGGTGCTGGCTCGCAACTAAAAAAATAAAAATGCTGGCAGGGAAAGAGTTGTTAACTTCGATTTTTGAAACAAAGTTGTGACGAATGTTCAGTAATTTTGTTTCTTTAGCTCATTATAATTAAGTAATTTAAACAAGCAGCAAGCATCTACATTTTTGGCATTATTTGTGCAAAGACTAAAGCATATTGAAGCATCTCATTCTTTTTATAGCAACAACTTATTTACAATTCTTATTATTCTCAATGGAGATTCTCCTTATATTCTGTAATACAGTAATTTCACATTTACAGTGTCAAGAATTATTTTGCACATGATGAGAATTTAGGGTAAATTGTCATGATAATGTCAATATGCAAAACTTTGTTTTATTGAAGCAAAATATAACATTAACTTTTACCAGTATCAACATTTTATTATAATCTGCTCATTAAAATGCCCTCTTGCTGTTTAAAAGCTTTAAGCAGAAGCATATGACAATTTCGACATAAAAGATGTGAAGACATAAAAGTTTTTATTTCCATAAAAAATAAAGACATTAGTCTAGTTCTATAATTACATGCCATAGTGAAAATTATCTCACAGTCTTATCACATTATCTTGTCTCCCATTATCAATTCTGCAATACAAAGAAACTGAAACAGCACAGCTAGATCTCACAAAAACGTCCAAGTCTATTTCACCCTACCAAAATAAGGGAAACGGCCATATTAGCACCATACCTTTTTTTTTTTTTTTTTTTTTTTTGCCTTTTGAAATGATTTGAATGATGATAAACAGAAAATGTTAATTAAATATTAATAATGTTTTTTGGTATTAATATTTTCATTTAATTTTATTATTAATTTTATTCTATTCTAGTTTTCTCATTTTTTGTCATTCTTATTCTCAGTAAATCTTAGTATTTTTTATAATTGATTTAAAAAAATTATGCGTTTTAAAAAAATTACAAAATTACTTTTTTTTGTTACCATGAACTATAAACACTGCTTAAATAATATATCATAATTTATCTCACATTACTGTGGAAGCTTGTTTCCGCCACAGAATAAAAAATATCTTGTGATATAAAGTTGGAATTGCGAGTTAGTGATGTAAAATCGCAAATGTGTGTTATAAAGTCAGAATTGCATGATATAAACTCGCAATTCTGAGGAAAAAAGTATTTTTATAGCACACAAATGTGAGTTTATCTAGCAATTCTGACTTTATAACTCGTCTCCCACTGACTTTATTTCTCATCTCATGTAAACTCTTATGTAAGTGTTAAGTGTATGTAAACTCGCAATTATGAGATAAAAAGTCGCAATTATCTTTTAAAATGTTTTATTCTATGGCGGAAACAAGCTTCCATACATTACAGAGGTGTGAGAACTTTCTCTTTTTTTAACTATGGCAATTTGTGTGGAAAATATTAATGGTTTTAAAAAAATAATAATTTATTTTAATGTTTTATTTATTAAAAAAAGAATAAATAATCTTCAAAAGAATTAAATATGAGCTTGACAGGTTTTGTGAGGTTCATGTTCATGTTCTATCCCATTCCTGCACTTTCAATATGGGATTGTTACATTGTACAAAAAAAGCAAAAAAACTACTAAACATAATAGCAATAGTGCTAAACATATGCTTAGGGCGCATAGCATTTATCTTTATTAGGAAATGTCACAATATAACATTTAAAGCAAAAGTAAACAGCAACAAAAAAAAAAGAAAAAAAAGAAATACTGCTCGGACTTCATCTCACAGCGCGCGTTATGTAAATGCTCCCATGCACGAATACGTGTTTGTAAAGTACGGCTTACAAAGCAGCATCATTTTCACAGCTGTACAATACAGTTTCCCCACCAATCCAGACGAAATACCTTCTACCTGTGGTGAGGTCGCAACCTTCCACAGATACCTGATATCGTCCTCGTGTCCATGAGAAGTGATCATTTTTTCATAGATGCACGGGTGATAGGGCGTTTTCCCCTCCCCCGAGAAGTAAACATGTTCCTGAGGCGAGACGCCGGCTGCAATGGCACATACGCCCATGAAGACATCATCGATGTGCATGGAGGCGTTAAGAGACAGCATGGCCTGATAGATTTTGGCTGCCACGTCGCCAGACACCACGTACCCTGCCCCGGCGGTGTAATCTGGGTAGGAGGACCACTGGTACATGTCAAAAGGCATGTAGTACTTACTGTCCCTGCGGCGAATGGGAGGAGCCCCCCTGTGCACATGCCCGACCCAGAGATTGCGCACGTTCCGTCTTCTGAGGTCCTGAAGGTAGCGCACCAGATTTGGCACGTGAATGAAGACGTCGTCGTCCGCGGTCATGAGGAAGCGGGCATGGGCGCAGTTCTCGTGGGTCCAGTGGAACTGAAGCAGCAGTTTCACAGTGAGGTTGTGGAATGTGTCAAGGAAATCCTGCTGAACCAGGTCACCATGGTTCACATGTTCCTTCCTTAAATCTTCCAGCAGCGACTTATTAGTGAGCATGTCTCGGTTAGCTCCCATAGCGAACACCACCTTCACGATAACACCCAGCTCCCGACTTACGTAGGACTCATCTCCCCAAGTGGACCGGATGGCCTGCCGTCTCTTGAAGTTTCCCGGGGAGGACTTCACGAAGAGGAGGAGCAGCACGTCTTTGTCCTTACAAATGTCCTTGTTGTTTAGCAAATATGGGAAACTTCCAAACCTGGCGGCTTCCTCCGGGCTGACGCTGAGGCTCTTGTTGATGAAGCCGTAGCTGTTGATCAGGTAGCGGTAGGAGTACGACTTCACGTGGCTCATGACATGGTGGTCCACGTGTTCCCAGCAAACCATGAGGACTGACATGACACAGCACATCGAGACGAGCCGTAGAAAATGCCATTTTCTCACCCTTCTGCAATTTATGAACATTCTGCTAAAGCTGCGCACACTCTCAAAACCCTGTCTCGTCAAGTCCAATAATGCAATCCAGATGTACTTCTTTCAATGATTTTCCAGCTATGAGTTTGCCTGAGTTCCATCATAGTCATCTCACTGCAGGTGTGTTGGCCAACCAGAAGCATTAACCCCGAACATCTTTTTTTCTTACACTTCTTCTTACAAAAAATGTCTGCCGTTATTTGCTTTCGAAGTGAAGACAATCCACTGTGTTGCATTAATGCCGCATTTGTGTTCTGTAAAGAAAGAAGAATGATTATTTCAAAAGAATGCAGGGATTGCATATACTTATGATTTACAGTAAGCTACTGTAAACCTTTATTGTAGCTATGCAGACAACTTCGAGTTTGAGTGTCATTCTTGACAGAACTCTGTCTTTTGAAGCTCTTATTAACATTCTTTCATATCAGGAATATAAATCGTCTGCGTCCTGTCCTTTAACTCAAGAGTACTGCTACACTTGTGCATGCTCTTGTAACAAATCACAAATATTGCTTTGTTTTACGGGCTTCCTTCCAAATCTCTTCATAAATTACACTTGGTACAAAATGCAGAAGCTCGAGTTATTACCAAAACTTCCATTTCTGAACATATTTCTCCCGTTTTACAAAATATGCATTGGCTCTCAGTTAAATTCCATGTAACTTTAACTTACAAAGCACTTAGCAACTTGGCTCTTTCATATCTTCTAGATTTTGTTCATATACATACTCCTTCGGCTACGATTTAAGATCGGCTTCTGCACTTACACTTGTTCTTACACACACTCTAACCATTTAAGTTAACCATTTTGGTTATACGGCTCTCCATTTATAGAACTCACTTCCTGTAGAAGTTCGCAACAGTTCTAGTCTTTCAGTCTTTAAATATCGTCTTAAACCGTATCTGTTTAGGCAGGCTTTTATGTGATTTAATGTTTGTTGCTGTACTGGTTTTATTGTTTAATGTCATTGTTTTTATGGATTTTGTAAGGTGTCCTTGAGTGCCATGAAAGGCGCCTATAAATAAAATGTATAATAATAACTTCATTGAACTGCCTCTTGGTTGTCTGCATAGAATTTGAGTAGATTATCTGGCATTTTTTAATTGGATTAATAATAAAATAATAATAATAATATGTAAATAGTTCATTTACAATAAATTAATACACATTTTATAATATTTAAACTACTTCCCGACCATTCAGAAAGTTTGGGGTCGGTAAGATATTTTTATGTTTTTGAAAGAAGTCTCTTAGATTCTCACTTATTTGTTTGTTTGTTTATATATTTTAAATATTATTACAATTTAAAATAACTGTTTTCTATTTGAATATATTTGAAAATATAATTTATTCCTGTGATGCAAAGCTGAATTTTCAGCATCATTACTCCAGTATTCTTCTTCTTCTTATTATTATTATTAACAGTTTACTACTTAATATTTTTGTGAAAACTGTGACTCTTTGATAAATAGAAAGTTCAAAAGAACATAATTTATTTGAAATAGAAATATGTTGTACTAAATTAAGTCTTTATTATCAGTTAGATCAATTTAAATATGTCCTAGCTGAATAAAATGATTAATATAAAAAATCGTACAGACCCCATACTTTTGAATGGTTGTGTAGAAATACTACTAAAATATTTGTTAACACTTTACAATAAGGTTTTATTAGTTAAACTACTTTTGAACTAAGAATGAACAATACTTCAACAGCATTTATTGATCTTAGTTAATGTTAATATCAATGTTTACTTGTACATTATTAAAATCAAAAGTTGTATTTGTTAACATTAGTTAATGCATTGTGAACTAACTATGAACGGCAGTATTTTTATTAACTAACATTAACACAAAAAAAATAGATACTGTAACAAATGTATTGCACTGTTAGTTCATGTCAGGCTTTATTGCAAAGTGTTACTGAATATTTTATCACTTTTTCAATAGATGTTTTGCCAATTTTTTCTTTTAAAATCGTCATTCCACCTATTTGCTTTCAAAACAACATTCCTCTCTAACAAATGCTTTCTGTTTACACCATTTGTTGCGAGAGCTTTATTCAAAACCTTGAGGGGACTCGCCGAATCGATCTTGTGAATGAAAGCAATCGTCGACTCAGCGCAACGTTGAATAAAAGAAGGCTTTAAGCCACCGAACGTGCTGATCTGCTGAGTGCTGTACAAAACATTCACGACCACGAAAAGATCATTACAGCAGCAAATCTACTCAAAGGCACGACACGGCAACAATGAAACTCATAATGTCACACCCAAAACTTTTGCGAGCCTGGAGCAGCAGGGATCGCCTGTCAAACTGGATCGCCTGCTCACACCAGCCGACTAAGGCAATTATTTACCTTAACAACAGTCTACATGGTTTTTTTCCTTTCATTTTGATCCAAACTTGCCTAAAAATGCATTACAGCTCTTTTTGCGCAATCAAGGATTACAACAGTAAAGTCATACATAGAGAAAGATTACTCATTCAACACATTTCTGCTTTTTTATATATAAATGATTATATATACCGGTTACCTCTAATGGTCACCGCCTTCTCATTGTCACATGTGAATTCATTCAATCGTTTCAACACTGTATTGTGCTTTTATGCCTTTTAATCTTCACGGCCTGTTCAAGTTCTCTATTTAATACTTTTGTCAACGTTTACTCATCTTAAAAAAAGTCTTGCCTAGTGATCACAGTCTGTAAAAGTATTTCTGGAATTTAACATTAGCATTATTTGAATTTTTCTTATAGGTTAAATGTCACTAAAAAATAATCGAGATACTCCCAAAGAGACTCCTTGGAAAAACACCTCATGCATAGATTAATTTTAATAGATAATAATCATGCCGTATGAGGCGGACAGCATGTTTAAAAGGGCTTGGCGCTCTCATTCGTTTTCCCGTATATTAAACTCAATACTCAAACTCCACAGTTACAGTGTAAATTTAGCATGAGGTCTCTAAGGCTTGACATAGCAATGGAAAAAACATTTTGGCTTCTAGAAGTTAAATCTTTTAACTGTTTTCTGGAAGAACTCTAGGCAGAAACTCTATAATGAACTCAAAATATACGACTTACCATTGAGAGCGTGCCCCATTCATGATGTAGCAAATATGCAAAAGTCGTAATTGTTTTAAAGCCCTGGACTTCGACCAGCCTGGTCGTATTGTTACAGCGGTATTGAAAGCAGAAGTGTGTAGCTACTACTAGAGCATTTGAGCAGGAGTTTCCTGATGGGTGGGAGGGGGAAAGCACATGCCTCTTTTTAAACATTGGCTAACTTTATCATATGAACAAACTGTGAAAAGAGAGTCATCTCTGACAGAAACATTGAATTTGGGTCATCTGATTCACATAAGCAAGGCTGCACCTCAGCACAATAAATGTGATTCATTGGCCTTGGTCTGTGTTAGAGGAGAACTAGTTGAGGCAAAATGAAATCTGAAACCTGGGTCATTTATAGCACCAAGCATTTTAACAAAATGTGTCAACAGTTGATTTTAGAGTATAGAAAACAAACTAGATGAGCAATAGCGTTGACTGCCTTTTTTTTGTTAGTGGTAGATTTGACGTGTCAATGCAAAATACCAAACGGTTTAAGTGGAACAGCCTTTATCTTTATTTTCTGCTATGAAAACAATTATTTTACCAATCTTCCTTTTCTGAGAGCCCTGTTCATAGTTTAGCTTCCATAAAAAATCTCTCGTCACACCGATGTTCTGACCTTTGTATGACCGAATACTGACGTATTTTTCATCTTTCTTAACAGTCACATAATGAATGAATTGATTGAGACGGAGAGGCTGTACGTGGAAGAGCTGCAGAGCATCATAGAGGTACATGCATGTGAAAATAAGAAAGGAAATAGGAACTGATCCTATTAAAGGTATTAACAAAATATTTCTATTTCAAATAAATAGTGTTATTTGGAACTTTCTGTTCATCAAAAAATCCTGCAAAAAAGCATCATGGCTTCCACAAGAATATTAAGCAGCACAACAGTTTTCAGCATTGATAATAATAAGAAATGAGCAGAAAATTAGAATGATTTCTCGTGGATCATGTGACACTGAAGTAATGCTGATGCATGAGATACTTCTTTAAAAAAAACAACCCCAACTTTTAAACAGAAATAAAACTTAATAATAAAGTCATCTGTATTTAGCCTACCCTATTATTTAAATGCATACATATTCAAGCTTTCACACAGACCTCATATAATTTGATTTTATATTTATTAAAAATATTAAACTTAATCTTTTAGCTTGTTTTAATTATCTCAAGCAGACCTCTTATAAATCACTTAATTTTTTTTTTTTAATCTTAATAAATGACAATCTCTCACAGATCTCATACAAATCACAGAAAATAATTTGAGTCCTAGTATTTGTGATTTTTCAGAACAATAAAAAAGCATTTGCTTAAGAACCTAAGCATGCAAATAATGTAAATGTTGCATGTGAAACATTTGGGGAAGTGAAATGTGTGACTGCTTTGGTGGTTGTGTTTATTTGTGTGTCTGTGCCCTGCAGGGATATGCCGCTGCACTGGATGACCCCGAGCTGATCTACTTGATACCACCGTCTTTGGAAAACAAGAAGGAGGTTCTCTTCGGCAATCTGCCAGAAATCTATGAATTTCACCAGAAGTAAGGAAACTGATTTTCTGACCCATGTTGGAAGGTCCAACGTAAGGACATGATATTGGATTTCCAGCTGGTCAGAACAGGTCAGTTAGGTTGCTAGTGTGTTGCTTGTCCAAGATGATCTGCCAGTTTGAACCGAAACCAGCTGCCATTTTCCAAAACACGGAAAACAGCTTGAGCTGGATTTTCCAGCACCCTTTTCCATGAGCCAGACCCTCCCCCAATGTGCTCCCACATTCCTGGGATGGCTTTTAGGACAACTGGTTAGGTTAATTTATTTTCCTGAGGTTAGCACTCTACACCTCAGGCTAGCAATATATTTCCCTATATTGATAATTGTAAACTCCACAAAACAAGGAAGTCGTTTTAACCGTCACTTTTTTTCTTCTTTTTTTTTGTTGTATTTAATAAGTGTAAGAGAAACAACAATGTGTCTGGGTTGGGAGTGGGGCTTGTGATATCAGATTGTAAAGTCATTGTTGCTAATAATCAATAGGGATTACCTGGCCAATTGTTGGGCTGGCCTCATGCTAGCAATTATTCTTCTAGAGTTCATTGTCTCCTACATGGCATTGAGTTTCAGCAAAGTCCAGGAATAACAATAAAAGCCCCAACCCCCCCGAACAGTGTTGTGTGCCTCCCCATATGCGTTTCCCCAGCACCTGTTTCTACTGCGTCAATCAGGTGGAGATACACGACGCCCATCATTCCCAGCTGTAACCTTGGGTTTGTGCTTATACTGTCATTGAAACACAAGCCTGTCATCATGTCAGTAATGAAAAGTTTGACTTCTACGAAGGCTTTTGTGTTTGTTGTTGATATTGGACGTTCTGTATTGTTTTGTTTGACAGGGATAAAATGCATATAGCTTTTGCTTAAATAATCATACAACAGTTAATATTGGATAATAATAGTCATTATTTATTCACCCACGTGTCGTTCCCCACCTTTCTGAAGGTTTTATTTTGTGCAAAATAAACAATGTTAATGCTATTCTTTTCCATACAATGAAAGTGAATGGTAACCAAATTTTTTTATTTTTTTATTTTGTTTTGTTTCGTTTTAATAAAAAAAAAAAAATTAAATAATTTTTTATAATTTTTTTTATTTAATGTTATTTAATACAAAAATAATACAAAAATATTATATATATATATATATATATATATATATATATATATATATATATACTGTATATATATATATATATATATATATATCATATTTTTTTTTTTTTTTTATGAAAAAACTCACTAAACATCAGTTTCATGAACAAAGCTAGACAATGGAAACATGAGGGCTATTTATAAACAAAGAGTAAATACTTAAGACAAATCTGAAAGTAAACAACACAATAAACCAATAAGAACATGACACATGAACCAAGGTAACCAATCAGAACTTGACACATTTCAGAAGCTCTACTAATTTCATGGTGCTGCTTTGTGATATTTGGAGCAGTGAGAACTTTCTGCCCTCATTGCTTTTCATTGAAAGAGAAAGTCTAATTCATTTAGAGAAAACATGAGGGAGAGTAAATGGTGACTCACATCACTGTACATTCAGATATCTATTTAGATTTAGATCATTCAGATCTGTTTTTTTGTTTGTTTTTTACCCATCTCACGGTTTCCTTCCCTACCCGTTGAGCTCTCGTTCCATTACCTCATTTATTTTTTGTCTGTACTCATTTTTTCCATCATGTTTTGACAGGACGTTTCTTAAAGAGTTGGAAAATTCTGCAGAAAAGCCAGAGTTGGTAGGGATATGCTTTTTGAAGCGGGTGAGTGACATCATAGAGATGTGGTTGGAGATGCAGTACAATTACAGTGTATGAAATGGGATCCTAACGCTTGTCATTTGCTGTCTTACAGAAGGAAGAGTTACAGATTTATGAGAAATATTGTCAGAATAAGCCACGCTCTGAGGCTCTGTGGCGGCAGTGTGGGGACAGTATGTTCTTTCAGGTGATGCCTACACTCAAAAAAATTTTTGAATCAGTTGAATGTATATTAATCATGTGGCAAATTTCCACATAAAATTACTACATTAATAAAACTGTTTGTAATCATGTCTGTCGGATGTAATCAAACTATTTCTATCTGAATTATCACAATTACATTGACCTAATGTAATTTTTTTGAAAATTAAACTTAACTGTATTACATTGACCTAATGTAATTTTTTTTTAATTAAACTTAACTTTATTACATTGACCTAATGTAATTTTCCTCAAAATCAAACTTAACTGTATTACATTGACCAAATTAAAAAATTTTGAAAATTAAACTTAACTGTATTACATTGACCTAATGTAATTTTCCTTTAAAGTCAAAATAACTGTATTACATTGAACTAATGTAATTTTTCCAAAGTAAAATATAACTTATGTTTTATACTGACCAATGTGTTTTTCTATAGGTCTAACAGAATGGCAAATATACAAAATTAACTATATTGTGCTGATCATAGAATTGCTTCCATGCATGTCTTTTACATTGTTGCATACATTAAAAATATGCCATTACAGTATGCACACCAAAAAAGCAAACAAATCAAATAGCAAGTCAAACAGTTTATTCATTTCATAATGCTATAAACAGTTATAACAGAAATGCAGACAAAACATCATGTAAAAAAAAACAAACTGAAAACTGATCTACTCAAACATCTTCAGCTAGCCTTTGTCCATCCAGATTCAGTTTTTGAAAGACCTCGAAAGTATGCTGCAGGTTGGATGGGTACCTCAGATCCAGAGAATAAATTATGTCCATAAGCAAAGTGATGGCACACAGGCACAGCACAGTCTGAATTTCCTCGAGTACCTCTACTCCCTGAATTACAATTGACACTTCTTTTGGTGGTTGTTGTGCACCCTCCGCATGGACCACACAGATCCCTAGGACCATCTCAGCTTGCTTTCTCAGCCTGCTCACAGTACTTGAAATTGGAGAACACAAGAAACACAAACAGTGTGTGTGTAATGGTCAAAACAACAAAACATCCCACTAAACTTGCATTACAAACAGAAATATGTATATTATATATAATTTTTAAATGCAATATATATTTTTAAATGCAATTTATTTCTGTGTTTGAAAAGCTGAATTTTCAGCATCATTACTGCAGTCTTCAGTGTCACATAAAAGCTTTTATAACATTATCTTCTACTGTTTGGAAAGAAATGAATAATTTTATTCCGAAAGGATGCATTAAATTGATCAAAAGTGACAGTATAGACATTTATTATGTTATGTTATTAATATTATGTTTATTCTATTTCAGATAAATGCTATTATTTTGAACTTTCTATTCATCAAAGAATCGTCAAAAGAAATTGTACACAACTGCTTTCAACATTGAAAATAATAAATGTTTATTGAGCAGCAAATCGGCATATTAGAGTGATTTCTGAAGGATCATGTGACACTGAAGACTGGAGTAATGATGCTGAAAATTCAGCTTTGATCACAGGAATAAATTACAATTTAAAGTATGTGGATCCTGGATATGTGGATTACTATTTTTGTGGTATTTTGGATCAAAAGATAGCCTTGGTGAGCAGAAGAGACTTCTTTTAAAACTTTAAAAAATCTTACCATTCTCATAATTTTGGCCACCACTGTGTATATATATAAAATCTTAATTAGTGGTTGTGTATATGGGTCACGTCAATAAAAAAGAGGGTCACTCTTAATTTTTTTTTGAAAACCACTGATGTACATCCTACCACTGTCCAAAAATAAACATAAAAATTCACATATCTTACCAAGCACTCCTTGATAAAGGCCCTACAGTCCTCCTTGAGGTATTCACACAGGCCTTTAATCACCACTTCTCTCTTCAAGTTACATGTGTTTAAGCATATCTTAAATATAACATACCTCATCCAACACAGCCAAAATGTTGTGTATCTTTATTTGAACAACTCCTTGGGCACTGCAGAATACTTTGAGCCTGCAAGCAATATGAAAATGAATGTTGATTTAGTTAATCATGTGAATATGTTCTTAATCCATGGTCATAATAATTGCATTGTAGCTGCCTCATAATACATTCCTGAGGTAAAGAAAGAAAAACAAAAAATGACAGTCTCAGCTGCTTCTCGACACTTTTACTTTGTTATACCCATTCATAATCATATGAAAGAGGTCCACCAGTCGACCATCGTAAGTGCTGACTGGTGGTGACACGGTGCGCATTTACCTCTCTATGGATGTTCCATTATTCCCTATGCCGTCCGCAGCATGGTTCGCAGTGCCCTTCGAACTAAACATGTTCGCTCCCTTTGGATTCGAATCTCACTCGGCGGAATGCCCTCTGTTACATCCACTACGGTCGATTGGAACGCACTTCGAATCACTCTGGCGACTCATTACTGAGTAAAAGATTCGTTCAAAATGAACGACCCATCACTGGAGTAGATTGTATATTTTTACATTTAGATATATAATTATTTGTTATATATTACTGAATTTATGCTTTTAAAAAAGATGCCGCAGAATGTGACGTCATATCACGACCGTTGCAAACTGTCAGTAATGCGATCGCTTCCTTACTGTATCACCAGAAAATTAGATTATTATAGTTTAAACAATACACAAAACACCTCAGAATACAGACAATTGTAACATCTCACAGACTTAAAGCTAATGGTAAAACTACTGATTTCAATGTCAACGGAAACGTTTTTTTTTTCACCATAGGATACAGCTTCGCCTAACAAAGTGTACATAGGGGGTAAAATTCTTATTTTAACTGTAACTGGGTAAGAAATTGCATTGTTATTGTTAGAAATGTCTTGAATAACGGTTTTGTAAAAAATGTCTTTATGTTTTTGAAAGAAGTCTCTTATGCCGACGAGGCTGCATTTATTTGAGTATTAGTAGAGTATTAATAGACTGGCAGGGTTAGGGTTAGATTATGTTGACATGTAGTTGCAAAATTACTTATAGTCAGTAGAGTGTCTGTTGGAGGACCAGCACAATAAAGTGTTTGCAGATATTAAGCAGACTGTCTACTTATACTCCAGTGAAAGTTAGTTGACATATAGTTGCAAAGTTACTTAACAACAGCACGTTCAAAAGGGACCATCAAAATACCCATGTTACTTCCTTAGAAGAAAAAAAATACTAGTTCCCTTTTAGATGTTAAGATAGTTTTTAACACTTTTCAAACCCTGTAACATTCATGACCTTTGATGTTCCCGGTCAAAAATGATTGCAATTTCCCCAGTATTTTACTGAATATTGACAAAATTATCCACAAATACAGCTTTTTTCACTTAAAAACTGAGGTGCAAAAAGCTCAGATCAATGAGGCATCAGGTGTGTAGTTCCAGAAGCTCAGTGCGTAGTGTGTAGTTCCACACCATCCAGTGTGTAGTTTATTTATGTGTAGTTCCAGAAAGAAATACAAAAACCTGTCCTAACTGAAAGAAAACGAGTTGACAAAAGGATTGAATCCAATATTTGGGGATAATACAGCATAATGAGAGATTTATAAGCTATTTTTGTAGGTGGGTCATTTTTGACCCGGAACACCACAAATGAAAAATCCAAAATGGCCCGAACACAACATTTTTGTGTTATATTTTTTTTGTTGGTTTGTTTGTTTTTTATGCAGGAGTGTCAGAAGAGGTTGGACCACAAGCTTTCATTAGATGCGTATCTGCTAAAGCCCGTGCAGAGAATCACCAAGTACCAACTGATGTTAAAGGTAAGTTTTTCAATTTTATATTACATTGTTGTTTGTTTGTATATTGAGGTGATGACCTCTCAATTGTCTTTTATTGTTCTTTAAATCTGCTCATTTTACAGGAGATGCTGAAGTGCAGTAAAAACTCAGAGGGAACCGCCGAGCTAGAAGAAGCTCTGGCCACAATGCTGGACATCATCAAATCGGTCAATGACTCCATGCATCAGATCGCCATCACTGGTTTTGAGGTTTTTGCATATTATATTATTTTTATTTCAACAGTTTGCATGTTGAGCACCTACAGTATGGTGAAGGTCATTATTTTGTGTGTATGAAGTCGCTTTGTGTGTGTGCTAATGTAAATCTGGTGTGTGATTTTTGTCTTTCAGGGTAATCTGAATGATTTGGGCAAACTGCTCATGCAGGGCTCGTTTAACGTTTGGACAGACCATAAGAAAGGTCACAGTAAAGTGAAGGACTTGGCACGCTTCAAACCCATGCAGAGACATCTCTTCCTCTACCACAAAATCCTTTTGTTCTGCAAGAAACGTGAGGAGACGTCTGATGGTCACGAGAAATCCCCTTCCTACAGTTTCAAGCACTCATTAAAGGTGGGACAGACACCATCTCTGACTGTCAGATCGAAAAACAGAGCTAACAATGCCTAAAAATCTCAAAGTAGCAAAATTGTTTACCTCTGGCTGTACAGAATGAGCCATATCTACAATGAAGGCATCTTATGCCGTTGAACTTACTGTTTTGTAGGAACTTCCTATTGGCTCTAAGGTGTTCCTGTTGGCTCTAAGGTGTTCCTATTTGCTCTAACGTCTCCTTTAACTTTTGAGCAAATATTTGACCTTTTCAAATGTTTTCTTTTGAATGGTTACATTATATGCGAATGCAAACTAAAAAATTCCTCTGGATAGATCAGTTGTTCTCAAGTGGTTTTGCCTCAGGTTTTACATTACAAGTGGCGACCCAGCAAGTTTGAAAAGTGGTAAAAAAATAATAATAAGTAAATAAATAAAAGTAAAAAATGTTGGAATAAATTATTGAATTGTTGAATGTAATTAATAAATTAAATGAATTATACAGTATATTTTTAATTGTGAAATTATCTTTAAAATACAGTATCCTTAAAAGGGAAGTTTCCTTTTTTGCTGAGTATATACAGTATATATCTATATCTATATATATATATAAAAAAAAAATATATATATATATATATATATATAAATAAAATAATTATTCTTATTTTTTTCAGATGAGCTCAGTGGGAATCACAGAAAATGTAAAGGGAGACATCAAGAAGTTTGAAATCTGGTACAATGGCAGAGAGGAAGTTTACATCATTCAGGTACAGACTAATGTTACAGGAACGCTGTGACACAGAATTGTTTTTTTTGAGTATATGCAGTGGGGTCCAAATACCCTGCAGAAAAATCCAGAAATCCAGAGAAAATGTATGATTTGCATGCTGGGAACAGTATGAGATGCTGGTTTGCTGGTCTCCAGCATGGGTAGCGGGAGTTCTGGTGGACCAGCTACACCATCAGCTCAGTTTTGCTTGAGAACAGCATGATTATGCTGGTCCACTAGCTAGACCAGCACGATTCCAACCTCCAACTAGCATAAACCAGCCTGGACCATCATAGAATTCAATCTTTTTATTTTTCAGCAGGGTAGTCTGTGACCTATGTAAAAAAAAATATAAAAAAATACTGTTAACCAAATGTGAGTCTATTATTATTATTATATTCACAACAATGTCTGTTGTGGCTGTGTTCTGTTGTGAACGCTTCTGGGTAATTCATATCTATTCCAGTCAGCCGTATCGTTTTATCTAATCTATTTTGTTGTCGAATGGCATCCTGTTTTTCCATGTCTTGACCATGAGAGGGAACTGTTGTCCCATAGCAGGAAGGTTTCCACTGTCATAGCATATGTCTGTTTCTGTATTCTCTGTCAGGCCCCTTCCATGGATGTGAAGAACACGTGGGTGTCAGAGATCCGCAAAGTCTTAACAAGCCAACTGGAGGCCTGCCGAGGTATTTCTGAGCAAACATTCCTAATCCTCATCGTGCAAGCCTAGTCTGATAAAAATAAAACTCTGTCTAACCTGATGAAGTTATTCAGGAATAAACATGTAACATGCAAAGCCAAAATTAATTGTAAACTCACAATGACAACCTTAAATAGCCTCACCCTTTAAACTCACATTGTTAACTTTTTGCATCCTTGCCCTGTAAAACCTATTTATAGAGTTCTCCTCAGTGCTTAGAAACACCCAAAGAGAGCATGTGCTGTGGGGCTGATATCTGATAGAGAACACATGATGTTATCTAAAAAATGTAGCCTAGGTTTCATGGTTCTTTAGAAAAGGTAGTAAAATCAACATCAAATACCAAAGAAATCCTGAGGTGTTTTCTGTGGTTTTAATTTGCGTTGTCTGAATACAGTATGTAAACATTGACTAGCCTCTGTATAACCTATCTTTGTATAACCTAATCTCTCTCTCTTTCTCTCTCTCTCTCTCTCTCTCTCTCTCTCTCCTCTCTCTCTCTCTCTCTCATACTCACTCACTCACTCACTCTCTCTCTCTCACTCTTTCTCTCTCGCTCTCTCGCTCTCTCATTGCACAGAAGCCAGTCAACTCCATCAGAAGATTACAGAGAACATCTACCATGCTCCCATGAGGTACTTTTTGCGAGTTTGTGTTTGTTTGTGTGTGGTCATACATACTTAAAGTGCCCCTATTATTTTATTTAAAAGGTTCATAATTTCTAAATTTAGTTTTGAAGGTCTCTTACAGCAGGTTTACATGAATAAAAGGTCAAAAAACACTTTCATTTTCTCATAATATACATTGCACATCACAACATTTTTCAAAGATTCTCAAATGACTTGTCCAAAGATTCAGTCTCTCTAAACCCCTCCTTTCTGAGAGCCTACTCTGCTCTGATTGGTCAAATGGCCCAGTCTGTTGTGATTGTTCTACCGCTTACAGCGTGTGTCGGAAACGAAACGCCCATTACCATATCTGAACTTCAGCTCCGGAGGCTTCCTAAAGCTCAGCGATTGTACACACTGTAACGCACTTTCGGCTTCATAACTTTGCAGATCGTTAACATTCACAGACCGCTACATTACACACTGCATGAAAGGTAATATTCAAAAAAAGCATGATAGAGGCACTTTATAAAATTATGAATTTCATCACAGATATATTTCAAAACAAATTATGCAAACTTGCTAACAAATAATGCTCAACCTTTTCTCAGAGCTATTTTATAAGCATATTTGAACTTGATTTTATCTAACTTCAAGTAATATCTACTTTTGAACCAGTTTTGCTTTAGTACTTGTTTACCTTTTACAGTATGTACTTAACAATAACAATAATATATATTTTTTATATTTGTAAAATATTTGAATCTCCTCCTTGCTCAAAAAATGTGATTTGCTTGATTTCCACATCTGTCTACATGTAATACAATCTGAATTACCCTTTGTTTGTACATGCACATTTATTAATGAATATGTGCTTATGGTTGATATAATAGAGTTGATATAATAGGGTGATAATATACAGTTGTAATCGAAATTATTCAACCCCCGTTGCAAATCAGGTTTATTGGCAAAATTTACAGACTTTCAGCTGTTTGCATCAAACAATAGTAATTGAATAGAAACAAATGTTTCAAGTGGTTACCTCAAATTCAACTGAAAATGCAACTTTTAATGACTTCTGCAGTCTCAAAATTATTCAACCCCTTCATGGCAAGCATCTTTAGTACTTACTAGAACACCCCTTTGCTGTTATGACCTGCTGCAAACGAGATGTATAACCAGACACCAGCTTCTGGCAGCGTTTCTGGGGAATCCTCCAGTTCAGTAATATTTTTGGGTTCTGCAACCGCCTTCTTTAAATCCCACCAGAGATTTTCTATGAGGTTCAAGTCAGGTGACTGTGATGGCCACTGTTGGATTTTCCAGGACTACTTCTACAACCAAGCCTTGGTGGAATTTGAGGTATGCTTGGAATCATTGTCCTGTTGGAAGCTTCAACTTCCTTTCTAACGGCAGGACGTTTCTCCTAGCATTTCCTGATACTTCAATAAATCCATCATGCCTTCCAACATGCTGCAGGTTTCCAGTGCCAGAAGATGCAAAGCATCCCCAGAGCATCACCGAGCCCCACCATGCGTAACTGTAGGCAGAGTGTTCTTTTCAGCATATGCTTCATTCTTCTTCCTCCAGACATACCGCTGATCCATAGGGCCGAAAAGTTCAAGTTTTGTTTCATCGCTCCACAGAACAGAATCCCAAAACTTCTGTGGCTTATTTATATGATTTTGAGCACTTTTCTTGTGTTTTTGGGTCTATAGTGGTGTACATCTCCATGAAAACCACATGCGTTTAGTATGCTTCTTACTGTGCAAGCTGAAACCTCAGTGCCTGATGCCACCAAGTCTTGCTGCAGGACTTTTGCAGTCACTACAAGGTTGTTCTGAACCTGCCCTCTCAGAAATCTGGTTGCAGCCGTTGATAGCTTCCTTTTTCTGCCCCGCCCAGGTAGTGTAACCACTGTTCCTTTAACTTTGAAATTGAAAACTATGCTTCCAACGGTGTCTCCAGGAATATTAAGTGCAGAATTTGTATTCTGTTCCTTGCTTGTGAAAGGCGATGATATCTTCTCTTAACTTCATGGACCATTTTTTAAACTTATTTCTTAGCCATATTTATAACATGCAGTCAACTGTGACACTCAACAAACCTAGCCAGTTCAGATATTTCATGTGTTCTAACTTAAGCACACCTGGTGCAACTAATGAAGCCCTTAATGATAAGTTGCATCAGGTGTGCTTGAGACAACACCTGTTTTGCAGATTTGTCCTGTTGTGAGGGATTCTATTCAGGGGGGTGAGTAATTTTGAGACTGCGGAAGTCATTAAAAGGTGCATTTTCAGTTGAATTTGGGGAAACCACTCATTGTTATTTCAATTACTTTTGTTTGATTTGTTCATTGCAAACAGCTAAAAATGTTTGTAAATGTTGCCAATAAACTTGATTTGCAATGGGGGTTGAATAATTTCGATTATAACTGTACCATTATGTTAGCTGACTTTGCTTTCTTTGACAGATATATGCGCAAAACAGCTCTCCGACAGTCAGACTCTTCCAGTCCTGAAACAGGCTACAGACGTGACACAGGCCCAAATATGCGTCAGAAACGAGGTGAGAACCCTTCTAAATCTCATACCCAAACAGTGCAAACCTACAGTTTCTCTAACCAACCAAGCAAACAGCACTATTTGTCCTTCAGAGCCAAACGGTCAACAAGCATTCCAGATTTGTGGTCTTGAGGAGAAAGTCTATTTAGCTCAGAGTGTTGTCTGTCTTCCTCGCTCCTGCTTACTTTTTTAACCATTTAGTGCATTTTCTTTAATTTGGCCATTATCTCTAATCTCTGCTGTAATGGCTGTAAAATTGCCACCGGGTAATTGGTTACTGGTAAGCACTTCACAGATTCATTCTCCTTGGTGAGGTGATTTAAGATGAGGCTCAGTTAAAATGTCATTAACATCTGGATGAGCGTGATGAATCTTCCAATCTCCGGTTGGTCTGACCTGGACTTCTCCCTTGTACCTCACCTGTGTGTGCTGGTGTCTGGTTAAGATGGAGGGGTGGTTTGGGGTAAATATCGCTATATTTGGTCTCTCCGTCCTGCCTGGTTGCAGATTTTGAATGAGTAAAGGATTGTGACAGGTGTTTAGTTCCTCTGAGGATAGAAGTCCTCTGTGTGCTGACCCAGCGCTCCTGACAAACTCAGCCTGGAGGCAGTGTTGTGTTCAACTGCAGCGGAGGATTAAGAGTCTCTGACCTGAGCTGGAGATGTTTTACACTCATAAACATGTCTCATCTTAGTCTTTGACACAGCTAAAACATCCGTTATGTCACGGATTGTGGTTACCCCATGCTTTAAAAAATAAATAAAAAAAAGGCGGTGCTAATGCAATATCTACCGAGCATAATACAACATAATGTAGATTTTACTTATCTGTCACAGACTTGGGTTGGGTATCGTTTGAATTTTAACGATTCCGATTCTGCTTCTGATCAATTCTGATTCTTATTGATTCCTAATTTCGATTCCAATAAGGTAAAAACAAAACAAAAAAACTTAGATATCATTCATATTTATTCTAAGTCTGATTGCAAAACGTTGTAGTTGAATACCATGAACAAAAATAAACAGGCTAAAGAACACTTATACAAGGAACTTTTGCCTATGGTTTAAAAATACCATACCAATATTAACTTATATAAATTTCAAGCATTATTAAAGACAAGTAAACACTCCGTGATTAAATAAGAACAAATAAACAAATTAGCAATTGCACAAATAAATACAACTGAACAAAGATGCGATTGAAATAAACAGTGTTTTAAGATTTTCAGGTATTCAGGTACAGAAACTGTAATCAAATGTAAAATAAGACTGCACTTTATAAATAAACTATGCATTACAAATATAGTTACAAAAGTTATTTAGTCAAGAACGGCGACTGAATTTTCTCTTTGTCTTTTGTTGTTTGATTAGACGCCGCAGCAGGAATATTAGGCTGCTGTCACTTTAAGAGCCGCACAGATCCAATATACTGTTATGCGTTTTCTTTGTCAACGGTTTACGTTCACTTAAGACATAACGACTGTGTTTACAAGAATATTTTGACATGTTTTTGTGAGTATTTGTCCTTTCAAGTGCAAAAAGACGTGGAAGGGAACTGAACGGAAGTTCATTATCGCGCACTATATAGTATGAGAGGTGGCTTTCTGTGCTTAAGTTTTGGATGTGGAAAAAAGTGCGCGGGTCTTTATGCGCTTGAATGGTTTAAAGTCATATTAAAATGCACACAAAGGAATCGATAAGAGAAATCAAATTTTTATTTTGTAACAAGTACCTGATTCCTGACCCTAAGGATCCAATTCCAGAAATTGAATTTTTCGATTTTTGATTCCCAACCTTATCACAGACTAAGCATTTTTATTTCATGACAGATCCTTCTTGCTCTCGTTTCCCTGCTGTTCACCTCACCTTTCCTACCTGCTTCTTTAACCGCAGTCCTCTCCTCCCCTCCTCTTATAGCTGACGCTTCAGCCAGCCTCGGCTCAGAGCGATCTGCTCTTGCTAGAAAGCGCTTCACCTTACAGGGCCTGTCAAACCGCAGGTCTCTTCCCGCAGGTAACGGCACAGCACCATGGCTCGTCTCTATTTGGACTCATCTATCATCTCATTCTGATGTGTGCCTGTTGCCCCTGTTGTAAAAATTCATTGTCATCACTCTCTGTCAGTCGTCTCCGAGATCACGTATTGCCTTTTATTTGACTTCTGAAAGGAATGTGGGAACCTCAAGAGCTTTGCCATCATAGAACATTCAAATTCTCAGAGGAATTTGAATTGTGTGCAAAGCAGGGCAGCCTCCGCTGAAGACAACAGAAGAACTGAGATACTTCAAGCACAAGCAAACGTCATAGTGTAGTGTTACACTGAGCTTACACTATTCTCTTGACATTTTCAAAACAGTACTGGCATTTTAGTAGGATGTTTCTAATTCATAGGTGCCATTGACTTGAATTGCCTAAAGGCCAAAGCAAGATCAACAATCTATCTGTCTGTCTGTAAAACCTTTGTCAAGTCGGCATCAAGTTTTGTAAAATTACAGTTAGGTACATTTCTTTGATTTTTCTTAAATTTATTTTAATTCTACATCTTCCAAATACATCCATTGTCATTCTCTGCTATCCTTTTTTACTTCCTTTTGTGTTAAAATAAACATCTGACTTCCCACCATCACTGTATTTCAGTAGATGGAAAAGTACAGAGAGATATCAACAGAAAAGAAATGAGAGCGAGCAGGAAACTGTATTCTTTTGCAACCCTCAAAAGAACCATTGCTCAACATGTCAGAGAATGTGTACTAACTTCCATCCGCCTGTCTCTCATTTCACCACTTTATCCGGTTTTCTCTTAAATCAGACTAACTACTAACCCATCCCTTCCTTTGACTTCAGAACCTGCAGCTAAGGAGACTGAAGTCACACGCCGCTTTTCCTTAGCCTCAACTGTCAGCTCCGCCTCTGCACCGCGCACTAAAGGTACAAAACACCGCTTGTGTGGTTTTACTCACGTGCATGATCCCCTCTGAACACATGTGAACTAACAATCGACTTCACACATTCAGTTTAACAGCGTTAAGGTAAAGAGGACAAACGTTATAGTACAACTGAACTGTGCATATGCATTTTAGACACATTATATATATATATATATATATATATATATATATATATATATATATATATATATATATATATATATATATATATATATATATATATGGGTGGGCCTATCCCACCTATTCAATGGCTTAGCACACTGGGAACCCAATATCCCAACTCTGGCCGAACCTGAAAGTCCTGTAGCCCACCTCCTTAGAACTGAAACTGGCATTGTTATACATTTTTTGGTATTTTACTATCAACCTTTGACATCTCAAGCTCCTTCATTGCTGCTCATATAAAATGTTTGAAATGCACAGAATCAAACTGTGCACTTTGTAGCAAATGAATCCCCTAAAAAACATGAAGAGACAGCTGCACTGAATAATAAATACTGACTCTTGATAAGTTGACATTTGGGATCTGGGATGACATTTAGCAATGAAGCCCCGTTGTGCAGCTCTGGGAATGTGAATGAGAATTTAGATGCACATGAGCCTTTTGTTTCTTGTGGGCCCATTATTCTCTTTTATTGTGATGAAAGCGTTGCAACTGCAGGGGAATAATGAAAAATTAGTGTGATTATTAATCTTGGATGGATAGGTTGAAAGAATGTGATAGATGAGCTGGACTTCTTTCCTAAAAGAAATGCATGTTTGTGTTTAGTTCCTCTCTCCTCTAGCCTTAAGAGCAAGAGGCATCAGATCAAGAGCGACCCAACACCTTTTGGCTATGAAGGTACCACATGGAAAGCACGGCATGTTGCATGCTGAAAATAGTCCTTGTAAGATGTTTTTTTTTTTTTTTTTTTTTTTTTTTATTCATTTATTGTCTATAGTAAGAGGCCAGATGGTTTTATTCAAAGCAACAGGACACTATTTACCAGGACAGTTATTTTGGGACAATTTGGAGATACCATGGAAGTATGTGATCTTCTAAAATCTTTTTAGTTGTCGGATCACCTCTACTAGGACCTGAACCTTAGACCTTTTGGTTTACATTCATTAACAGGGCTGTAAATATTTAAAAATAATAATAATAATATATGTGTATGTATGTGTGTGTGTACATACACACACTCACATTAGTGCTGTCAAATCAATTAATCGCATTACATAATATATATATATATATATATGCATACATATATGGGTCTGTAGTGTACACACACACACACACACACATATATATAATATATATATATATATATATATATATATATATATATATATATATATATACATACATATACATATACACTTAGTTAGATGCAATTAATCGCGATTTATCGATTTGACCGCACTAATAACTAACATTTATTTAAAAAGTTTTTATAATTTTAAATTGTACTTTCTAATTTTAAAATATAAAATGTATTATATTTATAATATTATATTTATTATTTACATCTATAACAGGGCTCAATAGAAAACAAAATACATTATAATGAATGGTATAATGTTTACATTTTTACACGAATTTATCATTTTATAAATTGCGTTATTATTAAAAAAGAATTGTAATTAATTTAAAATAGATTTGTACATGCATTTCTTACATGCTAATATTTTCTTACATGCTAATATTTATTTTACTTGTTTCAGTATTTTTTCATTGAATATTTATTAAGTTAATCTTGACTAAAATCTGCAAGAACAGTCTGAAATTATACAGCTATTATAACCCTACGAGAAAGTCCAAGAAAGCCATAAATTAATAAACACTTTAACTGAAAAATGATGGCATGGATGGCCAAACATTACTGATTTGTCATTTCCAACCCATTCTTACAGATGCTACAAACACTTTTTGAAAAAGCCTTATCTGTTGTTTAGCCTGCATTAATCTACCAGATTTCAAGCTTGTTTTGATCTATTCTGATTTCAAGTGTTTATGCTTGCGCCGTGGTGTTGTGGTGGTGGCTTTCAGTTCAGATCAAGCGTGTATCATCCTCCAAATCTGTCTTTTCCCTCTGTTGTGCTGCTCTCTATTTGTCGGATAAGGTTATGTGTACATTTCAGGGTGCGAGTGACTTCCTGTTGCTATTTTGACATTTGTTTTGGCAGTTAACTGTGGCTGATTTGTGCATGAGGTTTTGTTTCACATGCATCGCTACTATCATAGAGGTCATGTTTGATAAAACAGTGAATTTTCTCACAGACACCGTACGAGGTTCACTTCCCGCTGAGAGCAAAAGTAAAGGTACCGCCGGTACCAAGCCCGCTGTGCCGAGGTCTGCGTCTCAACCAGGTAATCATGTGAAAACAGGCAGTGATATGCCAATCATATTGGGTTCTCTCAGGTGTTTTCGTCTATTTTCATTCCTCATTCGATGCCTGACAGTGACAGAATCAGTCAGAGTTATTTTCATTGAGTGCTTCAACATCTTGTCTTCCTTTCACAGAAGATTTTTTTCCTTTTTTTTCCCGGCAAACTCAAGCACTATTCCCCGAGTGTCGTCTCTCGTAAGGTTTTTACTGAATGATGTTAACTCGTGTGTATTATTTCCAGGATGGAGTCAACGGCGTCTGCCATCAATGGACGCTGAGGATTTTGAGACCATTCCTTCTAGTGCTGAAGAACTCTCCATTTCCTCAGATGGAGAGGATGAAGGACATAACAAAAACGTAAACGTCTTCATCCACATTTTGTCCACATATCTCACCTTCCAATTTTGTATTGAGGGACAAAAAATATTATAGGATAATACTAAAAAATAGAGTTTCTGCCATTACTCTCATTTAATCTCCCATGTCAATAATAGTAATAATAATTATTAATATTTTAATATAAAAATGTAAATTTTTGCATTTATTTAATATACATTTTAAATTATTTTTAAATATCACTTACTATTTACTTTTTCACACACATTAAATATTTTCACAGAATATTACGGTTCCTTTTTAAGAAATTGGCAAGAATACCCGTAGTTTAAAATGAAAACAATTTGACTAAATTCATATGGATTACTTTTACAATCTCTTTATGAACTATTTGAAGCGTCAAAGTGGTAGTTGCGTATAAGTCAATGGAGGGACAGAAATCTCTCAGATTTCATCAAAAATCTCTTTATTTGTATTGCGAAGATGAACGAAAATCTTACAGGTTTGGAACCACACCTACTCAATGTAATTGAGTAATTAATGACAAAATTTAAATTTTTGGGTGAACTATCCCTTTAACTGTCCCTTTAAAATAAAAAAAATTATTTTTTTTTGCTGATTTTAAGTGAGCTCAGATAAAAGATAGCAACATTTTACAGTTAATACAGAAAGGAGGCCAGATTATCTTTGACTCTTAAACACCCAGAGGAGTGTCTCTGTGTTTAATCCTGCCTGATGCATGAGGAGTGGAGATCTGCTTCAGAAGTGAGGCTTAATAGCAGCTATTCAGCATAAAGTCATTCAGAACCTCTTTAATGGTGGCTAGAGGGAATTAAACTGCACATACATGGTTCCTACCACCAGAGGGCATCCTTGAATAAACAACTGATGAGATTTCTCTGATAAGAATGACTAAATGCAGGCGTTTGTATGAATCTAACTTTTCCTGCCCATTTCCTCCCAGTTCCAATAAACACAATATCTGGTGCCATGACCCTGAAATAAATTATGCATATCTTTGTCTCTCTCTTAAGGGGGATAATGATCGCTATCAGGTGCAGCTGACGTACGAGTCGGGAACCGCTCAGGATCTTTCCGTAGAGGCTGGAGAGTTAGTACAATTCCTGGAAGAGTCAGAGAATGGCCACTGGTGAGTAATGAGGAAAGCCTCCAGCCAGATATATACCTGCAGGAGTCACATGATGCAGTCGTTCAAGATGGCTTCACTAAAAACCTGACAATCACTAACGAAACTCTCACGTAGTTCATTTTGTTTGAGGTCTCATTGTTAATGTCATTATTCAAAGGTTTTGCTTTTAAATACCCCACACAGTCAAAATAGGAGTTTCATGAAAATGTTATCAGAATCAGTAATTTGTTGATTTTATTCAACCAAGCCATTCTCTATTTAGAAATTGGGCCTTTAAATTAGGTCTTTTTTTTTTTTTTTTTTGTCCGGATCGGTTTATTATGATGTGTCTATTTTTATTTTTTATAAGAAAAGTAATTTTTGTCAGGGTGATAAACCTGCCCTGATGTTAATGAAGAAAAGAAAAAAGCTCATTAAATAAATTATATTCTTGAAGAGAACAAAATATATTTCACCAAAACTGCTTCACTGCTTATGAATATTTGAAAAACCCAAAAGGCATGTAGAGCAACCGACAGGCAGGAAACACGTTAAAAAGCATAAAAAGCATAGAACAGGAAATTATATTCCAGAGACACCTTCAGACCACCTAAAGTCCCTTAAAATATTTTTTATCCTCTCTTTAATTTTTAAAATATACCTTTTTATGATGGGCAAGTCCCAACACACACATACATATGTATATAACGCCTTGGGTAAGTTACCCCAAAAAAAGTAATTTATTTACAAGCTATTACTGTACTAATTACTATTTCTAAAAGTATTCTCATATCAACCTCGACCAGCTGAACAATACAAGGATATAGACACGAAACTGGACTTTTAATTCTTTCAAATAAACAAAATGCAATTGCATAAATTATTCTTGAACTAACCAAAGTGTGTAAAGAGAAGATTATATTAATTACATACAGTTTAACATGACATTTTTATGCTAAATGCACTATTGTTTTATATAGAACTGTTGTACAGTATTTAATGCAATCACATCAGAAGTTAACTGTAATTAAATTACAGGAAATAAGAGTAATCCTTTACCTTTTCAAGAGAAAAGATATTATATATATATAATTTCTTAAAAAAAAAAAAAAAAAAATATATATATATATATATATATATATATATATATATATATATATATTTTTTTTTTTATTTTTATTTTTTTTTTAAGAAATTATATATATATAATATCTTTTCTCTTATATAAACATGAATGTACTCATCTTAATGATATAATATTAATGAAAATCTTTTATTATGCCAAATGGCATTTTCAGAGTTGTTAAATTGAAACTTCCCTAAAAATGGTTGGTGAAACCAACATTTCTAAGTGTATTTTTAAGAAATTGGCTATTTTTTCTACTTTATTATTCTTTTTACACCCTTATTTTTCATTTACCCAATTGATGAAAAGATGAAAGAGAGGTTTCACAGGGTTCTAATACTTTTGGGGGTGCTAAATACCACCTAATCTAACATTTCTTCACTAAAATGAAAAAGCCAGCCATATTCTGAAGTATCTCATACATATTTAATCTTGAAAACTGTCTCCAGTCATTTTTCTGCTTTGTAGAGTGTTTCAAAGTTTTCTTTGCTCACCAATCAACCCCCTAAAACCCTTCACAAGAAGTTTTCAGGCTTTCATGGATGTGGATGTTTTGACATTGTGCAGAGTCAAGCTAAAGTTAAGGTAGCTTGAACCACAGGATGCTAGAGTTTGCTCAGTTGTGTCAGGAGGAGTGTATGCAATACACAGCCAAAAAACTTGTTGTGGTTGGGCTGTACTGTCTACATTCATATTTTATTCGCCAATATCACAACATAATCCCAGTATCCCACAGTATAACCAATAAAACTCAGTTTTAACCTACAAAATCATGTGCAACTTTTATAGTGTACTCTTATTAAACTTGACCCAAGTTTTTTTTAAGTCAGTTTAATGTAATTTAAGTTGAAATGACTTAAACATCAGCACCAGCTATTCTTTTTACAGTGTGATCTCCTAGAATCAGGGATTAAATCGACAGTTATTTCTTATTTCAGCTTTTTCCCCCGATGCACTCAATGTACGAATTCGCTCACTCGTTTTCATTCACTCCTTTAAGTCGACTATATTAGTGAAGTAATGTAGGGAATAGTGAATGAGGTTATAGGGGGTGATTTCGAAAACAGCTTTAGTTTTTAGATTTTCCTCCTATCTCAATTTTCCCATTACCATATTCCTTTATGGGCTCCGTAAAAAAAAAAAAAAAAAAAAAAAGAAGCCTAACTGAATAAATGTAGCTTAACCTATAACTATTACAGCCATAGGTGCACAACACTAAAATGTACAGAGCAAAGACATTTTTAACTGCAACTAAATTCACGAAACTGCTCCTGACCACAAGGGGGCAGTGTCAACTTGGAAAACGTGCTAAGTCAATGTTTTGGATTTAAGTTGACTAAATATACGTTTTAGATCAGACGTTTGTCCATTACAATGTTATGGTCTTGCTGGAAACACGTAGGTCAGATTTGGATATCTAGTAGTCAGCTGAGTTTCTGTTGTGATGTGGCTTAATTTTTTGCTTAGTACATTGTTTTGTGTTGTGGGCCACCATATATAACAGGTCCATCAAACCTCTTTCGTCATTTGAATGAAAATTCCAAGGAATCAGCCAATCATATTGAGCCCTTGTTGAGCTCCAGGTCCTCTATGTTCGTGCTGCCGTTGAAGATGAACACTGTCTCTCATGTTCTAGGCTAGTCAAGAACCTTAGAACTCAGAAGACAGGACTGGTGCCACCCACTGTCCTGCAGTCCACAGCAGAAGAAGTAGACCTTTACAGTAACTCTGGTACCGCACACCAATCCCAGGAGGAGCAGCAGAAGGGCATGACTGACATCACCACTCTGAACACACTTAGTTCAGACTGATGGTCACCATAAAATTCATTCAGATATATTTAGCGCATACTTTATGAGGGTTACATCTTTTATGGCGATGCATTAGATGATGCACTTTGACCTCTCATGTCACTCAGTCCCTTCTCGCTCTTACACATCTTACATGTGAATGCACACAAGACACCGTCGTGAAACATACCGGCTGTAATTTGAGATCTAGGTCAGTGAACGGCGAGACTGACGGAGGCACCTGTTTGCAGTCTGCTTTTTTTTCCTCTTTTTTAAGAGGTGTGCATGACATCACCTCCACAGGCATGCACTTCATTCCATGAAACCTTGGCGTGCTCATTATGCCACTCTCCGTCTTGTTTGACTGGTTTTCTCAGACTTTTGCTATACTAATAACAAGGTGCTGCATATAAAGCTTTGACTAAGAGCAGAGGCAGCTCTGGACTCAACTCTATGGATGTTTGCCCTGTTAACACTGACCACAAAATATATGCATACAGTAAATATACAGTAAAAACTGTAATATATTTGTAATATAAAACTGTAACTGTAATATAGTAATATATTTCAAATATATTGATTAAAACAGTTGTGCTGCTTAATATTTTTCAGAATTTATAGCAAAAAAATTCAAGATTATTTGATTAATTAATTTTAAAAGAAAAACATTGATTAGATTTTTTTTGTGACAATGTTAAAAGTCTAAAAATATATACATTTTTATTACTATTTTTAATGTTTTTAAAAGAAGTCTCTCAAGTCTGCATTTATTTAATCAAAAATACATAAAAATACAGTAATATTGTGAAATATTATTACAATCTAAAATAATGTTTTTCTATTTTAATATACTTTAATATATAATATATTTCTGTGATGCAAAGCTGAATTTTCAGCATCATTACTCCAGTCTTCAGTGTCACATGATCCTTCAGAAAGCATTCAAATATTCTGATTTGATGTTCAATTATCAATTATCAATGTTGGAAACAGTTGTGCTGCTTAAAGGGATACTTCACCGATTAGCATTAGCTTTTATCAGTAGAATTAGCTTTGTATCAGTAGAAACCCGGTAGTATTTTCAAATGATCGTGCTTCCCTCCCTCATGTCCCCATGAGACGAGATATTTCTGTATTGTGTGTCTGGAAAAAAAACTCAGATGACGCAATAATCGTCATTTTGCGTCATCGGAGGCTTTTTTGTCCAGAGGCTAGAGACTACAGCCAGTAGTAGGAGCTAGTTCCGCATGTTTTCAACCCGCCCATAGGAGGTGGGATCTCACGATACAACAGCGTCTTTTCAGTTTCGAGTCAACTAGTAGCCTAGTTGTATCATTTCTTCCGATACTGCCCTCTGTAACCGGTAGGCGTGGCTTGGGCGTGGCCTCGTAGGACAGCGAAGCAAGTGCATTCTGGGAGTTGTTGTCTTTTCATCCACATGAGCCAAAAATACATTTTCTGGCTGTTCTCAGTCTAGAAGGCACCAACTTCTAAATTTTATATTATAATTTTATAATAATTTCACATTTCTACTACATGAATGACCCAATTTAAATAAACATTCATCTTTCCAGCGGCGAAATATCCCTTTAATATTTTTTTGGAACCTGTGATACTTATTTTCAGGATTCATTGATGAATAAATAGTTAAAAAGAGCAGCATTTATTCAAAATATAAATATTTTGTAACAATATACACTACCGTTCAAAAGTTTGAGGTCAGTATTTCTTTTTTCTGTCTTCTGTCCTTGCTGAATAAAAAAAAAAACTTTTATTCAGCAAGGATGTGTTAAATTGATAAATAAAAAAAGTGATGGTAAAGATTTATATTGTTAGAAAAGATATAAAGTAGTCTTAATGATTAAATAAATGATGTTCTTTTAAAGGGATACTCCACTTTTTTTGGAAATAGGCTCATTTTACAACTCCCCCAGAGTTAAACAGTTGAGTTTTACCGTTTTCGAATCCATTCAGCCAAACTCCGGGTCTGGCGGTACCACTTTTAGCATAGCTTAGCATAGATCATTGAATCGGACAGGACCATTCGCATCTCTCTCAAAAAATTTACCAAAGAGTTTCGATATTTTTCCTATTTAAAACTTGACTCTTCTGTAGTTACATCGTGTAAAATGACGGAAAATGTAAAGTTGCGATTTTCTTACATTGGAAGTTACCGAGCTGGGCACTATTTTCAGGCGCTGCATGATATCATTACGCCTGCTGGACTCATGGTACGGCAGCAAAGTTTCTTGATTATTACGCAGGAATGAGAGTATAGTTCCTAGCCATATCAGCCTAGAAAATCGCAACTTTTCATTTTCCGTCGGTCTTAGTACACGATGTAACTACAGAAGAGTCAAGTTTTAAATAGGAAAAATATCGAAACTCTTTGGTCATTTTTTTGAGAGAGATGCTAATGGTCTTGTCCGATTCAATGATCTATGCTAAGCTATGCTAAAAGTGGTACCGCCAGACCCGGAGTTCAGCTGAATGGATTCGAAAATGGTAAAACTCAACTGTTTAACTCTGGGGGAGTTGTAAAATGAGCCTATTTCCAAAAAAAGTGGAGTATCCCTTTAAAACTTTTTATTCATCAAAGAATCCTGAAAAAAAAATATATATTAAGCAGCACAATTGCTTCCAACATTAATACATCAGCATATTAGAATTTGAAGGATCATGTGACCCTGAAGACTGATGAGTAATGATGCTGATAATTCAGCTTTGCCATCACAGAAATCCTTATCCAATAGATTCATCCTTATAGTTGAGCCCTGCAGCTTCAGAATATACTGAAGTGTTTGTATGTTTTTCATGTTGCGCTTCAAGCTTCTTCCACCTGTGCTGACCGTAGCAGGAACAAAACTCCCTCATCCCATTTCAAAAGACGCAAAGCACATTAATCACTCTAAAGTTTTGCGTCTTTGTCATGTCTTTTCTGTTTTCTTTGTATGGATCTTGTCCTTGCTATGATGGAGTGCTGTTGCAAGGTCTGGTTTTGTTTGCCACCTGTTTCCCGTTGCTCTGAATGAAAAGACTGTACGTTACGTAACTAATCTTCTCTTTTTAATTTCATTTCAGATATTTTCAGTGACCTCTGCACCGCTGCCCTTACCAAAACAGAGGACGCAGACGACACATGCTGAACAGCAGATTTGCTCGCTGAACGTCCCGTGATGCGTCCTCGCTTTCCCCATGCTTATACATCATACTCAACAACAGCTTTTTGTAATACCACACAGACACCTTCTCCGCTGAAGGAATATAAACTCTGCTGCTATATGAGCGTTCTGATGAGACCGACCAATCAGAAAAGATTCCGGTCTTTTCTGGCCTTCTCCAGCGCTGACGTCACATTGACAACATTCTGCAGTCGTGAGTCGCAAATTCAGCATGCAGCCTTCGTGCGTTCACTCTGCTGTGCCTTAGCAGCAAATGCAGGGGTATTTGAAGAGAAATATCCAAATATAACCGCAAAGGACCTCTGTGAACACCGGGCGTTGTGCGGGATGATATCAGCACTGAGGTGGCCATTTTGAAAACACTGAGAGAAAGAGACTCAAGACTTCCGTCCTGCTGAAACCTCCACTGAAATGCTATACTTGATTTGTTTTGTTGTTCATGAGACTGTTGGTCAGAAACACAGCACTTTTGATGAATTAATATGTACAATATTTATACTCTCTTTTATATTCTGACATGAAAGTTGCGTAAGCCATCTGTAAAGCTTCGTTGCTCTGCTGTTTGGAAAGCTGAATATCTGTAATCCTTCCTCAAATATTTGCCTCTATACGTGATATATTCATCTCTATCATGGTCTGGTTGTAAATACTCTCGAAACGTAGTAAAAATGTGTAATATTTACAGATTTTTTTTATATATATATTTCAGAAAATGATTGTTGTTGCATAAATATTCCAGCTTTGCTGTTATTTTACAGTACTGCTGTATGAATGTTGTCAGTTTGTGCTAAAGAGTAACCGAATCCAATACAGAAATCAGATGTACTGTATCTTTCCTGCTAATGACATGAAGAACCGGACCGCAGTTTGACAGTGAATGTAGTAATGATGCCAAATGTTCCGTCTCATAACCGTAAATATCCACATATGATTGCGATTTAAATGTAGTCAGTAGTTCTTTCTGATATCTATCTGATCTTATTGAGTTGCTTTATTTGTTTGAATGTAAATATCTAAGTAAGCACAAAGATTTGATATTGAATGCCGATGTAATTCTTGGTATCATCATTCTGTGCATACGTATGTGAATATTTTGCTTTTCACAGCTTCCCTATGGAAAATATTACAGCTGATGTGAATATGTATTACATAACTCTGTAGATTTTCATATGCATAATGAAATACATTCATTGCAAAACCATATGACTTTTCATACGGAGACTATGAAGCCTCAACCGAAGTTTAATAAATATGATGAAAATGTAATAAAATGAACAAAATGTTCTCCGCGGATCTCCTTGAGAACCTTCAGGAACTTCTGATTGAGAGCTGTGTTCCATCAGGCTGTTTTTTGGTTGTAATTGGAAGCTTTGTTTTTAAGAGAGTGTGCAACAGAGAAGAGCCAGTCTGAGGGAAGGACAGCGAGGAGAGAGAGGGACAGGCAAGATTCACTTGGCTTTGTTCTACAGAGGGTGCTTTCAAACTCCCCAAAAACTCCTGAGGGGCGGCAGGAGTAAAGCAGGAGAGAGTGGAGAGAGCGGGACACAAAGACCCAAAGAGATGTGACAAGCATTGAAACCGAATTTTAAAAAAGTGCACTCCAGCAGCCTTCACTTTGGCTTCAGGTGTCTAACGATTTTGAAGACACCTGGCAGTCTATTTATAAGGAGCCGTTCCTGCCCGAAACCAGGCCGGGCAGAATAAAGAATGAAACTTCTGTCAGCAGGAAAGGGGCTGCACTTTTGGATGACCGGAGGGCATTTCAAAGGCTGATAATTGGGCGAGATCACATCAGGACAGTGCAGGATGATAGGTTTTAATCTTTCGGACAAAAAAGTTCACATTTGAGATGTGAGTGAATGCTAAGGAAATAAACTACATTTCATAATTTAATCATGCATTCATTTATTTTCATACATGGTCTTTATTTAGTTTGATTCACCTTATAAAAATTTACTATACCGTATTTTTCATTAAAATACAATTGTTACTACAGTTTTAGTTGCTATAAAACCATATAGGCTAAAAAAATAATAATTGGATTTTCGAATATGGATGCATATTTTTTTATTATATAATATAGCCTACTTTATTTTGATAGTCCACTTTAGACATTCTACTAACTTTGCAACTATAGGCTATGTCAACTAACTCTCATTAGAGTATTAGTGGACTGTCTGCTTAATATCTGCTAACACTTTATTTTGATGATCCTCTGACAGACATTCTACTGACTATAAGTAACTTTGCAAAGTCAACTTATTCTCCTAACCCGAACCCTAACACCTAGCCATAACAGTCTGACAGTCTACTACAGCCTACTAATCTAATGAGAGTTAGTTGACATGTAGTTGAAAAGTTACTTATAGTTAGTAGAATGTCTAAAGTGGACTATCGAAATAAAGTGTAACCAATTAATATAATATAATCAGGGCCATAACCACTATAAACATTGAGGGAGACAAGTCCCCCCAAATATATGGCCAACATTTGATATTCTTGATGCTGCTTTGCTGCACTCCATAATGCACCGCTGTTTGTTGTCAGGATGACAAAACATTATGAAAATATGCTATCATTCATTGACATGATTCATGTAGGCAATTTTATTTGGAATTAGTTTCAATTGATTACTTTGCAACTACAACCTAGGATTTTGCTGTTTTCTTTATTCCCTTAAATTATTTGAGTCCTTTAAAAGACCAGTTACCCCACCCCCCAAAAAAGAGAACTTATAACAATATAATATAATATAATAGGCTATAATATAATAGGCTATAATATAATAGGCTATAATATAATATAATATAATATAATATAATATAATATAGTTTCTACAATACCAAAGAAAATCCCATATTAAGTTATATATTATATTATGAATGGCTATATAGCCTACAATAAATGTATATCGATGGAAACTATGGTTAGCATGGTGAAGTTTGTAAGGCTTAACATAGACTTAAATTTGCCTGAGGCTAAACAATGATTTTCATTGTTTCATTGATTAACATTGTCTTTTAGGTCGCGACTTTTTTGTGTGTTTTAATGAATTACATTGCAATTTTGTGTTTACATCAGTCTCTTGTGTTTTATTCATAATGTTAAATACCGGCAATTAAATAATTGTGTGTCATTCTATCACCGACGGAGCCACAGACTGCATCGCCGTTTGAATTCAAAAGCCAATCAGAGGCGTCGCTTCAGAACTTCCGCCGAGCTCTTCACTCTCAGCCAATCGGCGTTAGGCTCTCATGTTCGCTTGCTTTTTTGAATTCAGAGAGAGATTTGAGCAGAAAACGACCTATCAAATGAGCGTATACAATGGGCTTAAAATTCCAACTAAACTTATTTTCGTAACTTAACCGTATTATTTTGCGCTTTGGGCAAACTTTACGTGTCATTGCGACGACAGCGGTGTTTACGTTTGCAGGCGTTAGTTTTAATCAATAGTTTGACTAACATAACGTTAACCCCAGATTGCTCAGCTGGTTCGGCAACCAGCCGAACTCTCAGTGTTTCTTCATTCACCAGCACATTTTCCAGCACAAATCTGGTCTAGAGTTTTACACGGTAAGTTTTCATTATACATTTGCTTAAAGCTAAACACAAGGCTCTGTTTAAGAAGAAAATCTTTTGTTTAGAAGTTAGCTAGCCACCCCTATGCTAGCGCATGTCATTGAAGTGCATTGCAGCTTCCAATCAGCTGTCATACCATTGCTCTCTAAAAAGCTGACAGATCTTTACAATATGTGAAACTTTATTTCATTACCTATCAAAATGTACACCCTAATGAATATACATGTAATGTTTTGTTACTCAATCGAGGGAGTTAATGAACTGCAGCAGCATTTTATTATTGTAATGCTGCATTCAGAATAATTAACTTACTCATTAGATTTATGCAGCTGGTGAGTTGAATTTTTGATTTTATATATATATATATATATATATATATATATATATATATATATATATATATAAATATATAAATAAAATGCACACACGCATTGATTCTCTTCTCCCTTTATCCTTCATTCCCTCCTAGAAGCTCGATTGATTGTTTCTTATTTTTGTGCCTGTGCTACCCTTGTTCACTACTTTCTCTCTGGCTTCCAGCTTTTGATATTCTGGACAGGACTGGGTCGCCACCCCTTGTCACAGCGCCATGGCTGACAGCAGCATAGTTACTTTAGGGCCGGGCCGCAGCCTGCTGGTGGACTCCTCCGTTTATGACTCCCGGATGGCCGAGACCACAAAGGAGCAATTTTTCTTGGGTCTACACGCAGACGAGACAGAGGGTAAGTGAACCGCCCTCCTTCTCGGTCAACCCTATATCATCTGACATTTCTGTAGTGTGGACCGGTTTGCTGCGCACAAACTTAACAAGAGGTTATTTTCTCCCAGTCTATTTCCATAGAGATTCACCTTTGCCTGTGGTCTTTTCTCTTTTTCAGATGCATTGCCCAGAGTTGAGACCAGGGTGGTGTTGGTGGGGGAGGCCGGCAACATCGAAGAACTTGAGAAAGCCCTTCAGGTACCGTAGAAGAAGCTATTCATATAGATAGATTTCACTGTAGCCATAGCCATATTGTTTTCACTGAGGCAAGAAGAGCTACATTAATGAGATGCATTACTTTAGAACGGTCAGTTCAGTGTGAGCTCTGCTGGAGAAAAGAACTTTTTGAAAATCTGATTAAAAGTAATCAGTTCGTTAACAAGAAGTCATTTTGTGTTGGCCAGCTTTGTGCCCAGTACTATGCATGAAGGATAAACATTAAATTCTTCCGTTTGCCTTACTGAAACAATTTTTGATTTGAATTTTAGGGTCATTTTAAGATAAAAGATACAATTTTTATTCAGAGACACTTGTGTCCTTGACTGATTAAAGATGGTCTGAGCA